>NC_071089.1:106879054-108079054 GCF_027358695.1 Spea bombifrons
AGCACTGTCTCATTCTTATTGTGGGATTGTGAACACTGACTTTAACTGAGCCGAGTGAGACCTGCAGTTCTTTACATGTAAATCTGGGTTCTTTTGTGACCCCTTGGAGTCATTGATGTGCTCTTGTAGGGATTTTGGTAGGCCGGCCACTCCTGAGAAGGTTCACCAATGTTCCAGCTTGTCTCCGTTTGTAGATATTGGCTCTCACTGTAGTTCGATGGAGTCCTAGGGCCTTGGAAATTATTTTATAACCTTTTCAAGACTTATAGATGTCTATGATTTTCTTTCTTATCTGTTCATGTGCTGCTTTTTAAACCTACCTCACTTTGCAAGAGTTTCCATTCAATTGATGTTTAGATTAAGCTGTGCTGGCCGTAATCACGCCTGGTTATTTCTTGTTATTATCAATTTGGTTAATTGAGTGATTTAGTAACTAAGGGGGCAATTACTTTTTCACATAAGCCCAGGTAGGCATACCTGGGAACTCTCCGCGTTGCCCGGAGATTACCGAATCCTCTGGGTCGTGGGAGCTGGGTCTTGACACACCCCGACGTCAGCGGGAACGCCCCCCTGATGTCAACAGGAACGGCCCCCCTGATGTCGACGGGAACGCCCCGGGTGTCTGCGGGAACGCCCCCGACAAGTGGGCAGTCCTGGCCGCGTCCCGCAAGGGAAGGCTACGGGTGGCCGGAGCCCAGAAGTTCCCAGATATGCAGGTCGTGTTGGATAGGTTTTTTCCTTCTATATGTGGAATCATCATTTAAAAACTGCACTTACCAAGTAAATTTATTTTACTTGGTTTAAAATTAGTTGAATGATATAACATCATTCTATTAACCTCTGACCTACTAGTTTTAGATTATGACCTCTTGTCACACAGGGTTCTGAACAATCACATGCCCAGAGACTCTCACCTGGCCCAGCATCTGCATGTGACAATTACCACGGGTCCCTGTATAACATGCATCAAGATCACAACACGCATGAACCCACTACTGGGGAAAGTTTAATGTTTTTAGACAAACAAAGACTGCACTGACAAAATGAAGAAGCAATACAGAGACTTGCCTATTTTAACATATAAAGCTTAAATAGTATATGCCATCAACACCTTTAAACTACATAAGGACCTAGCAGTGATGGGTTTCAAATTCATACTACAGAGTATTAATAATGATAATTCAAGCCCAGCTAGCCGGATGGTTACATGTCTGAGGCTTGTAAAGAAGCTGACTGTTAGCATGCCACCCTGGGACACAGTTTAATTGTGAAACTCAGTTGCAGGGAAATGCACACCCTTGCAAAACCACATCAGCAGAGGTGACCTTAGCGGCCACAAAACACACAAGCAGTGAGAACAGGCACAGGGTCTTAAGATAAAAAAATTAAAGGATAAACAAGAAGTGAAGTCAGACAGTCCAGATTAAGGAGCAGACAACACAGGTTCACAGTGCTAAAGGCAACAAAAAAAATTAAACTAGCAGCAAGTATTGCGAATCCTAATTGAACAAGGAAAACAGGCCATATGGGTTTATTCACTAAAGGGAAAGTATTTAGAAAAGCTTGGCTGTCCCTGAATATCATTTCATTAAATTGGTGAGATGAAGTCTCTTCACCAATTGGATTATACAAGAAGTAGGGACCAGCACAAACCTTCTTGTAGGAGCAAACTTGCCAGTTTTTGCTCTTCTTGATGAATAGTGAAGTGAGGAAACCAAAACATTTTCCTTAAGCCCTCCTGGCATCTCTCACTTTAGGAGTACCGAAATAACCTACTTAGCCGGTGATGGGTTCAGGTTTGGGGTTTAGTTAGGTAGTTGAATGAGAAACCATGAATTATTAGTCACCATTAACACCAATAAAGCATTAAACAGGTCACTGAATAGATCCAGTATGTCCCCCATTATATTTTGTTCTTTGTAATGCATAGTTTACTGTTATATTACATTAAGAACTAGCCCAATGATATTTAAACAGGTATAGAGTGATAGACCAACAGTATATAGGTTTAATGCTATAGAAATGATACGTTATAACAATTGCCTATAAATGCATTTGTTGTGTAGACAGAACTTCTAGAGGACACATCTAAAACTAAATTTACATTTTATTTTATATTTAGTTTGAATCATTAGAACTTGAGCTATTTGTAACAATTGTGTATGTATTCTATATGATGAAGAATAAACAAAAGCCTGTTTGTAGTGTGTTGATTTATCTAGTCTATAAACTCCAAAGGATATATGTGTGTGTGTGCGTGAGCATATAATTAAAATGCATTTCTTGATCCAAGCGATTGATTTACATTGACTTGTACAGTTACACTATCTCCACCTGGTGGCCAAAGATTGCTGACCAGAGCCTCCAGTCTTTGGAAAACGCATACATAGAATGCCATCGCTGTCTCTGAACACTGCCATTATGTTTTACCACACAACAGAAAAACAAAAACACTAATACACTAATAAAAATCTATAAAAAAAATATGCATATATATCTTCTGCATCTCTGTGCGTCTATTTGAAAGGGTTAATGGATCGAGATATTGGGGTTTGTGGTAATACTTTTTTGGACTAACATTTTAAGTTTTAAGGGAAATCTTTACAGAGAATCATCCTCCCTTATGGAAGGAATTTAAAAGTCAGACATTTGCGGCAGTGTAAGTGAGAAACGCATTGCAAATCAAGACAATTAACCATTTCAGCATCAAAGAAACTGGACTGGCATACAATTCATGTGATATTATCACAATTTGACAGATTTTTCCTACAAATAATTCTAGTTTGCTGTCATAGCTATGCACTTGAGTTCTCTTAAGCATTGCTTCCGACTTAATGAAAAGGGGTCTGGACAGACTAGATGGACCAAATGGTTCTTATGTGCTGTCAAATTCTATGTAGGTCAATATTTTGGAAAGCTCATTCTAAAAACCTAGCCCAACAAAAATGGATCGATCCAAAGATTTTCCGAACAGATACATCCACCTATGTAATAACGTTAATTGAAAGAAAACGCTGATAATGATAATTTACACTGTAATAATAACATTTTATAATCTAGATTACAATTGTTAATCTGAAATCTGAAATTTAGGATGTAAAGGTTTGTGTATATAGTTAAACCAATTGCATAGGGTCATAATCTCCATCAGTTTTAATGTTATGTTCTTTTCTGTTTGGTTCAATTAATGCTTTTTTTGTGAATTAAATTTAAAAAAATGATTAAAAAAGAATAATGTAGGGAATAGCAAAGAATTAAATTTAGTGAATTACGTCATCTAAACAGATTATGGCAATATTAGAAATAAATCACTTTAACTGAAACACATGTACACAATTGGTTAATGAGAAGTATTATCCACAGTATTTTTTAATTAATAGATTAAGTGGCGACTACAATAACTATTTCAGGCAAAGGTCCCAATTATTCTGCTGAGATTGTGTCCCACCCGTTACGCTGCAGTCATAACAGCTGGGATTTAAGCCTCAGAAATCACCTTCTGTTCTGGTGTAAAAATCCCCTAAGTGTATCAAATATTGTAATTTTGGTAATTTCGGGTTACTAACTGCTTTTCAGAGATGTCAAAATTAAGGAAATAATGGTAACTGGTCAGTTGTATACTTAAAGAGATGTTATAGTTCTGACTACTTTTGCCGCAGATCTCAGGTTCCATGCGGTGAAATATTTCCTTAATAATACGCTAACTATCTTCTAAATAATTACACTGATCAAAAAAACAAAAAAAAACATTATTTGTTTTTTTGTTAAATACATTTAGATACATTTATGCTATAAGACATGAATGCAACTGAAATTTAGGGAGATAATGGGGAAAGAGGGAAATATATCTAGGTTAGCAGTAAATAACGGCTTACTATTGGGAATGGAGGGCCAGATGTCAGGAGTAGGTAACGATTCACTGTTGGCCATATTCCAACAAATGTGAGATATTGGCTTACTTCCTGGTTTGTACCTAGTATTTGACAGTTTCTTATTATTTGGCAGGTAGTGCAGGAGTAAAAATAAGTAAAGGATTATTGTACAGTTAATAATAATATTCAACATGATTTTATTGTGAGGAAGACTAGGAAACCACTTTTAATGGTGATGGAAGCGGGGATTCTGATTGGGATGGAGCATCTGATTTTCATTGAATATAATTAAATGAGAAACAATGAATGATGATCTGATACTTTCCTTGTTTTTCTGCACTTCCATTAACTTGGAGAGAGTACAGGTCCATGTCTGTTTGAAGAAAATGGATAAGACATAACTATCCTTCTGCGCACCCCAGATGTGGTCTGTCCACTTACTATGAATTGATTCCTGTCTTTCAGTTGTAATTGCATTTTACAACTAGATCCTCATTGTCCTTAATAATACCCGCTCCCTTCTTCTTATCCACCGCAGTGTTCTCTGGCACTGTCTGAATGCTAATTTGTAGCCATGTAATTAGTTGGAAAGCAGAAAATAAATATATAAAATGATGGTAGCTGTCTGAAGCTAAGTGCCAATCAATTGTGGTCCCTCACGCTCTATGCCTTGTGAAAACTGGAAATCCTCTTATGGCAAAAAAGTTCTACAAAAATTGCAATTATCTTATAGTCCAAATACTTTAACCCGCTGAGTGTCAGGGCCCAACATAATTGCCCACTCTGGAAGCTTTTTGCTCTGGATATAGAAACTGTAGCTGACAACCTTATAAGCATCTAAAATGTTACCTCTCGTAGTCTAGCTATTCATAAATGCATATTTTATGGCAAACCCTGCGTATGGTGACCATACCAGAGTATGCACATGTAATATTGATTCATAACTATTCTAAAGAAACACAAAAAGTACACATTTCTAGAAGTTATACACAGTTTGTGGGCCCAGTTTTGTGGACTACAACTCCATTGACCATCATGACCATTCTGCCGCTTTTTATTATATACAGTATGTATGCGCATTTACTATGCATTCATCGTTAGTGTTTGAAAAGACGTCTGAAATGGTTACACAGGGCTTTATAAATGAATGGTCTTAAGAATTACCACAAATTAAACTTGTCATCTTGAGTTAATGACTAAAAGTTTAAAAAGCCAATCTCCTCGTGTGGAAAACGACCAGGACCGCTTGCAGGGTCAGTCCCTGGAAGGTCCTATGGGAATTCCTCTACTTGAGTTTACTGAATATTTCCACTTTTAGTATTCACAATTCTTCATATTTATGCTTTGCAGTAGCCGTGGTTGTTTCTTTCGTTCTTTATAGCGTTCCTAGCGGCCGTTGGTGTGTGCAGGGCTATTTCTGTGAAGCCACCAACATATATTCTTTAGAGTGCTTGTGTAGCCTACTTTTATTTCTACCTTGATGTATATCTGCTCATTTGTGAGCAGAAGTTCTGTGAATTCAAATTTATTTCATACCTTATTACACGAGTTCTTTCCAAACGTGATTTGTAAAATTGTAGATTTATTCAAAGGCTAAACCAATTTGACAAACATATCATTTTATACATTTTGGCACAAAAGTGATGCAGAAAATTGCACCATGCAATTAAGGAAGCTGTTATCCTGTTATTGTTATATTTGCCCCTCTCTAATCAGAGAATGGCTTATAAAAACATAAATTACTGTTTAATAATAAGTGCTTATTTGAATTTTAATTCCCCGAGTAACACTACTGTGCTTCTCTGGGATGTTGTCTTCTCAGCTGGGGCTTGGAGCTTGCATCTGTGCCATTTGGCAATGACATATACGATTACAGATCTCAAACTGCCATGTGCATTAGTAAGCCATATTTGAAGTCTGGGTGTATTAACCCTATGAGTGCCAGCTATATACATGGTATAAACCAACAAGAGTGGCAACTACATAGTCTGTGCGCAGCTTTAGGCCTAACCCTGTCCAGGGCTAATAGCCCTTCCTCTGAGCCACCATCCTTAACTACTAGCCATTGGGATGTGCAGCACTAGGCAGCATTGGCCTCCATAGTGTTAATGGGCCAGTTAGGGAGATCGATGAGCTCCCTTTTAATCAGCTTACTGTCACAGGGAGCCTGATCGCCATTTGTATGTAGCGGCCCTCTAACGAATTAAGACTGGGGCATTCTACTATTTAACACTGTATAACACAAACACACTTTACATATATGTATTTGTCTAAAAACATTATAGTATTTGAAAACTGCAAAAAAAAACCAAAAAACTTTTAAATGATACTAAAACAAGTGTTCAATAAATACTAATAATGGTAATATTGATGAACTATGCATAACTGACCAAGCGCAGTATTATTGAAGCAAAGTATGTAAACAATATGCACAGTTTTAATTATTATATCAAACTAAATTCAAACTAAATTCTGAACAGATAGCTAGATACTCAGATTTTCTTTAAACTTAATTAAACTTAAAATGCATGAGAGCAATTTTTTACATTTATCATCACCATACCTGGGAATTCTCCGGGTTTGACCCGGAGATTGCCGGGTGAGCACTGCTCCTCCGGTTCTCCGGGTCAAGACACGCTCCGCTCCCCGCCCATTTTTTCCTTTACATGGGGGTGTTCCCCGACGTCAGTGGGACCACCCACCGATGTCAGCAGGAACTCCCCCGACGTCAGTGGGACCGCCCAAAGACATCAGCGGGACCGCCCGCTGACGTTAGTGTGCAGTCCTGGTTGCGCCCCGCAAGGGACGGCTCCGGTTAGCCGGAGCCGAGCATTTCCCAGGTATGCTCATCACATAGTATTCAAATAATATTTTAATGTCCTTGGCATTTCATAACAAGGATATTTATATTATTATTTTATTAGTAACACTACCAATTTTTACAAACATGTTCAGACTCAAAATCCCAGTCAGCAGCAAACCAATGCATAATGTAAAGAGGGTCTTGCTCACAAGCTTACAATCTTGAGGACAAAAAGGACACCAGTGTGAAGGAAAGACGATATAGTATTTTTTTTATATATTCCTCATAAAAAAACAAGTAGCTATTACTAGTATATAATATGACATTTTCAATTTGTTCTTGGAAAAGAAAAACCCAAATTTGTATACACCCTCGTGAAACTTTACATCATATTTTTATAGTGTCAATTATAAAAGTGCATTCAGAAATGTGTAACATTAGAGCAAGAAAAAAAATCAATTAGTAAACCATTTTATCAAAACCTTATAAAACAGAAAATTAGTTGAATCCAATTTCCTGGATTCTGCCTATTTTATGGACAAAACAGATATTTCCAATTAGATTTTTATTAATGTTGGAAATTATAATGTTGCATCTTAAGTTTTATTAGGACACAGCTTGGACTATAGCTCACATGGAACAATAAGAATATATAACAACTTTATATGGTTTCCTGATTTAAGGAAATTTATGTTTTTTATTACATTGTATGGAGTCCCACAGATCTTTAATGATCTTCCAGATTATGAAGACATAAAGTAAGAAATACTAAAATCCCTTCACCATAGAATTGCTCATCAGATTGTATTTGGTGTCCTCACACCTTAGACTATATTTCTTGAAAAAAATTATATGTGAGTTGGAAATATACCAAGGACTGAAATAAAAAATTGGATAGAAATGGTAACCTAATTTCCCTTAGTCCTAAACTTTAGAGGGACCTTCTGGCACCGTATGTAAATTTCTAAAATCTTTGGGGCTCTTAAATATATACAATATATATATATATATATATATATATATATATATATATATATATATATATATATATATATATTATGTGTGTATATATATATATATTTTGTGTGTATATATATATATATATATATATATATATATATACACATACACACTGCATGAACAAAATAATTTTTGACATCGCATTCTAAATACATAGACATTACTATGTAGTTGATCCCCGGTTGCAGCTATAACAGCTTCCACTCTTCTAAGAAGGATTTCCAGAAGATTTTGGAGAGTTTCTGTGGGAATGTTCGCCCATTTATCCAGTACAGCATTTGTGAGGACAGGGACTGACGTTGGGCAGGAAGGTCCGGCTCGCAATCTCCGCTCCAGTTCATCGCACAAGTGCTTGATGAGGTTGAGGTCAGGGGTTTGTGTGGCGGGTCAAGTTCTTCCACTCCAAACTTATCTAACCATGTCCTTATGGACCTTGCTTTGTGCACTTGGGCACAGTTATGCTTGAATAGAAAAGAACCTTCAAAGTTGGAAGCATGGCATTGTAAAAATGTCTTGGTGTGCAGAACTCTAAATTCTAAATTCCTGCAGAATGTTATATATTATGTTATTACATATTCATTTTTTATTTATAACTATAAGTACTGCATAAGAATACAATAATATACTATAAAGTTACAAAAGAAAAATATAAATGTTTATAATTATAAAACACATTATAAAACAAAAATATAATAAAAAAATACCAAAAAGTACAAAAATAAAAAAGACTGCTAATGCGCGTTGTACCCTCCAATGTTGCTGAACCATTACGCAGGATGATTCAACTGACCGCTAAGTGTCCAATAAATAATTCCACTTGGTTTGAATAGCTCCTCTCTAAAACGGATCTCATACAAAAGATTAGTTCAAAGCCCATGACCAGGAGACCATGCAGGTCACTGTCTGAAATGTCTCAGAAGAGAGAAATTGGACTGCAATACATTTTAGTAAATATATATTAGGGTAAGAGCATTGAACTTGGCAACCTAGAATATTTTATTCTGACAATGCAATATTCATTAAACTCCCACTAAAAATAAAATATTTTTCTACACAGCGCTATTACTGGTCTGAGTTGAACTATCATAGTCAAAGCCTTAACCATAACTAAATGAATTCATTAAAATTACATAGAGGTTGTGTCCTCTTGTTTGCCAATTAGTAAAATTGTTTAAAGAAAACTAAAAAGTTAGTTTGGTTTGAGACCTGTCAACAGTTTAGGGTTTCCATGCATTATTTATTTGATCTATACTTTTAGTGCGGACTTAGTTTGTGATTCTTCAGTTGATCTGTAATGTTTTTTTCCATGTGGTGTTTATTTGACCTATACCTGAACTACATGGGAGGGAGAGGTGTCGCATGGTGAAGGACAAATGGTCCCACGTGAAGGCAGGTGATTGCATATAGGATCCAGATGTTTTACACCTAGTCTTAACAATTGCAATGAAGCTAGACAAGAGAACACCAACCCTTTGAAATAATCAGGGTATCGAGACAAGCAGGATAGAGACATACCAGGTGAAAACAAGGAGTTATAGCAGGAGATGAGGCTCTTCAGGGGTCGATCAGATGAAATTAGATAACCATACCTGTAAGAGAGGTAGATGATTGAGATTAATACAGATTGCCAGGTGAGGACCAGGGATGAATGTTCAGTGTATCTTTTATCTGTCTACTTGGGATGAGGCTACCGCAGACACAGCAGCTACATTTACAAGCATAGGATGCTGGGGGCTAGTCCTACCATTATGCATAGATAGCCCCACTTCTTCACAAAGCCGCTCCCCAGAAGAGGCCACCATGGCCGCACTTAAAACTCTGGTGTAGAATATGAAGTAATCAGTTCAAGACTGCATTACCCTAATAACCTGCTTGATGATTCGTATACCATCATACTGGAACCATGACTTATAACTCTTCTGTTCCCTCTGTATATAAATGCGAAACAAATTAAGAATAGGAGGACTTCTATTATTAGATGGCACCATGGAGCAGTACATACAGTTGGTCATAAAACCAGAATTAAAATGTCCTTTAAAACTAAAGAATCAGAATGTTTACAATAACGTGTAAGAAAAGTGTGGATATATAATGTAAAATCTTTTTTCAACCATCATTGCCATTTTACCATTTAAAATATATATTTTTGCCTAATTTCCAGTTCTGTTGACTTCTGCAATTGTGTCTCTCTCTGGGTCATTTCAATTGATCCTGGTAAATGATTCCACCCAGAAGTGCTTTCCAGTTTCTCATATACCTCTGCATTTGCAAAATCTGTTACCTTTTACAACGACCCGTAAGTCACTTGACATAGGATTTTGTAACAAACTTCCTACTACACTGTACTTTCATAGAAAAAAAAAACACTTGTACTACAGCCAAGTGACAGCCGCCATTTGAAGAAAGCTGTTACTGCGAGAGTGCAAAATAATCTATAGCGACGAATAAACGAGTGATTGTTTAAATAAGGATTGATCTTGACCCATCCTGCACATATCTACACAACAATTCCAGAAGAAGAGTGGTCCTTGTAGCCTACCCTAGAAAG
Organism: Spea bombifrons; assembly: GCF_027358695.1. Taxonomy (NCBI): domain Eukaryota; kingdom Metazoa; phylum Chordata; class Amphibia; order Anura; family Pelobatidae; genus Spea; species Spea bombifrons. Next base: position 106,889,298 of record NC_071089.1, read on the forward strand.
TTCCCAGGTATGCCCCAAACCCTAACTCCCTCCGCCACATACGTAAAAGAAACATGTCTAGGTCATGCCTTATGTGTAACTTTTAAATACAGGCAACATTACTAGCAGCTAGATTTCATACGTGTTCCTTTTCGATCTTTTAGAAGCACTGCTTATTTGCCTGTTACCCATTGTAAGGGAAAATACTGTGGAAAATACTGTGGAAAAATACTAAATACAGGACATTTTGCTTCCTGACATGACACCAAGAGCACAAGTTTCAGAACAGCATCTTTTGCTGTTGCTGTCATCTGGATAAATCCTAATGATTTCTTGTACTGGTTAAATTTCACCGACGCTGTATAACTATGTAACGTTTCATGTAATATTAATTTTAAAATTACATTTTTTGATGTTTGACATGAACCTTAATTATGTCACAGCAGCAGCAGGGCCATGACATAAAATGGGAACAAGGTCAGTTTAGCAGTTGGAAAAAGGAGACTTTCCATTATATCTACATGGTGGATTGATAAAGAGAAATGCTACTACAGCCCAATGCTTCATCACAGCATATATTCCCCTCACTTAATGACACAGCACAGCCAAGATGGACAGCTGGGCTTGTAGAGATTATGGTTTGGGACTGTGTCCATTCATGGTGGATGTGAGGGGATGGTGATGCCTTCACACGATGGGACGAGCCGTGAAAACATTTATTGGAGAAAGTCAGAGCGTAGTAGTGTTTCTGTCACATAATAATTTTTGGTTTATGTAATTTGCTTGAAAAGTCCTATTATTTTATGTATTATAAATATCCTGAGCCTTCCTGCTTGAGAAATGCACTGGAACCATGCAAACAAAGGTTAGGCCAGTATCTGAACTGGTGCCAAGGCCTGCAGGACTTGGCCAGACAGGGAGGTAAATTAGGGTTTAGTATTAGGAGCATGGGTTGGGGAAATCAGCCAAGAGGAAGTCGTGTAGGAAGGCCTGGGAGGCTATAGTAGTGCCCCAGCCTTGGTTCTATTTTATTCCTCAACATGAATAAAACATAATGTAAAATAAAACAAACAAAAAACACCATCGCAAAATCCTCTACATTTCTTTATGATAGAGATAAGGGAAAGGGGAAGAGAAGGGAAGAGGTGTGTTTTTAAAGTGTTTGTATGTTAAGGTAAGTACGTCTGTAAGGGCAAGTGTGTGCTACAATGTTTGTGTTTATTTTTCAATCAAAAAAATATGATATAATCCATCTTTAGAAATGTCCACCATGAACCATGTCGGTGCCTATTCCTGATTATGTGCCACCTAATCTCAGTCACAGGCACTAGACATAGTTCATATCCGGGCAACTGGCAAAAAATATTCTGGCATTCACCTTTAAATGTACCCCAACATTACCAATAAGAATGCTTTACAATAGTATTAAAGACATTACTAAGTAGTGCCAACAATAACAAAAAAATATATGATGGGACTTCCTCTTTATTTATTGTGCATACGGTCTTCATTAGATTTTATGGCTCTTGAAATCTTTTTCATATCCTTATTGTGCAGAATGAAAAAATATTTGAGCGCTGGATAGATAACATTCCATAATAACCCTATATTTATAATACGCATACCATGTCAATCATCCTACTTAAATTTACTCCCAATATGAGCTTTTAAGAGGGTACTGCTTCAACGGCATTTGCTAACATAATGTTTTTCTAAAACATCAGATATTCAGATGCATCCAAATGAATTTTAAATAAAATTGAAAATGTAAAAATATTAAAATGTATTCAAATGCAATGCATTATATCGGAAAACTGAATGTTAGAAGCAAATTACCCAATAAACGCTATGTACAATTTGTGTGTTGGGGTACTGAAATGTTACATCAAGCACCAGATGTTTTTATTATCATCTCTAGCTGCTGAGATAACCTTTCACCTTACCTTAACAGTGTAAATAAGGGGGGTGTATAAAAACCAGTACCAACATTACATTATGGAATGTACAGATCAAGTGAGAAGTTATTGGTCAGCCGGTGTGCACCTACCTGAAATCTCCCATTTTAGTCAACACTTTAATTTTGATCTCCTCTGCAGGAACACAGGCAACATATGACCCATGTTTTGACTTGCCTTCATGAAAAGTTAAATGTGAAGCTGGGGAAATGTTTTTAGGTTTTTAGGCTTCATTCTATCTCTGGGAATTGGCACGATGAATCCTAAAAAGGCAAATGACTTAAACAATGTCTTCATATACCATAAAAACTACACTGTATCTCCAACAAGCCAGATGAGCCCCATTTTTCACTCGATTCTGATTCCATATCACGTATGGCTGGCTTTCAGAATGGTCATGTGGGTTCTCTGCTATGCAGACATAAAGCTAATCCAAGCTAATCCAAGACAATAATGCAAAATTGTTTAGCTTTCTAGACCACCATTATTTAAGACCATTTGCTTGTTCAATCCTGATCCCACTTTCAGAAGACAAATTCACGAAATACCGCTACATCAGGATCTTCTACTGAAAGTAGACCAGATATACGGTAAATGCCATCTCAAGGTTGCCTGGAATAATGATGAGCCCCTGGTTGGTCATGGGAAATCTGGAAAAACCCTAAACCTTATTCCAAGGCATTTTTGGTGTCCCAAAATCAAAAAAAAGGTAAGAATGTCTGGCTAGTATTTTAATCAATTTCATTTCCTGAAGTTAACTCTCTTTGCCTTATCCACCATAACAAAGGCTGCCTGGGCCAAAAACAATCAGGAGCTTGAAAATAGGGTAGCAAATAGACTTGTGCGTTTGAATTCTTCCAAATTGCATATTTACCTAATTTTGGTAGATTTGGCGAGTCGTAGGAAGCCCCAAAAACAAGGTCAGCTAAAACTCTGCTAAAAATTTCAGAATTTTCATCTGAAATTTGTGGATCCACTTTCACTCACACTCACTCTCACTCTCTCACTATTTTATTCACTTTCTCTCTAACACTCTCTAAATGTTTCCCCACTTAATCTGCCGATCACTTCTGTCTTGAATATTCAATCCTTAATCTGCTATCTTCTCACTTCCTCCACATCTCTGCAATGAAGTATCTCCGATCTCTGGAGAATAGGGAGGGAGATGTCACCGCAATCGCTGCCACATTGCCATCAGTTCACCTGAGGGCAAAATAACACCCATTGCAGTGACATCCTCTCCCTTGATTGGAGCATCGGGGAGGACATCTCCACAGCACTGCCGGGTTATGTCCGCGGAAATGCAGACTAAGAAAGAAGACAGCACATTAAGGGTTGAAGATAGAAGATGAAGATGAGGAAGTGGTCGCTTGAAGTGGTCAGTAGAGAAGGGAGGGAAAAATTTAGAGAGCGTGAGAGAGTGAACGAGAGACTGAGTGAGAGCATGAGAGAATGATTGAGAGTAATTTTGGGCACTGGGCAGCAAATTTCGTTCGTGAATAAAAAATGTCCCCTAATTTTCAGCCGAAACAAATGGGCAGGAAACAAAATTCGTTGCCCGGAAACAAATGTGCCAAAAACAAAGCGAAAAATTTGTCTGAATCCTTTTTTTTTTGCCCATTTGCACATGTCTAATAGATGGAAGATAAATCATAGCGATCCTGAGAGCAGAAGGTTTAGATAACCTTTCTTATACTATACACATGAGGAGGGTTTAAAAAAATCATATTCACTGTCTGTTTTAATCTGTAAACATCACTTAAGTGTATTTAGTGTACAATACTGTAGAATGTAGGATGTGGGAAAAGTGACAGATCCATTTAAAGTTTATCCAAACCTCTGCAATTGAGAATGTACATTAAAAATGGAACAATTCATTTTTTGAGTGTCAAGATAATTGTTAGTGGCATCATAACAGGTATAAAAAAAATCCTCCATTTTCACCTTCTTTCCCTATACTCTCATACTGTAGTTTTCCAATCGCTGTACTCCTACAGCAGGAGGTAGCCGGATGGCCATTTTCTTTTAACAATGTGAATTATCAACTGGGTTCAGACCACACTAGCCCTAATCACTTAAGTAAAAGGTTCCATTTGTAGATGTCATTTTGTCTTAAATAATATACGTCATAAGAGTATATAGACAAAAAAAAACGAGAAAAGAAAATTTTAATTCAGCATAATCTTTCCACATCTTTGAATGTGAACACAATACATTGCTATCAGCTCACATAAAACAGAAAATGCACAAGAGATAATGTTGGCAAAAATGTAAGAGAAAACAAAGATAAGAGGTAATGGAAATATTTAATATGTTTCTTTATCTGTCTATACTGCTCAAGGCTTTTAATACAAAATGAGATAGGATGTACGATTACTTAAAATTGATAGATTTCTAAATTTAATGTGAACAGTGCATAATGATCATTGTGCCACTGTCAATAAAATGCCAATAAACAGTGATGGTTCGGACTGCTGGAAACTATGTATATATATATATATTGGGAGAATATAGATACGTTAGTCGCTTAGTTTTAATATACATGGTTGTAGGTAGCCCCTAATAAAGAAAGGTGGTTCTCTATGGGATGTAAGCAGCAATTCAATGGCCCTGACTGAAAGCAAATAAATGACCGCTCCCAGTTACAATGTACAGTCACTCTATGAGCTTTCTTCAGACCATTAAATTGCTTGCCATGTTTTTTATGTTGAGGCCAATTAAAGTTTAGTCAGGTCATTGAATCGACTCCCTTGTTTTTTTTTCTGTCATGCATTGTTACCCTACTTACATCTCTGGGTCCATCACAGAGTCTCTGATTATAAAGGATGTGAAAGGCCTGTGAGACAAATTGTTAATATTCAGACAGAGGAAATTAGCTCCATCCCCAGTCCTTTACTCGTTTATCTCTCCTACACCCCTTGAATATTCCAGGTCAGTCATATTGCCCCCCCCTCAAAATGGATAAGGAAATAGCCCTGGTTCTGGATTAAACCAATATTCCTGTGTGCGTCCTTAATAAAAGTTAATATATTTGCAAGGACATCATTCTCTGTGAATCCCAAGCTTACTTTGCATATTTTATTTATAATTTAACCCTATATATCACACTTCACCTTCTCACTTTTCAGCAAAACCCATTGCTAACAGATGTATGAAATCAAGCAAATTGGTTGTAGAATAAGCCATAGTAAAGGTCTCAGCGACATTCAATGTGGCACTATCATAGGTTGTCTGGGTTAGGCTAGGTTTCCACTTGGGTTTTTGTTCTGCGTTTTTTTCTTGATGTAATCCCTTTTAGCTGGGTGAAAATTCCAACGTGTAAAGGCTGGAAAAACTGCAATTTCCACAGAAAAGCTAAAACGCCAGGAAAAACGCCAAGAAAACTGCCACTGCATTCTCCTGCGTTTTGGCGTTTTTTCTGGAGTTTTTTCTGGCGTTTTAGCTTTTCTGTGGAAATTGCAGTTTTTCCAGCCTTTACACGTTGGAATTTTCACCCAGCTAAAAGGGATTAGGATAAATGGCAAGTATCTGCCCCCTCCTGATGTTATTTCCTTGGTAGAGCTCTACTTAAACACGCCCCGGCGGACCCTTTTGTCTCTTTTCTGTGGTTTGTAAGGCATGCTTTATTCCGAATGTCTGCTACCTACTGGAATGCATAGTGCCTACTGTGTAAAGTTTTGTGGAGAAGGGATAATGGTTTTTGGTTGTTTTTCATGGCTTGGGTTGGGACCCTTAGTTCCAATGAAGGGTAATATTAATGCCACAGGTTACAAAGACATTTGGGCAATTGTACACCTCCAACTGTGTGGCACCAGGTTGAGGAAAGCCCTTTCCAGCATGTCTTTATCCCTGCCCAAGGCACATTACATAAAGACATGGTTTGACAGGTTATGCGTGGAGTAACTAGAGTGGCCTACAAAGAGCTTTCACCTTAACTCCATGGAACACCTTTGGAATGAATTTTAACGCCACTTGAGAGTCAGGGCTTCTTTTACAACATCGGTGCCTGAACTCACAGTTTTTTGGGCTGACTGGGCACAAATTCCCACAGACACACTCCAAACTCTCGCAGAAAGCCTTCCCAGAAGAGTAGAGGTCGTTTTAGCCGCAAGGGGAGTCCAACTCTGTATTAATGCCCATGGTTTTGGATTGTCCAGCAATCTCATGTAGGTGTGATGGTCAGGTGCCCATTTACATTAGGTGATGTAGTATAGATCTTCACAGGTGCAAATTTATGTGAAAAAGGTGTATACATATATGAATGTAGTCATGAAATGCTTAAATCAGTCCAGAACTTTGGGCACATGTTGTTCATAAATTATTCACTCATTATTTCACTCGTAGAAAGTCTCAGGAATATGATATTGTGATCAGATTAATAATTACATTTCAGATATAGCAATTGTGCATTTTTTTTAATAATACAGGGATATAACAATATTCAGAGGGTATTCAATCTATACTTCCCTGCAGCAAGATATCAAATATATATAAAAAAAATATATATATATATAATCTTCCTCTTTATGTTGAAATATGTTAATACCTGTTACCTGAGCCAGGTTACCATCAATTAGGTCCAGGTAACATTTCAGGTTTTTTTGGTTCTAAAATGTAGTCTTGGTATTCGTAAAATACAACCGTACTTTAAAAGAGTGTAAAGAAAATATATATGAATTTATTAGTGCCAACTAATTTGTCTATACAAGGCGTCACTTAGTACATTACGTTTTTTTTAAATGTTGCAGCAAATCTTATGTAGATTAGGTTAAAATTGTAAAATATAGCAGGAAAAAATATATAGCAAGAGAAGTGCCATGGGTTTATTGAAGCAGCTGCCAAACTATTTCCTCAATTATAAAAGAAATGGTGGAATTAGCTAGGAGTATGAGCCCATTTTGAATCATGCATTGCTTGTTACATTAATGATCTATCTATTTCTGTTGCCATTTATTTTTTTTCTGTCGCCATTGTCACCTTGTGGCCTGGAAGCTGATGTACCAAAGCACTCATAGATACTCCACTAAGTTCAACCACATGGAGCCATAGCACTTCCCACAATTAGATGCCTTGACAATCAACGGGAACCTGATATCCTCTTGGCAACAAGCTTTTTTTTTCCAGGATAAAAAAAAAAAATAACACTTTTTTTTATGAAACCGAAGAAAAATGCATGATACTTTTCAGGTCACCAAAGCACAGTAGGTCTACATCATATAGAATATAGAAACGCTGTTAACTGCTACATCTTGCTGCAGACATCCCGCTGTTGCTATAATGAACAGATATATTTAATTTTACCTTATAATGCGCTTCTGTGGAATAAATTGGTGGAAAAGATGAGCAGGAATCAAACTGATTTTTTTTTTAAATGAATTTGTATCTGCAGATTGGCGCGCACATATTATTTATTTGAAGAATTACCCTACTATAGTGTACGTACAGTTTGAAATAACCTTCAATTTTGAGCTAAGACTACAGATATTCTGTAACTAACTGTGATTAACATTCAATTGAGTGTAATTTCATTATTCTGCAAGTTAATTTGTTAAAACATATTCAACTCCATGCATGTGATATATGAATACTAGGATGGTAATAAACATCATTAAATGGACACTTCAACCCTTGTTTCTGTTTTAGGGACTGCCCATTTCCTTAAGGGGTTAAAAAAAAAGCATTTGGAGGGGATTTTGCATGAACCTCAATGTTTTTACTGCAAGCAAACATGTGCTCCAGTTCTTATATTAACTCCACTACGTCAGGAATTCATGGACAGACAAGCCCTGGATAATAAGAGAAAGGGCTGCATGACTGGGCCTATATTTAACTAGAAGCGTGCTGGCCAGGTTTTTAAGGGTCATGTAAGGGACATCCTATGGGGTCCCATATCCTCTTAGGGGTGGGGTTTTTTGGTGGCTATTTAGGGGACCCTTTTTCCCGCCACTGATCAGAAATTCTGTAAATCAGAGTGACAAACCAAAGTATTTCCCGCCCTCCCTCCCAAATTTTTCTGTTCTAACTGTATGTGGTGTGCGGCAGTATTTTGAGATAGGTATGCTGAATTTACGATTGGTTGTTATGCCAACATTCATGTTTAACTGGTTTTCTCCACGGGTTCAGTCCCTGGGGGAGCTTTCGAAGGGTAGGGTGTTCCGACCCAACGGTCTCCGTTTGGAATTTGGCGGGATATCCCTACAAGATGTTGTTTGGTTATGGTTTTATACATGTTATTAATGCATAACCTATCTCTTGTTTTATTAATATTTAATATATTTTCTTGAACTTGTCACAGTTAATAAAGCACTGTGGCCTTACACTTTTTCCAACGACCTCATGTCTCTTGTGTTTTTTATTTCATGTCGTTTTCGCTGTATGTTAACATATATAGTGCCCGAGTCATGATTTCCATGCAGTGAAAAGCATTGGATATATGCAAAATGCACTAAAATATGCAAGAAAATACTGGGACTTAACTGGTTTTGGAAAAAGTTTAACCTTGCTGGAATACTTTTAGTATATAGCCACATGCATATGTTCTACTATATAGACAGTATATAGTTAGAGTGCAGAATAAGTCACTGATTTCAATTAAAAGATACTAACTGGATTCAAAGACGTCTGGGAAACTGGAAGTGCATATTGTTTACATTGTTTGCATTGCTTACTGACAATCCTTCATTGTAAAGATTGATGACACCATGGTATGAAGTCATAACTTGACACGTGGTGAAGACCAGCAAAAGAGAGTCCGTCTCTAGGATGCACACCTCGATTATTTGGTACAGGGTTTTCTGAAGGTATGGTGGAGACAGGCGTCTTAGTATAAAAGCACTACTACTACTACTACCACCACCGCTACTACTACTAATAATAATAATAACTAGTATTTCTATCGTGCCTTTCTCCCAGTGGGAGTCTTTAGCACACGCTCTCGGAATTAACCGAATCAGTAGCTGAATAATAGATGTTATTTCTTATTATTATTAGGAGCCCCAATGTCATATTAATGTCTGTGGTCCATATTATTACTCAACTGTTCTAAAATTCTGCTTGGTAGTATCAAAGCCTAACCAGACCTCATCATTTCAGCTTTGTGTTTTTAGTGAGGTATATGCTGGAACTAGGGTGACCACATTTCCTAAATGCCATTCAGGGACAATTACCTTGACGAGTATATTGCATCAGAGTTATGCTTGGCACAGATGAAAATGTATTTGCCAGTGCATTTTCAGTATCATACACGTTCGACGCCTCTTTTTTATTTTTTCTCAATGATCAGGCACTTTTGAAACATGTATAAACTACTAACCATATATAATAACCTTAAAAATTACACATTTCTTAATGTATAAATAAAAGATGTACTGGTGTAAATATATTCTTCAAAATAAAATACTAACAATAATACAATAAATTATAAATATAATCTCTCTTCTCAGTGCCAACCGTGTCTCAAAAAACACCTTCCCATTGCCAACTTTATCCAAAAAATAGCTTCCCATTGGCAACCTTGTCCCCTAACAGTTTCCAATTGCCAACCTTGTCCCAGAAAAACAACTTCCCAGCACTAAACTTGTCCCCTAGCAGCTTCCTATTGCCAACTTTGTCCCCTAATGGCTTATCAGCGCCAACCTTGTCCCAAAAAAACAACTTCCCAGTGCTAACCTTGTCCCCTAACAGCTTCCCAGTGCCAACCTTGTCCGCTAACAGCTCTCCAGGGCCAACCTTGTCCCCTATCAGCTTCCCATTGCCAACCGTATCCCCTAACAGCTTCCAAGTGCCAACCTTTTATCCTAACAGCTTCCTTTTTTAGCACATCTAGAAATGAATAATTTTCAGAATAATCTGGGAATTAATCGAATCAGCAGCTGAATAATAGATGTTATTTGTTATTATTATTAGGAGCCCCAATGTCATATTAATGTCTGTGGTCCATATAATACCAATACTTCCTTTGGGTCCTCTTGGCCTTGTATTTGTGGACATATTAGTATGATAACAACAATAATAATAATGTTATTCATGCCATTGTCTCTAATTATCAGTGGGATTATACGGTAAATTATTGGCTCTGTAAATGATTACCAGTGTCAGCAGCAGACATATTTCTTTTGATATGCAATGATAAATTTAGTGTTTCAAGAAATGGCTTTATGCAACAATTATATCTAGACAATGTCCTTAAAGCATTTTATTAAATATCTACTTCACTTCTAAATATTTGCTAATCTATTATCAGGCATATGTATTATCTCTACAGCTTGGTGTCAGGGTGATTACTGAAAATGCATTACATTGTATGATTTTATCACTCTAATCCAAGAAAGTGTAATAGATTGGTAAGAAAATGTCACCGTACTAGCAGTTTATTGAATAGAAAATATGTTTTAACAAGGGATCACATTAATGTATTTCCATACCTTTATCTGTTACACTGCGCCATTTTAAACACATTGTATCTATCTATCTCACAAACATTTCCAATATTAAAGACATCCAGATATTTTTTCAGATACATATAAAGATCTCATCACTTCATTGTTCTTATGCAAGAGGAGCTGATAGATAACCCATATTGTCCCGTATTCACGTAGCACATACTCCATTGTTGGTTGTTTGAGAGATGAATATTGATTACACAGAACATGTAGGTCGATTTTTACATTCTCATTTATTAATGTTGTTTGTTGTTTGAGTAGGTAGTAGGTAGTAGCCGCAGCTCTGCATTTACCCATGACCCCATGGTATAATGATTGTAGCCACTGATTGGCTACTTGAAGCTGCCAATCAATAGCAGGACTGCACTTCAACTGAAATCAATGGAATCCCTTTCTGAATACACGTGGATTGGGGGTCTCATTAGATCAACTCTATGATGTTTGCCAAGGCAGCGCTGAAGCCGACTGCTAAGTATATCATGTGCAACGGGCAAAAGGGGCCAATGCATATGGATTCATTCTGTAGAATCCCCCATGCATTTGCCAAGGGGACACTACAGAAATTAAAAGTGACCTCTCGGCTACATGGCTGGAGTGTCCCTTTAAACAATTATTAGCACCCTTTGCAAGTAGAAAGACCACCATGCCGATCTGCCTATGATTAAAACATGTGAAATGCCTATAATTATATGTTTGTTTGAAATGTATAATTTATATGTTTGACACATTTGACAAAGCAAGGTTCCTACAAGCAGTAGCAGTGTTCTGAGCACCTTAAAGGATGTTTTATGCCTGGATGACGCTCCATAGGGGTTTTTTTTTGCAATTGATTTCACCTAACAATGTTTGATTGGTTAACTCCGAATGAAGCAAAAAAGACTGTATTCGTTTCATGCCCATTGACTGTGTAAGCAAGTAAATATTACAACTACTTTATTTCCAAACATGTTACCTTCACTCGCCCTTTGTATTATGGTGTTTACTCGGACAGCAATGTACAGATGATGACTGAACCATGCTGCCAATGTCAATCTGATTAAACTCAAATATGTACACAGCGAGTGTGTTTCCAGGTGGAACACAACGCATAGCAATTAGAACTGTGCCTTTTGTGAGCACGGCTGCTAATTACTTTCATATGCATTGTTGGTATTGACGTAAACATGGAAGACTATGTTGACACACGTTGAAGATGTTTTTCACATTTTTCTACATTGTTTCAATACCTTCTGGTTAGTATTTGCTCAATTGAGTCTTGCAAACACCTTTGTAAAGTACAATTAGTAACATTACCCTGAAATAATGTTTTGGTCCTTCAGTAACACCTACAGGAGGTGTGAAATTACTGTTTTGCATGGAAAAATAATCAGAGACTCCTTCCTGGTAGAAGTCCGCAAAAAAAAAAAAAAAAAAAAAATTCTAGATAATATATTTTTCTATTCATAGCATCTTCCTCAAACTTCCAATAAATCATTATTTGATCTTTTCTTTTATAGTTCTTAACAAAGGAAGCACCTACTTTCACATTTTCTGCGCATCACACTGCACCACTCTGGATTCAGATACCAAGCTATCCAAAGTTTACTTATTTCTTCATTAGTCAGACCTTGGACACGGCTCATCGAAAACTTCCAAGCCAGGCTGGGCCACCATATCCCAGAAGCCCTCTATACAAGAACCTGTAAGGACCCAACGACCAAAGTAGAGACATTTGCACACCTTACCCTTTTGAGGAGCCAAGCCTTTTCATGCTAAGCTTTCACTTGCGTTGAATTTAATAATAAAAATAATAATAATCACTGCTTATGAAAATTATAGTCAAGCATCACATCTGATAAACAGCAAAGGTTTCAGAGTGTTATTATTATTAACCTATCTACAGGTGCATTTGCATTATGTAACAGTAGTAATTCCTATACAAAGTTCTTGGTTTGCATATGGGTAAACCTGGGAAGTGTCTTCTACAGCTGATCCTCAGACTCTTAAAATATTAACCCTTTAGTAGCCCATCAAAGAAAATTAAATGTAGTGAATTGCCACATTTCTTAACCAAATGGCACTAATATTGGTCATCATGGAAACCTTGATCTTTCACAAGATTAACCTAGTAGAGTCACCCGGATTCAAGTAAGAGTATCGACCATAACATACTGGTAACAAAATCACCAATTGGGAGTCTCATACATGATGACAGCAGTGTAGAACAGGAAGTTGTCTGCTTCAGACGGTGTGATCCTCAGATCAGGTATGCCTATCAGTTCCTTCTCGAAGAGGTATAATTATATAAACGAGTCCTTGGATTGTTTACCTAAATTATGTTGCTAGGGTGAATGGGCCATGCCATAACTCTATATAGGGTATCCTTGTCATTTATGCCTCAAGGATAACTCTGAAAGTTCTACTTCTAGACATCTCTTGGCTGGGAGAGACATATTTTGGATCTCTTTGGGATTTCTAAGCTCCTTAGTTGGTTTTCGTGTGGCTTTTAGGCCAGCCCTCGAGCTTCGGCTCTTATAAACTAGAGGCATGTAGAATTTAAATCCACATGCATTTTGAGATGCATATGCACACTCTCGTCAGACAGAGCGAAGAACCCACATAATGTAGAAACATGGAAAAGCAGATGCGTTGGATATTTCCGGTACAAACATCTTGTAGTGGTCAGGAATTCTTGCAATAAATTCTTATATTTTAAAATCCATTTATATAGAACTGGAACTGAACTTTAATAATTGCATTTATGTGTGTTCCTCTGGCATGATCATTTGTCTTTTTATTTTATTTTCCAAAAAATAAACAAGCCTTTATTAAAAAGTCAACAACCATGACCTATACCTGTAAGGTTATATTAGATATATGCCCTTGAATTGATAGTGTGTACTTTTGGTGACTGAAACACTAAGAAATAAAGTAATGTCATGAGTTAAACTAGGGCCTTATTTGACCTTTCCACACATAAAAACCTTAAGGGTCTTCCGGCGAATGTATCATTATTATACTTTTTATTGTTCAATTAGATTATTTCATTATGTGATTTATTGATACATTTATCATGGTTTCTGGTTTTTTTTAAAGTAGAAATGTATTGTTTTATTATTTGCATTACCTGATACTATGTAAAACAATGGAAGTGAGAAGTAACTGTAAATAAAAACTCTGTCCTCCAAGTCACTATTGGCTACTGACAGCTGTGACTGGACCTGTGCCTCTAAGGGGCCCGGTGCAACCCCTGTGACCTCTTGTTTCTGTCTCTTTGTTCCAATTCAAAATTGCTTAGAAAGGGACCTTCTGACCTGGACTTGACCACACTTTCAAAACTGTTTTGGACCGTCACAAGGAGACAGGAACGTATTGGGGTCATGTTGTGTTGGAACCAAGGCTACTCGCACAGTGTGCAAACAGCTGGACAAAAAGTTGTTGGAGAGGCGAAAGTTAAGTAGAGGCCGGCAGGAGGTGGGGTGTATGTATATGTGTTTATATATATATATATATGTGTGTGTATGTGAGCATGGATGTGTACTTGTGTGTGTGTGAGCATGGATGTGTAATTGTGTGTGTGTGTGTGAGCATGAATGTGTAATTGTGTGTGTGTGAGCATGAATGTGTAATTGTGTGTGTGTGTGAGTATGGATGTGTAATTGTGTGTGTGAATATGGATGTGTAATTGTGTGATTATGGATGTGCAATTGTGCAATTGTGCAAAACAGCTGGACAAAAAGTTGTTGGAGAGGCGAAAGTTAAGTAGAGGCCGGCAGGAGGTGGGGTGTATGTATATGTGTTTATATATATATATATATGTGTGTGTATGTGAGCATGGATGTGTAATTGTGTGTGAGCATGGATGTGTAATTGTGTGTGTGTGAGCATGAATGTGTAATTGTGTGTGTGTGAGCATGAATGTGTAATTGTGTGTGTGTGTGAGTATGGATGTGTGTTAGTGAGTGTGAGTAAGTCTGTGTAATTTGTGTAAGTGTGTTTACATATGTGCCAGAGCATATGTTGGAAAGGGGGCAAGGGTCAAAGAAAGAACATACAAGTTGTTTGGGGGCAATGATGGCACAGACCAGGTGTTGAAGTTGGGGGGCCCTGGGCCAATTTTGACATCAGGGCCCTGTGTTTTTTTAGTTACACCCCCAGCTACTGGTCAAACATATGAGGTCCCTGTCCCAATACCTGTTTCATGCCAACAAGGAGTTACTCAAAGGTTACAAATGCACTTCCATACCATACATAAATACATAGTTACTATGAGACCCACACAAAATATTGGTCTTGTCACAATATCCACATAGATATGGGAAATGAAGGAATGATGCTAGGACCAAAAGTAAATTGCCAGTGTTTCAATATTATATTAAGTTCAATATATGCAATGTTGCATATTACTACCAATATTCTTTCTTTTTAATATCGAACATACTGTAGTGTATATTGCTAGCTCGATCTGGTCAGTCACACAGTTTAATGTATTTGGTATATTTGAGAAATTGACATATTTGATCTTCAGCTTTTATGACATCATTTAATAGCTTCTATGGAGAGAACTATTCTATATGATTGTCAATGTCACTCAGCATTATACAAGAATATATTGGCAAAGATGAGCAGGCATTGAAGACACAGCTCAGTTAGGAGAACAGGTAATTACGCAATCACAAAACTATGATAAAAAAAGAAGTAAACATTGTATTTAAGCAAGGTATGCATGTTGTGATGCATCTGCTATAATAGAAGGTTTAGTCTGCACCTACTACATGTGACAGTGTCCTTAAATGACCTTGGTTTTATACACAACTGGATCAGAAAACAGAGTTTCTGTGATTAATGTCTAGTTAGTAGTGACAGCATGTGAATGTGAATTCAGTTCCCTATTGGCTTAGCGAAAGATCAACGTCATATAAAAGATGTACCTGTATCATGGGAAATTGCAACCAAGTTCATGTTCTTTCCACTCTAGTGGATTTACTAAGATGCAACTGGAAAATGATATACAAAACATATATAATTTGTAAAGTCTATAAATCAGAGAAATCCACTACTACCTCTACGCATACCTAATGTTTATCTTCTGCAATTACTGTATCTTACCTGCAATCATTTGTAAACTCTAAAGCATCAATCCAGAAAAAAAATCACTACATTTAAAAAATACATAAAATAACAAAACAGGTAAAACGTACAAAGAAAGCATCCAAAATAAAGTAAAACCAAATTATTTTATATATAAACAAGATCTGATTGCAAAACTTTTGATTTTGAAGCATGTCATGAAACTGCAGCTGGATGCTGGATGGAGTATAAGAATTTTTTCCTCTGATGTGTAAACTGCTACACTTGGATATTCTGATTGAATATGATATTTCTAATAGGGGTGTGATGACAGTTACCTTGAATATCATTGAGGATATATGTTGGTTTTAATAAATTGTCTGTGACCATAACCATATATTTCCTTTGTCTTTGTGCCACCATGATCAAGTATGTTGTAAGCTTAACAATGCATGTTCATGCGCCATACATTATATAAATAAAGAGTAATGACTGTAATGCCTCAAAGCAACTAGCATTGTAAACGTTGTGTACCTGAGTTCAGCTGAGCTCAACTAGAATGCAGACTTGTATATATTATTCTGACCTTGAATAAAATTAGAATGACCTTCAATGCAAAGATCTCTCCTGTAACGTATATAGAACCCAAAATATGCGCCCTTTGTGGAGCTTAATGCCGGGGTGTTAAAAGGCGGCACTTGCCAATTGGTTGATGCCAGAGGAGGCCCCTGCAGGCGACCAATAGAGTCGTTCGCAGGGCCATTTAACTCCTGACTGCGAACCTACGGATTTCCGCTTCCGTTAACCCCTGCGATGCTGCGTAGATAAGGTAGGCTAGATGGGGAAGGCACCAGGGAGATTAGTAAACGAAGACGAACATTCTTCATGTTGTGTGTCTTCGTCTTCGTATACGTTTTGCCGCCACCATGTTCATATGTTCGGTATTCAGGCTGAACAACGAAAACGCACCCTTCGTGTTCGTTTTCATGTTCGTAGGAATACAAATGCACAAGTCTACTATTTACCTACCACCCTCTCAGTAAAGTGAAACTTCCTTACATTACATCTAAACCTCTGACCCTGTAGTTTTAGATTATGACCTCTTGCTCTAATATTTCTCCTCCTTTGGAATAAGCGTCCCTCCCTTACTTTGTTAAATCCTTTTAAGTACTCAAGTGTTTCCATCCCATCTCCTCTTTCTCTTCTTTTCCCCAAGCCGTACATATTAGTCTTTTAGTCTTCTCACACTTGTTGGTGAAAATGGAAACACGGGGTACGGAGGCTTGTTTGATAAATGAATGTTGTGAAACAGATACATAAATTGGAAAGCTGGTTTAAGACACAAGACTTGCAGCAGCAGCTTTCATGTGCACATTGTGAACGGGAAAACACAGGGCTGCTTCTATTTTGGTTGACTCAGTTCTCTTCGTAATTGTGGATCCCTGCCGTGGGCAACCAAAACCTGCATAGTTATCTAGTCCAGGTCTCCTGGGCACGGTGATTCACTCAAGGGTATAGAAGTAATGACGCAGCATGTAAGATGTCTGGCTCACAATTCCTTTGCCTCCTCCTGTCTCCGGAGCCTCGTAGAAAAAGACACAAACACAGAGTGTTCCCACCGAGCAATCAACTAACCCACAACACAGGCCTACATTAAGTGTTTTTTTTTTTTTAAATGTTAGCAGTATGTTTTATATTTATTTATGTAAAAATCCATATTTAATATTAATTTGCTATAAAGGATTAAGTATTAAACAGTGGAAAAAAATGAATAAAAAAAACTGAAAAATTAACTGATCTTTATGTTTCATTTTCTCTTGCTTATAATTATTTTACTTTGTATATCTATATATATACTATCATTCAAAAGTTTGGGGTCACTTAGTTTTTTGGGGGGAGAAACAAAGACAAAGAATTCTAACGATCAATTAGCCTTTTAAACTTACACTTGGATCAGTGAACACAACTTGCCATTGGAACACAGGAATGATAGGAGTGATAAAGGGTCACTGTACGCCTATGATGATATACCATTAAAAATCAGCCGCTTCAAGCTAGAATAGTCATTTACAACATTAACCCCATCAGCGCTGTGTTTCTGATCCATGTGATGTTATTTTAATGGACAAATTTTGTGTTTCTTTCCAGGGGCGTAACTAGACGCCTCAGGGCCCGGGTGCGAGAATCCCCCACCCCCTCACCCCCCCCCCAAAAAAATGATTTTTACCCAACAATTTTTTTTCAACAAATTCAACAAATTCAATTTACATATTGAATCATATCTGTAAAAAAATCAAAGAAAAAAGGGCGCATGTAGAAAGAGCATAATCCAGGGGTGTCCAAGTTTTTTCTGCAGTGGGCCACTTCATCAGAATTGTATACGTGCGCGGGCCGCACTCATTTTTCACTGTGACAAAAAATATGGCCTTTAATAAAATATGCAGATTAAAATAAAGTAAAATGACACAAAACCTTTACTCTTCCTCTCACTGATTTCTGGGCCTAGAAAGTTTTGCGACTACAAATTCAGGATTCCCTAGATTTATTCTAGGGATGAACTAAAATGAAAATTCAGGACCAAAACATTCAGGGTTTAACTTAGCCAAAACCGAAAATGACCCCCACCTTTAAAAATAATAATAAAAACTCACATTTTTAATAAAAGTAGGTAACACACAATTGGACAAAATTAGAAATATGACTTGGCATGATAGGAGTGTGATTGCTAACAGCAATCACACTCCTATCATACCCAGGCAACCAGTAAATGCTGGTACCTATGCATGATGGGACTGTGCTCGCTGTGATTGCTGTTAGCAATCACACTCCTATCATGCCAAGTCAGCCAGTACATGTTGGTACAGGGTGGCTGTAAGTGATGTGCAGACCCCATACTGCTGGCAGCATCACTACACAAGGGGGGTAGCTAGCTAGGTTTCAGCATGTACTGGCTGACTTGGCATGATAGGAGTGTGATTGCTAACAGTAGTCACAGTCCCATCATGCCTAGGTTCCAGCACTTACACATCCATCCAGTAAATGCTGGAACCTAGGCATGATAGGACTGTGATTGCTGTTAGCAATCACACTCCTATCATGCCAAGTCAGCCAATACACGCTGGTACAGGGTGGCTGTAAGTGATGTGCAGACCCCATACTGCTGGCAGCCTCAATACACAAGGGGGGCAGCTAGCCAGGTTTCAGCATGTACTGGCTGACTTGGCATGATAGGAGTGTGATTGCTAACAGCAATCACAGTCCTATCATGCCTAGGTTCCAGCACTTACACATCCATCCAGTAAATGCTGGAACCTAGGCATTATGGGACTGTGATTGCTGTTAGCAATCACACTCCTATCATGCCAAGTCAGCCAGTACATGCTGGTACAGGGTGGCTGTAAGTGCAGACCCCATACTGCTGGCAGTATCACTACACAAGGGGGGCAGCTGGCCAGGTTTCAGCATGTACTGGCTGACTTGGCATGATAGGTGTGTGATTGCTAACAGCAATCACAGTCCCATCATGCCTAGGTTCCAGCACTTACACATCCATGCTATCACACACACTCATTTATTCATATAATCATTCATTCACAGATTCATTCCCTCAATCACACACACTCATTCAAACACCCTCCCCACCCCCTTACCTGCACTGCAGCTTCTCGATGCCGCTCACAGACTTCAGCAGGGGACGCGGCCTCCCTCTGCCTTCTCTGCTAAAGCACAGAGGAAGTAGGATGTCACGTGAACTCCGCTTCCCCTGTGCAGTCCAGAAGACCCTCCCACAAGTAAGTAGCAGGGCTTGAGGTGCGGCTCGCGTAAGATCGGCAGCCAGGTCTCGCGGGCCGCATTTGGCCCGCGGGCCGCATGTTGGACGCCCCTGCCCGATTTCGGGGGGCCCCTTGGCTTGGGCCCCCCTGCCGCCGGGGCCCGGTCGCAGTCGCGACCCCTGCGACCCCGGTAGTTCCGCCACTGTTCCTTTCAAAAACAAGGACATTTCTAAGTGACCCCTTTTGAACTGTAGTATATATATATATATATATATATATATATATATATATATATATATATATATAGATAACACATATAGTGCATTGCATTTCTAGTATTGGTAAAAACTCTATATTTTCTACAGATGCTTCAAAGCACCAATGACATTTAGTTGCCTGTGCTCACTGACACCAATGATCATTTTACATTACTGGCATCATTGTGAGAACATTTGTGCTTATGAGTGTTGATATATAAGAATAATAATTAACATTTCATTATTCATTTTTCATATTTTTTTTCTATATTTTTTAAAATTTTCGGTGTTGCAACACAAATTGCATAATATTTTCATTGCTTGCATCATATATTCAGGCATTTATTATATTCTCTTCTGTCAAATTAAACCCACTCGACAATATCCATGGGCTATAACAAAATGCTCTCCACTATGTACCCTTACATACCCCCACTACCCATACCGTTCATCTCACATTATAAAAGCTCCATGCAGTACCACTCTGGAATGGATTGTTTTAAGCAAAGCTGGATTTGCCAAAAACCCAGCCAATCATTTCTAATATGGCTAAAGCCAACTTTCACTGTCCACACTCTTGGCACCCAAGGTTTGCTTTGATGGATCTCTCCCTCTCTTCTTGGGGAGTTAGAGGTATGGGGTAGGTATGGTAGTGTTTCTTTTTCTTTTCCTATTTTCATTCACCAGGACAGGGATGGAGCGAGGGAAGAGGTATGGCATTGGCATCCTTGCCTCTCCAAAGGGTTGTTAAACACTTCAACCACCCCAATGGGGAAGAAATTAAGCACACCAGGGGCAAAGAGGGAATCTATTGCCCAATGGTATTTTTGTCATCTTTAACCCCTCCACATCGGACTGAGCAGGGGCTGTACTCTTGTCCAACATATCTGCCCATTCTATATATCCTACTCCACATTATCTGCCATTCTTTTCCATTTAGCTTATACATAATGCATAACTGATGCTTTAAGTCCTTTTAAATCTGTAATTTTACTTACCTTGAGGTTCTTATTGGGCACTGTCTGGATTTAGTGACCGCATAATGCTTTCTAAATGCGTCACTGAATAACATTGCCTTTCAGACCCACTGTGATGGGGAGTAGGGATAAACACATTATTACAGTCAAACGATTTTGTGCATTTGTGGCAAGTAAGTAGGTCTCTATATGTGACTTTTTTTCCCAATTATATTTCAGTTCCCTAGAGGAAGCATTAATCGACACATGCTACCCTCTGTTAGGGTAAAACGTCGCTGTAATTTAGTGATCTAATGTCAGGTTGTATCAGTTTTGTTATTCCTCAAAAAGGCTTCTGCCATTCTCTTTTTTCTGCGTCTGGATAATCATACCCATAGTGAGTGAATAACACGTTTTCCTCTGCTTGGAGACAAGTTTACCAGCACAGCTGGTAGAAGGCAGTTAATTGCACTATGTGATGATTAGAACGTTAAGGTTTTCTCAGAGGGTGTAAAGGAGAATACGGATGTAGTTTAAAGGTCACAATATTTTCTAGATATG
Organism: Spea bombifrons; assembly: GCF_027358695.1. Taxonomy (NCBI): domain Eukaryota; kingdom Metazoa; phylum Chordata; class Amphibia; order Anura; family Pelobatidae; genus Spea; species Spea bombifrons. The sequence goes on from NC_071089.1 coordinate 106,910,269, forward strand.
AAATGGGCTTTCATGCTAAGCTCGTAGTGCCAGGCTGCTGTCATTCGAAAACTGCTTCAAGGAAAAAGCTGCAATGCTGTTCACAAACAAATAACACTACTGCTTTTTAACTTTGAAAATCTGCTTTTCTCTGCTTTCTCATTTGTTCCTAGTAGTTTTCACTAAGGGATGCCACATAAACAAGTTGTCTTTAAAAAAGAAAAAAGCCTTTGATATCGTTTTGACCATGAGTGGTTGAAATGGAGTATGGGGAGGTTTACATTTTTCAAGTTTATTAAAAAAATGAAAACTTCTATGTAGTCTATGTATGTTTAACACCCCTTGGAAGCACCAGTCACCTCCGCAATTGGGAAGGTGAGATTTAGTTTGGGTTTTAATGGGTTTTAAGCAGAAGGTGACTGTTGAACAATAATTCGTTGGGCACCAGGAATTCTTTAAATGAGCAATAAGTTCCTTTTGAAGATGTGGTCTTCAGAATTTAGCAATAGCTGCTTATGAATATAAGGCACGGGGAACAGAGAAAGGGACCCTTAAGTATTTTCTGCTATTAAGCTATTGGTGCCTATTTTATTTTCAGTGCTACCCATATTAGATCCTGACCCCGTTCTCCTTTGAGAGCTTGCTGAATCCACCCTCTACAGAAAATACAGAATAATGCAGATGGATTCACGGAGAAAAAGAAGTGTAGAAACGTTTCTCTTTCTCTGCGGATCCATCTGCATTATTCTGGCCTGGTACAGTACTTCCGCAAAGGGATGGAGCCTCACATATGTGAGAGCATGTATGTGTTAGTGTTTGTCTGTGAGCATGTATGTGTAAGTGATGTTAGATGGAATTTGTGTTACCATGAGTGGTGTGAGAGGGAGCGTGTGTTAGTGTGAGTATGACTAAGTGTGTCTGTTAGTATGCATACATTTGTGTAAGCATGTTTACACATGTGTGCCAGTATGTTGGAATGGGACAAAGGGCGATGATGGTAGCTGTTTGGTGGGAAAGATGACATAGATGAGCTGTTTCAGGGCACTGACAAGCTTGGGGCAAAGATCATGGGCGTAGGAACCAGGGGGGGGCGGGGAGACCCCAGTAACTCATGCGGGGGGGACCGATAATGAAGAAATCCCCCCCCAGGGCCGTAGGAACCCCCCCCAATAGAAACGCCGCAAATGCGGCCCGCGAGACCTTGAGGAGCGGCCCGCGTAAGATCGGCAGCCAGGGCAACCGATCTTACGCGGTCCGCACATTGAGCCCTGCTACAACAAGAGCCCTGCTACAACAAGAGCCCTGCTACTTACATGTGGGAGGGTCTTCTGTACTGCACAGAGGAAGCGGAACCCAGCAGAGTTCACGTGACATCACGTCACATCCTGCTTAGTGAGTGAATAACACATTTTCCTCTGCTTGGAGACAAGTTTACCAGCACAGCTGGTAGAAGGCAGTTAATTGCACTATGTGATGATTAGAACGTTAAGGTTTTCTCAGAGGGTGTAAAGGAGAATACGGATGTAGTTTAAAGGTCACAATATTTTCTAGATATGAAATGGGCTTTCATGCTAAGCTCGTAGTGCCAGGCTGCTGTCATTCGAAAACTGCTTCAAGGAAAAAGCTGCAATGCTGTTCGCAAACAAATAACACTACTGCTTTTTAACTTTGAAAATCTGCTTTTCTCTGCTTTCTCATTTGTTCCTAGTAGTTTTCACTAAGGGATGCCACATAAACAAGTTGTCTTTAAAAAAGAAAAAAGCCTTTGATATCGTTTTGACCATGAGTGGTTGAAATGGAGTATGGGGAGGTTTACATTTTTCAAGTTTATTAAAAAAAATGAAAACTTCTATGTAGTCTATGTATGTTTAACACGCCTTGGAAGCACCAGTCACCTCCGCAATTGGGAAGGTGAGATTTAGTTTCTCATGGTCCAAGAAATGTTGTTTCCTTCAATGGGTTTTAAGCAGAAGGTGACTGTAGAACAATAATTCGTTGGGCACCAGGAATTCTTTAAATGAGCAATAACTTCCTTTTGAAGATGTGGTCTTCAGAATTTAGCAATAGCTGCTTATGAATATAAGGCACGGGGAACAGAGAAAGGGACCCTTAAGTATTTTCTGCTATTAAGCTATTGGTGCCTATTTTATTTTCAGTGCTACCCATATTAGATCCTGACCCCGTCCTCCTTTGAGAGCTTGCTGAATCCACCCTCTACAGAAAATACAGAATAATGCAGATGGATTCACGGAGAAAAAGAAGTGAAAAAACGTTTCTCTTTCTCTGCGGATCCATCTGCATTATTCTGGCCTGGTACAGTACTTCCGCAAAGGGATGGAGCCTCACATATGTGAGAGCATGTATGTGTTAGTGTTTGTCTGTGAGCATGTATGTGTAAGTGATGTTAGATGGAATTTGTGTTACCATGAGTGGTGTGAGAGGGAGCGTGTGTTAGTGTGAGTATGACTAAGTGTGTCTGTTAGTATGCATACATTTGTGTAAGCATGTTTACACGTGTGCCAGTATGTTGGAATGGGACAAAGGGCGATGATGGTAGCTGTTTGGTGGGAAAGATGACATAGATGAGCTGTTTCAGGGCACTGACAAGCTTGGGGCAAAGATCATGGGCGTAGGAACCAGGGGGGGGCGGGGAGACCCCAGTAACTCATGCGGGGGGGACCGATAATGAAGAAATCCCCCCCCAGGGCCGTAGGAACCCCCCCCAATAGAAACGCCGCAAATGCGGCCCGCAAGACCTTGAGGAGCGGCCCGCGTAAGATCGGCAGCCAGGGCAACCGATCTTACGCGGTCCGCACATTGAGCCCTGCTACAACAAGAGCCCTGCTACAACAAGAGCCCTGCTACTTACATGTGGGAGGGTCTTCTGTACTGCACAGAGGAAGCGGAACCCAGCAGAGTTCACGTGACATCACGTCACATCCTGCTTCCTCTGTGCAGTACCAGAGAACGCAGAGGGAGGCCGCGCCAGTACATGCTGAACAGTGTGATTGCTAACAGCTAACAGTTGCCCCCCTTGTCTATTGATGCTGCCAGCAGTATGGGGTCTGCACATCACTTACAGCCACCCTGTACCAGCATGTACTGGCTGACTTGGCATGATAGGAGTGTGATTGCTAACAGCATTTACTGGTTGGATGTGTAAGTGCTGGAACCTAGGCATGATGGGACTGTGATTGCTGTTAGCAATCACACTCCTATCATGACAAGTCAGACAGTACATGCTGAAACCTAGCTAGCTGCCAGCAATATGTGGTCTGCACATCACTTACAGCAGCCCTGTACCAGCGTGTACTGGCTGCCTGGGTATGATAGGAGTGTGATTGCTGTTAGCAATCACACTCCTATTATGCCAAGTCATATTGCTAATTTTTTTGTCCAATTGTGGTGTGTTACCTACTTTTATAAAAAATGTGAGTTTTTATTATTATTTTTAAAGGTGGGGGGTCATTTTCGGTTTTGGCTAAGTGAACCGTGAATGTTTTGGTCCAGAATTTTCATTTTGGTGCATCCCTAGAATAAATAGAACTATTTCATTTTTAATTATCCTAAGTCCTGAATTTGTAGTCACAAAACTTTCTAGGCCCAGAAATCAGTGAGAGGAAAAGTAAAGGTTTTGTGTCATTTACTTTATTTTAATCTGCATATTTTATTAAAGGCCATATTTTCTCACAGTGAAAAATGAGTGTGGTCCGCGCATGTATACAATTCTGATGAAGTGGCCCACTGCACAAAAAACTTGGACACCCCTGGGGTAGACAGCGAGAAGGGGGGTAGGAGAGGGTAGCTAGTGAGAAGGGGGGGTAGGGAGAGGGTAGCTAGTGAGAAGGGGGGTAGGGAGAGGGTAGCTGGTGAGAAGGGGAGGTAGGGAGAGGGTAGCTAGTGAGAAGGGGGTGCTAGGGAGAGGGTAGCTAGTGAGAAGGGGGCGATAGGGAGAGGGTAGATAGTGTGAGAAGGGAGGGTAGGGAGGGGGTAGATAGTGTGAGAAGGGAGGGTAGGGAGGGGGTAGATAGTGTGAGAAAGGAGGGTAGGGAGGTGGTAGATAGTAAAAAAGTGTGAGAGGGGGGAGAGGGGGTAGATAGTGTGAGAAGGGGGAGAGGGGGAAGATAGTGTGAGAGATGGGGAGAAAGTGGGGATCTGATGAGGGAAAATGCTGCCCCCCCCAGATTTTTAGGGGTTCCTACGCCCATGGCAAAGATGGCACAGGCATGCTGCTTGGGGGTTAGGACCGCCCTAATAAGCTGCTTGGGGCAAAGGTGGCGCTCACAGGCTGTTTGTGGGGCAAATGTGGGACAAGTTACATGGTGAAGTTGGGGGCAATTTTCTCTCTTGTTTTTAGTTATGTCCCTGAGGGAATCCCCAATATTTATGAGTTATTGCCTTGTTTTATAGAGAGGGCCTATGTGCTTGATTTTATATACCTGATAGCAATGGGGGTAGCTGAAACATCTAAACTGAATAATTATGATTGGTGTCCACATACTTTTGTTCATATAGTATATATCATGTGTCAGCTTCACGACATAAGCTGAGGGTTGGGGAATGTGGGCAGAGCAAAACATTCTCCTCATCCATAAATCTACTTAATGTCTCAATGAGTGCAAGTAATCATATAAAATGTACCCAGATTTTACCTAAAAATCTGGTCATAAAAGATAGATAGATAGATAGATAGATAGATATTTGGTAATAGTGTACAATAATTCAAAAGATTCGGGATATCAGCCCAATCAGCTCCCACACATTCTATCTATGGATTTTAAAAATAATAATTTTTGCAACCACTGATTGATTCCTGGAAAACTGCCACAAAACACAGACATGCTGTATTTTCTTTAAATATTCTGCACCTTATGTGCGATGCATGTAAGCAGACAAATGTATAATTGTGTAGAACACTGAGAGTATGTTTCAGTCTGTGAAGCTTTACCTCTTGACTGCTAGCAGCTGTAAATTCTAAACCCATGTACAAGAATTATTGACATGCTGCCAGATTTTTTTTTTATTCTGCTTCTTTTCAACCAAATATGCAAGTGAATAATGAAACAGTAGAAGCGTGTTAATATAATCCCTATAAATTGGATTTAAATTCCAAAATTAAAGTTCCCAAAAATGTTCCAGGCACACACTTCCTGGTTATTAGGGGCCCAGGATTCACTGTTTTGTTCCAACTTACCTTTATGGCTTGCAGTTATTCTTCTAAAATGAAAAAAGGGAAGCTGCAGCTGCCCTACTCTACTAGGGTCCGTTGGTTCTTGATGCCGATTGGCTGCTTGGAGCAGCTAATTAGTGGCAGGGAAGTGTTCCCATTGAAATGGACTCACAGTGTTCTCTAAGCCAGTGCTGGAGCTGAAGGCAGGTAAACTGGGATCCAAATAAATATTCTGCAGGACCCCTCCTAATGCATTTGCAAAAGGGGCACAAATTTAAAGGGCCACACAGCTATTATATGCATTAGCGTGTACATGATGGCTGGACTGCCCCTTAGCTGCTGTTGTTTTTCCGATCACATCATCTAAGTGTTGCTGCAATCACAGTAATAGGAGACAAGTTGATCTGCTAGTCTAGTTTGAAGAATAAATTATGCAAGGTGGGTATTTTGCACTCCATCTTTATTGAACCGATCAGGGCTTATTGGCACATTCTAGCAGTAAAAAATCAAATCTGTGTAGTGATTCCCTCACATATTTTACACCGATGTCCCTCCATACATTCGCTGCGGAGAGATCAGTTGTCTTTGTGAAAACAATCATTAGCAGCGCCTTAACGCCACCGTCTAATGCTGATGAGGTAGTGGAGATGCAGTGTGAGAAGCGCCTAGGAGCAGGTCAGCAGGAGTAGCCTAGCAGCTGCCTAGGAGCAAAAATGGCCAAGTTTAGTTTCAGCTGATTTTCAATTTTATTTACAAAATTTGCAACTTAAGCCTTCATTTCTATTCTATAGCTATTCCCTTAAAGTTGTTTTTATTAATTTGTACTGTTGCAAGCATGGAACATGTTTCCAGGGATACGCGTGTTCCACGTGGCGCAGAAAGAGCGTGCCACATGTAGCCTGCCAGCATGTAGGATGCGTATACACTCAGACACAATTCGATTTATTAATCATGGTGGAGATCTCATATGCCATTATTGATTAACTAGATTGTCTGTTTTATGTGCATCCTACATACTGCCGGGCAGCACTTTGTAGGGTCAGAGTTGGAAACGAGGGATTTCCGTTTTTCGGACATATTTAAATAGAAGTAGACTTATGATTTGTTTGATACAATATTATTGCTGTATTGGTTATTGTATTGTATCTCATCTGATATGAATAGAAACATTTGATGAAAATACATACACATGCCACAGCTTTACCTATTTTTACTTCCATAAAAAAATCAAAATGTGGTTTGTGATGATTATTCTATCACCTTTTGGACTGACAATTTGGTTGTTGGATCTTGACATATAAAACATATCGCTTAATATGTTCAATGAAAATTTACATTTATTAATTTATATAATTATAATGTAATAATATCAGTTAATTAAATAAATACAATATTAGGCGCTCTTACTCCGTACTTGGCAAACACATTTTGGTTTTGTTGTGAAATTAGATTTCTTCCTTTAAATAGGCCCTGGGATTGGCCCGATCACCTTGATGTAGCAGTGCAATGTTGAAATGGAAATAGGTAAATGTAGAACTCCAGAAAAGTTTGCGTGATTGTCTTAGACACGTACAAATTGTTAATCTGTCACTATTGCCGCTCCGTTATATACGCTCCGTTATATACGCTGCCTAAAATAATAATCTTGTGTTTTCAGCATTGCTGCCTTCAATCCAAGAACCATAATATGTTTGTATTGAGGTAAGGTAAATGAAATCATAAATTCTCGTATCATACATTATTAAAATAACCCAAGGCTAATCCAGAAATGTACTGTAAGTGTAAACAGCCTCGTATTATGTTAAGTGAATCCTAGACTTTAGATTGTGAAAGACCCGCGGAGCACTGAAACTCCTGTACAGTTTGTTTAGGGAGAAAGAAACGGATGAGCTAATATAACAATAGAGATCTAGGTTTTATTTTGGTCACTCATAAGTGGGTTGATATTCAACGGACTATAAGCATACGTAAATGAATGTATATTTTGGTATGTAGGTATCAGTTACATCCCTCAATAAGATAAAATCCCCAGAATATTTATTTTGTATAACAGTGGACCCAAGTGCTGAGTTGTTCTGTGGACATTGCTGTATCGGTCCTTAAAAAGAGAGTATTTTTTCTTCTAAAGAAGAAAGAAGATGGATTTTCTTCTTACATCATATTCATTTGCCCGTTAACAGGTTTCGCAGGCTTCTTAAGACTCTGACAACATGGTACAAATCTCTGAGCGCTTCTTAACGTGTCAACCTAATTTATCTTATGGGCATTGTACATATTTCTTGCGTTTGGCTTTTCTTAGAAGAAACCTCCTATTTAGCGTAGCACAGTAAATCAGTTATATAAAAAAAAAAACTTTCCTTGTTCCAGTATCAAGGTCTATTAAGCGACCGTCTATGACTTGGATCCGAATTGTTGGGCTTTGCGAAGAATTGGTGCATACGCTCCAGATAATTAAAAGTGTATGCATGACTACCTTTGCAAATCTCTAAAGTTTAAATTTGTGGACAAGTCTCGTGTTGTTTTCCTGTTTTCTGATGTTTTTTTAACTCTTGGTTAGGCAGTATTCTGTTGATTGGATACAGTATATCTATGCATCTAGTGAAGACTAGTTACCCTGCTAGTCTAAAATACAAATAATGTTATACAAGCATCTGGACTGGCCATCTGCCACACCGGGCAAATAACTGATGGGCTGCTGGCCAATAGCACCCCAAACATACCCCTTGCTGCTCTAGTTGCAGATTGGTCCAGAAGCATGCCGCCGACAGCTCAATACGCATGGCAGCATGCTGTAAGCCAGGCAGCCACATGTATTCAGCTGATGGACGCATGTATGTGATTTAGGGCCGCTGGCCTTCATGTGCTAGGCCTGCTTACTTAGTCCGACTCAGTCCTGCAAACTTTCAAACTTGATTTGTTTTACGTGTAAGGTTTTCTTCCCAGGGTAGTACTATTTAACCTTGTGGTCAGACAACACATTGCTTCAGGAAAATAAAACTGGTTTTATTAGTATTTAAGGTATTTATGAGTTTAACCATATACCAATGATAGAAGTACTTTTAGGGTAAAAATAAAACTTATCACCTTTTGAGCAGATGAGAACGGCTTGTAATACACTGATCCCTGAGAATAGTCGCTATGATTTTTAACTGGTCTACAAAGTCACGTTGAACTTGCCTTCACATCGGACTGTTGGATACACTAGATGGGAGAGCGTGGATGTGACAGCACTGACTTTCTGACGAGAACAGACAGGCTGCTGCACTGGTATTTTCCGAATCTGAAGACTGCTGATAAGACAGTTTTTTTACATAGAGAAGGTGAAGTCAAAGTCACCTGATAACAAAGCCATTTGTGGAGGCAATCAAAGCCAAGCAGAACACAAGTGCATCAACTGTAAATTTTCTGTGCTGAGGAATAGTTAAAAAAACTGTACATAAAGTTCCAATGCGGAAGGGATCGTACAATTGTGCCAAAATCGGTTGTGTATGTGGGTTTGTATGTTAATGTATTGCTTGCATTAAAATAGATAATAAAGGGATGAGACAATGTTCATAAAGGAAGCATGTACCAAAGGAGAAGATATTCTTGGACAAGAGGACAGTGTCTACAGTTAGAGTGTAAAGCCATTAACTGTTATTGTCAATGGGGCCCTGGGCAATCCTCTTCCTGTGCTTTCTTACCCAGCTTATCCTAAGTAACCATGTAGATGGGCTCGTGTAGACCCTTCAACATGCTCCCTCACACCTCAACATAACTGCCTTGTCATTTCATTACATCTTCTCCATCGATTCTCCTTAGGGAAGTGAAACAAAAACATGTTGGTTGTTTTCCAGTAGATGACAGACGTTAGACCCCATGGGCATGCAAGAGACAGGCTTCAAAAACCTACCTGACAGGTTAGGTTTTCCTTTTTAATTGTTCTGTCGCTCCTGGGGTGGGCGCTTAGCTTGTATGCTGTTATTTTGTATCTAAACTTTGGCTTTTCTTTCATCTTGTACTTTCGAGTTTGACCTTTGGATTGCCTGTCCACATCTCAGCAATCTCCTTGTTGGACTACATTACAGAACATAATATACTCAGACATGGTCTTCTAGTCTGCAAGTTAGAAGGGAAAGTGGTATTGTCCTCCAGAAGATGTGCATAGTGGTACCACAAAATATGGTGTAACCATTCAGGGATTTTGTAGGAACGAACTGACAGTTTAAATGCTGTATTTCTTGACTTAATTTCAGCTATAAGATAGTTTGAACAAATGAGTGTCATTTACTGTGATAGAAATGGCAGCAATTGTAATCAATATTTAATTAAACCATGAGTTCTACAGTATACCGCCGTACCAACAAGTATTAAGCATCTGAAAACAGTGATCAGTTCTTGAGAAAGTTAGTCATCTTTTATTGGAAGTTTATAATAATTATAAAAAGGTCAATGATCGAAAGGCTGGAAGCATGATTAAAGGAATTAACACGTTCAACAAAAGAGGAAAGGTTGACTTAAATCAATAGTTTTGGGAAAATCATGAGAACTATATGAAATGTATATTGAATTTCTGATTTTTGAGTCAGTCTGCTTTGCTAATTTAAATATTAATGAACATATTATACAAAATGGATGATCAAGCTGTATGGGCCATTTTAACTAGACCATACACTAGTGAACACAGCCTCCATACCATCCTTAAGATGTCATATCGCAGTGCTAAGCATACAGATCAGCAGCTGTGGTGTTAGACTTGATACACCACTACCGTTATTGTATCATTGAGGATGGAATTCTGGCTCACAGCACAACCAGAAGATCTCAACGTGGCTCCCAATCCCTAGGGTAGCTGCAAGTAGTTTGTCCGTCTGTGTTGCCTGTCTGTGTACTTTCCATTGGAGGTCATTGTTTGGTTTTTTTTAAGCAATTACTTTTCAATGTATAAAATATTTTCGTTATTTGGGGCATAAGATAAGCAATCAAAAGACAAGCAACACTGTGGGTCCTTTCCTGTCCATCTGTTGACAGCCCCCACCAAAAAAAAAAATACATTCATATAACACATTCATAGAAGAGAAACATAAAATAGCAGCATGTGTCTGATGGCTTAGTTGATTTAACGAGAATAGATTAGGTTCTCTTTTGTAATATGGTGCCTTGGTTTGTGGGGATACTGCTGCTACCACTAGTAATCGTGAACAATTTATATAGGCAATGAAACTACAAGCAAAATTGTAGGTTTGTTTTCATCCATCAGTTAACCTTCCAAAACAAGGATTTAACAACCTCCGTTAGGTCATTTTGTAATAAGCGTTCATAGTAGTAGTGCGACTTGTCTGCTAAATTGGGCACTACCACTCACACAGCACGTAGAGGCAAACGGAGCAATGAGGCAATTGTGGCTCCTTCATGATCCATCACTTGACCTTCATATAAGCTGTTTTAGCTATAAGACAACAATAAAGCACCAACTCCGCTGCTAGTCCCAGCACTACCACCAATGTCCGCTTCTTTTGTGTCAACAAGAAATGATGTGGTTCCAACTTCCAAGTACTGCTGCAGTGCTGATTCCTACAGGCAGACTCATCATAATAAGCAGGAGTTGGTTTATGTCAGATTTGTGTGGCACCATGCAGTCCTTTGATGGTTGAGTTAGACTCGCTTACACTTAAGTTGAGTCTTACAGAGAGATTTTCTACTACACAGAGCAGAACAATGAATTCTAGAAATTAAAATGAGAACATATACAGTATATGTGTGGGCTTGCAAACAATATTCGGTGTTGTTTACAGGATAATCCACATTTAGTATCCATGAAACACATTCTGGAAGTTTATTGCAGATGCAGTGTAGTATAGCTACTCAAAGAAGGTTTGCTGGTGTTAGTGATACCAAAAACTGGGTTATCAAAATTGCTCACACAATATGGCTACATTGCAGTCAATCAGTCACGCGGACATGGTACTGTACCTGTCATGCAAGGGGATGGCCAAAAATAACTGTAGCCAGATCCCGTTACACCAGAAAGATGGTATGGCAGGGGCCTTGGGCATAAATATGGAATGAAGGTATTCAGTTTGCACCCCAAATAGACAAATTCATAGATGGATAGAAAAAGGACTCCGATAGATGAACACACAGACAACATATTCATCAAGGGGGATATACACATATATAACATAAAAATAGAAGAATTTCTTACTGTTGTAAAGATGGTCCTAGTAGTTGGAGGGAGCCAAGAGCCAAATGTGGTTAACTCTGCATAGTGAGAACAAGAACCAATACATGAATATCTGATGAAAGATCCTTGGTCCTGAGAAGCTATAAAAGTCTCCTTATTTTATAGAATTTCAAGGGCAGCCAAAAATATGAGTGAATGAATTAATTTAGGAGCTATTTTAAGGGGAATCATAAGTATAATGCATAAAGATACCATTAAGTTATTTTCTGGACATATTCACACATCACATCTACAGTATATCCCATCCAATTTCCTTTTCCTTGTTTTCAGACAAATTCCCAAGCTGCATATTTGTTAACATTGTGCTGCCATTGATAACATTGTGCTGACATCTATTGGAGTCTATAGAACAGGACACGAATAATATATTTTTATTAAATAATATTTAATAAAGTATAACACTCTAATGAAAGTTGCACCAAGTAGCGTAATTATCAGATTCCAAAACATTATACAAAAGCAAAAAATAAACATGTGAACAAAGCACATTATAATAGTATCGAAATTGAGCCCCCCCCCCAAAAAAAATAACAAAAGTCAATATAATATGTAACAAATATAACTGAGTCCCCTATCTCCAGGGAGTGCTTGCTGTCTATTCAACATATTCAAAAAAGCACAAATGGGACAGACTCATCAAGATAAACTGGTCCCAAAACAGCAGCCCAACGGATATCTAACAAATATACAGCACTGTGCAAAAGATTAAGGCATGTTTAATAGTTTGCATTTTGTTAAACATAACAGAAGAAAAATCTGAATATTTGGTGTGACTACTCTTTGCCTTCAGTATTTAGGTACACTTGGACAAAGTCAGGGATTTTGGAGGCATAAAGTTAGGTGATTCGACAATTATACCATACAGGTGCTAATGATAATTAATTTAATATGTATGTTGAAACACAAACATGAACTGAAATAGAAACAGCAGTATAGAGGAAGAGCCAAACTCACTAACAAGGTGAGGTGGTTGAACAATAGCCATACACCATGGGAAGACTGAGCACAGCAACAACAAGACACAAGGTCTCTCTCAGGCAGAAGATTGACAGATGTTCTGTCCAAGCTCTTTTAAAAAATCACAAAAAACGGGCAATATTGAGAACGGAAAACAAGGTGGTCAGCCAAGGAAACTTATTGTAGCAGAGGAAAGATACATAATGCTTACTTTCCTTTGTAATAAGAAGATGTCTACTGGAAGAGCTGCAGCCAAAAAACTATACCTCCGACTTGGAAACCAAGTCAAGTGACTCAATTATTCATGAAAACACAAGGACTTGGATGCGGAGAAATGGCACCAGGATTTAAGAGTCAGCTTATTCGCCAAAGGGCTCACAAGAAGCATGGTGGTGGTTTCTTGTTTAGTGCTGTATTTTTGCAAATGGAGTTGGGAATTTGGTCAGAATTAATGGCAAGTACAAGCAGATACTTATGCATCATACAATACCACCAGTGAGGATCTTTAACGTAAACAAGAAGAAGGAGTCCGGCGAGTGATGGTATGGGCCCTGCTGAGGTCAACATCATCGAGTCTGGGATTTCATGAAGAGAGAAAAGCAACTGAGGCTGCCTAAATCCACAAAAGAACTGTAGTAAGTTTTGAACAACCTAACTGCTGAGTTTTTTTTTAAAACAAACTGTCTTCAAATGTACCTAGAAGAACTAATGCTGTTTTAAAGGCAAATAATGGATTTTTCTTGTGTTCACTCCATTTGCCTTTTTTTAATAATAAAAAATAAAATATTAACAAGTCTATTTTTGAAAGACAGCTTCTTTCACACCTGCCTAAAACTTTTGTACAGTAGTGCGTTTATTAATTAGTGAGAATAAACACCCTTTCCCAATAAATAATACAAAATACATTAACATGTAACCACATATGAGAAGCCCCAGGATAGCTGCCTTGTCTCAAAATTTTTATTGGCATTTCTAGTAAATTTAAAAAAAAAATCATATGCCATGGAGTGCTGTGTTATGTGTTGTTTTAAGGTTCTTTTCATTTGTGCTTTACTGTAACATAGCCCTGCTCTCTGACATACAAAAACATGATGAAGCAGCAACGAAGAGGATTATTATGTAACTAGTGGCCTACACTATGGATGTGACCACCAAGGTTGTTTTATACGATTCTCGATTTCAATAGAAACCTAGATTTGCATTACATCACTAAAGAGGGGCTATTGCAATGTTTTCTCCTACAATAATGGACTGTATTATTTTATGTGCACTGACCTTTTAATAAAAAGGCATTACGTAACTCCTACATGGTGTTTTAAGGCAAGGACAGCAAGACCGCCTGCATTATATATGATGCGGAAAGCATAATCACAGGTAAAGTGTTTTGTCTCCTAGCCACTAACAGCACAAACTAATGACCGTGACACTGAAATGTTGGACCGGCTGTAGACATCGGTATAAAGACATCCCACGCAAGACAGGTAAATCCCTATCACTAAAGCAAAGGCAAGGACGATATACACGTTACTTGTGTTGTTTAACAAACCTAATCACTTTATGGGTTTACAGCGTCATATGACTCTCATTACCAAATATATATATATATATATATATATATATATATATATATACCGTATTTGCACGATTATAAGACGACCCCCCCAAATCTGAATATTCATTTAGGAAAAAAAGAAAAAGCCTGAATATAAGACGACCCTATAGGAAAAAAGTTTTACCAGTAAATGTTAATTCATGTAAACTATTTTTTTTAATAAAAGCTATGATTGAGAAAAATATTTTGGTTTTATTTTCTTCTATTTTCCAACCTGCCCCCCCAGTTATGCACATCTGTCCCAGAAATGCCTTATACCCCTATATGCCACGGTGCCCCATGATATGCCTTTTAACCCTCTAAATGCCACTGTGCCCCATGATATGCCTTTTAACCCTATATGCCACTGTGCCCCATGATATGCCTTTTGACCTCCTATGTGCCACTCTGCCTCCAGAAATGCCTTATACCCCTATATGCCACTCTGGCATTAAGGGGGTTAAAAGGCATATTATGGGGCAGAGTGGCATATAGGGAGGTTTAAGGCATTTCAGGAGGCAGAGTGGCGTATAGAGTTAAAAAGGCATTCCAGAAATGCCTTATGCCCCCCATTTAACACTCCCCTGCCCCCCCCCCCAAACTTACTGGTGCTTCTGACTCCCCTGTCATGTAGCCGGGGCAGCGTGTAGAGCTCTACGTGATTCGCGATTCGACTGTCAGAGAGAATTCCCCCGGTGCGGGGAACTCTGATCTCTGACAACCGAGGAAGGTCTGCGCGATGGACGCAGACAACCCCCGCTACTAGCCACACCTCCTTCCGGCTGCAGTGTAAGTTGGCTACGCAAATCGCGTAGACATCTACACACTGCCCCGGCTACACAACAGGGACTCAGAAGCACCGGTAAGTGGGGTGGGGGGTGGGGAGACAGGAGGATCCAGGTCCCCTGCAGCTGCGGGGGATCTGGATCTTAGTCGTCTCATAGTAAGACCTATTAGAGGTCTGATTATAAGACGACCCCGATTATAAGACGAGGGGTATTTTTCAGAGCATTTGCTCTGAAAACAACCTCGTCTTATAATCGAGCAAATACGGTATATCATTACTTTAGTGAAAAGAAAGCATGATTATTATGTTGCGGTGATGTAAGAATAAGGATCAAGCACAGTCTGGAATGTGACAATTCCCAATCAAACTAAAGTGTACCATAAGCTTCTAAAATTGCCTATGCTTGAAATCTCGATATATTTATTCATTTCCACATAAAGAGTATATACACTCTGTCGGCCACTCTTTGGGCAAATCCAACAAGACCCAGAATATCCCAGATCACAGAGACCCCGGAAAAAAAAAAACATCCACCTCCTCCGTATGAGATTATTTTGAGCACAGAAAGGATTGGAGAGATGGCGGGCCACCAACACAAGATGGCACTGGCCCCCGCGAGCCCTGCTAGTTCTGGGTAGGCAGAGGATCTTGAGCGGTGCAGCAGCAATAGGCCACTTTTGCTCATTAGTGTGGACCTAAAATATTTACCAAAATTTTAGCTAACAGACTTAAATTAGTGGTACCATAGATCGTCCACGACAATCAAGTAGGTTTTGTTCCAGGACAACGCCACCAAAATGCTAAACCTGTTGTACCACGCCAATCGCTCTAAACTCACGATGATCCTGCTATCTACTGATCCTGAGAAGGCGTTTGACAGGGTGGTTTGGCTCTATTTATTCACAGTACTTAAAATCTACTGGCAGGGCAGACAGCAGGAACAAGACAGGGTCAGGTACAGGGCCAAAGCAGAGCAGTCCAAACACATTAATGCAAAGACCCTGACTGAAGGGCAGGGCAGGTTTATATTGGCCCGGTTCCACTCAGGTAATCAGACTCAGCTGTCTAGTATGGTGGAATCCTGACATTTTTATAGAAATCCAACTGCTAAAATAAAAATTAGTGGGGTACTATTGGGTCACCCTGTTGAACAGCACCAGATAGAGCTGCACCCTTTCGGCTTTTCTCTGCATTTGGCACTTGATTCTCTTTACACATTGGTGATTATGTGGTAATACCGGTTTCTGGCAAATGCATTCCATCATTGTATGCCATAAATGAACATACAGCGCTATTCCACCAACAATTTGAGGATCTCCTGTGTTCTGAGACACACAGAACCTTCACACAAATTAGATGAGGATTCTTCATATACACAAATTTACTTTTTTTTTTTACACACCACGGGTCAATATACGTTTTTAAGCTAGCCTTGGCAGGTTGATGATTGCTATGTGATTATCTACTTATTTTTTACTGGAAACCCTGTAAGTACCATCATCATTTTCTCTATGTGTGTGTGCGCTTGTGTTTTCCCTATGGTAGAAATAACATTGGCTATTGGTCTGTAGTCTTGATGATAAACAATGCAACAAAGTCCATTATATGCTCTAAAAGTATGGACTTACGTATAATTATTTTGCTGCAGATTTTGGTGAATTATGATGAGCATACTCAAGAACAAAGGTGCACTTTTCCAAAGGCCTGGAGCTTCCAATGTAGCTAAACATTTTGGATAATTGCTGAAAGACATTGAGATGCCTTCCTTGGACTACTCCAAAAGGTATTGAAAGACATGGAATTTGGCAATACCTTTGATAAGGTTCCATCCCACCAGACTAATGGTTGCGAAGAAGGCTGGGGGAGGACAAACTGACATGTAAGCGTGTGGTAAGTATAGATTTAGACTCTCTGCATCCATTTTCATTTCATTTTCCTCTGAACCTCTAACAAATTCACAGATATATTGAGGATAAATAAATATAAATGCTATCATTTAAAAAACACAATTCTGTAAGTATAAAGTAAAATACCGTATTTGCTCGATTATAAGACGAGGTTTTTTCCAGAGCAAATGCTCTGAAAAATACCCCTCGTCTTATAATCGAGGTCGTCTTCTAATCAGGCCTCATTCTGCTTCGGCCGTGCTGCTTACCGGGCTTTGATCGCGAGCAGCGTCTCTGCTATTAGCAGCAGGAAACAGGAAGCTAGCACAGTCCTCACATAACTCTACCTCCCCCCTCCTTCCTCTGGGGGCGGGGCCAGAGAAGTTGCTCGCACAGCCGGGCCCCTGCAGAAGTCTGCGTGTGGGAGATCTGCAGTTCAGGTAAGGGGGTGGGGGGTTTGAGTGTGTGTGTGTATGTGTGATTGATGGAATGAATGAGTATTTAAATGTTTGTGAATGAGTGTGTGTGTGATAGCATGGATGTGTAAGGGGGGTGGGGGTGGTAGCATGGAATAGGGAGGCTGTAATCACACTTCTAACATCCCCAGGTTCCAGCATGTACTGGCTGCCTTGGCTTGATAGGAGTGTGATTGCTGTTAGCAGTATATATATATATATATATATATATATATATATATATATATATATCCAGAAATGCATTTTAACCCCCTATATGCCACTCAGCCCCATGATATGCCTTTTAACCCCCTATATCCCAGAGTGGAAACAATACTCAATGTGCACAATATTCTTCCCAAATAGACTGTATGAACTTAGCACAGAAAGGATAGAATCAGGCTTAAAGCCCTTGTTACACCCTGGTGGTCATTTGTGAAACTGTCCTAATAATTAGGGTACATTTTTAGTGCTATTTCCCAATATTTTGTATAATAATAACAGCACTCGAACAGAAGCTACAAATATTGCCCCAAAAGACTGTATTGGCCACTGTAAAAAATGAGTGGTTGCCAGCACTTTGGCTAAAGGGGAAAAAAACTTTTTCTGAGTCTTAGGTAAAGGCATGCAAATCAAATTTAATGTGAATTTGCATGTTCTCCTCTGAAACTATCAAAATTGCACTCCTTCAATAAAATACAAAATTAACAAATAATAAATAAAATATACCTGGGGGAATATTGTTGTATATGACCCCCCCTTACTCTCTACCCATGCTGTGTAGACCTGCAAGTTGGGTTTTGTTTACATTTTGTGTACATGCACATTGGCTTTAGTGAATTTACAAGCGGGAAACTCACGTATATAGCCAGCTCTTGCTTTTTAGCGAATAGGGGCAAATTCCCATTGCAAAACCAGAATAATACTTAGTACAATATGAAGTTCATTGTGCTGACCAAGCACATGGCAAGTTCACCATTATAGCCGTCTCAGCCGTGGTGAGCTCTGTAGGGCTTTAGGCATTGATGCATATACTGTAGATATTATAAGTGGAATGTATCAGTCTAGTTCAGCGATGGCAAACCTATGACACATGTTCCATAACGCCCACGCCAAGGCATCTGTTGTGGCACACGGCCACGTTGCCGGCTGACCGGTTTTAAATCGACCCAACATAAAGTTTCACTGCTCCCTCGCAAAGCATGATGGCTGTTGATGCTGAACGCCAGGATATGATGTCATATCCATGCACTCAGCACTGAAGGCACCAAAGTAAACTATATCTGCCAAGCTGTGTGATGTATGTAAATGCATGTATGTGTGTAAGTATGTATGTGTACATGTATGTATGTGTGTATGCATGTAAGGGAGTGTGAGTATATGTTTGTGTGTGTTATATTTTTTTAGGAAGGAGAAAACAATACTGCATTACATCAGAGGTAGGTACCAATATGCAGAGTTGGCACTTTGAGGTCTGCAAGTTGCTTCCGTGCAGAAAATTGGGCACTCAGGCTCAAAAATGTTTGCTATCACTGGTCTAGTTAAATCTGAATGTATACTAGCGTTTGCTGGCTAACTCATCTTTTAGTGAGCAGTGGGAGACGTTATATTCCTATCAACTACAGCACAGTGACTAATTTGTTCAACAACGGGTGAAGTTGACTGGCTGGGAGCTATGGAAGTTATCGTCTAACAACTTTGGGGATGCAGACAGTCAGCCGGCAATGTGTTATATTACAGATAAAACACGTGTTATTAGGTTTTACAACAAATACAGAAAATTCATAGCTATATAAATAGTATTTGTGCAAAACGCATGTCACATTTTATGTTAACAATACATTTTAAACAAATTGCACAATTATCATAAATAGTTATCAATATCAACTAACCAGATAAGCAGCAACATTCAAATACCAAAAAAAACAAATGCAGAAAAAAATTTAGAAGTTTAGAGGTAGGTCGTATTAGTGATGCGGTTGTTAGGTATCCAGGAGGATAGATGTCCAGGGCAGGAGCGGTGGAGCAAGGTAAAGGTGGGACATCAAAGGGTGAGGCCTTGTAGTAGTAACAAGAGAAGTTCAGATACAGTCCAAGTGTCCATAGGCAGGCAGCAATCCAATAAACAGGTATACAATCCAGGGATCAAAGCGTAAACAGGTACACGAGCAAAATCTATATATACGGTCAAAAAGCAAATAGCACAGTGGTAGGGATACACAGTAACAGGGAAGTAGCACCAGAATATCTGAGCACTTGTAACGAGGAACCATGGGGTTTTATAGGGCTTGCTAGCGTGTCGTTCTTTGTTATGACATTAGCATTTTATTGGGTGGAAATGCATAATTCCGGTGTCTGTCTTATTAGTGCATCCAGGGGCTATATATTTAATATATATAATAAGGATGTTAATTTGGAAACCAGGGTAATTCCATCATGGGGCTGGATCCTAGGGTTTGAGTATAGCACCATTGTGTTATCCATGAAAGGCCCAATAATGACAAAACTGCCTCTAAAATTCTCTAACACACTCTATTAAAGACTTTTTCTGTGTCCAAAGCCAACAACATGAAGGTAGTTTGACGCATATTAATTTTATGAATAAGATTTAGTATTTTCCAGGTATTATCTAGGATACATCCGACTTGCCTAAACCCTTCTTCATCTAAATGGATAATACCAGGAATAATGAATTTAGGTCCTTCCACTAATATTTTGGAGTAGCTTTTTTTTTTTTTTTATCCAGAGTGATATTTTTAGAATGAGAGAAATTGAGGCTTCTAATAATTCAGTTGGTATATCTTTTCTTTAGATTTATGTGAAAATGTTCCTAACAGAAGTGGAGACATTATTGATTTGACTTTGGAGTACAAAAAAGTGGACAAAAGCCATCAGGGCCCGGAGCGTTACAGCTAGGTTTAAAACTTTGAGCTTACTATATGATATTCTCTGGAGCTTTAATTTATCTGAAAGGTGATGTATATCCTGAGAGTAAGCTCTCTCTTTATATATAGAGAGAGGGGGGGGTATAAATATATTTATATACATATAAAAAATCCAGAAGAATGTATATATTAGATAATATATGTATACATACATATATATTTATATATTCATTTAAAAAATACACATATACACACATATATATTCTATTACTCCTGTTCTGTCCTTTGCTGCAGTGCTTAAGAAGTCAGGTGTTCAGCGGATAAAAGGATCGGTTTGCTGAGACAAAAGATGATATCATGTCGAGACAAATTACAGAGGCACTGTGTTTAAATGTGCTCAAGCAATAAGCACTATACCAAAGCCATATCAGCAGGACTGCTCTGTGCCTCTTGCTTACGCCTGCTGCATGTAAAACAGAAGGTCTAACCGCAGACTGCTGCTATTCAGGTCATACAGAAGCAGCTTGCCAGCTCGCCAGTCCTCTCGCTGCTAGCCCCCCTGCAGGCCAGTCTGCTCATGCACACAATACATCTAAAAAAGAAATCATTAGAAATGACAGGTAGCCAGAAACTGGAGGGCACAAACCCATCCTGTTGTCCCAGTGGTAAAATTGTTCTTTTTTTATCTATCAGTTATTAGGGGGCATCGCGTATATAAACACATACGTATGGAAGTACATTGTCTCAGGGACATTATATGTGCATGTTTTGCTTATATATTGGTATTGTGTATGTATATCAATTGCGATGATAGATAGATAGATAGATAGATAGATAGATAGATAGATAGATAGATAGATAGATAGATAATAAGTAATATAATTGCTATTAAAAAATACACATACACACTTGTATATATATAAAGTAAACTATTACATACCACCACAGTGAAAACATATGGCATAACAATAACAGCACAGAATCACATAAGATGCTTTCAACCAGGGCTGGCCCGGGGTCCGAGGATGAAATGCTGCCCCCCACAACCAAATCCACCAAAACCCCACCCACATCCATTTGTTATATCAAGAGTCATAAACTCACTCTCTTATGCTCTCTCACACTCTCACTCATGCTTTCTCAAGCTCTCACTAGCTCTCTCACGCTCTCATTTATGCTCTGTGTGTCTTCCTACCTTCTCTGTCAAGTGCTTCGGTGTCCCTGTCTCCTCTTCCATAGCTCTGATTCTTCTCTTGCCTCTTCTTGTTCTTCTATCTTCTGTCTTCTTTTTTGTTCACTTCTCCCTGTGTCTTCTTTGTGAACCTGGCCTCCCGGATCCTATATTTTAGCCACCCCGGTAACTCACATACACACTGGCACACATTTTTACACACATGCACATACTCACATAGATCCTATATACTGTGAAAGGGAGCATGGCATGGTGGTTGATGGGGTCCATATATGGCAGAAAATAATGCAGTACAATGTGTTGTTTGATACCCCAAGGAGTTTTGTTACAGTCAGAATAAAGGAAATTCTGTAATTTAGTTTGGGCCCCTGGGGTGGAGCATTTTAGAGAGAAGGGAGGGCCAGTGCTCCACTCCATAGTTTACTTGCTGTAGGTGAGGAGTCCAGTCCAGGTGTTCTGGATACCCTAGGTAGTTAATCACCTGTTAGCAATGAGCAGCAGGAGGCTGCTACAAAATTTCCCTGTGAGGGATTCATTGGGGGAAGGACACAAGCAGTGAGTAAGACTGCATTTCTTTCCACACGAGTCTGCTGAACTATTCCTTAAGAAGAAAAAGGTCTGTGCTTCATTTTGTTTTGTTGGCAGTGGGTAAGCTGTAGTCAGTTACAAATGTTAGTTAATGCTCAGAGAGCAAGGCTTTTCTTTTGTTAGTTGTATATTGTGTTTGCCAGAACCTTTAATAAAAATGACTATAATTTCTAAAAAGATACAACATTGTGTGGTATTTCAAACCCAAAGACTGTGCTGTTATATGATCCCAGCTCACAATACTCATGTTAGCATACACTGCTTCTCACACACACACTTCCATGCACACATCCATGCCCACACACAAAGACTTACATATCCATGCTCAAACACACACATCCATACTCACACACGCACCCATGCTCACACATACACATCCATGCTCACACACCAACACTTATACATCCATGCTTACATTCCATGCTTACATACACACATACACATTAGTGTAATAGTGCTATGGAATCTGCTGGAACGCCTTAAATATATGTAATGCACGATACTATAATCCTCTTTGAAAATGCTGTGCCAAAACGAAACTTTCTTGAAATTAAGTAGATGTAGATCACACAATAGACATGAACCAGTTGATCCATCTGATCTGTCTATTTTATGTGATGTAAAGATTGAAATCGTAATCTGTCTTGGTCTGGAATTAGCCATTAGCCCAGACCTCTGATGAAGCTCTGAGGAGCGAAACATGTCAGGGGGGCTATTCGTCTGAGTTTTTAATAAGCCTGTGTCACTGGTCATAATTCAATTATTTCTGTTGTTAGGACTGCAGCCATCAACAGTATATATGATCTGATATTATTAGTGTTACACAACTGTGGGCATATGCCCTTATGTTACAGTGACGTATACCTTTCATGGTAGGACTGGTGACACTGGTGTTTTTAAAAATCTTTTTTTGGTTATACCTTTTAACAAACATATTAATAAAAGTTATGTTTTACGGCGGGGTTATAATAAGGGTATTTTTGATCCCGGGAACGGGATTGGTTTGTTTTTAGTTGTAACTTACCCTTGTCCCCGCTGGGGCATTATTTTAGAATTGGTCTGGAATTATATCCATGATAGCTTTATACCTATTGAATACATACTTAAAGTCCCTCATTGCATTAGCCTCTACAACCTCCTCTTGGAAGCTACTCCCCCCATCCACTGCCCTCTAGGTAAAGTAGAACTGCCTAACAATGGGGTATATCTGTAAGTACTGTATATTAAACTACAGGATTTGGAAATTAAGAACACTGCAGTATGTGAGATGACGCATTATAGATTCAAATACTCATCAGGCTTAGTTGATGAATCATACTTCTAAAACCCTCTGTGCAACAGTTATATTTTCGACTAGCATCAGAAAAATCGGCTTCCCTCTCTGCCTATGGGGGATACATGTCTTTTCAATGATGATGTCACAAACTATGCTGGATCTCATGTGAAGCAGTAAGGTTAAAGTAACATTTATGCTGGAAAAACTGGTAATATTATAAAATATATGTGTATAATTTTGTAATTAAAATGATACTACGTTAATAGGTAATAATAAATTGATGAATTAAGAAACTGTAAAAAAAAAGCTTACAGATAAGACTCTTACAAGCTGCCCAAAGCTAAATTAGTATTTACTTTGTCTTATGTAAACAATTGCTGTTTTTGCGTGTTTGTTACACGTTTCTTCTTCAGAATAATCATGTTTCTGTATATGACTATAACAGGTACTATAGGTATAATAACAGGCGTGAAAGTTATAATTAAGGGAAAATCTTATTAACAGATGACACTTTACGTTAATTCTGCAGAATCCTCCAAATGCATTTGCCCCTTTGCCGCCCACAGTTATTTTCTGTGAAGGAGATGTGATTGTTACTGATTGCCGGCTTTTTCCCAAGATTAGAACATTTTTCACTATTCTTAATGTTGGACAAGTACTTTAAAAGTATTTTCATGTGCATTGCTTGCTTAGGGGGCTCCCTGAGACAGTGGAGTGTCGCTTTAAGAAGCAACGGAATAAGAAGTAGATAAAATGACTTTAAAGGAGATTTAATAGCTAATTACGTGTAAACATATAAATGCCATAAATGCAGACTAACAGAGAACGTTCCATAATGGTTTTGTGGATACATGAAACAAAGAGGCTTTATAATTAGTAATATGAAAATAGTTAGGAAATTAATATCAACCAGAAATTATATTTCTAATGGTCACATGTTATGACCTTGTTGGATCCTAAAGTATTACAGAAAAAAATCTGCATATTCTTTTGGAACTCTCAGAAACAGTTCACTTACTGTAAGTGTTTGAATCTGATTACCTTCTTATGGTATAGAAAATAGCTAATGAACACAACCGTAAGAGACATAGCCTATTCATGCAATGGCTCCTTATATCCTGATGTCCTCTTGATTAGTAGGTAAATAAGAGGAAATCAGGAAGCTTCTCTGAAGCTGAGGATATGGTTGATTGGGTCTCTAGCCAGCGCTGATTAGTGGACGGGGAACAAGCAGCGTACTTAACAACTAAACTGCCCCTGTTGTGTCTCTTTTTAAGGAAGAAGCTTTGGATTTGTTACAACCACTTCTGCCATATTACTATTGAGTAGCAGCGCAGGCAGAAATTCAACGTTATCAGAATTCAGTATCACACTCGTACCTGCCATGCCAACTTACCCCAAAAATAAAATATACCCTAAGTGTCAAATGCAACTTTGTAATGAAAATGCTTTGAGACCATAAATAATGAGGTTGGTGTCTGGTAGGTGAATACAAATGCATCTTAATAAACAAAAACAATAATAAAGAAAAAAGAAAATACCAGCACTGAAAACTAAACTTACAAATACTTTAACGCATGTTGTGGCTTCTATAATGTCTTAAGTTTTGAAAAGTTATACCATTATTTAATGATTTAATGTACCATTTGCAGAGTTGGTATTTGGTCCTGGTAATTGCTCTTGTTTTATTACATTTAATTACTCATCCATAATGACATGGAATAAATAGTACAAGAATACATAGTATAAAAATAACTTGGCCAACCTCAACAATGGTGGCGTGATGCCATTCTACCCCTGTCGTCAAATGACAGGGTGGAGAAAGGCCTCAACTTCACACCTTTTGGGACAAATTTATGGAAGGTAATCTAGGGAAGTAGAGCAAACATTCTATTTGAAATATTAACATCTTGAAATATTAATATTACAGTTCATGAATAAAAAAACTCAGTGCCATTATATGTTGAATCACCTCCCAAAGAATTTCAATTCTTTCTCTTGTTTATGATCCCTTAAACTTTCTATATTTTTGTATTTAGCATTAAATTGCCACTGCAACCATTGGTAATGTTTGATTCTACTATAGTCTTTTGTAAATAATTGTTTTACATAGTGAATGTAATGTCTGCTGTATTGCTGAAAAAATTAGCCATATTGACTTTAATGAGAATTAAGGAGCTTAAATCAGAGGAAGCTTGCCAAGTGTAAATTGACAGATGAGTTGAAGAATTCAGGAAAACTTAAATCCAATCTGCCTTAAATTCTCCAGGGTGCATGTTTGGAAGGTACTGTGGTAGGTTTGGAAGAGACTGTGGTGAGTGTCCTTCCCAAACCGGCCATGTAATCACTTTTGAGAACAGCAGATAAAAGATATGTGTATAAGAATAGTAATTCATGCGGATAAACTCACCATGAGTTACTTACTTCCAATGCTCATGGATAATGTCAAGGACAATAAAAGATCAGATGAAATATGTGTTGCGTTTAATGACGGTTTAAATTCTTTAATGTATATGTGCCATATAATCTACATCCCAACAATCACAGCTTTCACCTGTTGTCCTGGGTAGGTTTGATCCTCCCTAATTGGTCCAGGGGGTTGTAAAAGCAATAGAGGAATGCGCTGTTGAGCTCAGACTTCCACTGTTGCTCCTACATTGCCACCTTCCGATACTTTGAAACTACAAGGAGGCTGTTCCTGTAAAGTGGGTCACCATGCCTTCAACCTTTCACACCAGCCCTGCCTCTCTCTGCCTCTTACCACACCCATGATTTGGAAATATTAGGGGCCAGGATATTACCTGTAACGAGAAGACAAAAATTGTTGTCTTGTATGTAATTGCTAAATTACATCCAAGACAACAATATACAAAATACAATCACTGCATAAAACAGATATTTTAAGTTTTCCATTTTTCTCAAGACTAGTAGAGAAAACATGTATTTTAATGCTTGAGCATTTGAATTCTACACCGATCCTTTCCCAGTTAATTGTTACTAAGCCACTGAACCCTGTATTAAAGCCAACATAGGTATAACACTCATACATTCTATGTACAGTACTCTATATATAGTTGGCAGATCCAGGGGCAAATCCGAGATAGACGGCGGCATGCTCTGGGAGTAGGGATAAAGAGGTAAGTCTCTTTATCTCCCTAATTTCCAGTGGGAGATGGGCTTGAGCAGGGTTTACGTAATGTCACACTGTGTGACCCCGTGAGAGTAGCTTGGCAAGTCATTGAACGAGCTGCATCAAAGACGGGCTGAGGCTTTGCAGGGTGTGTGTGTGTTAGTGTGTGTCTGAGTATGTTAGTTTGTGGGTATGTCAGTGTGTGAACGTGTGTCTTTGTCTGGGTATATTTGTATGTTTCTGTGTGGACGTATGTTATTGTGTGTGGGGGGGTGGTACTTTAGTGTGAGAACATGAATGTCTGGTTGTGTTAGTTTGAATGTCTGAGTATTATTTTGTTAATGTCTTTATTCTAGTGTCCTTGTGTGTGATTGTGTCTGGTTGTGTTAGTGTGAGCGTCTGTGTGCATTTGTGTTAACATGTGTTGCTGGATGTGTGTGTGTCTGAGTGTTGTGAGTTTCCCTCCCAAGGTCAGGCTCTGGATCCACCCCTGATTCATATTGTACATATTGTATTATGCTGGTAAGAAACAAAAAAAGAGAGAGAGTAAGTAATATTTAATTGGCTACATCAGTGCAAGTAGTATCTCTTTTGTGACCGGTATGACTGAATAGGAAACTTCTCTCACGTTTCATTAGCTAGTCTTCTCCTTGAGTCATCCTACATTAGGCTACAAAGAGTCCTGTTATTATATCATTGTCCCTCAACGTTGCCATCTTGCTGTAAAAGGGTATTGGCATCCTTTGAGTTATATGCACATATATTTAGCTATATTTTTTGTTAAACCAATGGTACTCTCATCTGGTTTCCCAATATATGGATTACAATGTTTTGTGCCCAAACATAGCAATACATAGCAATCAAACTTGTTGGAGGAATGAAAAAAAAGAAGAATGTTGCAAACATTGAAATATTGTTGTTGAAAGACCAAGTTAAAGTTTTTTTTTAATTATTATACTTTTTTAATTTATTTTGAGATGTCTAGAAATTTCTGTAATCACAGAATTGTTGGAGCCATATGTTATCTTAAAGTAAATAGACTGTACAATGCATAATAAATGTATGATGACAGATTATATTATACATCATGTTTAAAATATATTACTTGATGAAAAAAATAATTATAATTATTTACAATGATACATTGTAATTATAAGTAACAATTGTAGTGATACATTCCAGGCACTATGGATTTATGGCTTAAATGAATACTTGAATCCTTCCATAAAAACATTTAACATATACCTTTTTGTTTAAATAAAAAAAAAACTACTTAATGTATACATTCCATCATGTAGTCCTATAAGCTAATTGTCCAGGACATGAATGGCTCTGTTTAAACATTGGGTAGACAAATTGTCCATACTGTATTTGCTTTATAAATAAAGTATAATAATAATAATAATAATAATAGTAATAATGTTCATCTTTGGTCCAGGAATGGAGCCCATCCTAAAAATAAGTGTAAATTCCATAAGCAAATTTTAAAACTTCTACTTTCTGAACATTCTTAGTAATCTTTGCCATGAGATCTTGATGCCAAATGTGATGTCAGCCGGTGGCAAGTACCTCTGCCTGTTTAATGTATCCATTACGCATGGGATTTTTGTTTTGTGACACCACGACACCAGGATTTGATTGTAGTGTTGGGAAAAAAGCGAAAAAAAATGCACTATTACCTTGGAAAATCAATGCATGGGGAAAGTAGGCAGAAACTGTCACGCACAGCGTAGGATAGGGCTTGTAATCAGGTAGAACAGCGTGTGCAAGTCCCTATAGACAGATCACAAGAGTCCAGTACAGAATAGCCGATGAGCAAGCCAAGGTCAGGAAGCCAGAAATCAGGATCGTTGCAGGGTAAGCTGAGGTCAGGAAGCCAGAAGTCAGAATAGTCGTGAGGGAAGCCAGAGTCAAACGCCAGGAGAACAGGAACAAGCCGAGTCGGTAACGGGAAATCGCACAGGAACGCTTACTGAGGAGTAGACACTATACAAGATAGGTACGACCATCAGAAGGCAAAGTTGGAAGGTTTCTGAGGCTCTTTAAATAGGCAGAGGAAGTCCAGGCACCAATTAGCGTTTTCCCGCCAAATTTTCAAAGTGCTGTTACGTCACTTCCGGTCCGCGACCATTTTGGGATTGGCGAGATCTCAAATTCCTAAAAGGACCGGTAGTACCGGCTGGCGCCACTAGGTGGCGTGCAGAAGAACGCGTGCACGCGGCAGGTCCGGACCAGGTTCCAGTAGGCGGCGGCTGCCGTGTGGAGTTGCGGGGTCTTCCCCGTCCTCGCGGCGGCAGAAGCTGTCTCGCGGAGGCGGGAGGTCTTCCTCTACTCCGCGGCGGTTGCGGGTGCTGTGTCAGGGCGGGGGGTCTCCCCCTTCTCCGTGGCGGTAGAGGTTGCTGCGGCAAGGCGGGGGGGTCTCCCCCTCCTCCGTGGTGGCTGATGATCTGCGGACCCGGAGGAACCGGCAGCCAGGTACGTTACAGAAACATGCAGTTTCCTTGCAGTTACAT
The DNA here is from genome assembly GCF_027358695.1 of Spea bombifrons. Lineage (NCBI taxonomy): Eukaryota > Metazoa > Chordata > Amphibia > Anura > Pelobatidae > Spea > Spea bombifrons. The sequence goes on from NC_071089.1 coordinate 106,938,901, forward strand.
TACGATGCATACAACATTCCTTAAAACAATGAACATATTGTACGGTCACAGGCAATCTCAATAATCAAGTAAGCGTCATAACTTTCGTAAAAACTCAGCCATGAAAACATGATTTTTTTCTGCAGGAGTTTCCATGCCCTTTTACAGATATGGCAATACATTTTGCCCAGCTCTGTTTATTTCTTTAATCATGGCTGGAGGTAGCAGACTGCCTCGTAGTCACTTTTTCCCTATGGTGTTCTCCAGTAAATGAACCCATCTAGAATTTTATTCTAGAAACTCCAGAAAGTTCCATCCTCCTGAAATATCTGTTACATCTATTCCAACTTTAACGCCTTATTTTATTAATCTAAAATCCAGTGTGCAAATGGGTTCAGAATGTTCAATGATAATAAATGCCACTTGGCATAGTTAGGCTTTTGAAATAGCAATTTTGAAACGGCACTGGAAAGGACTTTTCTGTAAAACAGAAAACAGGTTTCGTGATTGTTTTATGTTCCTATTTACAGTTACATTTAGGAAATTGTCTAAACACGGTATTCTGAGTGTTCGTAGACATGTAAGATGTTAGCATTCAATACATCACAGTGACGGTAAATTACTTCATTTCCTACCATGCAGTGATGATTATTTTGTAGATACGAGGTCACTGCTATGCCTTTTCTGGAACAACCGACACAATATATCTTTAATACATAAGAATGATTTCTCTATAGAACACAATGAAGAATTTCTTTTTTTTTTATCTGATCTTTGCTACATTCCCCAGGAATCCTATTTTCATAGAGATCTGTAGCCCTACAAACAGAATTCCTTGTATTTTTATTGAAATAAATAAAACAGTTCTACAATTAGGCATTATGCCAACAGTAGAGTCTGTAATGGAACCTTTCCTGTTTGTAGACGAAAAGATGTATGAATTGATCAATTTCTTTGTATACCCCCAGATTTGCCCAGAGGCTAAAGAAATTGCTGCTTCGCCCCCTAGAGAGTAGCCTTTAATCTCCCTGTGTGTGTCTGGAGGGGGGCTGTATTCAGCTCTATCCACTTCCTGTTAATGAGATCCACTTCCTGTCTTACATGGGTCAACATTATAAATTCTGCCCCTCTTAATTTCATCAACTCCTGGTGGGGCGACCACCGAATATTAATAAATTAATTAATTAAAGGTGCTAAATTGAACACAATATAGCATTACGACTATAATTCCCAGTATTCTTGAATGACCAAACCCTTGCCAAAAACAATTCTTTAATCATGTGAAATTACCGGTATGTGGTGTTTTTCTAAAAAAATTACATATTTCTGAACAAACAATACAACGACAGACCCGTCAATGTTTATTTGGTTAGCATACTGGAGAGTGTACTAAATGTTTTGTCCAAGTGGAACAGCACCTTTACATGATGAAGATGATCATTATTATAAAAAGAGAATGTTTTAATATTCTAGCTTATTGGAGAAATGAATATTAATGTCTACTTAACAGCGCTATGTACATTTTTATAGAAAACATTTTTTCAGCGAGGGGTCTACTGTACAAACAAGCCCATGAGTCTTCTTGAGCTGTCATTGCATGTCGAATAATATTATCTGCCTCACACATGTTTACCTCGGGGACATTTAGCTAGTCATAATTGACTTCCGAACACAAACAAACCTACAGGCAACATCTAATCCATATGGGTCCGCTTCCTCTGGGTAACAAAATAGAAGCGTGGCCAGTTAACCTCCATGAAGCAATGCAGTGTGTGACAGATCACTATGGAGATGAACATTTAAGAACATTTTTAGATGGTAAAATGATATAAAGGGAACATTTAATTATGTGTGAATCTTGCAATGACCATTTAAGCATGTACACAATAGCAGACTTGCGTTTGAATCCTCTATCGGCATCAGTTAAATGAGCACATATTGATCTGATACCGAAAGGGTTAGTCGGCGGCTACAGCTCAATCTTTTTTTACATTCCTACTAAGCACCACTAAAAAACATCATGCACGAACTGGAAATTTATAATGTCTCCATGGATCTCATTCACTACTTGAAGTTCACAATGTCCTGGAAGACAGAATTAGTACAACCATACTACTAGCCACACAAATAATAAGTCACTTCATTAGAATTTAAATGCAGTTCCCCTGAAATTTCCGTGCTGTCAGGCTGGGAAATTTCAGTTATTATGCTGTGATGAAAAGACAAAAGGGGAAAAGAAGGCATTATTTCTAAAGACATTTTCCAACATAGACCAGAGTAATGATTGCATCCTAAGTGTCTTAATTTACACAGTGACCTAAATAACTGTGACTTCCCTCACTCTGCCGAGGTTTTCTGTAAGTCACAGTAACACCCAGATCTGCAGAACAATAATTAATTATAGCAGACCATAAAATGTTAAAGGCTTGTGTTGTTTTTGCTGAATCTGTAGAAATATAGATTCATATGTCTTAGAGATAACTATGTTGTATTTTAGTAACTATTTTTTTTTACTGAATTTGACAAAGAACATCCTGTTCAATTGGCTGAAGTAATATTTCTGTCGAACAAGACTGCAGAAGACATGGGATTTGGGCACGTCAAAGATGCTGTCCTCCAGGTTTCAGCACTATACAGTAGGACTGACATCATGTGGGAAATGGACAATCGAATCTCTGTTGCCAAAGACAGCTCTCTGGAGCTCCAGATGTTGTTGAGCTGTAACAAGACCACTCTTGCTTTGGCAATCCTTGCCTTGATGTCTACATCAGTGGCACCCTGCTGGTCAAAGATACAAAGAAACATAGAATTTGACACCAGTCTGGCCATTTTTTCCGATGTAATGGTTTAAAATCCTATCAATCCTTGGTCAGGTCAGGGGTGTAACCACATTGTAAAAATTGCTCCGAGCTCCGCCAACTTTACCAAGCAACATATCCCACAGTGCCACCTTTGTTCCCAAATAGCTTGTGAGTACCACATTTGCCCCCAAGCAGCTTATCAGTGCCGCCAAACAACATGCCGGTGCCATCTTTGCATCAGCTTGTCAGTGCCATCAAATAGCTTATTTGTGCCATCTTTGCCCCCAAACACCTTGTCTGTGCCATCATTGCCCCTTGTCACCACCCCACCTTTAACATACACCATGGCACACATATGGAAACACACTTACATAACTTTACACAAGCTAACACACTTACTCATGCTCACCAACACACATGTTCACACTTGTTCTATCACACACACACATTCCGTCTCACACCAGGCATACATGCTCACATACACTTAAACATACTTACCCATGCTCCCATACCCTTAAACAGAGACGTCCATGCTCACACACTTATAAATAGACAGCCATGTTCACATACACTTATACAAAGACACCCATGCTTGTATACGGTTATTAATAGCTTTACTAAATGAGTTTATGGCGTGCATCATCTTTAATCTATCTTGCCTTCCTAATGCCTGGCAGGGCCAGGTTTTTGCTCCCCATCCCTGCTGCAACCTGTGCCATCTTTACTGATGTTGATCCTCCTGGTTGAAAGAAGTGTTATCAGCTTAGTGGCTTCCTTGTAACTTTCACCACTCAGGGTCATGCATTTTCAGTTGAAGCTCTTTATTTTTTAGGATAAAAATCTCTTATCTCTGTTGTTGTCATTTCTGCAGCAAGCTAATTTTTTTACAGGGTGGGTTTGCTAGCCCCACGCCTTACCATCCCCGAAAGACTTCATCAGTGCACAAAATATTTTTTTTTTTTATTAATCAAATGTGAGACAAGCCTCTGTGTTCTTTTTGGTCAGCAGTAGTTTTCACCTTGTAATTCTCCAAAAGTGAGACCGCAGCGTACTGCTGTGGGGCTCGCACACTGTGCAATTAAACTCTTTTCTCGTCCAAAAAGTTTTTGCAGCACCACAGCAGTAAGCTGTGTGCCTGTGTTAGGTGGATGTGTGGCAGCATGGGCAGAGGTGGCATAGGCAGGCTGATTAGTGGGTGCAGAGGTGGCACAAGCAGGCTGCTAAAGGGGCAGCTGTGGTACAGGCAGGCTGCTAAAGGGGCAGGGTTGGCACAAGTAGGCTGTTTCAGTGGCAGAGGTGGCACAGGCAGGTTACTAAAGGGGCAGAGTTGGCACAGATAGGCTGTTCTGGGGCAGAGTTGGCACAGGCAGGCTGTTTTAGGGGCAGCGGTGGCACAGGTAGGCTGTATTAAGGGCAGAGGCCTACCACGTTAATGTCTGGCTTAATGTATAGGGATGGGAGTCATAGCAACCTCTCTCTTCAGAGACAGGACTGATGGAGGTACAAAGCCTCCTGTTCAGAAGTTTCACTTCGTCTGAAAAGCTTCTGTGCCTCAAAGGTCTTTCACATATTATTATTATTATTATTTAATAAAAACAAAAATCAATGTATATACTGAACCCCTTATCAGTGTTGACTGAATGTTTCAGGAGTGGGTATGTATTACAATTGTATTTGGTTTTATTTTTTTGAGATATTTTTTAAGTACAGTAATAATAGGAAAGTAAAGTACATATATTTTGAGAGCAATACAACTATTTGGGAAGCAAAGAAAGCAAGCCAGTTCTCGAGGTGAATCCTAGACTGGCCATCCGATAAACAGGGTAAATGCTTGGTAGGCTGGTGGCCAGAGGACCCACACGCTTACATTTACTGACGCATTCTCAAGCATGTGCTATTAGCATGCCTAAACTGCTGAACATGTAATAAGATTAAAAGAAAACAGATGTCAGCTTAGGTCACTACCACAGCAGAAGCTCATTTCAGCCAATGTAGTACAACCAGTAGTCAGCAAGGACTTTTATATTTCCTGATGTTTGTTTTGACATCTATTAAGCTCTGTTTTACTGGGATCAGAAATGAGAGTACTTCTGAAGGATGAGTCCTTGGGATAGTTGTGTATTGTGTTACTGTGTGTGTTTTATTTGATTGGTATTATTCTTGGTAATTAAATATATTTGTGGATTTACAAATGCAATGCTTCAGTTTCTTTTCTATATAACTAATGATTGATATACTTCAGAAAGTGGATCTGCGCATTACATTTAAATTAGTACTAGTGCTCAACTTTAGTTTTTTTTAAGCGCATTATTAAAGCATATTTTCTGTTGGAAATGTTAGTATGTATGATACTATTGCTATTTTTCCAGTGGCTCTTTTTGCCCCTTTTTGGATTTTAAAAGTTGAAAATAAATGTGTAGATAAGAAGCCATCCCTATAGAAGTGACTGTGAATGTAGTGTCATAATAAGTCTGTATAACTCCAAATCCAGTGGCATAACATGTTGTCTCTATTGGTTTCATTAAAAGCTCCCACAGATTGTCTTTTTTTTGGTAGTGGTAAAGTTTTGTAGTAAGCTGGGTGACTTGTAATGTATGTTTAGTAGGTAGGTGTTAGGAAACTGCCAGGAAACTTAGCTGAAGTTTTCTGTGTGTCCTTACTTGCTGGTTCCTCCATGTAAAGAACCTTCTACATCTACAGTGTTGCCTGTGCAAACCAAGCTTTGGACCGAATAAGGTGGTCCGATCCTCCGTTGACATCCAACGCCCCATGTGTAAAGCTGTGTATTGCAGAAAATAAGGTCCCTTTTGGCACCATAACCTTTGGAGTGTTCTGAGTGTATTGCATACTTAATGCTTTATTTTAAAAAATGTGCAAGATGATGAGGGTCCCTCATTAAAGGTTTGGTTAACAGTTACAGTCTAGAATCGCTCTTTAGGATTTGTCAGGGTGTTGAATCACAAACCATGCATTTTTAGCCACTGTTAACAACAATTAAGTCTTAGACTGGTCATTTAATTGAGCCTAGGCTTTAGGGTTTAATGCATAGATTATTATTTAATTATAGTTTTGATTATAATTTTATAGTTTATAGGTTACTTGAACAGCCTTCGTAACTCCAAATGGAAAACAGCTAATGTTCCTGCTTGGTACCAGATTCTATGTGGTTTTCATAGTACATTAGTCATAAAAAAACATAATTAAAAGGGCTAATAACGGTTGAAAATAATGTTTAAAAAGGTAACTTTTGGAGCAGTGGGCATCGTCTAATTAGGGGATGCCAAGCAAGATATGCCTTCAGGGGAGCCTAAAGGATCCTAACTCATACTGGGTTAAACTCAGCATACATAAATCATCATTAGCTGCTATCTTAAGCCCACATACATAAATATTTAAATGGATGTCAATCTTAATAGGAAAAAAATCAATTTTAAATTATAGACTGAATTGAGAATTAAAATTATAATGGAAAAATCATAAAAACACTATAGTACCACATATTCTTCAATGTCTTCTATTCACTGCTTATCATGGTGGCTCATCTTCTGCCTTTTTGTAAACCAAGTGGAAGTTGTGTATTATTCCTTAATTGATTAGCTGGTTCCTCCTATTGTTCTGTGTTGTTTCTGAATTTCTTTACAGATTGCATAGAAGATTACATCATGCTGTACATTTTGACAGATATTCTGAGAAATGGGCCAGCCCGACTGGGATACCGTACCCACTTGATGGGGCGGGATTTTATACTGGTGTGGAGTGTTGACAAAAATGTGCTACACTTAATAAAACCCAAAGATCTTCTTTCTTGAATTGAAAACCATAATTTTATTACAAGAAATTGGGCTTTTGCAGGCTTTTTTCCATTGCAATCAATATTCCTCATTAGAATGTGTTATTTCATTTTCTTTGCTTTAAACTCATTCTGGAAAGAGTTCTGGTAGATGGACTACAGTTCGTTGTGAGGGATAAGGCAATATCTCACCCAGAGAGAAGAGGTAGGAGGCCTGCAAATGAAGCACAAAGCAGACGAAATGATGATTCTACTCTATGCAGAGAATCTACTATAAAAAGTACCAGAGCAGAACCAAAGACCATTTCCCATTTTACTGAATTAATTTTACCTGATCTCGAAGGTATTACCTTCCCACCTACTGAAGCTGTGAAATATAGCATGTGTGAAACAGAACATTCGCAAATAGAAGGTATGGTTCATCTAAAATTAAAGACAGAAGAAAGAACGAAGAAAGAAACTACAAATGATTGTAACGTAATATTAACTTTTTTTTACATAAAATTGGACTACATTTTTAATTGAAACATTGCTTGTATGACACCCACCTGACTCCTTATTGCTTGCATTCAATTAGATGTTAAAGAATGCTCTCTTTTGTAGCATGTATCATGGAAAACATGAACAGAAGCTTTGACTTCTACTATCAGGGACACCGCCGCACAGGATTAGAGTCCTGGGGCAATTTATGTACTCTATTTAGGTTACAGAATAAATGAGGCACCTGGGATTACTTCGAAATTAGCTCTGAATGTTGATTTGCACTAGATTTGTGTACAGGGATAAAAATGCCACATAAAGATTACAAAGAGTTATCTGTGTTTCGAGGGTAGAGGTTTATCAACAAATATTTTATTGCCATGCAACAATATGGTAATTATTCAAAAAACCGTAGTTGTATTCTAATGCACGTACTGAGCAAGGTCAGAGCAAGCAGGTAACCACGTTCACCCCATATCAGAAATGTAGAGTTTGAAGTCTGAGGTTGAGGTGGCATTCTAGTATAAATCCAGAATAACCCACACCGATCGCATCATGCAATAGTTCAAAAGAAACAAAAATAGGGTTTAAGAAAACAATATATGGTTTTCTTTCCGGTTGTGTTTATAAAAGTATAGTAAAATTGCCTTCATTCACCTAAAACCCATTGAAATTACAATCGCCATTCCAAGCTCAATAGTCATTTTATAGGCAGAAGCCACACACTCACGTTTTTTGGTTATTTATTTTAATTGATCTAAAGCGATCAAACGTATTAATGTTAGTCTTTTGGCTGAGTTATATAAAATAATTTTGCTAGATTTGCTAAGATTAGTTTCTTGATAATTAATGGCTAAACCATTTTTGTGATGCCAGATCTAGATGGTCTGTTTCAGATTGTGCCTATTAGTGAAACGCTGCTGAAGTGTGGTGAAGGAGCATATCCAATCGCTTGTCCATATGTTGGAATTTTTAATTTTTCACCATATCCAAATATTTTCATATCCTTTCTAAACTCTCCGTTGAATCTAAAAGCTGGTGTAAATAATTTTGGTATGGTAACTGAAAAGGTAAATTTAGGGCTGGAATAATGAGTGCATTGACATTAACATGCTTTAATAATAGTGACTTTAAAAATTGCTTTAAAAATTAAATAATAAAAAATTTAAAACCCTGGAAGTAACAGATTTCTTAAAATATGATTGCTACAGCCTCTAACTGGATGAGAGCATTTGGAGTTTAAACATAGCATTGGCATTAACCATCATGTTCCTCATATACTGTACATACACCTAGCAGAGGGTTATATGACATCATGAAATGGAGTGACCACTTACTTACTTACTTAAAGAGAGGTGAGCACTCTTCCAGGCATAACATATCCTTTATTCAGTTGTAGAATTCTGTAGACACCTTGGTGCTCTGGCGTTAGACTGGTGACCGAGTGAACATTTTATCTCAGATGATAAACCAGAACAAATATATTTGATTTTATCTATCCTCCAATTCCATCTATGGGAGGGCAGGGGCAAATCCAGAGCCTGACCTCTGTAGGGGCACTCACACTAACACACACCCAGACACTCACACACCCAGACAGTTGCACTAACACACAGTAAGCAGTAGCACACAGCAAGCACTAACACAAACAGAGACACTCACACAAACATACCCAGACACTTAGATTAACACTACTAGACACACACTTACACATACTAAACTACCCAAAAGACACATGTTCACACACTAAAATACACACAAACATACCCAGACACACTCACACTTACATACCCAGACAAGCACACTTACATACCCAGACAAGCACACGTGTTCACACACTAACATATCAGAAAACATACCCATACACACACACTTTCTGTAAAATACCCAGAAACACAGTTTCAGTAACATATCCAGACACAGACACTTATCTGGACACACAGCTTAACATATGGGGATAACTAACCTTAAATGGGTGTTTTTTTGAATGGTATTCTCTAGGTATGTGCTGAATTCTAGCTTTGTTTTGTGTACTTATTGGTCATTATTATTCTAGCAGCAACCCAGGAATGTGAATGTTTATGCCTTTTAGGTTTTGTGCTCCCCGAGTTTGTATATTTTTGTGTTACATATTTACAGGTTCTGACCAAATCTTGGAGTTGAGCGGCCCCTCCTGCCACACAGGTGCTTCATTAAAGGTGTCCAGAAAAGGTATGAAATTGCTTGAGAGTCTCTTTTGGGTTAAAATGCAGAGCAGTCCCATTGATTTGTCTCCAACTCAAAATGTGTGCCACGACGTTACTATTTGAATAAAAATGTATAGTGTCTTAACATTTTTGAAAATCTATTACAAAATGGCGTCAAGAGTATATTCACATAAATGGCATTTTTACATAAAGATTTAACAAAGGCATAAAAATTGATTTGTCTCAATGTTGAATAATGTATTCCTGAATAATATGTATTATTATAAGTGATTACAATATTTTACTACTGTTTAATAAATGATCAAATAAAGCCAGTGGGTGACGGTGGACTCAGACTTATGGACCCTATTGTACATATAAAGTGATATTCTTTTTTTTAACTGGGTTTTATTTTGTAACGGAAGTAAATGTTAATATTATATTAGAAAATGATGTATATTCTTCACATAGCAATTGTGTAATAAATTAAACAGGTTCAGTACTGTGCACTTTAAGGCTTGTATTCACACATTTTTATGTACAACGCATTTTACACAAGGCTAGGAAGATATTTATGTGTTGCTGTTAAAGTAACCTTGGATTCACTTATATAGACATTTTTACCTGTATTTCAGCAAGGTGAAAATGCTGTAAGGATAAAATCTAAAATATTTTCTATGGTCTTCCATCTAAAATTACTTTTTCAGCCTAATCCTATTTCCACAAAAGTTTCATCCTATCCACGACACTTGAGTTTGTCCTTCAAACTTTGTGGTTAATTAAAACATAAAAGTCTCTTCTTCCTCTAAGAAACATTAATAACCTATATTGTATCAAAATTGAGTAACAAAAGAGCTGATGAATATCAAAACTAAACAATATTTTTTTGTTGAAAAGTGTAATCAAAATGATGTTGCTTCTTTTCGTGCAAGAGTTTTTACTGTAAAGGGATACTTCCGCCATGCAAATGGCCCCCAGGAGATTGGTTTGGCCACATGCATTTGCAGAAGGAAATGCAAGTAGCCAATCGGCGTCAAGAATAGTCAGACTGTGGAGGAGGAAGGAACTGCAGCAGCAGAGCTGCAGCTTCTGGGTCAGGTAAGCACTGTAACCTTATTTTTTCTTCCATCTTGGAAGGATGCATTTTAAAGTACTCACAGAATAGTTAAATATGCATTCGTCTATAGTAGGGAAGCCATGGACATTAATCTGTCCCTCTAAGAATGTATTGGGTAAGTTGTGTACTGCAACTTGTGGGTTACGAGGTGGGTAGAAAGCATATGTAGGGAGCAAATAATCACATTGCCAATACTTGAAATTTTTCCTGCTGCAGCACACTTCTGAAATGGAGTAGTTTTTTTTTCTTACAGCTTTAATAATAAGGAAAGTGTATTTAAATGTATTGGTCCAAGAGAAGGAGCTTTTAATTGACCTTTTATTGGGTGAACATAAAAATAGATTTAGAGTCACATAAGCTTTTGGGACCTTAGAAGTCTCTTCTTGAAATGGCAAATTTATTGTATCTTTGTTGAGAAATGTATATTTTGCAAGGTTTCATCTGTTTTATACACTTTGCATGCTTCCTATTTTGAAATAGAAGTGTTCCAATTGTTACTGAGACAGTATGTGATTGAGATGGTGCGTGACCATTCTCTTTTAGGGTGTGAGTTACTTTCAAATCTGATCCCGTTATGTTATTATACAAACTCATAATAAGCATATTTTAATAATTATGATATTCATGGAAATATTAATAATTTGGCAGATTTATTTACTATATGTATATATTTATATTACTTATCCATTTTGTATTATATAGTGGGTCCAGCTATGGTGGTTTTTATTGGTATATACATTATTTATATGAGCCCCATAAGATCCATAATGGGCAAAAAAACTGATACCATTATTATTTTAGGACTTTTGCACTTTAATTAGGTAGTAACATCTTAATTAGGCTAATTGTTGCTGGATGATAGGCAACAAAAGGGTTAGTCTTTCCATTTATTTAAACCTGTGTGCGATATCTCTTCGTTACCCTGAAGAAGTCTGAAAAGACGCTCCGCAGGGACGCTGTAGTTTGGTCTGCTATTAGGGGTCTGTCTTCTTTGCTATGTGTGATCCCGGTAGTCGGAGCCCTCCGAAGAGATTGAATTGAGGGAATAATAATAATTGTTACCACCGTGTGGCTGGTTAAAAAATTTTTGAATCTACCATTGTTTCTGTGTCCGTGGTATTGTATTGCTTTCAGTAATTAACCCCTTCAATCCCAGGGGTTTTTGGTACCTCAAGCCCCGGAGCAATTTTGCCATTTTTGCGCTGTATCAGTTCAGCGATTATTCTCTGTGTTGATTTTTGTTCATTCTTGCAGCAGGATTTCTTTTTGTCTGCTTGGCCATTTGTTTTTAGTATTACTTATACAACTTGAAAGACATTGAGTGGAATCATCCCTTATAGTAAAACTTAACTTTAATCCTTAATATAAAAACATAAAATGAGATTGTTTTACCTCATGACACAAAATACAAAAAAGTCCAACAAAATGCACAAAATGCGTCAGAAAATCTTACTTAGGATTTTTTTTGTCCAGTGTCATACAATGTCATTTTGCTTTTTTATTTATAGGATTAAAAGTAATGTTTAACTATAATGGATGATTCCACTCACGGCTTTTCATGTGGTATAGGTAATACTAAAAACAAATGGAATAAGAAGTGGCCAAGTAGAGAAAATGAAACCCAGCTGCGGGAGTGACAATAGAACACACACTCTGTAAAGAAGAAAGTGGAAAAAAAACAAATAACCCTGCGCAGAATGACACTTGCAAAGCCATAAAAACACCTAAAAAGGCTAGAACATGCACTTACAAAAAAATATACAGCTGGAAAAAAGGTAAATATCCACGGTGTACCCCAAAAAAGCTGTAAATAAACAAAAATCAACACATAGTATGAAACTATAAAAAAAACAATAAGTGTAGTGAACGAGTAAATGGTTAAACTCATAAAATGAGCTTCATAGGTTGTTTGGAGCTGTGTATAAAAATGGTTTATGTTCATTATTACATAAATCTCATCATTTATATTGTCTCTGTTAAAAACACCATCATTTGTGTCATGGAGTCATGAGCCACAAACATCGACCACCAATAAACAGTATTCCAGCATTCTTTCTAATTGTACTTGTGGCTAATATTACAGAATTTCAATTTGATGAAAATATAAAAAAATGTAGTCTCTCCCCAATTTACTTTTACAAACAGGTAGAACAAACAGTCTCTATTGGCAGGTAGTAGTCCTCTTCGGCAGCCTGTGTCCAGTTCTCAATCTCTCTTCTCCGTACTGCATACAATATAAGGTTTGCCAATTTAGCCAAAGTATGGTTAAATACAAAGACAAATTCAATCACTATAATAATCGCTGCAAATGTGGATAGAGGTTCAGATCAAGCATTCTAGACTACAAAAGTTTATGCTAAAATTCCAGACACAACTATATACATCACATTGGCTCTAATTATCCAACAGGTCTGTTAACATCAATAAAAAACGCTCTTACATTTAAGATGAAAAGTAGACAATTTAAAGTGTTATTATGTTGAATATCGTTATTTTTTGCACTATAAATTCTTCTGCTCACGGTCTCCAAAGCTGCTCCCTTTCTTTTCAAATAATCCTCTTAATATGTTGGGAAATGAATGCAAAAATAAAGAATAATCTGCAGCAGACGTTGTTTGTTCATAGAGCAGAGCTGCCTGACCTCAGATTGACTTCACAGATACAGCCTACGGGATTCAAAAATGTTCTGGAAAACAGATGAAAATCTAGGCTATACCATGAAAAGCCATTTAGTTCCCGTGCGCATATTGCTGACAGATTTTTACATTGCCCCAAAAAAAGAGAAGCGCGAGTATTTCAAGCTCTGCTTGATACGCTCGGAACAGTGTCAGGATTTTCATCCACATGCCTTTGATAATGTAAGATGCTAAATTAAAATATCAGCCGTTGCTTACCTAGGGGACCATCAGAAATAGATTATAATTCATGTGTCAGTGTAGATTTTTGTGCCATATCAGGGTTGTTCAAATGTTAAATACTATAAGAGCGTTCTATTTATCGACTCAAATAGTCCAATTGATTGTTTTATTAGTTCACGTTAGTGCACAGAAGTGAATATCAACCAAAATCTCTTACGAAATCATTTTTCGTATGAAATGATCTTGTTTGAGGATTTTTAATCAATGAATTCACCATCTACTTATTCCTCAATAGAGAATATTTATCTAAAACATGTTTGTGGGTTATCACTACACAGGTCATAGTGGTAAAACTAGCAAGCCCCCGGTACTATGTAGTGTAGCTGCTCTACATATCACCAAACCCGTCATCTGGTGGTTACCATGACTGCTTAGGCCTATAGCATCCATACAGATAATAGTAAAATAACTTTACTCTTCCCCCAATAAGACCCCAGACACAAATATGTTGGCATGGGCTCGGGCAAAGCTTTTTTGAACACATATTCACCGCCAGGCCAACTTGAGGACATTCAGTTGCGGATACCATATAGTCCTCTTAGGCGCTGGCAAGGTGACCACAAACCGCAGCTGTGGCTAAACAGAATATTAATCCATTTTAATCACCAGAGAAATTGAGGAATAAACCACTGCCAGCTGACGACCAAGTTACCACGTCAGGGAGATATACCCATCATATTCACCAAGAGCTTCAAACCAGTTGTATTGGCCACCACTGCCTTTGTTGCGGAAATACCAATATTTGTCTTCTTAGCAATCCATTCTTCAAAGTTCCAGATCTTCTTCTCCCTGCCTGATCCTGGTTGAGAATGAATTAAGAAAGTGTCACCTCTGTTTATATACCTGGTTGATACAAAGTTGTTAACATGACCAATGAATGAGAGGGACACAAAGCATTCCTGCATAGGCCAGCTGTCAAATCCCCTTCCCCATTGGTTCAAGGGGGGGCCAGGTGAGTAGAAGAAGCCAGATCTATGTTTATAGATATCTATATATCTAGTCCTGGTGGAAGACATTTATGTAGTTTTTTATATATAAATATATCTATATATATATATATAATTTGGCAATTAAGTATCCCCAGCAAGAACTTTGCACAATAAAATATTTAATTCTAGAGAAGACTTGAGTATGTGGTACTTCACCTTTAAAACATTTTATACATATTGAAGGATACATAATTGGCATTCATGTTTTAGAATGTAGTCTGTAGTTCTTGTGGTTAGGATCCACTGGGACATTAGGATAGAAGGTAACAAGTTTGGTCTTTAGGAAACTGAATTGTGATCGAGAGATCCTTCTAAGGCTAGGAGAAAATATTGGGCCAACTGCACTTTATTTGCAATAGAAAATATAAGTTATTTTCCTGAAATGTTCGTTTCTGAGCTTCTTGTTATTTAATTAACTCCGGAACTGGGTGTTATCTGCGCATCCGTGTACTATACCAGTAAGCAAATACTGCAATACATGTCACTTTCAAAGATATTACCCTGACAATCTACGCACCATAGTGAGAAAAGATAAGATGGAGGCATTACAGTTAAATGTCAAAATTGGGAGAATACTGTAATAGCCAAAGTCAACTATGTTCACTGCTGATCTGGGGGGGGGGGTTGTTGTTGTTTTTTTTTTGTTTGTTTTTTTTTGAGACATCAAAATTTTATTTACAAATCACATTAGACAAAACGGTCTGTGATTTTTGTAGACTTATTTTAGAATTAACCATTAATAAGGTGAAAACCTTATCTTTTACTGATGTAAAGGTATTTATGTTTAGCTGTGCATTATGTTTAGCTGTGCATTTTTCAAACAATATATTCACTTTACTGCATGTTTGTCTGGAATCCCAAGAGCACATTTTTTCAGAAGTTGTAATCAAATGAGAATACCTGGTATTATCAAACCAAAAATGATTGCTCTCCTTGACTGTAGATTAAATATGGTAACCACATGCATTAGTGATGAGGTCTACACCAAGAGTCCATGGATTAATCTGGCCCATATGTTAAAAGCTCCTTCTAGAAACTTTAATGTACAACGATACTTCTTCAGAGTAAAGTATAAAAGAAAAATGGAGGATCACAGTTAAATTTAAGTTAGAAGGCATGGCAGCCATACTTACCTTGCCCAATGTGAATACTGCAAAACAGTGCTGGTGTAGGCATACATCTTGTCTGATATATCTGATGTCTGATAATCCAGTCCTTCCTGCATTAGGTCTTGTTTTAGCTCTTAGAGTTCCAGCAACTTACTAACATAGATTGCAGCGTGGCGTGATCAGCTGCTAAGCCATTCAGCAGTGTTTCTGTACTTTCCCCAGCAAAGTATCCTGTGGATAAGCACACACACACGAGCAGTGGTGTACCTAGCACATCAGACACACAGGGCTGATCATTTCTTAAAACCCACCACCTCTTGGCGGCGTTCACGCTGTAATTCCATACACTTACACGTACATACACACACTCCTTCTTTCCTTTTCCTCCCCACTAACTCTAGGTTTACCCCTGACACCATACACTGACACACACAAACGGTAACACTATATGCTCACACACACACATACTATAAGACCATATACTTATAGGCACACATTCTAACTCCATACACTTATATTCACTCACTCACTATATTAACCTCTTCCTCCCTCTCCATTCTCCTCCTCTTCTTCTTCTGCCTCTTATACCTTCTCTTCCTCCTCTCTTACACCCTCTCCTCTTCCTCTTACTTTCTCTCCCACCTTTGCTTCTTCTTCTTCACTCTCTCGGACCTTCTCCTCATCTTTGCTAACAAGGATTAGTAATTATGCCATCACAGGTGATCCCCAATTGTAAAATCAATTCCACCATAGAAATGTTAAAAATAGACATGCATAGGCACATAAATGATTTATCTTTTTTTATTTAAAAAAAAAAAAGGATTGATGAGCTTTTGTGGACTACACCATCACATGATGATGGTGAGCTATAAAGGTTATAGCCCTTGATGCACTAGAAGTTGTTGAAATGTATATTTTCTATCTGTAAAAGGCATTGCCTGAATCTGTGGGAGGGACTGGAAGTGTAATTAAACCCCTATAATCCTCTACCCCCCAAGACATTACGTCATTCTGCCAGAGATCTGTGCAAATTGGTTTAAGCGTCAATGACCACAGCTATCAGCTATCAGCATACAGAGGAAGCCATGAATCCTCTCTAACAGACACCATCGGTATTTATATTGGTTTTTGTAGGTCTGTGCTATCATGCTTCACTGTCTCCCACTACCTTCAGCCTAAATCTCATATTATTATCGGCATCTTTCTTCAATGATTGCTCCCCAGGCAGCTCTTTTCTTTAACCCTGTCCACTTCCGCCAGCTAGGCTTCTAGCTACACTCGGCAGTTCATCAATCTTTTCCTACTGGGTTCTTGAGCTATGCAGATTTATCTCCTGGTAGTTTGGGCTTCAGACCTCTATCCCAGTTGTTATTTAGCCCCTCCAGCTTTCATGACTCTCTCTGAATTTTCTTAGTTGTCAAGATGTGTTGACGCTAGGGTCCTAAAATGCCCTAAATGAAATCATTAAATAATCATGTTAAAAATATTTATTTTCTTACTCCCTTCCACCTTAGCCTGTGTGTTCATCTACAGGCATATATACTGTTGTAAATATGTTAATAGCACATTTATTTCCACAGTTCCTTACAGACCACTTATTTCCTTTCACTTTCTTCTCCAGTTTTTGCCAATTTGAAAATCTGCCCATCTTCCCTACCACATGCCAGTGACGATTATTTTCCTGTCCCAGGTCAGAGCATCTCCAAAACGGTTGCTCTTGTGGGGTATTCCTGGTCTGCAGTGGTCAGTTCCTATCTAAATTGGTCCAAGGAAGGAAAAGCGGTGAACCTGCGACAGGGTCGTGGGTGGCCAAGGCTCATGCCAATATGGCCAATACCTCCCTCTCCCTTCAAAAAGTTAAGTGAATTAAAAAAAAACATTTAAAAAAAATCATGTATACTCCTGCACACCAGCAGCCCCAAGTGTTAGGAGGCTCTATTGCTTGGGACATGTTTCCAAAAGTACTCTTTTTGTGTTTTGTATTTCTTTTTTAACGTTTAAAAGGTGTTCTTTAGGACAATATTTACCTTCCCAAAAAACAATGTTCCGTGAATGTGGCTTTCTATTTGCTGGTGGTGGGAATGATAAATGCCTGCAAGCAAGAGTCCCCGATTGGCTTACTTCTGTTTGACAAAACCACTGGGGATGGTAGTCTGGGTCTCTTGGACATCTGGAACTGCTCATTTAATCCAAATTCTAGAATAGTCCATTCTCCCAGAGAAACAGTGGACCTGCATGTAGGTCCCTAGCCATGTTTAAGCTAGGCTCCCCAAGTCATATAGGTATAGATATAGCCTGAATAGTACCCAGCAAACTATCCCATTCATTATTAGGGCATGAAATAACACGGTCCGGGGGGCCTCCCTAACCCCATTCACTTGCTCTCCTGTTTGCCCTTCAATTACGTCACTTTCAAATCCAACACTATATTGCTGCTATTAAGAACTAACCCATTCTGTGCATGGATTGCGACACCCCTCTTACACCCTGTCACACATTTATTGTTTATCAGTATTTACAGAGACAAGTAAAGAACATTATTTTATCAAACAGTGAGAGAGGGACTCTAACATTACTGTCATTCAAGGTCAATGGCAAAACATTATTTTATTGACACAGAAATTCACAATTTCAAGCAAAGTACAAGAAAGTTCATATAAGTTGTTGGCCCGTTGGTACATGGCCCCCTCAGACATTCACAGATTTGCAAGAGAGCACCAGGAGAATACCCCCACGTCTGGTGGAGCTGCCCATCAATCAGAGCATTCTGGGAAGAGATCATAAAAATGGTTAGTGCCCAGATCCAACCCCTGCTGGCATTCTACTCCTCGAACTCGCACTACTCTTCTCATAAATGTTTATAGGAAATCTATTACAAAAAATAAATGCCCCTTATATGTGGATTGGCTGCATAGAGTGGAAGATATGAGAGGAATGGAGGATCTGGCCACAGATGGTCGGAATATCTGGCTAACCTACCTAGGGAATCCTGGGCTAGGTGAGCCCTGGGAGGTGGCTACCAAACTCTCCCATTCACATATGCTGCCCTCTTCGGTATGTCTAGATCTGTCATAAATATACCTTATTTCGCTGGGTCCAGCTCCCCTATTTTCACCCTCATGTATGGTTTGGTTTATCTTCTCCTTTTATCTCCATATGGTTGGGGATCACTTGACTTGTACCCATTATTACTCTGTGTCATGCTCTGGAGTTGAGTAATCTGCATTATGTTGTATTTAAGAACATTCTGAATGTTGTATGCTGCTCAGAAATATTCTAAACAACATTATTTTGGGCAAGAGTGCCACCTGTAACATTCTAAATGATATGTTTTTATTTCTGTGTTAATATGCAAAATGTAATAAACGCAAAATATATAAAAAAAAAAAAAAAATACCAGCTGTCTGCACAGCACCTGCCACGGTGGGTGAATGGGGTGTTTGCTCATGATCTGTGCATTTTGAGCTAAGTTCACCATTTGCCCTATATTTTGCCCTCAGCTATAAAATAATGTAGTAATAACTGCATGGAACTTTTAATTAGTATTGCTTACAGATTATATATTGCTAAAATAGCCCTAAAAATAAACATTTCAAGCTGTATCCACAGTTTCCATGGAAACCAAACCAGTATATACACTTTGATAATATATAAAGATTACGTAACCCACTGACTATAGAGAAAGCTTTATATGGTCATTGGAGGGAATGAATGAATGAATAATAATTAATATTTAACATGCTTCTTTAAGCAGTCTTATTCACATCCTTTGCCACCTTTGCATGTTGCCTGTTTTCACAGGTGGTGCCCATTTAAAAATAAATGTGTATAGGGTACGATCATAACTCACATGGGACTAAATCTTACGATTTATATCGATGTTTGCCAATTAAACACAGAAATCCTGAACAATGCCTTCACTGCTTGCATTTATATGTCCACTACATCATTTATGAACAAGGGTATGCAAACAAGCATTTCAGTAAATGACCCATAGGCACCAAAGTGTGACAAGGGCAATTTATCAATCACTCTCCAAATGCTTACCATTAATGATCCACTACACACATACCCTCAATAACAAATCGGGACACGTGTGCTAGGGGAAGTGAGCGGATGCAAGGTATTGCCATTCACCTGACTTACCCAAATAGACACCTGTGTTGGCCGTTGTGAACAGCACAGACCTTCAATGATTTTTCACCTCTCTGGGCTGGCCAGGGCCGATCAAATGAATTTCCCAGCCAGCCCATGCCTCGTACCGCCTGCAAAAGTGGGACGGTGGGGCAGCTGCTAGGGACATCAGGACAGTGCCCAAAAATTCAGCAAGCAAACACCTGCCTTGGTGTGGCAACCAAAAGCACGTTAAAGAACATGAATGTGATGGAATATGGCAACAGAGAAGAGAAACAAGTTCTTGCCATGTTTAATGGAAGAAAACGGGGTCCTTTGTACCCGTCCCCTTATATTACTCCTGTATCCCATGACACTCCTTCCCAGATAGACTGGGTCTCTCCATACAGTCATGCTACGTATCACCAAAGGGCTACCTAAATACTTGAGGATCACAAGCATTGCACAAGGTGAATACAGCTCTGCGGTCTAAATAGAATAGACTGTAGTTTATTTACATTAATATGGAATATATTTCAGACTAAAAATACATTGTAAAAATTTGCAATGATTTAATAACCATGACTTGTGTAACTATCCATAGCCATCTGATGCAGCTCATTATGCCATAACTTAATTATCATTATTGATAGATAAAAACCCAGATGATTTTATCAAAATAAACCAACTCGGTAAGCAGTATTTACAATCATTTTGTTGAATAAAAAAAAGCAAACAAGACATTTTCACAGAGGTGACATAGAGCATCTGTTGAAATGAATGGCACGGTTTAGTGACAGCTGACCACGGAATATTTTAAGAAAAGTACACGTTGTAATGATATCACTGGTCAAATGTCTTACTGTTGCCATGGTTGGCAACAAATGTAACAAATGTATGGGTTAAGAAAAGGACAAATTGGTCAACGCTATTGCTAATCATCATTTGGTGCAATCATGCCTAGCCACCCCCTGTCATACGCATGTTAACATATATGTGACTAGCTGTGTTTGTGTGTATGACTGGGTATGTTAGCATGTCTGTGTGTCTGGGTATATTAGTGCAAGTGTCTCTGCTCATCTGTTAATGTGAGTGTCTGGGTGTTTTAGTGTGAGCAGTCTGAGTGTGTATGAGTGTTGGGGTGTACGTGTGAGTGTCTGGGTGTTTTAGTGTGAGCAGTGTTGGGGTGTACGTGTGAGTGTCTGGGTGTTTTAGTGTGAGCAGTCTGAGTGTGTATGAGTGTTGGGGTGTACGTGTGAGTGTCTGGGTGTTTTAGTGTGAGCAGTGTTGGGGTGTACGTGTGAGTGTCTGGGTGTTTTAGTGTGAGCAGTCTGAGTGTGTATGAGTGTTGGGGTGTATGTGTGAGTGTCTGGGTGTTTTAGTGTGAGCAGTCTGAGTGTGTATGAGTGTTGGGGTGTACGTGTTAGTGTCTGGCTCTGGATCTGCCACTGAATTAGACCCTGAGCAGTCAAGACCACAGCTTCTAAGTCTTCTTCAATAGGTTTATTTGTTAGAAAAAGTAGCATATGTAGTATCTAATTGAAAACAGATGGTATTGAGACAATGGTTGTAGGTACTGTAGGCTCTGTATTCTTGACAAGATGGAGGAGAAAGAGATCTTGCCCTTATAAGCATGAGTTTTTATACCCCTTTACATTAAGGGTTAAGGTGTAAGCTCTTACTATATATGGGCAATATGTGAATTTTAGGAATCCTATTGGCCCAGTCATATGATACACTGGCATTCCCTCTAATAGCTACGTCATGTGATGAAGAACACATGTTCTTTGTACTCTGGTTGCATTCAGGCCTAATGCGTGTGTATAGGAAAGAATAAACGCATGAGAATTATTTCTTACATACCCCTAGAATACTCTTGTGAGCCACCTCTGGAACTGACTGATGGTGAGTATACCGGGCAGGTGCTTTTGTAAGCAAATGGTGTGTTCAGGTAAAAGCTTCACCTGCAAGTTAAAGAGCCAGAGGAAAAGTGGCAGATGTATAGACAGGATTCTGCTGAATCCCTCCTTGCATTGGGATCCAAAAAGGTATGATATAGGGTGACACGTGTCTATCATACCTATTAAAGTGCATACAATGGCTGGTGTGTCCAAAGCTATTACCACACATACCAAATTCATATACACGCACCACACTCTACATAACTATATATATATATATCAGACCCATACTGGCCGTAAGTACAATTTGCAGTGCAATCTGCCCAGATCTACTGCTTCTGTCTTTTTTGTTCTTTATGTTTTAGGTTTACTTACTGATGCGCAAGGGGAAAAAATGTCAGAAAATTGAGAAATGGCTCCACATCTTCTGAAATCACAAGATTTGAGAATAACTCAATCATTTAAGCTGTCTGAGTACAACTTCAATACCACAAACTCAATCTGTCTTAGGTTAGACAAATCTATTTTTGTCATTTCTGGTTTTTGTAAAGTTACCCTTTACTTTAGAATCTTAGGTGCTTATTTAAACACTTTGCAGCATATACGCCTTTAAATACAAGTGCATGCTTTACATGTAATTTGGTTATCTATCACATATGTAGTAACAGATTTATGAAACCAAGATGCCACATCAGGATGACCATGAGAAGACCTCTGGTCTTCAGGTGGACATGTGAGGTCCCAAAAGCTAATTTTTAATGTTCCATATTGCCTTGGCCCAATATGGCTATATCCATTTCCTTACCACAATCTATATAGTTAGCTTCCCTTTTATTAAATGGACTACCCTGCTTATAATCAGAGTCTGCAAAATACCAGCTTAATTTTACAACAGATGTTTCAAATAAATTATTCAAGTGAAAACTACACCTTTTTATAATTTTTGTGAATTTTCAGCATTGTGATTAGATAGAAGACAATTAACTATGATAATCCATTTCCCCTTGTATGATTACATGATGCCAGCTGATGTATATTTTAAGATATTGAGAGGACAGGTTAACCCAATGCATTATACATTAAATAGCTTTACTATGGTAAGTCATGGAATATGATCCATGAGGTGTGAAGTCCCATGTAAATATAAAAATATTGAATTTTTGGTTCTTCCATCCTAATAGATTATTGCTTTTGTGTAAAGACAAATTACTCTCTATTGCCATGGATAAACTCAAAGCGCTGCTGGCTAATCTCACCAATTGCAATCAGAAATGCAGGACTATGGACATGGTTGGGGTCCACAACATACCAGAGAGCTTTCCGGGAGTATTTCTGGGCATGCTGTACTGGGAATAGTGCAAAATAATGAAAATATATTTTTAAGCTTTAACAAAAATCTAAAAATATGCCCCATTACTTTATCACTAGAGGTATAAAATCACACAAATATATTAAAATAAAAAAATATAGAGTACTACTTAAGTGAGTCCCTCTACTACAGCTATCTACCCTTACTCAAGATGACTTACCTTACTTGCGTGTTTCAATACCAGGGTGGTTACATTAGCATAGCAATCAACAAAGTTAGAGAAGCCCTTTAAGGATGTAAATAGCCAATTTATGTTAAAAAGGAAGCTAATTGGCTCTTGAAGCTTGGTTTTTGTTTAATTTTAAATTAAATGCAAAAAATTTAATTTTGGAAACCCTTTTCACGTTCCCTTTTTTTTTTACTTTCCAGAGTTAAGACTGCAACAACTATTAGTAGTTTATATTGTAAAGAAAGCAAAATAAATCAAGGAACATAACTGTCTTTTTAAAACCTCAACAGCTTCGTGTTACTAAATTTTTAGAAACTGGACATCAATCTTCAGGACAGTGATGCTAGAAACCTGGAAGAAAACAACACAGAAAATTCGCAAAATGAATGGCAAATCTGATTTATCTTCCCCGCTTCTCCTTTGCTGTATACACTCCCAGATACTCTAGATCCCGGCAGGCATTTGAAACGTCAAGGCAAATCCAAAACTAGCTTTATTCACAAACTCAAAGCATCTCGTGATAGAATCCATCAAGTTAAAACAGGCAACCAAAGTAACGAACATAATTCTTGTCTTAATGTCCGCTTATTTGGTTATGTGTTTCTATGCATAGGAATAGGTACGTGTGTATATATATTTTATATATCTATTTAGCCCTAACAGATGTCTTTCTGTGTATTTACATTTTAATGAAGGGAAGGTACAATAGCAGCTGGATAATAAGCTGGATAATAAGTATTTCAAAAGTCATACAAAGTATCTCGATTGGGGTACAATAGGTGTGAATACACTGGGAAAGAAGGTCCATGCTGTTTAAGTATACAAAGATATTGTATTTACGGATATCTAGAATATAATTCATACATAAGGCCAAGGATTCATTTATGTTTGGAAGCTGGATCCAAGGCTGGTCTTCGGCTTGGCTACCTCCATATTAGTGATTACAGGCAATCCTGAGGTTCTGCAAATTCCTGAGAGATTGGTGGTCTACTGATGCCGTGGCTCCACTAAGCTGGGATTTCTGAGGCTTCCAGAGATATTAAACCCTAAGAAAGTAAAGTTATAAACAATAAGGCAGACATCTTGTTTTAAACTAAACATATATTGTATCAGAGAATCCTTCATGCATTATTATAATAGCAATAACTAAACTATGCAAGAGAACAACTACAATTGTTAAGGTTGTTCACAAACTGCACTTAGACAATATTCCCCACTTCCACAGTCTGTCCTCTCAAAGCATAACCTGTTCCCAATTGCAGAGAAGCAGTCTCCAGGAGAACGGCGATGCACTGTAGGGCAGCTTGTGCCGGTGTCTCGTCCAGGTGTTGAAACTTGGATGAGGTCTCACCACTTCTTCTAACAAATGCTTCACTCAGCTGTGCTTCTCTCGCTCTGCTTTACTATTCTAATCTTTGGATACAAACATAACCTGGGCCTGTGTCAGGACGTCTGCACAGGTCACAACTTTCGCTCCTCTACCTAGTGGTGTTCCGCACCTAAGATGGATACATTGTCACATCCTTTTTCATACTCCCTCCTGATTGGCTCACACAGATGTCCACAACACGGGCTGATGGGGAGCAGGCGGTCTTGCTGTACTCAGCAAGAATAGTCCATCGCCATGGCAACTGGAGGAGTTCTAGCGACAGGATTACATGTATACGGTCCTTAGCCGGACTTGTTTAGAAGCACCTTGTTTTTAGGGGTGCCACAGGAGACAAAGGAAACTGGGCTACTTTCGATTTGCTCATTTCCCAAATATTTTATATATTTATTTTATAGATGTACCCTATAGCTAACTTAGGTAGATGCTTAGGATGCTGAACTGGTAAGGACAGCTACGGGATGTTAATTTCTAGTTTATTGAGTAAGTTCATCTAGGGCACTATAAACTTGAATGTAATGTCTGGGTGCCCATGGAGTGCCCTGATATGGGGGTCTACAGAAATTTTTCTAGTGGGGGACAAAATATTTTTAATGTAAACCCTGTCCAACGGACATGGCATCAGCACGGTAGGCCATCCTTGCCCATGATTTTCTGGGAGGTGGTTGGGGTGAGTGCTCCATTCTGCCATCTCCTGTTTCAAGATAAATGAACCAATTTGTTATTTGTCTTCATTAATGTATTCACACATTTCAATGGAAAGTGCCCTGACAGCAAAAAGGAACAGTCATAAACAAAAAAAGGCTTCATTTTTTAAAAGTTTTCTTTAATTCTTGCCTTCACTGTAGTGAAGTCCAAGCCTGATTATTATCATTGCAACAATCCAGTCAGACTATCACTAGGATTATATTTGATATAGAAGAAATTAGATAAATTATGCATCCAGCTGTTGCTTTTACTACGTTAAACGGAATGGCTCCCGACAAGGTCCTCCAGGAGACACTGCGGTCCGGGATGGAGAGAAGGACTAAGTTGGTCCTATCAGGGAACAGAGCGCTAAGAATGACTTTAATCTTGATTTAATAGTGAATGCCATATCCTGATAGAGATATCTCAATAGATCTTGATGGAGATTTTGCACACAGAAATATACCGTCTATATATATGCAATCTAGAAACCCAAAACCTATGGCCAGAGTTCTATGATCCCATAATTCTTGCAGAGAAAAGTATCTCTGATTTCTTTCACCTAGACCTTTATAATGCTTTGCTATGTCACAGCTAATTTAAGGTGTGGAGGGATTGAGTGATCTCAGAGCATGTCCTTCTGTACATTATGAAAGAAAAAACAAAGAGCAGGACTAGCCAGTCGCCAATCATGATTTAAAGCCCGTACTGGCGGGCAGAAACATTACAATATATTTCTAGGACTAGGCTTTGTCCTCCAAGGGATCAATAAGGCACTGATGTATTTTTGTGCATTCCAAGCAATGCTTTAGTATTTGCATGTAACTCAAGAATCCCGACTGTTTTCACCTTCCCCAAGGCTTAGCAAATAATGTTTCTGTTCACATCCATAAAATTGCTTCAGCTGTGCAGGGAAAGGCAAGAAATATTGGCTTTCTCATATCTTTTATCATTATAGCTATGACAAGCAGCCTTCTCTGTGATGCATTAGAAGAAGCACAGTCAATGTCTTCTCAGTAGTGATTAACGCTTAAGAAACAGTTGTACTGCTTAAGGCCTTGTTCCTACCGCATTTGGCCAGCACCTCATAGCCTTCTTATTTACCAGTGGGATACATTTAAAATAAGATAATTATATCATAGTAAATAATTGTATCATTTCAGAAACTAATACAAAATTTTGATTGTACGCCCCATAAGGTGCTAAATGTATACCAAATCAGAAAAATATTGACTCCTTCACATAGACAGTGAGGTTGTAGGAGAATAAGTTACGATGTCTGTGAACCTATTCTGCAGGGAGGATTAAACCAGTCTTGTCTAATGTATAGTTAATGTCTGATATGTTTTATAACCTTTGAACTTACCATTATACAGGGTCAGCTTAGACCTTCTTGCAGGAGAAGATCCTTCGAGTTCTTATAATGCATATGACAATGTACTGGCATAGTTACCGGACACTCCAGCTGTCATATGCACTTTAATGTATATGCTAGCTGAGCATGCCTTCTAAATCAACATTTCCCCCCAAACGCATGGAGGCATTAGTCAGAATCCCCTTTATGCATTTACACTCCTTTCTTGCCATCTCCTTGGATGGAACGAGATGCGTTTGGACTTGCATGCAGTATACCGCCAGCCAGCTCCAGTGTTCCAGGGGGTCTTATTGAACAAAAAGTGCTCCTATTGATATCAGGGGTAGTATTTTGCTGCCAGTGATTAGCGGCTTCAAGCTGCCAAAACCGGTGTCAAATGTGGATAGTAGAGGAGTCACGAACCGAGTAAACAGGTCGGGTAGGAGCCCAGTCGCAGGCAGAATACTAGGATATAGTCTGTATTGAGGAAACTGGCAGGACAAATAAGTAAAGGTAATAAGTCTCTTGGCAGGAAGCCCACTGGCAGGGCACACGGCAGGAAGCCCACTGGAGGGGCACACGGCAGGAAGCCCACTGGAGGGGCACATGGCAGGAAGCCCACTGGATGGGGCACACGGCAGGAATATCCTAGTATTCTGCCTGTGTTGTATTTCTTTGAACCTGTTTGTATCATCCCACAGTTATTATGCATCATGGGGTACAGACAGAACCCCAAGTATTCCCTGCAGGAAACCCCCGATGTCAGCGGGAATGCCCCCAACATCAACAGAAACGCCCCCGACGTCAGTGGGAACTCCCATTAACGTCAGCGGGACCGCCCACCGACGTCACGGGACCGCCTGCTGACGTCAGTGTGCAGTCATGGCCGCGTCCTGCAAGGGAAGGCTCCTGGTAGCCGGAGCTCAGAAGTTCCCAGGTATGCTCATCAGAATTACATACAATTGTCATATAAAAGCAAATTCTCCCCATTACCCCTATATGTAAATATACTGCATCAATGGAGAGTAACTAAAGAAGGTGGAGCATAAAGAACTACATCTTTTCTTGTGACAGATGACATAATTTAAAATACAATAATTGCAAAAAAATAATAAATTATAATAATATCCATCCCAAGAACCAGCAGGTAATTTTTCTCATAGACACTGAAAAATTGCTCTATATTTCTTAATTCAAATTCTGATTGTTTCGGGGTTTTTAGTGAATTGGATTATTTTTTTTTCCCTGTATCTTGTAGGAATGCCTAGAGCTAAAGTCATTTTCGAATTATATAAACTGTATTCCTTTTTAGAAATTTAAATATTTAATTCATTCCTGCCCCTAGGTTCCATTATTAAACAGAGATATAACAGGAGACTCTTAAAGGAAAATGATTACGTGTATTTGTGAATATTACAAAATGTTTTTTTCGCATAGAAGCTGCTCGAATGTAGTTACGTTTCCAGAAATATTTGGCAACGTAGCTGTGAACTGAATCTTAGATATTTACACAAGCATCAAAGCACATACTGTAAGCCCCTGAAGTGTGGGGGATACCCAGTTTGGAGCTCCATAACCAGGTTGGCAATTTGAGGCTGACACTAATAGTATGTGCCGCTAATGGCATCTGTGTCTATTAGCAGGCATCCAAAGGTCTTTCTCATCATATAACAAATACACGCTAACCGTCCTCTTCATTCCTCTCATGACTTGCATCTCTCTTATACCATCGTTCCCTCTTCTCACTCCTGTATTCAGGATTTCACCAGTGCTGAATCCCTTCAATGGAATCCCCTTCCCTGCTCCATCAGACTTTTTCTCTTGTTTTTCGAGAAGTGTACAAACCTTCCTCCTAACACTCGCAGCCATCATCATAATCAAGCCATCTGAACAACCAACAACCTCTACAACTCATCCCCATCCAAGCCATCCTCTCCTACTATTTCACTTCCCCGTCAACCACCGACTAAATTGTAAGCTCGGAGGGTCCTCTTCTCCTTTGTACCAGTTTGTTATTGTGTGACTTTAAATTATCCCACTGATCTTAACAGTGCTACGGGACCTGCTGGTACTATATACATAAATGTAATGTAACATTAATGCCTTACCTAATGTACAGAATCAGAGCCTTGCATTCATTTAGTACATTATATAACTGAATTTTATAGATTCTATTTGATATATATAGATCTACAACAGCATACATACAAAGAGCGGGCCCCCAACACAGCTTCTGGGGAGGCTTTAACATTAAAATGCTTGTTAATTAAATGTCACTACCTTTTAAAGCCATGTGACTGCTAATGATGCATATCCCTCATTGATAATGGTGGCACCAAAATACTTAAATCATTGGGTCCACGCAACCCAATGTAAGGATCATTTGATATCTCCAGTTGACTTTTCAAGGTTAACGCAGTAACTGTTTTCTAACACAGGAAGGTTAAAACATTACAAATACTTTGGTTACCAACACTTGGTTAGACCACTTTGTGCATAAGTAAACACTAACATAATTATAACAATGGCTACATGCCATAGATAATTTGCCCAAAACCTTGGATCCAATGGGGTTAAGGAGCTTTGGAGTCTTCTATTTAAAAAGCGGATCAATTAATGGATAGTAGTTTAACAATTAGTGACTAGTGCTACATTTTGCTACATGGGGCGTGGAACAAACTTTGAAACTCTAAAACACAACTTAAAAAGAAGCAGGATTTAGAGGCAGTTTTAAGATGTATTTCTATGTGAGGGCATGCAACCTCAGTCTGGTCAGTCGAGTTAACCTTTAACTCCACGTCTTAGTAAACAGACTCATTAGTGCCTCTGGGAAGCTAGGACTGAACAATGGTTATGGATTGTTCGTCTCACACTGTAACTAGTTCCAGATGATGCTAGGTATGTAACAAAGACATGGAAGGTGAAAGCAAAAAAGATAGTATAGAGACGGTCTAGAGAAGCAGAGACTTTCCCTCTTCATAGTAAAAATCATGAGATAACCTGATATCAGGCTGTGGGGTTGTAATTTTATATCGTGTAGTCACAGACTGTAAATTACCTGCTATTAGGATTATGAAAATACAGCACTGCGGGTTACCCAAGAGATAGAGGGAATGAACATCTAACTCTTCTTTGAGTCATATATTTCAATACACAGAGACATATATACTTGAATACATTATTGTTCTGTCTTACCCTGGGTATCCAACACCATAACGTATCTTGCTTCCTCATCCAATTTTTGTGTGCGGACGCTTCTCACACGCTTGAGTGGCACCCATGAGCACTAAATGCACTCATTACAGGTTCTGCAACAAAACACGGCAATACATGCATCAATGGAAGCGAACAATAAAATATGTTGTTAATGTATTATGCATATACACAACAACACACCATTCGACACACAGACGCACACAGCCGTTCAGCTCCCGACAGCTTGCTGAACCCAATGGGCATTCCTATGAAGTAGCACTAAGCAAGAGCATCAGTGCTTGGTTATTCCAGTGCCCCAGTGGTAGTTTCTGTCTATACAGTATCCTACCTATTATTTCTGGCTTGTTTACTGACGTCAATAATTGCTGCCTCCCTCGACCCATACCTGTCTAACGTTTATGACCGTGATCTGACTGTCTGACCCCTATCTTGCCTCTTCCCTGTTACCACATATCTGGCTATGGGGCCCCTGTGCTCACAATTCAGTCTGGGTTGTTATGTTCTCCATCAGACTGCACGGGTCAGCTGTGTCCTTCAAGGGGTTTTGGTTCCTGCATCGGTATCCAAATTCCCACAACACATTTAAATTGTTAAATGCACTGTACATTAAAATTAGAGCTTACTTCGCTGGTAGTATCCCTTTAAATCGGCACCGACAATTGAATATCTGAATTTATGAGACAGACTGGCAGCCTGATATAATTATCTTAATAATGAGGCTCATTTTGTCTGATCATTTAATTTGCAACCACAGGTGCATAGTACACTTTTGTAAAAATGTTGGTGGTGTATAATTTTGTTGTAAGTTTCTAGTTTTAATTGTTTTGAATGCTTAACGCAATTGTTGTATCTCATCATGACAAGCATATTAATAGAATGGACTCCAAAAACCTCCTGGCCGGTCACCATGTCATCAAGTTTGTATCTACATCAAGTCGGACTGCACAATGGAGTCATAAACAGGATCGCTCGAGTTACATTTATTAACAAACTGTCCACATAGGGTTAAACATATCTTCTCGTTATTATATTCAGGTATCACATGCTGTGATTTATCAGTAATTGAAACTAAGGGTTCCAGCTGCATTAACCTCTTAGAAACCAAGGTTGTTTTACGTGTTTTTTTACACTTAAGCACCAAAGCATTTTTAGAGCTTATATTATTTTTTTCCCACTAACTTATTTAGTTTACCCTCACAAATTATATTTTTTCAGGCCATGTAGACTTGTGCATTTTGTTTGGTGGACATTTTTAATGTTGTTTTGCATTTAGTTGTTTTTTTCACTCTCACACTTACTCTCACTCCCTCTCACACTCTCATTCACACACTCTCGCCCTCTCTCTCAGTAAGGGGAATAGGGGGAGAGGCTGTCCAGGGAGTTCCACCCTTTCGATGTATGCAGATAGAATAGCAGAGAAAGAGAGGTGCATAAACACTCTTCTTCCTTTACAAAACCATCTTCATTATTCTGGCATTTCATGTCTTTCATGAAGCACGGTAGAGGTCCCATATTTTAATGTATTTATTTATTTCTTCCCTAAAAGCACTGCTTTTAGGAGAACAGGGGGACACAGAATTTTTTGGTTTTTGGGCTACCTGGGACAAGAAATAAAACCCTGAGCACACAGATATCACATATATGTGTTATGTCAATGTTATGCAGTCACAATTATACAATCTTAAGAGCCCAAAGTGGTTTCGCCAACAGATTCCTCAGCGCTCTTACAATCAGTAGAACAATTTCACATACAAAAAGACATACAATAACAAACTGGTGCAAAGGAGAAGAGGGCCCTGCTCTTGTGAGCTTACAATCTAGTCGATGGTTGAGGGGGAAGTGATACAATAGGAGAGGACTGCTTGAATGGGGTTGTGTTGATCTGGTTCCGATTGTGTGTTGTAGCTGCTGTCTGCAGTGGTACTTGGTATGTCGTTTCCCTCCAGTTTAACTCCAATGTAACTCTTAAATATCCGCTTATGATGAGGCACACCTGATAAAGTACATGCGCAGATCACTGTACTACATTCTGCATATGCTCCATGCTTCGTTACGCAATATTCTGCATCTTTTCTACCTGAGACGTAGGTTGACAGGACTCTGGTTTCAACATTATGCATTGACAAGTATGTGTCATAGAAAGGTTGAGAAGAGCCAAGTGTATCAGATACGCCCTTTTTAAGATTCTTTAATTACATTAATTCAGATGAAAGCAAACAAAATCCAGAAAGTGGAAAAAAGGACAGTGAGAATATTCCTGTAATCACACCCTGTGGAAGTTAAAACTTGTCAAATCCAGTCCAATCCTAAAAGCCTCAGTCCTGTTGGTTACCACATCCTTAGACGGCGGATCCCAGAGCTTTACTACCCTTACTGCTAGAAGGTTTGTATAGTAGTAAGCAGTAGCTTTTCATGTCTACAAGAAGATACATAGATACCTGAAATAATGCAGGTATTTTTTGTGATGATGTCCTCTGGATGGTGAGCTTCCAAATATGACATTATATCATGATATCACAGCCCCCTGCTACTCCACAACATGTAGGAAAGCAAAAGAGTTGAAGGATACTCAAATTTAACTACCATGTTGGATGTTCTTGCGGGAAAGAGTCTCAGAAATTGGAAGAATTAAGAGTTGATGATGGCAAAATATGATATGACTACTAGCCTTTCTTTATTCCATAAAATGTAGTTTACCTTGACAACACAATTGTTTATATTTTTCAAAGGACTGATAAATCATTCGATATTATAAATAATAGAATCTGAATAATATAAATAATAAAAATATATAGCACGCATATATTTGGTTTTCACTCAGATGCCTCCCTCAGGATTCCACATTTAAGCTGTAATCACACAAATGGGATCATAAAGGAAATAAAAAAGAGCTATCCAACTGCATTAAGAAATAACCAATGGCAGAGATTAGTAATACTAATAAGCATAGTGTATACCCATAGACCATGAAATATATAAAGAATATCGATGCTATATATTCCATAGCAATTCATTAGATAAAGGTATAGAATGTGGAGTATTAGTATTTTCTACAGGAGGGTAGAATATATCCAAATAAAAAGGTTGTATTTGGGAAACATGCCGAATGATGTTAGATGTGTCTTTTTGAACACACAGACTGTGAAAGCACACAGGAATTATTTGATAAGGTTCAATTATACTTGTGATGCCTACAGTGTGTTCATCATTCAGGCAAAATGTAATAAATTAGGGATGAAATAATTTACTGAAATGGAAAAGAACAAGGCACATGTCCCTAATGGTAGCTAATATTATAGGTTCACCACCTTCAAACAAGCAGAATAAAAGAGAAATGATTCATCTGATTAAATCTATGCTTTACATGCTTTATCATCAATTAAATAAACGTTAGGGCATTTGGAGCACAGCTATGTACAGAATATCAAGGGACAGCAGCCCATTGTTCCAGGTTTTCCATTCCGGGAGAACTGCCTATATTTTGATTTAATTGTTGAAAATAAAGTAAGCCCTCTTTTTCTATTGCCTATGGCTGGCAAAGGATGCAGAGTGGGAATTGCCCCCTGCGCTGTTCTGATTTGAAGGGTTTCAGCCACTACCTGAAATATATTTGTGTGTTTTACTTGTATTTCTGCATATAGACACTGGGGGTTCAAGTGTAAGCAGGACCCCAGGCAGAATGTTCATGTCCACTGGCACCTTACTGGCTCCTTTATATAGTTACACCACTATAACAGCTGACTTGGGACTGATTTTGGTTTACATTGCGTTTGTGCACACTATTTCTGTATAGTTGTGCCTCTTCCAACTGTAAGTGTATCCAGACCTCCTAATTCCTGTTTTGTGATGATACTGCACCATTTTTGGTCTCCTTGTTTTTATAGATTTTAGAAGCCATTAAATTCTGCTGATATTCGACTGAACCTTTGATGAGCTTGCTTTATCCAACGTGTTTGTGAGTGGATCTGACTACCTTTTTTATTTTTCTATTGTGTGTACATATTGTTGTTTGTTTTTTTTCTCTCCCCATTTATATGCGCTCCATGGTTGTCATATTGTGTTGCTAAACATCTTGAGGAAGAGTGTTATTGGAAGCTGCTTTTTTTGGGGAGTATTCATTGTTATTATAATTTTTCAATATCTTTACACGTGGAATTTGGGTTGCTTTTTTTCTCTATATACACCATGAATTTCTTTACCAGTTATAATCCATTAATTCTGCATATTATCTTCATATAGATGCGACATATATTGCCTCTTTTTTTTGGAAACATTTCTTATCATTATGAACTACAGGGACCTAAACAGCTCAGGATTTTTGGATAAAGCACTTCAAGCACAGAGCTACCAAAAAAGTTGAAAATGATTATATAAAAAAAAATACTGGTCTGGCCTGGTCTGTTGAGGCCTGGTATTAGACAAACACTATAACATAAATCAGAATAGAACAATGACAGAAAATGCCGTCACAGCTTACATCTTTGTGAACAATTTCTCCTCAACTTCATGAGAACTAACCGTGTTCAGTGCAGTTGGCGTGTGAGATATGGCGTATACAGACATACAATGTCACAGTCTTTAACCCTATAGAAAAGTTAACCGAGTCTCAATGCCAGATCGTACAAAGACCTCAGAGAACTGCAAGTATCTATAAGCCATCCTTACACTGCTCTACATACACAAAAACCAGAAGGCTGTAAGGTTTGTTCTATTTAGTAAAACCGCCGTCACGTGCTTGCTTTAGAGGCATGTCTGTGAGGGACGTGCGTTGCTTTTAGGAAGCCAAGCTGGGATTTCAACAGTTTTATACCTCATGTACCAGATGGTCTGTTCTCAAATTAATTTGTTCTCAGGGTTTATTGATTTCTGCAGTCTCAAACCCATAATTTCACACTCCAGCAAGGTCATCTCTCCTACTTTTGGTTCTTGTGATAAAATGCATACTGTGTAAAATCAAACCAAATGCGCATTTCAACTAAGTAGCAATGAATATCCACTTGTAACAGATTTCCTTGGGTAAAATGAGCAGAGATATAGAGAATGGATTTTCACCTATAAAAATTTATACATCTTATCCTTTCCGTATATATTACAAGATGTCTACTAGATGGTCAAAGGGTATTGGATTGGCTGGATCTTCTGTTCATTAATGACTTGTTTTTCACTCACTAGTGGTCCGATTTAAAAGGCTACTTAGTTACATTAGTTAGAAAAAACATGTAAATCTACCAAATTCAAGCTTTCCAAGAATTCCTAAAATGCATTGATTTAGATGAAGGCACAAATAAATAACATGTTAAACGCTTGCCAAATGTCCTTGGTGACATTATGGACAGTTTAGATAACATTTAAATTACTAGGTGTCTCCCTTAATGCTTTTACCTAGAACTTTCCACAATAAGTTCAGTCTAACTTTTGTATAAGTGCTCAGGTGTAAAACTCAAGTGAAGGCAGCACATCCCCAAAAATCAAAATCCTACCTCTTATCTGTCTTCTTCTTCCTCCTTTTATGCGCAAATGATAATAAACCCAACTCTGGTTTCCCCAAATCTACCTGCTCCTGTCTTCTTATAAGAAACTACAATGTCTCCAACCTCAAACGTGTTTACTGTAGACCACTACGCATTTCCTTGTGCCTGTACTTTAGCCACATCGCCAGATTTGGAGACGGATAAGTATATGGTATCCCTCTTCCTCTGCTGCTTCCAAACAGTCATCCCTCATCATCTCTTTTGGTTGGTCTTTCACAGTGGATCATCTTCCCAACACTATATACTCACTATATATATTCAGGCCCCGTTCCTATACCACAACACCAAGCAGCTGAGCATTGAGGTGAAATATATTACCCAACATTCTAGAACATGCAATCTACTATATAAAATCATTCGACATTATAAACCCTACCATATAAAGTAATATTTTCCTACGATTTACAATACCTTTTATTTACCTAATCTTCTAACACTTCAAATGATGCTATATAAATAAATAATTGATAATTCTCTTGATCGTTATAAAGCTCATGTTTATTCCTTAAGATAAAATCCTATAATTCTGTAAAATAGCAAGACCTTGGGTAAAGAGTACCAGAAAAGAAATCAGAGCGGGTCAGACGTGGTCTTACATCAGGTCATTTAGTTTAATGGTCATAATAAACAAATATAATAACATATTTCATATTTCAAGTCTGTAGACACCAGTAAATTGTTTGGTAGAGACATCACTTTCACACAAGCAAGCACACAAATTACAACAGTATGTTATATTTGAGTGCTCTTGGAACTCTGTTAATAACAAGCCTTCCATCATAACTTAGAGAAGCAAAGAGCCAGGGGTCGGCAGAGGACCATTCCACTGCATACACACTGTCTTCGTGTTCTTCATAGGTGGCGATTATACTGTCCTGAAGAGGCTCTTTTGTTCTAAAAGAATGGGGAGGGAAAACAATTAAGTGGGGAAACAATGACATTTATTTATCAGACACTGTAATTGTTAGAAAGGAACACAAATAACAGGCGCAGTGAAAGACTTTGATAAAATGTCTAGTGGTCATAGATCATCCCAAAACCACCACCCTTGTGTCTGGATGTCAGTAATTACATTTGCTGTTGGTATAAATATGTCATGACAATGCTATCCAATGGTCTATGACAACGGTAAGTATGCTGTGCATTGCAACTAACTTTTCTTTCTTAAACAGAGCTAGTCCAGCTTGTAAGCAAGGGAGGTGTACAAGACTGAGCCAGCCACAAACAAAGAAAGAATATCTTGGATGGTCCTGTATAAAGCACATTTGGCCAGGGACGACTCTTTCTAATACATAGTGAATTCAAGGAACCCAAACATCTCCTGCAAACTCTCCTGCCAACTCACACTTTAGTGAATAAACCTAATCGCTGATTCCCAAGTATGATTATCCCCCGTAAACGCTAGTGCCTTACTACAACCCTTATGATTCAAAGCTACAATATCTCTAGGTTGGCTGGGCCTAAAGAGCTAGATAGAAAATACTACCTCAATTCCCGATCTATGATACTCCCATTATGAAATAAACAAATTCACATAATGATATGGCACAGCTCCCACCACCGTTGATCTCTGAATTCTGGTTAAATGCACGTTTAATATGGCATGAAATTGTTTCCAGTAGAAATATTTGCAACATTCAAACAAACGTTCTGAAATTTTAGAATAGTGATACACAAGCAGCAATGTGTATGATTCCAATCCTGGAGGCCTGATATGTGCCATCCCACGTAATGCCATATGCTGGCAGGTCAATTAATAAATCTCATGTTTCAGCCTAACATACACGCCTGAAATATTTAGGCTTCCCGCCCACACAGGTAATCTAAATCTGAAACTCACACCTGCCACAAGGGATGTCAGATTCCTTTCTGATTAACACGGTTTCAAAAGCAGTGTTGCCAACACAGCCAACTTGCTATATCGCTCCCATGTATAACATAGTGACCCCTGCTGTGTGTCTGCTACACAACCATAGCGACCCCTGCTGTGTGTCCGCTACACAACCCCTGCTGTGCGTCCGCTACACAACCCCTCAGTGGGTTCCATCACAGTAAGTATTATACACCAGCACGTCCTATATTAACGTATGCTGATGTGTGTCGAGGTTACAAAAAAGGTGATCTGATGCCCTCCACTGCAGTAGCAAAACATGGGCTGTATGCCCCCAAAAAGCCCTCTATACGTTAGACTGGTGGTAAGTATATCGTATATCAGGAGATATCTTGGGAACAGGAGAAATGGATATGGGAGATTCAGCAGAATTCCTTCATGCATTTGGAATGGAAACCATGTGAAAACTTAAAGAGATCATGTGGCTATCATATGCATTAAAGTGCACATGAAGACTGAAGTGTCCCTTAGTGCTGGAATGTAACATGGGATGAAAAACTGCAAATTCATAAAACGTGAGTAGAAAAAAGGGAACTATAGAGAAATGGCGAAAACAGTTTTGTGTTTTTTAAACCCAGAACATAAACATACTTCTCTTCCTGTTGGCCTTCCTCTTGATCACTCAAATCTTCATCATCGACCAGGTGCCCGAATGGTTCAGAGGAAATAGATACCATGTTGGAAAGGATAACTCTGCTGTCACTGCTTCCGGTCAGGACCAACTGGTCATGGGAATGGTTGTATCGGACACTCCACACCCTGAAATATTAGATAGAATCATTTCCATATTTATTATTCCATCATTATTGGCAATCAAAGACTTAGCAGCAAGATAATGAGCAATATGGTCAAATGTCATGGTATTAATACGAGTGATAGTAATTAAACAAGTGAATGTTTTCATGTTACAATATTAAGGATTACAGCTAAATGTGTCACCAGATTGGGCAGTCCAAGAAGGTGATAATTCATCTACCACCATGTCTCAAGACTACGGCTCTATGAACTGTGTGAGCACAGTAATACTATCTAATACCAAGAACAGATATTCCAACAATATCTTAACAAGTCACTGCATTGCTACACAAATATACAGAACCTTTCCATGGAAATTGTTAATTTCACAAATTGAACACATAAGAATGAAAGAAAAAGTTTTAGGTAGAGCAGTAATGTTATGTTGTACCTGGAGAGGTAGAAACCACCTACAGGGTTCATCCAAAACATAGTAGCCAATAAATCCTCCATTTGAGTTTAGTGAACAGGGCCTTTCTGTGCTGTATAATGGGAAAGTCTTTGAAGTACCAGGAGTATGCCAAAGAAGAGAAGAGGCTACTATCTATTATTAAAGGACAATCCCAACTGGGCTTTCCTAAAAGAAGCCCGGAGCAACCTCAGACTGGCCCTGCATAATGCATTGGTATATCAGGGAGTTGAAACATTCAAAAGACTCCTAAAATAATAAATATTCCCCTATGTATTTTTAGCATTCAAACTATGTCATTACATAAACCAACTGCTTTGCGGTCCAACGGTGTGGCTATAGCCATGTGATATCTGGGGTGCGGTCAATATATTTAACAATAATGATTATATAATAACATGTTGATAACTTATGTTATAAAGTGCAAATTCCTCCTGTTTATGTTAACTTATTACCTGCTTCAACATCGGGCATATGATTTGGGAGTGTAGTGGACTCCATGCTTTGTAATGAATTGTACACAAAGACGCTGACATTTCTCTCTAAGGGCACATGGAAGAGTTTAGCAGGATAGTGCATGCAGGCATCAAGCATGGTACAAGATGGCAGCCCCGTGTCACTTGGACTTATTTAAAATAATCATAAAGAACTAATGCCAATCTTCAAATGGTCAAGTAAACTGTATTTTCACTACAATCAGTATCTATTATAATAAAACATACATACAATACAAAGTGCTGTATGATACTGTGTACATATTACATATAGATTGCTGCGTGTTAAATTGTGACATTTCCATGGCAACCGCAGACTACATTTGACATCCATTTTAACTTTGAAAGCACAATATTTCAACTGCTCGTGTCTACGGTATGACACACTGAACTAAAGACAAAACTAGATGCGATGCTATTTTATGCTTAAAATAAACAACTTATTGTGTGAAAACGGATCCAATGATTTATAGCCAATTCAATAGGGATGCATATTGGCCAAGGGTCTCATGTGTTGCGAGGGCAATTGTGGCCCTTCAACAATTGCCATGCATTGATATGCATTAGTCTTAATTTATCAAATTGATGTTTCTCACCCCAGGACCCAATAGACTACATCTTTCTGTTAAGATTATATTTTAAACCCAACAATAAGAGTCACAGGAGAAGGTTCTGCTAGAAATTCTAAGCTCTGTATATATCTGCAGATAAGGTGAAAATCAATATGGCTGTACTGGTCCAAGCTGAGTTGGAGTCTCCAGTCCTGTAATCGGTAATGTTACCGATTATTGATCCAACACAGAAAAAGACGTAGAGTTACAAAGTCACTTTCTGTAAGATAAAAGATATGTAAGAGGTCCCAAAAGGTTATTCTTCCATCAAACTCCAACTGACAAAAGCACATAACATTAATACACAAAGACATATACAGAAACATTTATTGGTACCAAACTGTTGTGCCTTTGAGGTTGGCCTTTACTAGACTGGTAGCAAAAGCCATGGTCTAGTAGCAATGTCTCCAAATATTTTATGTTGGCACTAAGCCTTTCATGTCTTTTGTATATTGATTCCATGGCGTTGTTCCCTTCTCTCCAGCTCTTACATTTTTAAACGGTATAAATTCTTAAACTGTATTGTGCTCGTGGCAGAAACAGGACTAAGTAAAGTCCAAAAGCTGGTCACACTATGGAGTCGTGACGAGGAATTCTACGGTTCACGTCTGAAAGCTCTACTGACCTGGTTGTATATTTGGTATAACAAAAAAACTGAGGAGATCAGCTGAACTCTCCATATGTAAGAAACGACATAAAATTTAAAGTCTGAATGTGCTAAAACTGCTTCTACATATTGAATATTTTTGAAATTCAAAATTTTTGAGGACGCACTTGTCTTTTTCTTTTTTAATTAGAACACAAAACACACAAAGCAAATCTCTGAAGAGTAAAGAAATCTCTCCATATTGTGCATTACATTTTCATATGCAGTTATATGCTGAATTAAAAAACACAGTTCGTTATTTTATATATTTGATTTATTACCTTGTTTAATTCCTACACAGATCTCGAGCGCACTAATTTGGAAAGTCTATGCCAAACTGGAATAAACGGAGCAGCCTATTTTATTTTTACAGGACCGGAAAGAATATTTCCCGATTTCAATTTTCAGCTAAGACACCGAGTACTTCCATTAAGATGCCCGCTGCATTCCTACTTAGCGCACTACCTGTAACAGTCTGGTTATTTCTATATGATGTGCTTTCAGTCAGGGGAACCGCTATCGGCAATTTCCCTTTCATACGAAAAGCCTTAACTCTCTCTCTCCATAATAACAGAGAAAGGTATATCTGATTTACAGAAGAGGTATCATCAAAATGACTCTCACGCAAGATAACAGGGTGATTAATGTAAGAATTAAAAAAATACATATTTTTTTTTTTTTTTCATCTTTTAATTATTTGGCTCTCCATGTGTGGTTTGTTCCAACAAGCTGATCAGCCCAAATTTAGTTCATTTGAAACTGCTTTTTTTCGATATACTTCCTGCTACACCGATACTACCAAAGAGGTCTGACTACTTACCCTGAAAATGAATTGAAACACTGCCTTTATTTTTATAAATAGGGGACTTCAACTACCCCTATATGTGACAAAGCGTGAGTGTACAACAAGGTACCTTGAATTAATCTATAAAAAAGCTAATGCACCTTAACCTTTAATAGGAGCAAATTTATTCTCCATATTTAACGCATCTACTGAAATGTACACTGTACACAGAGAGTATACCAAGGGCCACTTCTGGTCTTAACTGTAAACCTCTCTGCCCCCCTCTGTAAAAATGGTAAGCCACATCAAGGCTGTCACACGTATGTTTAATGGACATATGAATGTATTCCTCAGAGCGACTGTGTTCTGGGTCTTTTGTTTGCTTAGACACATACATGTTCAGTTCATCTTCCTCCATCTGTTCTGAGCAGCATGATGTAAATGTAACAGCTTGCTTTGCATGCGCTCCGAATAAACACAATCAAACATAAGGCAGTGAATCCTACCAATGCGAGTGCTCCTCTAGCGTCTTCACCGGCTCGTGAACATTCCTGGTGTCCCAGAACTTCACTTTGCAGTCATCCCCGCAACTGGCCAAGTAGTACTGTTTGTTGGGGTTGAAGTCTAGGTCTCGAACCAGCTGTCCGTGAGCATTCTCGATGCAGTATATCTGCCTGGAAATGAACAGAAAGCATCATTTAGAGGGTCCTGTGCCACCTCATGCCACCTCTCTCCTTCCGCCCGCATTAACAGTAATGCACAGTAAGCAAATGCTTGTCAGAGCACAGTATTAGGACACTTGAAGAAAATGTAATATGTTGTCTTGATATTGTGTTTTTATGTATACTCTACTATTTTATCGTATGCATGTCTGCTGCCATTTTGAGATTTTTTTAACACATTAACATCCCCTCCCACATCATAGTGCAGCACTTATAACCGGTGGCACATACTAATTAGCGGAGATCTAGAAGTAGTTTTCCTAAAACATTAGACCTACTGAGTTATGGAACCGGTAACTTGGGTGCATTAAGAGCTACACAAAGAGAAGGAAATATATGCTATGTATTTTAGATACTAAAGAGGACATAATAGCAGGTGTCAGAATACCAGATGGGATATGTGGGGATGTCTCATCAGGTCATGGCGCTACTATCATATAGGAAAATTAGGAAGATATTCACATTCTGCTTCTAAACTGACATCCTAACCTCATGACTGAAGTCTAAAGAAAATCTGTTCTCATCCAGTCACGGTTGCTGGTGTTCCATCCACCTGGATGAAGAAGAAAGTATTGAACAGAGGACACAGTGTTCTAACTTCAAACCCATATCTCACAAACAATGGCGGTTATAGTGTGAGTAAATAGTGTTTTCCATTGCTATATTATTTATCACACTTGTCTATTCAGTACAGAAGATGTACAATAAACATTTTAGGCTTCTGTGTGGTATGATGATCCAGGAGAAAACCTATGGGTGACTTCTGCATGGATCCCCTTCAAAACTGCCATCAGGTTGGCACTGCTTTATATATAGCTCAACCAAAAAAAAGAAGAAAATAAGCGCTATACAGTGCAAGTGCTGCAAACCCTAACCAGAAACACAAACTAAAAAAGCAATATACAGCGAGCAATAAATAAGTGATATAACAAAACAAAAATAATATATACTTGTATTGGTAAAAAGGAGTGGTCAATGAAGAAACATGTCTTCTATAATCTGTATAATAATAATTAACAATGGATGTTCCAATTATTAATGGCATAAATATTTCTGTCAGTCTGGATATCCTCGTCCGCCTTCACTCCGACACACAGAGGAACTTCAATATTAGTGAAGCCCGGTATGCACAGGCAGCTCCACGACGCGTTTCACCTCCAATCAGGCTTTCTCAAAGTGCAGGTCGCTTTAATTTTTGTTTGGAAGATTAAACCTGATGATTTAACACCTGATGTACCTCGAGTTTTTATTTGCATCTTAAAGAAGTGAATCACCTTTTTAACCCCTTGCTGTGCCTATCATATATATATATCTCAAATGTAGTGGTTTCTTTGGGAACATCCATTAATTATTATTATACAGATCACATTATGTTATGTTGTGTATTTTATTTACATTTTATGTTACTCATTGACTATTAATGGAGGAAAATAATATAGCAACATGTCTTGGATCTGTATAAATAAATTAGCAACCAAAGGACCTGTTCAATGAAGACATGGGAATTTGGAGAGCAGACAAAACAGCTCGGTAAATTTTACTGATCAAGTTTTAGGTTGATTTTAACATATACCTTCAAAATCCACCTTATGTGCATGCTGTGGCAGCAGCCTGTTCTCTGCATGATCGTTCTTACTTACTAAGTTATCCCTCCCCTATTGCGAAGTTGGACTCATGGATTCCATTGGAGTCAACGGACTCTTCATGGACTCCAATGCATTTTATTGCACAATTACTTGCCAGTTCGGCATCACTTAAGATAAATAATTCATTATATTCTATAGCAATATGTTTAGCCACGCAGAAACAACACGGGGCATTGTAAAAGCTTTTTCAGTCTCTACAGCAACAACCTCTCAGAGTCTCTCCTTTTGAGTCACGTGACAAATGTTCCCAGAAAAATCTGAATTGCGCAGAATTTGACTTGATGAAATAATTATTTCTGAGAAGGGTTTGGGCATCCAATTGCAATAAACTGACTAACACTCACAGAACGGTCCTATAATCAACGATACGACTGCACGGAAGATGCTACATTAAACCATGGAAAACCCTTCCCTTACAGCGATTCAATGAGATGTGCAGCGTGTACACCTAAAATGGGTAAATTTTTGCCCATACAGTTAAGACCATCAAATCTTTCAGCTAACCTCCATTAAAACCGACTAAATATAACGGACGATCTACTTAAAACACAGCATTGAAACTAATCTTGGCCCTTACGCTGTACATAACCGTGAATGGGCCACGTGGTCGGAGCGATAATGGTCCATACATTTTGCTATAGAGCAGAACAAAAATTTAAAATCATGGCAAAAAAATGAATTATTCCCTGTAGATGCAATCCATTAGCATTCCAGGAACGCATTGTTAATAAATATGGAACACATTTCTCAAAGAACAAAGGTGTGCATAAAGCTACCCAAAAGAATTAAGTAAAACGCGCAATCCAAAAGGGCAATTTACCGCCACTATGTATCTGTACACGCATTAGAAGCAAGGGACATACAGAAAACGAAGAATAGAAAAGACTCCTGAATTGTGTTCGCAATGTAAGATGGCAGGTTACTCGTAGATTTTATCTCTTGGAAAAATGATAAAGTGCGATTAAAGAATATTTGCTCTTGCAATGAAATTCATTCGCTGAGATTTCATATGCTGATGGTCTTAAGTCATAAGAAATTTCACTGTGAGATGCCTTTATACCCAAGATAGTTACATCATATGTTAACATGTTAACTCTTTATGCAAGCAATGAGACCCAGAAATAGTCAATGACATCATAATGGTCAGATGATGACATGAACATACCAGGGATATATATATATATATATATATATATATATATATATATATATATATATATATATATATATATATATACACACATATATATATATATATATACACACACATATATATCTAATATGTTATCGTTTTTCCCATACAGGGATTCATCCGCCGAATGCATCTCCTGCTCAGCAATGTAGACCTCCAACCAGCGAGATTCCTGGGGGGTCTAAGAAATAATGGTGTTACCAAATTTGATCCCTCTGAATAGTATTATTAGTTCATTTAGACATTTGCACTCTCAAATAACCCAATCGATGCCAAAACAATAATTGATGGCCTTGTGTGGGATTTTTGAGATGGTCTCTATCTAGCTGCTGTAAAATGACAAAATAGTATACTTAGAATTCCAAGGATATAGCGTCCGTTCTAGATTCTGCTGGCATCTCTTCTACAATATACACAGCATTTGCTTTGGGATTACTCACACAAATGTCATTTCTTTATTCGGTCTACCAGAAGTAATAAACTAATCAATAATTGAACCTATAAATAAATACCTTGGTTTATTGAAGAAGAGAAAAAAAGGACTTTATGCTTTCCTCTCTATTTCAGTTGGCTTCTGCAGAAGCAAGGGGGGGGATATT
Source organism: Spea bombifrons (assembly GCF_027358695.1). NCBI lineage: Eukaryota > Metazoa > Chordata > Amphibia > Anura > Pelobatidae > Spea > Spea bombifrons. The sequence goes on from NC_071089.1 coordinate 106,983,786, forward strand.
AAAAGCCCATTTATCCATCGATAATATATAACCGATCCCTTATTATTCTATTACCTTGCTGCTTAAAACAATTGGAAAAACATCTACATCCTGACGCTGATAGATCGAAGCACAATGCAGGATTATAGGTGAAAGCAGGACATACGAAGCTGAATGTAAAATTCACCCCTCCTGTTAAGGCAACAGACGCTATAGCAGAGAGATCTGTCTTCTCAGTTTAGTGATAAATTACTGTGTGCTGAGGGGATAATCGGTATCTTAAAAAAGCTTGCACAGACCTCAGTTGTCATGGAAACGGATGTGTATAACATCACTCCATGGCTTATCAAAATCACAACTTGGACTAAAAAAAAAAAAAATGCTCTTATTAAGCACACTACGAATCTTATCTTATGATTGCGTACAAACACAATCATAATTTACAGAAATTACAGCATGTTAGGTAAAAACATGATAAAACCCATTAGGTAAAATTAAAATAGGATTAAAAATAAATAGATCACTCAGCAAGCTTCTTATGAAACTCCATTATTTTAGTAGGTATAAAAAAAAATACATTTTGATTTACTATCCTAAGACAACGTGACAAACAAGGGCTCCGTTTTGGAGAAGAGTTCTCTGTCCTCTGTGTCAGGGTTAGCGATGTGATATCTGTCGGCTGCGCAATGCCTGGTGTTGCAACTTTCAGCCCGGCTTCCTGAGGCTCCCGAGGAAGTCAAGGTGGACGCTCCGATTTTGGGTTATGGGGTATCATCCTGGTGTAGACGCAAATCCAGAGGATCCTGCAACTCCAACTGTTAACAAATGTCCTTCCACAAAAGTCGGGCGGATGGACGCCAGATTAGAACCGTTTGTCCTATCTTTCCTGATGTAGAGACTCAGACCTTAATGAACTTTATGCCTATCCCCTGCGTGTTTAAATTCCCACACTGTATTAACTTCATTTCCGCTGGCAGGCTCTCATTTCCTCTACAGTACAGCAAAACTTCCTTACATTTCACACCTTTGAAATAAATAATCTTTCTTAAAATTACAAATCACCCAACAGTCTCGTGTCATCCCCATACAAAAGTTGAAGGAACGTCCTACCCGTCTGTGATTGAACTCATAGAGCTGCATATCTGCCAGTGGAAGCACAAATGTCTTATTTCACACCAGATTTTAAACAAACTACACCGTTTCCATCTTTATTATTTTTCTATAAATTATTTTCTCCTTTTGTTTTTTGTTTTTTTTAATTTCCAAACTGAGTTCTTGCTTTTATTGGCGGCATGGTCTTCTAATTCCGATTCCAACTGGATTTCAACAGTAAAAATGGAACCAAAACGAATGGTGTCCCTTTAAAAGCAAAGGGTTTCACTCCGTTTCTTATTAAATTAAATGCTGCTCCTTGAGGCGTTATAGAAAAAGGAACAAATCAAATCAATTATTTGGAAATCAAAGTGTTAAATTAAACACATTTCCTTGAGGCACAACTGGAATAGCAAAAAATCGAATCATAAAGAAAAGGCCACGTACGATTGCAATAATTTTAAGTCTGGGGTTTTAGGCTCCTGAATGACAATTTTATGTCTCAATTATCGGGGAAGGGATGGATTTATTACCTCATACTTCTTATGTCCCAGCCTCGGATGGAGGTGTCGTTGGCTGTGGCAACCTGTGTACAGTTGTGATGAGGGCTCCATCGCCCACAGGTAAATCTCAGCTGCCCTTTGCCCTCCAAAGCCGTGGAACTCGAGAGCTGACGGGGGAAACACAAAAGGAAATGTAGCATGAGAGATAAACAGGATTCCAGGCAGAGCCATCACAGGAGCAGTAGCCATGCTTAGGTGTCCAACCATAGCAACAAGGGCTCCGGCCCTCAAACAGTTAAAAGAGCATTTTTTGTGTCGTGCTTTTTAATGAAAGATTAACTCTCAAATAACACAGATAATTAAAGAAGCAGCCATCCTTATTCATGGGTAATGACTTAGTCATATCCTGTAAAGAGACGAAGAAGAAGGTGGGCGTACTTCGAGAGCGCGCCTCGACCGCTGCTTATACGGACTGCGAAGATGGCCACGGTCACGGCAGAACGCCTAAGGGAGCTGTTCCCTCTATAATGCTGAGCTTAACATTCCATTTTATTATATATATATAAATCAAATATATACAGTGCATACATACATATCCTATTTCTTGTATTATTATTGGGCATGAAGGGAAATTATATGTCTAAGTTCGAGAAATTGCCTGTATTAATAAGTGAGCAAAATGTCGACACACAAGAAGCAGGATTTTCACTACTATCTTATAGTAGAAGCAAATGCATTATATTTCTTTTCACCGACATTGCAATCTGGATTTCTTTTGGACCCCAATAAAAGTTCTGTTTTGAGATGCGGTTTGCAGAGACTCTCAAGGAAAAGAATAAACTCAGCCAAAATAACCAAGTCCTCCCGATTGTGAACACAAATCTCACGTGGCAGATAACCCATGCATGCGCACATCATGGCAGACGCACTTGGGTAATGATTTCACAAGGATGAAATGTTCTTGAACAATTTCTGCGATCTACTAGGGACAAATATGCTTTCCTTCAAAATCCAGCACGTGTAGCAGGGCATATCAGACTTTTTTTCTTCTCCCTACCGGTACGTAGCGTTCCAGCCAAAACCTTTCTATACGGTACACTGATGATTTGCAGCCTTGCCATTAATAATACAAAGCAGCATTGCAACCTGCCATTAGGAAGAAGAATTGCCATGGCTCATCAAGTAAATTGACATAATGTGGCATTACTTTAAATGGGACTTAGCTTCCAGTGCATTCATTGTGCCTTAATGAAATGCAACTTGTATTTGACTTTACCCATCCCCTTGATTACGACATGCCTGGGTTAAAAATGTGGCCAGGGTAAGGCAGGCTGGGGCAGAATAAAGAGCTGGCAGAGAGCGTGGTGGGAGATGGCACCTAGACACAGAAAAGGTGAATGGTGCATCGCGCGGGGATCTGTAACTTGCTCATCTGGCTGCTAAACAGCTCTGGTAGCCAAACCCACGGTGATAATGCAGTGTCCTGAGTCAACTCTCAAGCAGATAGAAAAATACGGTAGTAGTAATACAAATCTATTATGATCTATCTATAAGATTATTCTCAGTAGATTGAGCGCTTCTACAGGCAGGAATCAAACAGGTTCCTTCTGCAGTGTGTTCACCGCCGAGTCGGCGCCTGCGCAGCTGGTGAAATTGTTGAAGTCAGCTCTGACCTTTAATCACCTAAAGTGGGGCGGCTGACAAGAGGAGTATGCGGCAACCCTAAGCTCCTCTGATTTAAAGATTCAAAGGTGTTACCTGAGGCTTTTTCTTGTATTTTACTTGCAATTCCACAAACAGCCACCAGCTGTTACCAGTCTACAGTAACAAGAAGTTTAGGCAGCATTAACACATTCTGGGATCCTTTCGTGCTCCTTTTACAAGCTTTTGCTCTCTTTTTTCCAAAATGCGTCTTGGACAGTGGACACTGAGTGTGTTGGCTGGCAAATATGTTTTAGGCTCATTTATCACCAGGTGCCCTGGGCTGAATGCTACCTATCTAGTGACTAGCAGGCTACAAACTAGGAGTAAAACGCGCTGCCACATTGGTTTAGGTAGTTTCATCAGAGTTTATTTCCCAACTACTGTACAATGTTAGATGATATTAAAAGGGACTCAAGTGTGGTCAATGTGGGGAAGAACAGAAGAATTTAGTGGCACAAAAAATGCTCTAACTCTTGGGCGGTAGATGGTAGGGAGATCTAGTCTAATATCATTTATGTCAAATAAATAATATGTTTGAACACAAAAGATCAGGGATTTCCCATGTAATTGTGCAAAGATTTTTTCAATTCAAAGGCAGCAATGATATGTAATATTTTAGAGTTTCTTGATCCAGGGAGTCAAGAGGGAATTTTTCCCCCTAATGGCAGAATTTGAAGTAGCTTAGTTAGGGTTTTTTCCTTCTTTTGGATCATGAGTAGGAAGGTTAGGTAGAAGGGATGAACTTGATGGACTTAGTACATAAGGTTGAAAACAGACCTATGTAACTATGTGACAGTGGGTTTGAAGAAAACAGCAAGGAAAGAGAAAGGTGGGGTAGATACAGGTAAAAGTATGATGGAAAAGAGAAAGTGTGGAATGAGTAAGATGATGTCTACACAGGAGGCCATAAATAGAAAAAAAGACGGTTGAGTGATGGTATGAAAAGGTTAAAATAGGCTGTGCTGGAGAAGGACTTGTATAAGATGTTTAAGAGAAGGTGGAAAGAGTAAGTTGGGGAGAGGAGGGATAGAAAAGAGAAGATGTATCCTCGAGAACCGCATGGATAGAGTAGGACGGGGCGAGAAAATAAGGGAATGTTTAGAGGGTACAGAAAAAACAGAATAGAGAAAAAAGGCATATTTTCATAAGAGCCAAAAAAGAAAGCATTACGCTGGATAGAACTTAAAATGTCTAAACTAATAAATAAGTAAGCTGTATATAATTTGTTCCTGCGGTCTAGTATAGGTTTTACCAAGTTCAATTGCCAACATTTCACTCTTAATGTTCTCTATTCTCACTGTTTATAACTGTTATGCACTTAAGGTTCAGGCAACCTTTAAGCTGCAAATATACCCTCACGAGGGTTCTCTTTTAATTTAATATAATGTGCTTTCTAAACAACGCTGCATGGTGTTACGCTATGCTGCAAGATCTAACAAACATCTTGAAGGCAAATTCTACACTTGGAGCATTCTTGACTATTGAACTTTCTAAGGCCTGAGGTGGGACATTATGTCATCAGATCACAGACATTGTGCAAGTATAACAAAGTAATTCACAATGGACAATATCCTGTATGGTAACAGAAATGGAAACCTAATACACAGGGATCAGTATCATGTAGCGATATAGTTGCAGCTAACCACATACCCCATGATGGTTGCAAGAGGGCAGAAGACTACTGTTGGAGTCTGATGGAGTCTGATGGAGCAGCAGAGGATGTCCGTTTCACCAAATGGAGTCCCAACCATTAAAGAACCTGTCACTGAGAATAACATGTCCCATGTTTTGGGCTTGAAAATAGATTGGAGGAAAATCAGTACAGGAGGGAAGCTTATTTCAAAGGAGGAGAAATGTTAGAACAAGAGGCCATAACCTAAAACTAGAGGGCTAAAGCTTTAGATGTCATATAAGGAAGTTTTACTTTACCAAGATGGTGATAAATAGAACAGCCTCCCATCAGAGGTTGTTGTGGCTGGTGCAGTGAGGGACTTTAAACATGCATGGGATAGACAAAGTTATTCTGAATCCAATACAAAAAGAATATGAGATGCTCACACTGCTGTTTCATAGCCTCTCCTCTCGCTTGGGAGCTAGGGTGACCACATGTCCCGGATTGTCCGGGAATTTAAGTCCCAGTTAATGCCCCAGAATTAAACCGCCGTCTTTTTTTTTTTTTGATGCGGACGAGAGGGGGCGCCAAGCAGTCGCTCATGAAGTTTTTAGCAACAGATGGCACAAGCAGTGTGTTTATGGGACAAAGACGGCATATGACAGGCTGTTTGAGACAAAGTTGACTCATACTGGGTTGTTTGGGGACAAAGATGGCAAGTCTTACGTGTGTTATCTGGGTGCTGGTCAGGTTCTATGTGGGCAGTGTGGATGCCAGGGCTGGCTTTGGGGTGTGCAAGCTGTGATCTATGCCTGTAATTTAGGGGGGGGTTTATCTATACGTTTAATGCTGAGTTTTGTGAATTCCAATTGATCTATACCTGCAAAGCTGGGTTTGTGCGTTATTCTGTTGATCCATATCTGCTATATGTTTCCATACATTTGTTATGTATACCTGCAAATACAGGGTTTGTATGTCTTATTCAGTTGATCAATACCTGCAGTGCTGTTTCCATGGGTTGTTTATTTTATCTATACCCTCAGTGCTGAGTTTACATGTGATTTCCAGCTGATCTATATCTGCAATGCTATGTTTCCATACATTATTATTGTATACCTCCAAATATAAGGTTTGTATGTCCTGTTCAGTTGATCTATACATGTAAGTGCTGTTTTATGTGTTGTTTATATGATCTATACCTATTTTTTTATATTTACAGCAGGGGCTAATAATAATAATATATATCAGCAGCAGGGGCTTATATTAATCTATATCGGCAGCAGGGTGTAATAATATATATATATATATCAGCAGCAAGGACTAATATTAGAGAAACTGCCAGTTATTTTGAAATTCATAGTCTTTACTTAAAAGAGATACCGTATTGGCTCGAATATAGGCCGCACTTTTTTCCCCCACTTTAAGTCTTTAAAGTGGGGGTGCGGCCTATATGCGGGGTCTAGCGCCCGACGGGCAGGCAGGCAGCGGGGTTAGGATACAGATCCCCCGCAGCGGTGCATGGGACCTGTATCCTACTCTCCGATACGCTCAGACAGCCTCCCCTGCCAGCAGGCCATGGGAGGTTGTCTAAGCGCATCGTCCGGACGGTCACCGGCTGCGGCGATGCGGGTAAACAGCCTCCGGGTTGTTTACCCGCATCGCCGCAGCCGGTGACTGTCCGCACGATGCGTTTTACCTCTGCCCCCAAGACTTACCGGAGCAGACTCCCGGTTGTATACGCGTATTGCATAGATGCCCCCCGCCGGCCCCGCAAGACACCCGGGAGTCTGCTCCGGTAAGTCGGGGGGGGGGCAGAGTGGCAGCATATCTCGGGGGGGAGGAGGAGGACAGTGGCAGCATATCTCGGGGGGGGCAGTGGCAGCATATCTCGTGGGGGGATACAGAGTGGCAGCATGTTTTTTTTTGGTGCTTTTTTAAAGAAAAAAACTTTTTCTTTAAAAAAGCACCAAACTTTTAGGGTGCGGCCTATATACGGGGCGGCCTATATCCGAGCCAATACGGTAAGTACATATTATGTAGTTAAAAATGCATGTATAACACACACACACACACATATCTTGTGCCATTACAGAGAAAAAAAATCTACATATTAGTCTGATCCCACCCAAAAGCACAGTCCAGAACAGAAACAAAAGGTAAATTTCCTCTGGTACCAACAACCCCAGACAGATGTTCCTGCCTTCATTGGCCTTGTCAGCGGGGATCCCTCTAGGCACAAAAGAGCAAGGAGGACTCACCTTTACACTTGGGGTGAACCCCAAGAGATCCCCAAAGGGTGAAATCCCATCCAAAAAAGAATATAAGATGCTCATCCAGAACAGACAGTTGCTTCATAGCCTGTCCTACGGTGCATCCCCGCTTGGAAGCATCTCAAATGTTAGCTCTCTGTTGCCATTACAGAGAAAGAATCTCCATCTACATATCAGTCTGGATCTAAGTAAAAGACTGATTAAGGTCCGAATCCTCCTAAATGTGCCACATGGTTATTATCTGCCGTCAAATTCTATGTTTCTATCTTAAAAAAGGCTGCTTCTAATGTCCTGCTGTGTAATGTCAAGGTTTTCTGAAGATGACAGGTCAGCTTTAAGTAATGTCCACTGCACTCAAAATGATATGCAGCTGGAGTTCATTTGACATTACCACAAATTATTACAAAAAGTAGTCATATATTCAAGTTTTAAATATGTCTACATGACACCTTTTTGTCTTTTTTTTTTTTGACGTACTGTGCTTTTTTTTTTTTTTTAACAAATCACAAGCGGGTTAGAGCAGATAATTTTATTTTCTGAAAAGGATTATGGAGTTATTAATAGGAGATTTGGTTGTAGGTCTAAACAGAAAAGGCTGTGACTATTGCTGCTGTTATTATTTACGAAAAGAAATATAAATGAACGGATTAATAACACGATTTTAACTATAGTGTGTGTAAACAGCGAGCATTAAATCACGGGTGGCCAGTGTGATGTCACACATTGATTCATTTATTTATTGATCTATAAACATTGTAGGAGACAGGACCCCTATAGACCTGGTCTATGATTGAGTTATTATTCCTTATAGTCTCTGTGGTCTTCTACAATGTTTAAGGATCAATATTGCTATTTGCACAGCATACCAAGACTCATGTGCATCTTTTACAGGAAACTGAAAGAGGGAAGCACACAACCCTTCTTTCTGCCAACAACCTGAACATGAATTCAGTTGTCGGGGCTGTCGGCCATCATGTTTATAAGCAACCTTCCATAGCTGAAAAACCCATTCAGCTTGGTCTTCAGCAATACAAACCTTGCTGTCTGCATACCCCGTGCAAGGGTTGCAGACTTAACCCACAACAGGACCCTCACGTCCTGCCTTAACCCCTTCAGTCCCAGGGGTTTTTTGGTACCGCAAAGCCCAGAGCAATTTTGCCATTTTTGCGCTATGTCGGTTCAGCAATTATTCTCTTTTTCTGTGAATAGGGGATATCCTGTCCTCCAATGACCTTCCGGGTGGCGTCAGCAGTGACGCGACCCTGAAGGGAATGCCCGATCGCGCAATCGGACAATTAAAAATGGAACAGTTTTCCAGCATTTGTGCCGGAAGATGTTACGTGAGATCGGGCAGATGAAAGCCAGCAATGCTGGCTTCTGCTGTCAGGGGGAGGCCAGGCTGTCAAACGACAGCCTGATCTCCTGCGTAGCAGCAGGGTTGTGTCCCTGCTGATGCAAGAAGGGCAGGACGTACCGGTACATCCATAGGGGATTGCTGGTGTGACGGATCGTCCTGTGCCCCAGACTGGACACATCCGCCCGTCAGCTCCTTCCCTCTCCCAGTAAGCGGACACGCTGTGGCTGTCCGAAGAAAGCAGTCACAGACCAGCACTTCCCTCAATCATGAGACAGAACTTCATGCTTTGAGGTTAAAACAGAACTCTCTTTATTACAAACACACGGAACTTATATACAATCTCCATTCACTGTGCACCGAACCCAACCCCCAACCCCATCAGCCACATCCCCTCACAAATCCCATCAGTATACAGGGGATGTATCAGGTGAGGGGATTAAGGAATACAATGGGTTTCCCCCACCTGTGTTATCCCCCCTGTAGTGCGGGTGCTGTCTGGGCAGACAGGGCTGTGCTGGCTGATTAAGAGCCCCAGCCAGATTATAGGATCGTCTCTTTGAAGGCTGGATCTGCAGCCACATTCAAACCGGGTACACATAAATATAACAATAATAATAATAACAGTGAAGATCAGACATGGTTCTTCACAGCTGGGATGCTTACTGAAGGGTTAAAGCCACCATTGTCTTTATTAAGTGACAAGATATGACATAAGAAGGACGTACTATGGAGAATAACATCCTATGACCTGGGTCAGTACATATTGTTGTTCTTGTGCAAGTGATAAATAGTATTTTAAAGCACTAGTTAAAAAATGAGTGAAACAGTTAAAAATACATAAAACATGATCATTTCTTCTTACCACTGACTTTGTTGAGCTTTCTTGTAAATCCCATATCATAAGGTAGTTGTCAGCCAGGGAAAGCAGTTTTTTTCCATCTCCCAGTGGTTCCCAGGTAACGCTACAGTATAAAAATAGATATGCAGGTTATCACATACGTCTTATTTTTTTGAATTGAATTTTTTTTTATTGATCATTGTCTGTTCATAATGCTAGGATAGTTTCGCACCAGGGCCCGGTAATTTCTAGCTAAACCTCTGGTTATAACGTGGCTTCTTTAGTAGCCAATTGTTAGACACCAGGTTTGGTAGGGGAGACCCTGGAAAGCCCTGACATAAACCAGATGCTGATCTTAATTACTGCAAATAACCTGAAATAATAAAATGTGCATTGTCCTCCAAATGAAGATGCCAACATGGCCCAAATCTACTATAGTATCACATGGGGAGCCAAAGTTTTAGTGAACAGATTCAGGTTTTGGCGTATATTGGCCTGGACCACCTGTATATCGGGTGACATGTCCAAAAGGCAGCAAAAATCAGAGGCAGGTCGCTCTGTTGGACGATTAGCCTCTCCAGTGCTTTGCTGTCCAACGGGCCATTGATCCAGCCCATTTACACTATGGAGGTGTTGTGTTCATTTGCTGTTGGCTCGCCAAAAGGTCCTGATTACGGACTAACCCCACTGGGTACACCTGGCTATTTTTGTTAGTTAAATTGGTCAATACCTAAGGTCATCACCCTTTGGTTGTCATCGCATGTTATTCCATACAAACATTTTGTGATATATGACATTATGAAAGGATTAGACCAAACAATGCATAAAGTAATACATTCTGCAGCCCTAAATTAAAGCTTCAACTAAAGGGTGCTCCGAGTCTCATGCTCTTGTATATAAAATGTGCTTTTTGGCCCTCAGGTGTTTTATTTCAATAGAAACAATACAATCCGGTTAGTCATTACAGAAGATCAGTTATATATCATAGGTATAGGACAACAGATATAGATGTCTTAGCCCAAGGGGGAATAGTGTCTTTAGTCAAAATTGTTTCCTTTCTATATGGGCCAATAAGAGGTAAGTTTCATAAGTGTTCGGGATCTCAGAGGTCTCTTCCTCAGATGGAACACTTAGATATTACTATGCCAACTTTATCTCATCTCCATTGTATTCACTGTGTGTTTCTTGTACAGTTCTGTAGAAATTGCAGGCTGTCTGAGTTCAGGAAGATAATAATGTAATGTTCACTGAAATGTTGTTAAAGTATTAGCTTTTGGCTGGGCATACAAGCTTCTGCTGTGTACTCAGCACTTGCGTAGACCGATGTGAAATGTGGCAGGCAATACTAAATAAAGAGGAACTATGTTTTAAAAAATGTATCGGGCTCAAGTTTTTCCATTATCGGCATTTGTATTTGTTCTAGCTATGTTAGCTTAGCCTAATCTACTAGACATGCATACTGATAATACTGCCTGTGCGACGCAATAGAATTGCTCAGTCTTAATTACTCGGCATGACACCATGAGTAACGACAGTCTATGGAGGAACCGACTGCCCTAAAGAATCAGCTTAGGGACAGTCACCCAAAATATCACTTGTCCGACCGTAATGGCAGCTCCCAGGTGTGCAGATACAGGAGGTTTATTGAAAGAAAAGGAGATAAAACCAGGTTTTTGTCTATGCCGATCTACATTACTCTATACAGCTCTATATATATGATACTCATGAAGAATGTTTTTTCTTTTTCATGGGATAATGCCAATGGAAGGAATCCAAGTCTAGGTGATGACAGATGGACTGAGCAGGGAAAAGAGAATTGTAAATATTAATAACCTGTTTGTTGCTTTTTTTCCTTTAACTTTTCTCTTTAAATTATACATTTATTTTCTAAGGTATGCTTTCAAACAGCGCAAAGGAGTTTGGCTCATTTACAAGGTTTATCACCCAACTGAATTAAAAGAAAAAGACAACAGTGCACTTGATCTAAATCCATAGGATGTAGTTGGCCAATAAAAAGACGACTTAATGAGAAGGTGCGTCGAGGCTTCTAATCCTTTGCTGAAGCAGGATTGTTTGTTGGCTGAGATTAAACCATTGCGGCCAACATTATATATCTTTCTTATAGTAGGGCTCGATAAAATCGCTAATAATCGATAATGAAAATCGTTGCCAACGAATTTCATCATCAATTAGTTGAATCGATTTTATCAAATATAAGATGAGGGTTTTTTCAGAGCAAATGCACTGAACAATACCCCTCGTTTTATAACCCAACCTCAAACAGAAGTCGGACTATAACACTAAAATCCAGATCCCCCGCAGCACTGCAGGGGACCCGGATCCTTCTCTCTGACAGCCGGCAGGCGTCTGTGCGATGCGTGCAGAAAACCTCCGCTACTGACCTCCACTTCCGCCGGGGCTTCTATGATGGAGCACCAGCGTGACGCGACCTTCCGGCGCTCCAACATAGAAGCCCCGGAGGAATTATCGGCCAGCGCAGCGGAGGTTGTCTGCGCGTATCGCGCAAAGTTCACCGGCTGCCAGAGCGGAGGATCTGCCGTAGCGCTGCAGGGGACATGGACCTTCCTCTCTGCCAGCCGATGGACGTCTGTGGGACACGCGCAGACCTCCTCCGCTACTGCCGGCACTTCCACTGGGGATTCTATAGCACAGGCGTCACATAACCTTTTGGTGCTCAGTCATAGAAGCTCCAGCAAAAGTGCCAGCCAGCAGCAGAGGTTTATCTACGCACATCGCGCAGACGTTCACCGGCTGCCCTTACTAGACACCAAGGAAACTGGAGCATGGGGGGTATGTCTGGGGTGGGTGGCATATCAGAGGGAACAGTGGCATATCTAGGGGTATAAGGCATATCTGGGGGCAGAATGGCCTATTTGTGGGGGGGCAGAGTGGCATATCTGCGATATAAGGCATAACAGATGGCACTATGGCATATGGGGGTATAAGGCATATCTGGGGGTATAGGGCATTTCTGGGAGGCAGTGTTGTAAGCCTGGGCTCAAATGTGCATAACTAGGAAATAAAAATAAAAATGAATCTGGAGCATGGGAGGGGCAAATCAGGGGCCACAGGGTATAAAGCACATCTGGGTGGGCAGAGGCACATCTGGGTGGGCAGAGAGGCACATCTGGGGGGTGTAAGTCATATCTGGGAGGCAGTGTGGCAAGCCTGGGCTCAAATGTGCTTAAATGGAAAATAAAAACAAGAACTGCATTATTCTCAAAGTTTTTTTATTCTGCTGTTTGTTTTTAGCATCCTGTTTGTTTATTAAATTATTTTAAATAAAAAAATTGACATTAATTTTTTTATCCGATTAATCGAAAAAATAATCGTCCAACTAATCGATTCTGAAAATAATTTTTAGTTGCAGCCCTATCTTATAGAAATACATATAATATATATATATACACACACACACACACATATACAAACATACACACACCGATCAGCCATAAAATTTTGACCACTGACAGGTGAAGTGAATAACACTGATAATCTTGCTAACACGGCATCTGTCAGCGGGGGGATATATTAGGCGACAAGTGAACATTTTGTCCTCATAGTTGATGAGTTAGAAGCAGGAAAAATGGGCAAGCGTAAGGATCTGAGCGACTTTGACAAGGGTCAAATTGTGATGACTAGACAACTGGGTCAGTGCATCTCCAAAACTGCAGCTCTTGTGGGGTGTTCAAGGTCTGCAGTGCTCAGTACCTATCAAAAGTGTTTCAAGGAAGGTAAAGCAGTGAACCGGCGATAGGGTCATGGGCGAAGGCTTACTGACGCAAGTAGAGAGCAAAGGCTGGCCCATGTGGGCAAATCCAACAGACAAGCTACTGTAGCTGAAGTTGCTAAAAAATGTATGCTGGTTCTGATAGAAATGTTTCAGAACACACAGTGCATCAAAGTTTGTTGCAGCTGGGGACCAGTCAGGGTGCCAATGCTGACCCCTATCCACTGCCGAAAGTGCCTACAATGGGCACAAGAGCATAAGAACTGGACCACGGAGCAATAGAGGAAGAAGGTAGCCTGGTCTGATGAATTACATTTGCGGACCGGACCGGTGCGGGGAACTCTGATCTCTGACAGCCGGGGAAGGTGTGCGCGATGGACGCAGACAACCCCCGCTGCTAGCTACACCTCCTTCCGGCTGCAGCGTAAGTGGTCTACGCGAATCGCGTAGACATCTACACGCTGCCCCGGCTGCACACCTGGGACTCAGAAGCACCGGTTAGTGGGGCGGGGGGGGGCAGGGGGGGGGAGACAGATCCAGGTCCCCTGCAGCTGCGGGGAATCTGGATCTTAGTCGTCTCATAGTCAGACCTATTTGAGGTCTGATTATAAGACGACCCCGATTATAAGACGATTATAAGACGAGCATATACGGTATATATATATACACACACACACACACACACACACATACATATGCATTTGTAAGGATATATATAAAAAAAGTGTGTGACTGTTCTTGATAGATGTTCATTCCTGCCAAAGGTAATAATCTATTCTGGAGAGAAACAAGGTTAATGAGAAGAGATGTGAAGAACAGCCCTGGGAAATATCACAGTGCTTTGATTGCAGAGATATGGATCGTGCTACTGGCTAGCATTAAATAGTTAAAATAAATCATATGACATTGGAAAGGTCTCTGTCTGATGTACAGACTCAGACCTTAATCAGTCCACGTCTTAGATTCATGGTTTGCTTTATGTCTACCGCATGCATGTTTAAATCCCCTCACTGTATCAGCCTCTACCACTTCTGCTGGGAAGCTGTTCCTGTACGTTAACCCTAGATGCCTTTTTTTTTTTTTTTTTTTAACATTCTAAGCATACAAAGAGATCTATACTAAAATTGATTTGTTTCAATTCTCCTGACAAAATGCTTCTTCAACGGTCATGTTTGCACACCAGGGATTTGTACCTTGTTCTGAGCTATTAACAAGTGGAATATCTGTATCTAATGCTTTGGTGCAGTCGGGTATAAAAATATATATGATTTCTGAATACAAAACGACCATGGGAAGCAGAGTCATAAAATATTCCAATGAGACGGGAGAATGCCGTGATGGAGTTGTTTAGCTGGCGGAAAGAACCACTTTGTAATAACAGAAAACCAGATGCAGTCTGAGCGTTCCTCAGCAGAAGCGTTACTTTACTACCCGAACTTGGGATTCATCTTTTATTCATTCATTCATTCATTCACTGGTTCAAGCGGATCTGTCCCCAACAAATTAGAGGTCGGCAAGGTGCACTTCCCTTAAGCCTTTTAGTGCCAGGGGTCCAGACACATTCTTCCATATGGGAGGCTGGGATACTTTTCATGGTTTGGCAAGATATTTAGGCAACAACCGTATAAACAGCTTACAACTGTTACAACCCATGCAGTCTGCTCATTTGCCCGGATATAAAGATCTCAGTCAGTCCTTGGTCTTGTCTTAGATTCAGGGTAGTCATATGTCTATCTGATGCATGTTTAAATACTCCTCATTGGCCTCTGCCAACTCTGCTGGGAGGTTGTTCCATTTACCTTCCACATCTTAGCACCTGACCCCATGGTTTTATAATATGAGCTCTTGTTCTAGTATTTCTCCTACTTCGAAATAGGAGAAATTGTTTTTCTCCTATTTAATAAAAAAAATAATATTTCAATGTTTGGTGTTATTTTTTTTTCCATAATTTGGGAAGTTTGAAAGGTGAGGGGGGCACAAGTAGCCTCAGTTACTTATCCTTGGCTATTAGGAGAGGTCAGACATTTTTTCCTGCATGCTGGTAAGCAGATCGAACAACAGATCAGCTGCCAGCTTCCTGACACTTTTACTTTTTGCACTAGTTGTCATAGTAACAAGCAGCCATATTAGTCTGCCTGATTCCTCTCATGTACTCCTCTCTGGCTTGTCACTAAAGTAAAAACAAATTTTGGGGATTAGACTGTTCCTTTTAAGATGAGTCTATAAAATGTAGTTAAACATGCAAGACTGCTCCAGTAAGCGCTCAGGAGCTGACCGGCTATCCCGGAGAAAATATATCTCAGGTCCATTTTGTCGGGCACTGAAAGGGTACATTTCATCTGCCTTGCCACCAGTGGGATACGTGTGCACCTGGAAGCAGACATTATTTATTATCATTAATGGGCACCTACCACAAAACATTACTCACACGTTGACTTTATGGTCATACCTGGGTGCTCTCCAGGTTGGTATGTGACAGGATTACCAGGCACTCGGTAGCCTTAAGGCTCCAGTGAGGGTGAGCATTGTTTGGCTTTGCAGATTCCCTGCCCACAGCTGACTAGCTCTCTTCAATCATTCTGGGGAATTAGTTTGCCCCAGGCACCGTTAGCAGGACCTCCAAGATCGGAGCCTGTCCCCTACCACCCCTGATAAAGAGCAACAGGTGAGGGAGCACTCCATTGCTGGGATGTTGTGTGTTCTCTATGGTCTGCCTTGTTTTGGAACCTTTCTCACAAACTTTTAAGATAATCTCAATTAATTTTGTTTAGGGAATACAATCCCACATCTTCGTTTTTTGGGGAATGTCCAGCTATATAGAGAATGTTTATAGGAATGGTATTGTAGACATCAAATTCCCAGCCCATGACTATGGAACAGCAATGGATTGTGACCAGGCAAGAAAGAGTGGGGACTCCAGCTGGCGTCCAGTCCTGGGCACTTCAGGTGATGTCAACAAGTCATGAACAGAAAAAAACATTCATAATTATTCACTGTAATGGTGTAACCATACTAGGGCCTCCATATACATTAGTTCACCATTATACAGGAGTATGATTAGGGTTGGCTATCTGCTGACAGATTTCATTACGTCTGAATGACCACTCATGGAACTTTGAAGAGGTGAAGCTGACATGCTCTTGATATCTTCTACGTGGTCACGGCGTGCAGATCACGTACAGGCATAGTAATAGTTACTGTAATACACATAAAATATCAGGATTACCCTCAGTACTGTATAACCGCATACTCGGAAACCAGGTTGTCAATCACAGCCCTGCTTTATGAATTCATTCAGCGCCAGGCACTACAGGGGAGAATGGTGATGAGCAGAGAAATGATTGACATTTCTGCATCGGAAACATTGCTTCTAATAACCAAATTATTCTGCTGCTTAAAATAGCGGAACTACTAACTGGTTTCTGCCTATCTATAGATTGGTCTGTCTAGAGACTTAGACAAGTCTCTCTGGAGGTAAATAGACATAGGACTCCAGTGTATGTTTTGCATACATTCATTATGACATAATTACATATATTATATTTCCATATAGCTGTTATAAAAACTATTGCAATAGGTTACAAGGCATCATACTAAATCATAACTATTAAATCCAGCCAATGTGTGCACTCATCTTTGCTGTGTGTTTTATTCTCTCTCAAAAAGGACATTTCTAAGTCACCCCAAACTTTTGAATGGTAGTGTATTGTACAATACAATATACTTTGTAAGCTCAAATTGTTATGTATTTATATATATATATATATATATATATATATATATATATATATATATATATATATATACACACACACACATACATACACACACACACACTCACACACACTCACTGGACACTTTATCAGGTATAGCTTGCTAGTACTGGGTTGGACCCCCTTTTGCCTGTGTGTGTATTATATATATATATATATATATATATATATATATATATATATATATATATATATATATATATATATAATAGATAGCAACAATAATAATACTAATTAGCCTTGTATTTGATTGTCTGGTTGACAGTGGCTCCCACCCATACGATCTCATAACATGGAACATTTCCCTTTTCCTCCCAGAATGTCGATGGACATATTTCCAGTCGCCTAGCAAGGTTTGTAGCCAGCCAGGGCAATGTGTTTGTCTGTAAAGCACTGCAGCAGGAAAGCACTCTTGTGGAAAGACGTGAGCGCCCTGGATGGCTAATTCTCTCTGACTGATTTATAATTTGCCAAAGATGATGTGACCTTTAAAACCCGCCAGGCTGTTCTCGCTGCTGCTGTTTCCCGGTGAAAATGCGGCTGCGGCTGTACACAGGATTTCCACTGAGTGCTTTTTCTCTCTAATTTATCTTCCTGTAAAGGATTTTAGTGCCTGCTGTCTCTCCCCGGCTTGCTGCGCTTAGCCCATGCGTATAACCAGAGAACACAGCTTCATCCTTCTTCTGTCTCTAACAGCATGAGCTTCACGACACTTCACAGTGAGAAAAACAGTACTGATGTAGTGTCTAATTTTACTTTGGGTACTTACAGACAGATTATAAATGTGATATTCCCCAGCCTTATATAGGTCATCGCAAACTATAGCTGCCTTCTTACGCCTGGTGGGTGAAGAAGTAGCTTTTAAAATATAAGCTAGATTTCATTACGTATGAATCAGACCCCTTTTTCATTAAGACATTGAGATTTTTATTAATATTGGGTTTTAATATCTGGAGTTTCTTGAAGCTAAGATTCTGAAAGTAGTCTTGTTCCGACCATGAAAAATAACCTCAATATTTTAGGTATTCGAGGCACCTGAACGTAATGTTTTATTACTTTAGGTTAAAAGCAGCGTACAGTAAACCTAAAGAATAATGTGTCCATTTACAGGGAGACAAACGGGGACAGGAGTATAGATGGGAAGACAGGTGTGTTGAGATGTCAAGTAGATCTTTACATCAGCATTTAATACTGAGATACTATACAGTATACAATGGCATAGAAACTTAAAAAAAAAACGCTTACAAACACAACAGGGATTATGAAGAGGAAAAAAAAGGCTCCTTGTCTGAAGCAAACATGCATTTTACATGTATTTTGCAAATGCTCTGAAAAATAATCGTCTTATATTCAAGGTCATCTTATAATCAGACCTTAAATAGAGGTCTGACTACAAGATTAAGATCCAGATCCCTCGCAGCGCTGCAGGGGACCTGGATCCTCCTCTCCGGCAGCCGATGTGCACAGACAACCTCCGCTGCTGCCGGCACTTCTGCCGGAGCTTCTATGCCGGTTCTCTGTCATAGAAGTATTTTGAAAAATGTGCTAAAACATAGCACGTTTTTGATAACAAACAATGGTTGGGACAAAAAGGAATTTCCAGAATAAGGTCAAGACTGCAATAAAATCAAGGACTTTTAGAAACGCTCTAAAACATGCCTTAGGAAATGTCCAGGAATCGAACAATGGTTGGGACAAAAGGCAAACCGGGAATATAGTGAAGACTGCTACATATTTGGGCAAGTAGACAGAAAGGAACCACAAGATAAATCCGCAACATAGGAAATTATAGGAAGTATAGAAAATACAGCTAACACCAAACGACACATAACAAAGTCATATAGTGTTAAATGAGTTAAGTGTATGTTTCACTACACAAAAGGACAACATCTCCACCAATCAAACTGAATCACTTGGCTTGGGGTTTGATTGCATTAAAACTGGTATGAGACAACAAGAGTAATAACTACCGCTCTAGAACCTGCTCTGTCAATTTCTACAAATAAAAAACAAACATTTATTTGTGTTCCTTTTTCTTCTTCTGAATCCTTCGCTTAAATCCTCTGTTTAAACCTTCACTAGTTTCACGTCCCTTCTACCAATTTTGTATCCAGATAGTATTATGATCGCCTTTTTACTTGAAATGTTGACTTCACAAAAGAAATCCTAGTTTTTTTTTTTTTTGGTTTTTTTTTTGAAAGGCGGGTCATAAAACCCGCCTTAGACCTAGTCCTATTCAAGTATCCACCCTTTGAGAGAATTGAAACACTTAGCCACGCTAAATCTAATTTATTCCCATGTTGGGTTGTAAAATGTTTCCTTAAATCTATTATCCACCTCCCTTGGAAGCCCTAGCAAATATAAAAACTTAGCATTGCAGAATGGTTTCAATACATAACTACCCATCCTACCCGATTTTCTACAGCAAGGGACCTTGCCACATCAATCACCCTATTATATCGCCATAAACAGCCATCAATTGAATTTTTTAAGTGTTAAGTCATATAGAAACTGGACACGACTGTAGAAAAATGGTTAACACACAAGCTAAAGTAAGTGCAACTGGCTTTTAAGTCCTTATTCTTATTACATACTTTGTGTTTTTCTGCAGATGCCAGAAAGTCAAGGTTTCACGGTGTCAACTGATCAGGTTATTCCATAAACACAGGGAAGAAAGGGAACAAGTGACCCCATCTGTACTTTTCTCACTAATGTGTTTTTACGCTAATGGTAGAGCTTATTTAAGAGAAACACAGAACAGATCAAATCTAGAAGAAATTACAGAAGCACAGCTAGGAGGGAAAAAGAAAGATGAGGACAATTTCTTCTTATTATATTTCTACCCAGTCCTACTTATGGAATAAAAAAAGTACACGGGCAGGCAATGTTAAAATGGCAACAGAAAGATACATCTAATTAAAAAATAATGTCCGATTATGAAGGAGTTAAACAATTAGTTTCTTGTCATGAATCTAAACCTGAAAATCCTAAACACATAGGAGAATATTTGACAGCTTGCTAGTAGTCAAAATATGGTAATTTGGATTCATAATAATAAAAAAAATGTTAAAACAGCCTCTTGTGTTTCACTAATTAACCACTAATTAATATTTTATTTATACTATTCGCAGTGGTATTTCTAACTAGAAGGGCCGTCTTTGCATTGTCTTTAAGGCACTGTGAGAATGTGGTATCATGTACAGAATTCAAAGCCTCATTATACAAGAGAGGGATGAAGGAAGAGTTCTCTAACGGAATATAATTAATATTATCAGTGAAGACCATCTTCACACGGCTTCACCATGGAAGAATAATGCAGCGTATGACATGAAGAAGGCTGCAAATAGTGGTCAAAATGTTGTCCATTATTGGTTATACGTCCCCAGATACACAGATAAAAAGTCGTAATACTCCTTATTGTTCTAAATATATCATAATTTCAGGAGAATGGAGGCAGTTGAATTTGTTGAGGTATATCAAGGGGTGTAAGAAGGTGAATTTGCATAGAAGGGAACCTCTCAGGCTTATCCCAGGTACAACTCCGGAGGGGCAAAAAGTGGGAGAACCCGTGCAGAAGACAATTGCTGCCCTAACTATGTATTGATACTAACTTGGAGCCCAAGGGAAGCAGTTCCCTGGATAAAACACGCCAAGTTTCCAGGAATGTGAATTAAAAAATGGTGGCAAAGAGGGAATTTGAGAAAGAGTAAAGAAGAAGAGGTTTAATGGAGTGGCTGGAGACTATGCCTTTGTAAAGGGTATAGTATCTAGGTGAAAAAGTGTAAACGATGGAGGACGTAAGACTATGTAGAAAAACATTTAACCAGACAATGGTGGTAGGAAAATAAGATTTTGGTGAGAAGATCGTGTATATTTATGTGTCTTATTTTAGCATGAAATTTTTTATTTATGTAATGTAAATATAATTTACTGTTTATTTAATGTTGTTTAGTGTAAAAGATCGGTGGAGCGCAGACTAATGGCCCAGACACGTTCTATGGCACGGGTCTTATTGCCACTTTAATAATCACTCAGGTGTCCTCTTAAGCCACAGTATTTATGGCAACGGATGCTGAAAGTTAAATGTCTAAGGAGGAATCACACTGCACTACAGTGTGCCCAAGGCATCCATAGAGTGAACCCGGAATCTGGATTAAGCAATCCTCACATTAACATTGTATACATTAAAACAGTTAAGCGTACAGCTACACAAAACGGCTAAACATGACAGAATTGTGTATTTTTAAAAGCACAATCACAGCAGGGTGTATTAGGGGCAGGGAACCAGGCAACAGCATTACATTTGCGCTGTTGAGTTTGGTTTTGGATGAGTAGAGGCTTTTTTCTTGAAACCCTTCCAAACAACTTGCGGTGATGTAGATGATATCATATTGTAGCTTTGAAGACTTTTTGTGGGTATGTTTTGATGAAAAGATCAAAGTGTTAAACAATAAGCCTTCTTTGCTCATATTTACCAAGGCTGCCAATATTAGTGGAGGGCAGTGTATATATGTGGGATGTATAAAAACGCTACAAGAAAACAACCTCGCAGGAACCATTTAATCACTTCTGCCTTATGTATTTGTGGCAGCTTTTACAGAACAATGCCTTTTAAGTTGAATGAAAAAGTCAGGCTATTAGCAAGTGCCCTGTCAGCTCTCATGGAGGAGATTCAAGTAACCTGTGACACTGGTGATCAGCACATTCTACCGGGACTGCCTCAGATTTGCAGGCAAAATAAGGACACACACCAGTATTCCCCGTGATACACTTTCACTCCTTTGAGCTTCAAGGTGCTCATAGATTCAATCATGATAGCAATTCCACCGAAGAAGTCATGGTTTCCCGTGAAAGGACCATGTTTAATAAAAAAAAAACAAATAGTCACATGCAAATTGGACAAATTATAAAAGGGTATATTAAGGAGTTAGATTGTTGGAATTTTACACTACAAAGAGCCAATGTTTACTGGTTTCTCCTTCAAGAAGCTCTTAGCTGGGAACGTATCCCAACCTGTTAAAATACTTTTAAGAAAACTAATTGATTTACTCAAGAATTACAGGACCAGCCAAGCTTTTCTTGTAGGAAAAGTACACTAGGCTTGACCCTTCATGATGCATAATGACGCAGGTTAGTTGAAATAGCAATGCTCCTGAAAACTCCCACTTCAATGAATAAACCTCAAAGACAGAGGAAAAGAGCTTCCAAACTTCACATGAAAGAAGGCAGACAGTCCAAGACTGTGCACCTCGCAGAGTTTGTAAAATAATGTGCTAGGAATCCAAAAGTAGCTTAGCTCGTATTCTGTATTTGCACAACTCTGTCTAGAATCATGAAGGGGCATTAGAAACTATACGCATTTTAAATTCAGAGGAGGATCATGTGACAGACAGCAGCCTATATCACCTGCATATGTATGGAGAACATGTGTAATTGATAGTTAAATCTCAGGCAAAACAATGACCTCTTTTATACCGGACTACATAAAAGCATGGCCGCCAGCAAAGCCCCCTCCATTGGGGTCCCCTCAGTCTCAGCATGCTGACTGGGATATGAAGTCAGTTTCCGGCAGCTTATACACAGGCATGAGGGAGAAGGAGAACAGACCTGTCACCAGCTGCTGGACCACAAGGGATGAGCCTCCACAAGTAGGAAAGCCAGGAGTGGGACCTAAATGTGTGAGGCTTGGAGCGAGTTTGTATATGTGAGTGGGTACATGTCTAAGTGTCAGTATATGCGAGTGTGGGCATATGGACAGTTGAGTGTTTAGAAATAACCTGGAGTTTTACTATACACAATTGAATGTAAAGTTATACCATTGTATTATACACAGGTGCGTATTATACAGTATCTCAAAGTGAGTACACCACTCACATTTTTGTAAATATTTTATTATATCTTTTCATGTGACAACACTGAAGGAATGACACTCTGCTACAATGTAAAGTAGTGAGGGTACAGCCTGTATAACTGTGTAAATTTACTGTTCCCTTAAAAATAACTCAACACACAGCCATTAATGTCTAAACCTTGGCAACAAGAGCGAGTACACTCGCTGGAAATGTCTAAATTGGGCCCAAAGTGTCAATATTTTGTGTGGCCACCATTATTTCCCAACACTGCCTTAACCATCTTGGGTATGGAGTTCACTAGAGCTTCACAGGTTGCCAGTGGTGTCCTCAGTGGTACAATAACCCACACTTCAGTGTACATTGGGTATTACAGTCATTGGGCTTGAAATTGGTTTATATATATATATATATATATATATATATATATGTAGTTAAAAAGCCTACAGTAACGGAAATGTTTTATATACTGCGGACTTTGTATCCTATTCATTTATCTGGTTTATGATTAACACCTATCCATTGTATATCATCTTCCAACTAAATTGCAAATTCCAAGTACAGCGGTCTACAAAGCTTGCAAATTGAGAACATCTCTGTGCCCTAACTAGCTGGAGATCAGAAAGTCATTATAAATGAGGGTTTGTGTTATTCTTTCAAACAAAATGCAAGCGGGGTAAAATATAATTACCTACTCTGCATGTGCAGAATAAATAAATAAGAAACTAACATTAATGTGGACTCACATTTCCTATAATAAGCAGAGGGGTTAATGTCTCATTTAATCTCTTCCCAACCGAGACGTTTACAACTTTAAATGGATATACACTCTAATACACACAAAGTATTTCCTTCTTACTGCAAATCACGACAGGAGAAGGAAACCTCTCATGAAGATAAAGGGTTAGCGCTAAAAATAAAGAGGACACAGAAACTGAAGTGTCTGAAGGTGATATAAAAAATGGAGTGGTTAAAAGTTTTGTATTTCCTTCAGGTTTTTTTTTACTGTACATGTGGGCTTAATATATTGTAAGCTAGGAAGAGGATGGCCTGCTTCTCCATCTGTATCAGTCTCAATGTGTGTTAATTTTGATGTCAAATTGTATATTGTCAGTTTTAATGTAGTTAATTGTCCCCTCTAATGTAATAGCGCTATGGAATCTGTTGGAGCTCATTCAGTCAAACTTTACAACACGGTCATACCTTGTTGGGCCAACTCTTCTTCAGAACATTGGTTCCACTTGAAAAAGACGCCTCTGAGATCTTAAAGCTTACACAACTCTAAATCTTTCTACATACTGGACCAATAAAAAGCCTCCCATTTGTGCTTCTCAGGGAGTATACAGAGGTCAAAAACCCAAAGGTCATCCCTGAAGCTAAACACAATGAAAAAGACATTTATATTACATATATTATTATTTATATGTGCCAACAGAGTCCGTAGCGCTTCACTTTCAGAGTCAGTAGGATAAACTTAAAATCACAAACAATAACAAACTGTTTACAAAAAGAGAAGAGGATCCTGTTCTTGTGAGCTTGCAATCTAGTCGAGGGGGAAACAAAACCGTAGGACTGCTTGGATGAGGATGAGTTGGTCGAGTCAGGATGAGCTGTTGAGGTTTTTGGTTGTTCAGATGGCTTAGACAGTATGCTGGCTGAGTGTTATGAGGAAAGTTTGTTCTCGAAAGAGTTGCGTTTTAAGAGAGCTTTTGAAATGTCCATACAAGATAGAAAATCTGACAAAAATCTGAAAAGGTAATTCCAGAGAAGGGGTACAGCACGGGTGAAATCCTGGAGGGAATTATGTTAGAAGAGAGACCAAGGTCATGAGAGGAATGAAAAGTGCGGTTAGGGTTGTATTTGGAAAGTAGGGTAGAAATATAAAGGGATAGTTATAGATATAAAGATAGTTGTTAAGGGCTCTGTAGGTCAGGGTCTGTGTCAGGAGGTTTGAATTTGATGGAGGGTATGGGGAGCCAGTGGAGCAATTGGCAGCAGATGAGGAACGGTGACAGAGAAAGATTAAAGATTAGGTAGTAATGTTGAGAACGTATTGGAGTGTTGAAAGGCTGAAGAGCGGGAGACCAGTTAGTAGAGAGTTGCAATAATGCAGATGGGATATTACAAGTGAAGTGACGCAGCAAATTTGGTCTGTTGGTTGGATAGTTGAGTTGTCAACAGTGATAGAGATGTCAGGAATTGTAAATAGAGCAGATGGCGGGTTAACCATAAGCTCAGTCTTGGAGATGTTGAGCTTCAGGTAATACAACGCCATCCACGATGCAACTCCAGAGAGACAGATGGCGAGGCGAGTTAGAAAAGATGGTGAAAAGTCAGGAAAGGAGATTAGGGTGTCATCTGCCATCTGCATATTGGAAACCAAAGGTTTAAGTTTTAAAGCTTTATAAGTTGTATAAGTTGTCCAACTGAAGAGGTATAGAACCCATGGGGTTCTGTAGAAACCGAGTCTGAACTTTCAGCCTCCAGGTCAGCTGTAGTATTGAGATAAAGCCAAGCTAATTCTGCAAGCATACAATTAGACAAATGGCTACCAACAACAACAAAATTTCCCTTTGTTATAGTTTCCTTACCACCGTTTACTGCCACGATTCTCACGGACATGAAAATACACAAAACAAACTTTGGTGTGATTTCTTTTCTCAGACCAGTGACTTTAAAGTAGGAAATACTAAATTATCCCAAAAACGGTTGGTACCACAGAACATCCTTAGAGTTTAGATGTAATGTATAAGAAACCCTTGGATCAGCACATGGCAAGATTGCTGTTAAGATAAATAATTAATATCTAATGAGGGAGATCAACAACTGAGTACAGACAGCTTCCTAAAGAACTACTTCCGAAACCAGTGATGTATTCAGCACCTAATGGGAAATGGGCAATAGCAGGAGTACTGCGTACGACTAATATAGGAGCAATTAGTATTCTGTTGTGTCTATTAGACACGAGTAACTTCTAATACCCATTTAAATGCTGGGCAGTTATTATTAGATCGCGCCAGACAATTACGTGTCTGCCAGACATAGCTCGGAACAGGCAGCAAAATTGCAGTAATCACACCTTTCTACGTTGGTGTGTTCAGAGTGGTGTCCACTGAATTAGGTTATGACCATAGCAGCAGTTCATATAAGCGTGAGGGCATTTGTTTGGAAGACAAAGAGAATAAGCCATGATCTATTCGCTCTATTAGAGCTTCTTGGTTGTTATATCTCCTGTGTTCTAAATTTGATAGAATAAACGTGGGAGTGTCAAAAATGTGACAACTTTAAGAGATGGTCAAATGTTCCATTACTACAAAAGTTGGATCCCTGCTTGCATTTCCATCTCTCCCTCTGGTTTGAGGTTGTCTTACTTGATGAGACATGATATTGTAACAAAACTGCGCTGTGAGACTTCACATGTTAGTTAATCTCTTAAAAGCTTATCCATAGGATTTGGAAACACTTGAGTTCTACGAGTCTGGTTGATGTACTTGTTTATTGCGAGATGGACACAAATATCTAAGTCACTCCAAGACCGAAGGCTGTGGAAAAACGGGTTTGTGTCCTGTTTATGTAGAATTCATTTATGGATACCTTTGGTCTTATCTCATAAGAGACTTATTGAGCTACTCAGCAACTCTGTTCTATCCAGAAAGATGGACACATCAAGATAGACAAATATCTTTGGTCTACTGTTTCATCTGTATCTCTAAACCAAGACAAACTGTTACAGGACAATTCTAAAGACTGTAATAAACAGACCTACATTTAAACCGATAGGATTCTCAGACCAGAAATTATGTTTTTTAGGATTTAAAAGGGAAAGCCTCACAGAAGAATGGTTTCATGCCTTGAGCATAAAATACAACGCTGTATACAGAATCTTATGTTAATGGTGGAAAAAAATGTGTTATTTCATTTTGCTCTAATAAACTGGAAGCTGCCACTGCTGTCAGTCTTGTTATATTTTGCATAATGGCTTTTCCTGCTCAAACACCACACAGATTCCATGAAATCAAAGCTAATGAAATCATGTTTATCCAATTAAATCCTTTCCTTCAGACGTTCATTATTCAAAGTGTTAGGTTGTGTGATTAAGACCGAGTCATTCTATTTTGTAAGGCAGTACGATAAGGAATCATGTTGTGTGTCTAGTAGATTAGCCCAAGATAAGCTTTAAAGAAATTGACTAAGCGGTCTGAAAACTTTCTCCCCCCCAAAAATAAAGCAGCACAATGATTTAGAAAATGTATTTTTAATCTGATACTAGACAAAAAATGGTAGTATTATTCCAAAATACTGTAGGAGATCCAAGATGTGCTTGTGCCCACCTTGTTTAGGGTGAGAAGCCTAAAAAAATCATTGTCAGGCCCCATCCAGGCCGTGGAGCTGCATATCTCTGTCCTGCTACAGTTTCCCTGTTTTGCTACAATCCATTCCTGGATTTCCTTATGCTTTGTACTGTGCTTCTGATTCCTTGATTTCAGTTCTGCTCTTTGCTTCAGCTCTGTTTCCCATCCGTTATGTTTGATTCAGTCTGCAGTCTACAGGTATGTCTCTCTGATATGTGTTTATTTTCAATGTCCAGTTTATTAGTACTTCCGTAGGCAGGGTTTAGCGTTAGGACCCACCGAATATTGGAGTACTTTGGCGTAGTGGTGGGCTAAGCATACTATTGCCATAAGATGCGACTAAATCTCCAATTGTTATCATGTAGTCTTAGGCTAGTCCTGTATTTATGTGTGTAGCCTGATCCCTGTAACCTGTATTCCTCATTCTGCAACCTGCTTTTACTCCTCTAGCTCTGTCCTGCCTTTTCTATTCTTACCTCCAGATATCTCTATATCCTGTTATCTGTACTGCATACTAGAGCCCTGCGCGGGACTACTTTTTTAATCCCGCTCCCGCCCGCTCCCGCGGATTTTAATCCCGCTCCCGCCCGCTCCTGCAATGTGGGTGTTCCGCTCCCGCCCGCTCCCACCACATTTGTGGCCAATCGTGCCCGCCCTCCTTACCGGATTTCCCGCGCAGTCCCGCGCGGCTGCCCTCGAGTTGTTCCCTCACGGCGTCTCTTCTCTTGCTCCGCCCAGGAACAAGGCGGAGTCACAGGAAGTGACGTCACATCACGTGACTCCGTTTTGTTCCTGGGCAGAGCAAGCTAGGAGATACTGTAAGGGAGCAGCAAGAAGGCAGCCTTGCGGGACTGCGCGGGATTACCGGGACCCGCAGGTACAGTGCCTGACTGCCCGCTCCCGCCCGCAGCCCCAGCAATACCGCCCGCAAGTTTTTTGGCGGGTCCCGCGGGACCCGCCTCCCAGTGCAGTCCTCTACTGCATACCTCCCGTTGCGGCCACACAACCCTGATGGCTCAACACACAGGGAAGTGTGGTTACACTGCATCTGTTTCTGTGTCTCCGCTCTTGCACCCTGACTCCTGCAATTCCATCATCGGGCACTCTGGGTCATTACAGTCGTCTGTATGGACCCAGTATGTGACAATCATCGCTACTTTAGATATAGAAACTACAGCCATTAATGAGAAGATACTTTGATGCTGCTTCCAATCTGTCAGGTTAGTTGTGTGGTTGAGATGTAAGATGGTTAGCACTGTTATCACCTTAAGGCTAGGTTTCCACTTGGGTTTTTTTTTTTTTGCAAAAACACCAAAAATAACGCCAATTCAGCCACACGGCGTTTTATTGGTGAAAAAACGCTGCGGCCAGATGTTAGCTGTTCTTCAATAGGAAATCGCACAATGCCATATCCACTTGGCTTTTTTCTGTTTGGCGTTTTTTCAGTCCTCTTTGGCGTTTTTCTGCTTTTTTGGCAATTTTTCGAAATCGTTGCATGTTGACACTCTGGCGTTTTTTGCAAGGAAATCTTGGCGTTTTTCTCCAATAGAAGTCTATGGGAGAGAAAAAACACCATGAAAACGCCATGTGGGTTTTTTGCCTTGGCGTTTTTTATGGCGTTTTTTTCCACAGTTACAATGTCCTACGAGAAATAGGTTGGAAACAAACAGTTTCACACAAAACAAAGTTCATATTTAATTTTACACCATTTGGAACAAACATGCCATTACAAACAAACATACCCAACTGGATCCTGCGTGCCAAAAGCAACAGCAAACAATTTGGACCATCATTTGGGGCCAATCTTCCTAGAGGAGCAGACATTCGGAATAAAGCATGCCTTACAAACCACAGAAAAGAGACAAAAGGGTCCGCCGGGGCGTGTTTAAGTAGAACTCTACCAAGGAAACAACATCAGGAGGGGGCAGATACTTGCCATTTATCCGAATCCCTTTTAGCTGGGTAAAAATTCTAACGTGTAAAGGCTGGAAAAACTGCCTAAGGTCAAAAAAGCTATTTCCACAGAAAGGCTAAAACGCCAGAAAAAAACCCCAGAAAAAAAACGCCAAAACGCAGGAAAATGCAGTGGCAGTTTTCTTGTCTTTTTCCTGGCGTTTTTCATTAAGAAACCTAGCCTAAGGAGCACCATCAGTTTATGGGTTGCTCATGATTTGTTTTCTGTACAGTAAATCCTGCAACCATCTTTTCAGTCTCTACACCAGCATTCAGTATAAGCGTTTGTAGGTCATTAAACTCTAGGTATCGCCACATTTGAGTTGAGTCACTTATGCTTCTCGATCCAGTTACGCAGAAACTGACCAGTCGCATTAACGGTGGATTCTAGGATTCATTTCTGTGTTGAATGACACACATTTACATTGGCCGCTCTTTTGGTGAGCGACAGAGGTAACATTTCATTGGTAGCTCTGCTAACTTAAATTGAAAACCAATAGTATGGATTTAAAATGATGTACTGTGTTGTTCGCGTGCAAGATACACATTCTTGGGAAATGCCACAAATATAAATTTGTATTTCGGTTCTGCACACATAGGCAGCAATGTGTTTACTTCTGAAATCTTGTAGTTCAGCTCCAGAACTGCTAAGCATAATGTATGCAGTGATTAGAAGCTGGCAAACAGGTGATAAGAGACTCCACAAAGATAATGAGAGGCTTCTAATCTCAGAACAACTGTCTGCTTTAGAATTTGTGGGAAAATGATTAAAGTTCAGCAAGATGGTCCAACGGTTAAAGGAACAGTCTAGCCCCCAAATCTGTTTAGTTTTTTCATGTATGCTGAAGTCTATTTTGCATGGACTCCAAAAGCATTCTACTGCATGCAAATTGAAATATACATTGTTTTGTTATTGGTGTTAGAAATTGCAACTTATATTTCAAGTATATGGTGACAAAAGTGCATGTTACTGCAAAACATCAGTGTTCATGTAACATACACGTGACTGTCTCTCCCATTCTGCTAAGCATATAATAGAATCATACTGAAGTATGCTACCACTTTCATTATAGGTAGCTTGGGGAGGAGTTAAATAAGACAAAAGTCTAACTTCTAGCTATAATAACTGAAGAGCCAACCAATTTCCATGCAGCAAAATATACTGGAGACCATGGACTTCAAAAATGCATTCTACATGAAGTTTGAGGTAGTGTGACAGGATAAACACCTAAGACTCCCTATGTCACCCTTTAATATGTGCGCCAGGTGCTACAGTGCAGGGACACAAACAATACAGTATCATTCAAATGTCTTTAATAAAAACAAGATATCATAGATATCTTCTGCCCTAGAGCCTGTCTCACACTTCAGCCCTAGAGCCTGTATCACACTTCAGCCCTAGAGCCTCTATCACACTTCAGCCCTAGCGAGAAGAGTGGGTAGGTAAGTCAGTGGTCAGTTAGCTCTGCTCTGCTTTGCCCTCTGTCTTCCGTGCTTACTTCTTCAGGATGGCAAATCGCCATACAGGGAACCCTCTTCCCTGGAAAGCTATTTTATGAGCAACTAGCTGCATGATGGTCTCCATCATAACCTGGCCAAGATCATTAATATATTCATAGTCCAAGCCTGCACTTGGGTCAAGCTGCCCAGCCTGTCACACACAACAACCAGAGCGTTCCCTCTTTTATGTGAAGTGGCTTTGTGTAAAGATGGGGCTAGCACCAGACAGACATTATTGGGAGAGAACTGGCTGGGAATTAGGCACGGAAGAAAGAAGAATCTGACCTGGAGAATCAGCTCTTCACAGGTATGCCTATTTGGTAGCCCTGACCCTGCACTTAACAGATAAGCCTCTAGACGTTCACATTCTACCTTTTTGGTTTAACATAAGAATTTGTTTATGCATTTCTAAACACATATATAAAAAGACAGCTGTATTATGTACGTAAATATATATATACAAACCCCCATTTGTCTATCTACTTTATAATAACAAAACATACCATCGGAATTGAAAATCTCACGCGCTTCCTAACTAAACCGCGTTCTGTGCGGTTGTGTATAAAATATGCAGAACCCTACCAGGCCATATTGCCATGGGCCGCGTTGTCAAGGTGACAGAGAAGCTCCAGGGATTGGGCGTTGCTTGATGAATCGTCAGGGGATTCATGGCTGCCCGACTCCAACTCCTTTGGTATCCTCCACACAGCAGCACATGTCATGACTTTACTGTCTGAAACTAAGCAACAAAGGAAAAAATAGTCAACAGATCAGTGAATGTAGAACACATCTGAAATGATGGCGCATTGGTATTTTTTATTTATATATATTTTTTTTGTTTTAAATAAGCAGCAGAATGCAGGAAGGAGATAGAAGCGAGAGTCTGAAGTTGGCAATCAGTCCTCTGCAGAACTTGTAATTAGCATATGTTTAACCCAATTTCTCCATGTTCTGAAGCCAGTGTTCATGTCTTGATGAAATTTTAATTCTTTTGGGAAGAAAAAAAAAAAAGGAAACAGAATCCCCTTAAACCATCTCTCTCTTTTTTGTTATGAAAATTTTGGAAGAAACAAATTTGCCTCGTGTCAAAGAAAACATAGTTATTAAAGAAATATGACCCTATATATATATGAAAATGGACCCCAACTCTAATTTGACTAACAGAGGCAACTCAATCCATCACACATAAAAAAACATGATATATTGTGAGCCTAAGGGCAAGGGTCTTCATTTCCTTTTTGTGTTGGTAAATTAAAGTTTATTGTTTTGTTTTTTGAACATGAGAAAAGGAAAAAAAACAAAGGAAAAGGGATACAGGAAAAGAAATCAAAGAAAGCCATCAAGTATCAGTATAAGGAAAGGAGACATACATTTCTCCATAATACCAAGAACGTGATATAAACTCATACCAATCATCCAACTGAATAAGTATCATTGATGTGTGGGGATGGGATTATGAAAAGAAGAGGAAAAAAATGAGGTGGCGAGTATTGTAATGGTGGGATCGCGGCCTACATCCAACTCCCCAATTAGGCCAAGAGCAGAAGGGTCTGTGGGCTAGACACAAGGGTCTTCATTTCCAATTGCTTTGTCTCGGTTATATTATTGAAGGGTAGATTCAGTCGTTTTCAGACTACTGCCCCCCAAAGGGTCATCGCTTGGGTAAAAGACAATGCATCCCAAGGTGCTTACAAAATTCTGTGTAAATTGGCAATATGATACAAAAAAAAAAAACAATAAGAATGTTTACTAAGAAAAGATGCAGAGGTAAACTTGTTAAACATTTTAACTTCTATAAAGAGATTTGATTGAAAGAAAAAAAAAAAGAGAGAGAGACATGTCTCTAACTGCAAAATATATTGATCATGTCAAGGTCCAAGTTTGTGATATACTTCGGCAGGTTTTCATTTATTTCATACATGGTGGCCCCAATCAATCCTACGTAAAGAGTCGTGTTTTTGAAAGACATCTAATGAGAAAGACATAGTATTTGATGGCAGATAAGAACCGTTCGGCCCATCTTGTCTGCACATTTTTCCAGAAGTAAAGTCCCAGGTCTTAATCAGCCCTTGGTCTTGTCTTAATTTTTGTATGGCTTTATGCTTATCCCATGCATGTTTAAATTCCCACGCTGTATTACCCTCTTTTACTTACGCAGGGAGGCTGTTCCGTTTATCTACCTCCTTCTTAGTAAAGTAAAACTTCCTTACATTACATCTAAACCTCTGACCCTCTAGTTTTAGATCACAACTTTTTGTTCTTTTAGAAAACTTGAAGCATTTGCACTGAAATAAAGTATACGGTCAAAGATCCTATAATCCCCACTTCAAATTTAAAAACTAGCCAATTCTAGCAGATCATTTGCAAAAATAAATAAATCAGTACAATAAACAGTGAACGACAATATAAGTAACCTTACCCTCGCTACCGTCACAGATGAACTGCAACCAAGCTCGTTCTATATGCTCGACACCCTGTCTTTTCACAGTGGGCCAAGTTTATTATTGCTGAAGTTCGAATTTTGCTACAAGCGCACATTTAAGAAGTTCTGTATGAACGGGGTTCTCATAACATTAATTGGCTTTCTATACTGTTACTGGCCTCATTGGCCATTATTGCTAATTTAACTGGTTCTATATTGCACTCTTATTTTACCTCTCACTGATTCTGTCAGCATAAAAATGAGCACAAGTCCCAACTACTAAATTAAAAGGCAGCGTTCCACCAATGGGAAAAATCAGGGCAGAGATTATATGTCCCATTGGCTGCGCATATTTCAACCTGTCAGTAAAACCTCTAGCACAGCAGTATCAGCAGGCGTCGCAACACTCGTCTGTCACCGTCAATACACCAGCAGAGCTAGCGGAGGATATCTTCACTATTGTATTTGTTGTAAAAGTCTGCCTCTAGAACAGGGCCCCCTGCAGCCAATAGGAAAAAAGCATTTGGAGATCCTAGTTCCAATTGGTGGCTCGCATTTCGGTAAGCCGGACGGCTTTCCCTTCACCTTCTCATTTAGTCGATATACTGCACCAAAATTACCGTATTTATCGGCGCGTAACACGCACTGGTGTATAACACGCACCCCCATTTTAACAAGGAAATTTGAGTAAAAAAAAATACATTTTAAATAAATGACTTGGAAGCTCTGAACTTAATGTTGGAATAATATTTATTACATTATAACATTTATTATAACATTTATACCACGTATAAGGCAAATATGAAAGAAAAAGCACCTCTTTGAACAAAAAAAATGAACAAAAAAAACCAGAATCACAGCTATCTGGAAAACCACACACACTCAGACACACACACAGTAAGACACACACACACTCAGACACACACATACAAACACACATACTCAGACACACACAAACATTAATTGTATATATTACTCCCTACCGTATATATTACTCTCCTGGGAGATCTGGTATGGGTCCTCTTTATCTTCCAGCGTTTTACTTTTTGTGCTGATGCCGGGGCTGGAGTGACTTCATCACCCGGCTCCCGGTATCAGAGAGGGCGCGCGAGAGAGCTGTGCAGGGGAAGATTGTGCAGCTCTAGGATTTATCGGCGTATAACACGCAGGTAGGGTTTCAACTTCATATTTTAGTTTAAAAAAAGTGCGTGTTATACGCCGATAAATACGGTACTCAGAAATGTAACTTTTAGTTTTTTTCTTTACAACTATTAAAAAAGCCTTTTGCTCTAATACCGGTCCTCATGGAAACCTTGACTTCTTGTTATTTAACCCATTCAATACCAAGGGTTTTAAGTACCCTAAATACCAGATTTTTGGGCCTTTTAAATAAATGTTGGTTTAATCAAGATTCTCACACACACTAGGCATCCTTTTTAGTATGGCTTTCTTTTGAAACCATAGAAACACTCAAAACATTATCATTGGGAGTGCTAATACGTAAAGAACAAAATTGTTTTTTTTTCAATTTAACTTTGGATTTATGTATATTCGCCAAGTTCCCCTGATCACAGTAATACTCTTCATTCATCCCTTACCATATAGTGTAGTTTGGTTAATGCAGTTTTGGAGGTAGAGAAGCATTGTGTTTTTGTGTTTTGATAATTTCTTTGCGCTAGGTCAAATGGATGTTGGTGTACTTTTTGAAGAAAAAAAAAAAGTTATTTTTTAATTTTACAATTAATGTATTTTAAACATTTGCACTGTTCCCAGTATAATATGGATAGATATCCTTTTGGAAATCTCTTTTGGATGTCAGTGATTTTTGTTTTCCTTTTTAACTTT
Organism: Spea bombifrons; assembly: GCF_027358695.1. Classification (NCBI taxonomy): domain Eukaryota; kingdom Metazoa; phylum Chordata; class Amphibia; order Anura; family Pelobatidae; genus Spea; species Spea bombifrons. Next base: position 107,018,586 of record NC_071089.1, read on the forward strand.
ATTTAGGACTTTTACCCCACTTCTTGAAAGACAGAGAAACACTGCTTCTTACTCTATTCACTCAGAACTCCCCAGCATTGATGATGATGGGAATGCACGGATCTCGCAATCAGGCATTCATGTCATAACGGTCTACCACCGCTCACACTGAGACCCATCACACTTGATCAGTGAGCAGGGAGTCACTGGTGCTGGCTATCGAGTCCAGGCCTGACGTGTTGTGAGGTGGCAGGGAGATGTCTGGCTGGATGTTTTGGATGAAGACCAAATATTCTTTAATACTTTCCTGGCACACTTTTAACTGCAAGTTCACACTGACCAGGGCATATCTGAAAGCAATGCCCCCTGGAGGCCGAGTACCAGACTGAGTCAAGTTCAACTCATGTATGCCATGAGCCACGTGATAAATAGGCTAGGCTTACAACATTAAAAGTAAAGGAAGTGTTTAACTTCTGTCACTAAGAAGGGCTACAGTGGATATAAAAAGTCTACATACCCCTGTTAAAATGCCAGGTTCTTGTGATGTGAAAGGTCCACTATAAATGTGACCTATAACGTGAACAATTCAATTGAAAAACAAACTGAAATCTTTGAGGGCAATAACAAAAGAAAACTCACAATAACCTGGTTGCATAAGTGTGCACACCCTTAAACTAATACTTTGTTGAAGCACCAAAACTAATACTTTGTTGAAAGGCAATCAGTCTTTTTGTGTAGAAGTCTATTAGCATGGCACATCTTGACGTGGCACTCTTTGCCCACTCTTCTTTGCAATAGCGCTCCAAATCTGTCAGGTTGTGAAAACATCTCCTATGCACAGCCCTCTTCAAATCACCCCACAGATGTTCAATTGGATTCAGGTCTGGGCTCTGGCTGCGCCATTCCAAAATGTTAATCTTCTCCTGGTGAAGCCATGCTTTTGTGGATTTGGATGTGTTCTTTGGGTTGTTGTGCTGAAAGGTGAACTTCCTCTTTATCTTCAGCTTCCTAACGGAGGTCTGAAGGTTTTGTGCCAAAATTGCCTGGTATTTGGAACTGTTCTTAATTCCATCCACCCCAGGCCTGACTAAGGCCCCAGTTCCAGCTGAAGAAAAACAGCCCCAAAGCATGATGCTGCCACCACCATGCTTCACTGTGGGTATGGTGTTCTGTGGGTGATGTGCAGTGTTGTTTTTGCATCAAACATACCTTTTGGAATTATGGCCAAAAAGTTCAGCTGGATGTTTTTATTTGTAAGAAAAGGCTTATGTCTTGCCACCCTACCCCATAGCCCATTCACATGAAGAATACGTGTTGTGACATGTAGCACACAGCCAGTACTTGCAAGAAATTCCTGCAGTTCCTTTAATGTTGCAGTAGGACTTTTGTAAGCCACCCCGACCAGTTTTCTTCTCGTCTTTTCATCAATTTTGGAGTGACGTCCAGTTCTTGGTAATGTCACTGTTGTGCCATATTATCTCCATTTGATGATGACTGTCTTCACCGTGTTCCATAGTATATCTAATGCTTTGGAAATTATTTCGTACCCTTCTCCTGACTGATATCTTTCAACAATGAGATCCCTCTGATGCTTTGGAAGCTTTCTGCAGACCATGGCTTTTGCTCTGAGATGCAACTAAGCAAATGTCAGGTAAATCCTATTAGAACAGCTGAACTTTATTTGTGATTAATCAGAGTCATTTTAAAGGAGGGCAGGTGTGTAATGACTATTTAACATGAGTTTGAATGTCATTGGTTAATTCTGAACACAGCCACAGCCCCAGTTATAAGAGGGGTGCACACTTTTGCAACCAGGTTATTGGGAGGTTTTATTTTATCTCCCCCCTCAAAGATTTCAGCTTGTTCTGCAATTCAATTGTTCATGTTATAGGTCACATTAAAGGTGGAAAAAGTTCTAACATTATTTATCTTTGTCTTAATCTTTAACATCACAAAAATCTGGCATTTTAACAGGGGTGTAGACTTTTTATATCCACTGTATCTGCAGACACAGAAAAGGCAGGGGGTTTTAATTTTTATTTTACATTTCAAGAAATAATTTAAAAAACGGCCAAAAACTAATAAGGAGACATCTTTATATCATGCTTATCGCTTTGTTGACAATAAACTAAACACACAATTATGCCTATAGCATTTTAAAAAGAAGTTCTGAAGAGTTCTGAAATCACGTAGAAAGAGAATGCTGCATACAAATGGTCATTCTTGGAAAATACAGGGGTGCGAGATTCAGGCACAAGCATAGGATTTGCTCTTTTGGGAAATGGTGATAAGTGTGTAGACCAGCCATCCATCAGCTACAACTGGAGAATTCAAGAATGTCCCATTACTGTGCAGAGAAGTAAATAAAGGCAACGATTAACTCTACAAACAGGTTAGATCCAGGAGCATAACATGGTCTTAGGGGACCCTTTGAAGTTGGAGAAAAAACATGGCTGCTAATGGCTTCTGGAGTTATTACCAAGCATGCACAAGGTGCTTCTTATATCACACCACTAAATTAGAGGTCTGACTACAAGACTAAGATCCAGCTCCCCCGCAGCGCTGCAGGTGACCCAGATCCTCCTCTCCCGCAGCCGGTTGCCGTCTGTGCTATGCGCACAGACAACCTCTGCTGCTGCCGACACTTCCGCTGGGGCTTCTATGATGGAATGCCGGCATCACATGACCTTCTGGGGCCAAGAAGCCAAGGAATCTGAAGCACGGAGGACAAGTCTAGGGAAGCACTGGTAAGTCGGGGGTGGGTAAGAGTGGCATAAGGGGGGTATAAGGGCTTTCTGGAGGCAGAGTGGCATACAGGGGGTTGAAAATGAATATTAGGGAGGCAGAGTGGCATATAGAGGGTTAAAAGGAATAGCAGGGAGGCAGATTGGCATATAGGGGTGTAAAAGGCTTATGTGGGAGGCAGAGTGGCATATAGGAGGGTATAAAGCATATCTGGGGGGTAGAGTGGCATATAAGGGGGTATACGGCATATCTGGGGGGCAGATATGCATAACTGGGGGACAGGTTGGCAAATATATAGAAAATAACAAAAATGCATTTTTCTCAAAGTTATTAAATATGAAAAAAATAGTTTACATGTGAATCAATATTTACTAGTAAAATGTATTTACTATAGGGTAGTCTTATAGTCAGGCTCTTTTTTCCCCTAAATTACTATTCAGATTTCGGGGGGGGGGTCATTTTATAATCAGGGTCATCTTCTAATCGAGCAAATACAGAAGTTATGCCTCTAGTTTGGGATTATGACCTCTTGTCCTAGCATCCCTCCTCCTTTTAATTAGTGCTATCAAATTCTCTGTTTTGTTTCCCAAACACAATGAAGGGAAAAGCACAAAGGAGGACACCGTGAAACTTAAATCATCTTAGGAGATGCAGAGGTGTGTGCGGAGACATTAACCCTTCATGAAATGGAAGAACCTGCAATGCGCCGAGAGGGTTAAAGATTTTGTGTCGGAAATTCTGCATAAGGAATCAGTGGGATAACAGGTCTGGATTCTGATTACAGCTGTGTGGGGACTCGTTAGCAAGCATTACAACTCACAGCTGTTCAATCATCCGCCTTTTGTTCCTTACATCTCCTCATGCTGTGTAACCCTGCGACTGCCAGAGACGCAGCTTGGCTGCATACATTTGCTGTGATTTTGAGCTCTCACAGTGTTCATAGACAGGGTTGGGGAAGAGGAGAGGAAAGGGGGGGTGCAAGGGGAAAATCCGCCAGCTAAGCAATTTCCTATCAATGCCGTCTAATCTTATCCACATTTCGCCAGTGAGGGGTTGATGACAGGGCTATGTCTCGAAAAGCAAAGTTCGGGTTTCCAGAGAGCCAAACCGTTGAATCCCAAGCTAAGGCGGAACACTTATTTTTCCTGTTATGTACCTGTAGGATTATTGTTTGAAAATCAGATAATCAGGTTAGAACGTGGAGTTCTCTAAAGTGCAACAAGAGGCATTTTCAAACCTTCCGTCCGCTGGAAAATACAAGGTCTGTAATCTGTGTTATCCTATACTGCCAGCATATATAAAGACACACATACAGTATTTAGATGTAAAGCTATGTATATGGCAGTGCAAACAATTGTAGGATTAAGTCCTGCGTGTAGCAAGCCAATGCATACCTGCTGATCGCATGAATCTACATTTCTAGCCAACACATATGCATGTATTTTGGCCACCACAGTGTATAGATCAAATTTCATCACCCAAATGTGGGCACATCGCTGCAAGGCTCACACTACACACCAGCATATCGTGTATCACCCAAGGCTTATGACAGCCCCCACAGCACAATTAATTGGCGGAGAACCCTCTAATTACACACATATACAAGTTTACAACTCTGATATCTGAAGAGTGTATTGAACTGATGGGCATAGAACCGTGAATGTGTTGTGGCCTTCAGCCTGCGACCCACTTGCTGCTGCCAGTGTTCTCATGACCGAACGTTCACATATTACAGGTTTGCCAAAACGCACTGGTCCCATTTCCTAACAATGGTTACAATGTTTTTTTTTTTTATCGGAGCCAATTTTGTAACTAACATTGTTCTCACCAATGTTTAGCAACTAGTTGTGCTCGTAGCCAAAGCAAATGTGGTCTATACTCGCTGTCCGCATTTACAGAATATTAAGTGCATCTTTAAGAAATGAGGTGCAAGAATACTGCATGCCTCTTCCATTCACTGTGTGGACACAGGATTTGAATCGAAGAAGCCAAGAACACAATGCTCTGAGCATTCGGTGTCACCTCGTCTGTGATTGTTTCGTGATCCTTTAATGCCCTCCACACCTTATTCCCTACACATGTCTAGAACTGCTAATAGAAAGTGTGTTTTTTTGTTCTAAACACAAAGAGACAGCAGATGACCGGGTATGCTCCCTTTGCAGTCTGTTCCAGATGAATGTGAAATTACGTGGTCTGGAGAACCTGTTTTACTGTAACATGTATTGAATGGTGGATGGAGCAGATATTTTCGCAGCACGATAGCTGGCTATTAAAGGCGGTTCTCGAAGCACTTGAGACAAGGTCACGGGAGAAGAGGTGATAATTTATGGTTTCCTTGCTTATCGATCCTACAGAGAAGAGCCTAAATCTAGGTGTCTTTAATCCCCGCAACGACTGTACAGCGGCTGCTTCACTGTATAAACAAAAAAGATGAAAGGATTTGGATGCTGAAACACAAAGACGAATCTCGCCAAGATATGTCTGAACTAGCTTTTTGTTTTGTGGTCGGATACGATCCCCATCCCCATCTGTAACCTTGAAACTCCACTTGCAATTCTTCCTATATCATGCTGCCTGTTGACATCTACACTGGAGCAGGAGGCAGTGGTGGCCACCCTTTGATCTGCAAGGGCAGTGAATGGCCAGTTGTCTATGGTTAATCTGTTGCCCTGGGAACGACAAGTGAAGTGTATACTTCCTGATACGGCACGGGAGGCACTTCTGCGCCATCGCCACACGGTATCGCGCTGTGCAGAGCTGAAGTGCCGGAGCGGCTATAGCTGCAGCACAGCTGGTGCCCATTAATGCTCCCTATGTGATGGGAACAAGCAGCCAGCTTTAAAAAAGCTCATTCTTTCCCATTGACAAACCAAGGGGCTTATTATTCCACCACTCCCCTCCCCGCTTGCACCCCCTCTTCCTAATGAGCAGCACGCACCACGCTTGGCGGATCGAAATAGCAAAATGCAAAAGGATTTCATGATTGCTTGATTTCTCTCATCAGCAAAACAGAACAATCACTAAAACGGCTGTGGAGAATTTATAGCAAGTGGGTGTGTATGCGGCTAGGGTTTTAATGTGGGGGGCTGCTTATTTATGCATCGCACGAATTGCCCCCTTATCTTTTCCCAGCCCTGGTCTGCCAAGAGGCTCATTACTTCTGCGTGCGTGTGTGCACGCAACTGGAGAAGGTACAGAGACACCTCTGCATGAAGTGCTGAATTATTTTTTAGCACTTCCCCCATGCTATGAAGAATAAGTATGGAACGAAAACGCCTACAGTATTCAAAAAGAGCCAGCGGACTGGAAACTGTGACATGGAAAGGAAATAACCCTTTTAGTAACCTAGAAACTAAAAGCTGAATGCAGAATGAAAATGTGCTACAGTGTTCCCTTATTGGGATAGGACTGTACGACATACCTTGCACCTTATACTGTTTAAATTACCATTCTACGCAGAAGAGCCTAAATCTAGGTGGCTTTAATCCCTGTAGAAGACTGGGTAATAATGTATGCCGACTTAGGTCACTCAATGCAGGAAATTGCTTTCTTAACCAATTCTTATTTTAAAATATTTCTTTATATACATACATATACATGGACTTCACTAATGACCAAGAGTGACACCTGACTATCACACCTATATGAGCTTGTTGGACATCCCATTAGAAAACCATTGAATACGGAGTTGTCCCCTCCCTTTGTGCCTACGATAGCCTAAACTATTTAGTGAATGGCTTTCCACAAGATTTATCAAGTGTATATATGGGATTTTTTGCCCATTCAGCCAAAAGGGCATTTGTGAGGTCAGGCACAATGTTGTTGGACGAAAACGCCTGGTTCACAATCGCCGATGCACCTTTTGGAACAGGAAAGGCCCTTCCCCAGACCAGCGTCACAAAGTGGGAAGCTTACAGTTGTCTGAAATGTCTTTGTATGTTGTAGTATTAACATTACCCTTCACTGGAACTAAGGAGCCCAGCTCAAACCCTGAAAAAGCAACCCTACACCATTATCCCTCATCCACCAAACTCCTGGCATCGGCCAAATCAAGATTTGCCCATCAGCCTTCCACATATTGAAGTGTGATTCATCACCCCAGAGAACACATTTCCACTGCTCTAGAGTCCAGTGGCGGCGTGCTTTACACTACTCCAGCTGACGTTTGACATCACATATTGTGACCTCCGGCTTGTTTACAGCTGTTCGGCCATGGAAACCCATTTCATGAAGCTCCCAACACACATTGCTTTTGTGGATGTTGCTGTAGTGTGCAATGCTGCGGAGGACAGGTGAGGTTTACATGCTGTGTGCTTCAGCACTCAGCAGTCCCGCACTGAGTGTGCGTGTGATCTATCACTTCATAGTTGAGATATTGTTATTCCTGGATGCCAACACTTCACAATAATAGCACTTACAGTGGACCGGTGCAGAAATTTCCCAAACAGACTTGTGAGAAAGCTGGCATTTTATGACAGTGCCACATTTAAATTCACCGAGCTCTTCAGCACAACCAATTCTACCGACAATGACTGTCTATGGAGATGGCTGCCTATGTGCTTGATTTATACACCTGTTAGCAATGGGAGTGGGTGAAACACCTAAAATCATTAAATAAGGAGGGATGCCCCCATACTTTTGCTGATATAGTGTAGGTCATAGATATAGGTAGCATTAGTTGAACGTGTGCCTTTAAATAAAGGATGGATGATTTATTAGTTTATCCAAAGAAGAATATAAAAAGGGATATAATTGGTTATATTGGAATTTTCCACTTTTTGAGGCACAATTGAACTCGTTTTTGCCTTCTTCTGGACCAATAGCAGGGTTGATCATGATCGACTTTTCCACCTAGATTACTACGGTTTTAGAGTTCAAAAATTTTAATAAAAAAAGAATGCTTATCAGGGGTTAGTTTAACTAAGTAAATCTAAAATTGTTGAAAATTTAAACTAAGGGTTAAGGTTACAAGTATCCAAAATCACAAGCTTATTGATCACTAGTGTCCAAAGTTTAATGAACAAATCTTATACTTGATATCGAAAACGTTGAACATATGGATAAGTAAAAGGTATCTCGTGACTTCAGAAAGCGAATGGCCAATCGCATAAAAAAAAAAAAAAAAACTTTTATCAATTTATGTTCAATGAACTTAAAAAAATACAAAGCTACATGGATTACTAACCCCGATTGCACTCTTAAAAATAAGGGTTGCCCTTTCATGAATCAATAACTGCAGATTCATTTGAGGCAACATGTTTCGGGAAAGAATTCCAAATTTTCCCAAATGAAATTCTATCATTTACATAAGTAGATAAAAATTATACTAGCGATGTTCAAAAATTTATAGTGAATGAATATCACAAAGTATCACTTGGTAACTAAAATTGCCCATAATCCTCTATTGCCGGCTACCTTTGCACAGTAGGTAGGCTTCATAATAGTGAAGGAAATAAGAAACCGCATAGAACCCTTCCCTTTGCAGTGATACCCTGTTCCATTTAAGATGTCCTTTGTTCTCAAGCCAAATTTCCTCCATTCCCGCTATTGACTTTGTAGATGAACCTTTTGTGCAGCTCATTATATCAAATGCTTTTCAGAAATCCAGTTAAATTGTGTCCGCAGGTTTCCCTTTGTCTATAGGCTCGACAATATGTTCAAAAATCTCCAGCAGATACATCACTCGTGATCTTCTTTTTTCATACGTTTAGGCTTGGTACGTTTCTGAATGTTTCAGAGATTTGTTCTCCGTCAAGATTTATCCTTCCGTCCCCACACCCTGTACTTAGCCCCGGTGTTTGGCAGTTAGACATAGAGTGTGATATTTCAAATGTCTAAAACTTCTAAAGGCACGAAATTCAATGAACCAGGATGCAATTTGATAAAAGAAGTATGTAGGAGACTTGCGGCTCACGCACTTCATTATGAGATACAAGGACCAACCCTGACAAGTTTCTCTGCAAAAAATGCTGGAATGGCCCTGCAACACACAACATTTCTTGAACCTCACTTCATGGACTTAACTGAGCATTATGTAGGAGCAGCCAAGGTCTTCTAATGGGGATGGCCATTCATTATGCGCAGTCATGCCTCCCAATTACCGTATTTGCTCGATTATAAGACGACCCTGATTATAAGACGACCCCCCAAAATCTGAATATTAACTTAGGAAAAAAAGAAAAAGCCTTAATATAAGACGACCCTAAAGGAAAAAAGTTTTACCAGTAAATGTTAATTCATGTAAACTATTTTTTTTAATAAAAGCTATGATTGAGAAAAATATTTTTTTTTGTTTTTATTTCCTTGTATTTTCCAACCTGCCCCCAGTTACGCACATCTGCCCCCAGGCTTGCCACACCAATATGGCACTGTGGCCCATGATATGCCTTTTAACCCTCTATATGCCACTGTGCCCCATGGTATGCCTTTTGACCCCCTATGTGCCACTCTGCCTCCAGAAATGCCTTATACCCCTATATGCCACTCTGGCATTTAGGGGGTTAAAAGGCATATTATGGGGCAGAGTGGCATATAGGGAGGTATAAGGCATTTCAGGAGGCAGAGTGCTCTATTAAATGCCCCCTTAACGCCACTCTGCCTCCTGAAATGCCTTATACCTCCCTATATGCCACTCTGCCCCATAATATGCCTTTTAACCCCCTAAGTGCCAGAGTGGCATATAGGGGTGTAAGGCATTCCAGAAATGCCCTACACACACACACACACACACACACACACACACACACACACACACACACACACACTTACTTACTTACCGGTGCTTCCAATTTCCTGCTGCATTGTCGGGGCAGCGGGTTGACGTCTCATTCCGCGGCAGCCGGGAGGAGGTGGAGTTGGCAGCGGGGGTTTGTATGCGTCCGTCGCAAATACCTTCCCCGGCTGTCAGCGATCAGGAACTCTGGAACTCTGATCTCTGACAGTCGGGGAAGGTATTTGCGACGGACGCATACAAACCCCCGCTGCCAACTTCACCTCCGGAAGCACCGGTAAGTGCGTGCGTGCGTGCGTGCGGGGGGGGGCGACGATAGGAGGATCCAGGTCCCCTGCAGCGGTGCGGGGGATCTGGATCTTAGTCTCCTAATCAGACCTCTATTTGAGGTCTGATTAGAAGACGACCCCGATTATAAGACGAGGGGTATTTTTCAGAGCATTTGCTCTGAAAAAAACCTCGTCTTATAATCGAGCAAATACGGTAACTTGTCCAACAGAACAAGGCATGGGTGGCCACTCTCTCCTCTACAAGAGCTGTTTTGGAATGCTTTCTGGCAGGACGACATTTCAGGTGTGTGTGGCTCGCCACATAAAATATTAAATGTGCCCCATTTATATCCCAGGAGGTAAGAAGGATCATTAAAGGATTTATTCAGATCAGGGCTGGCCCTAGAACGGGTATCCAATGTTTGACCAGATATCAACAGACATAGCCATTTGTTCCAACTTCTGGAGCAGTCTGCATTTACTCTCAAACTTGGGGTTAAATTGGAAATTTTAACCCCCCCCCCGACCATGCCTTGCATACAAGCGTTCTTAGGTCTATAACCCTTGTGGATTTAAGCTAAGATTCTAGGATTTTGCTAATTTAGGTCTGGTATAAGATCAAATCATGGAATTTACATCAACCACTGATGTAAGGCTTCCCATGTGTCCAAGTGACACATAATAAATATCAAGAGTGTAATAAAGATGTTGGTGTAAAAGAGATTGGTACACTTTGACTTACATCTTACCTTTTTGCCTTTGCTTTCATTAATAAATCGGAGTTATAGGATACTTTCTCTGTATTCTTTTTTATTAGACTTTGTCAGGACTCGGGTGATCAGGTCGGGTAGGAGCCCATGCGCAGGGGATACTTGGGGTTCAGTCTGTAACCCACGGTACATGATTATGCAGACAAAGACACCACAAGCAGAAATCCAGGTAATGCAGTGTATTTTATGTATGTAACAGGACCAGCAAATAAGGGTAATACAGTCTAAGCAAGAAACGTATGGCAAAATAAAATACCGGTAATAAGTCTTTTGGCAGGGAGCCCGCTTGGAAGGGCACGACAGACAGAGAGCCCGCTTGGAAGGGCACGACAGACAGAGAGCCCACTTGGAAGGGCACACAGCCCGCTTGGAAGGGCACGAAAGGCACACAGCCCGCTTGGAAGGGCACGAAGCAGGGAGTCCACTTGGAAGGACACAAAGCAGGGAGTCAGGGAACCAGGAACAGTACAGGTGCAGAGCCACAGCAGGAAGGTCTATAGACTTCAATACAAAGGCCCCGACTGAAGGGCAGGGCAGGTTCATAAAGACAGGGTAATTCAGGTAACAAGGTCCAGGTGGATGTATTGGCTAGGGCTCAACCCAAGTAACAAGGCACACCTAAGTTCTGAGTGCTCCAGAGTGCGGAGGGTGGCCACTAGTGGTAGCAGATGTAAAAGCCACAGGTATAAAAAAGCCATGGTTCAGGCAGCGAAAAAGTGGTTCCTGACAGACTTAAAAGAAGATTAGAAGAAGAAAATTGTAATTAACCATTAACAACTCCGGGTTACACGGGTAATATGTAGTTTTCCAATACTTCTGACAGTCAAGAAATGTATATTTGTCTGTTTTAGAAGAATCCATCAAAACTACTCGCATTGAAAAAAGGATCTGCAAAGGTGCCACGTGCACGACAGAATAGTGCCACTGATAAAACTGCCCCAATTTTGTGTTATTTGCAACAGAGGGACAGGTTTATTCTGTAATCCACTGCAGACTCGTTAAAGTGAAACCTTTTTATCTCGGTGACTTCCATAATGAAAGACCATCTCTGGGGAGCATCTCTCGCGAGAAAGGTCTGACTTTTTGTGTATTTAAATAGGTTTGCAAATCTCACTGATGAAGTTCTGCACTATGTTGGGCTGTCTCAGGAGAAACTGCGTAGGGTTGGCCTTATGAAAATATAGTAAGGGTTCCCTGATCATTTGCTCATATTCTAGGTCTCGGTGAGCATAGACTCAGCTTTTTTTCTTTCAAAAAAGAGAAACAAATATAAAAATAGGGCAAAACATAGAATAAAACACGGCACAAGAGGGCAGTAGGGAGCCGGATTGATTTCTACCCCTATGTGACACACATGCTGTGACCTATAGGCATCTGCTTGTAAATTTTTAGGTAATTTTTAAGTAAAATTGTATGTTTCGCGTGTTCATATGAACCAACGAAAACAAGGGTGACCTTCGACGAAATTTATAAAAATGAATTGCAAAAGTGACAAAAATTCTTTTGGATTCATCGCCGCGTGTAGCTGCTATTACAAGCCATTTTGGCTTGTAATGGGTCTTTTGCAAATTCAAGTTAAAGGGCAATTTGTGAGATGAACTGTTGCTTGTAGTCTTAGTTTATTTAGATCACTAGCTATAATCATTTGTTGGTATTTATTCCACCTGTTTGATTTTCTTTTTAGAAATTGCTTACACCGTTCCCGATCAAGAAGGTCAATGTTTTTTTTGTCTGTTCTAGAAGAATCCATGAAAACTACTTCCAGTCATACAAAGCAAAAAATACAATGAGAGAGCGGTTTAGGGTTTAACACGATAAGGCAGAGGCTCTTGATGGTACTTTTCAGCATCTGTAGAAATTCGGAGATCTGTATACGGCTCCAGGTTTCAGGCTTTGTCTAGGTTTCATTGTTCTAATTTTTCTAACTACTCTGTTTCAGGATGATCTACAGTCCTTTTGGCATTTCACCTTCCTTCGCTGAATAATTTATCCTAGTCAGTGGGATATTAAATCCAGCTTGCTTCATGAATACAGAGGTGAAATATTCTTTCAGGCTGTTGGCAAAATTGACCTCATCTGTCACAAAATTTCCTATGCACTTCACTAGAGCATCCCAGTTCTTGTCTGTCTGAATCGTACATGCTCATTCTTTCCTATTCAGTTATTAATTCTTGTGTGAACCAGTAACGAGCATGGTTGGAACTTGAACAGCATTATAAAGAAGGAAGTACCAGCCACGGAAAAGATACATATTAATCTGATATGTATCCTGAGTAACCTACAGGGCTGTGAAAGTCTAATTATGACCACATGCTGTCAAACTGGATGAGGTACAATTGGCAGTCAAAAGTAACAGACTTTCTTATATGACCAAACTCCAAATAAGTAAAAGCTCAAGTTGGTCAATTGTTTTCTACAAAGGGATTTTCTAAAGGAAAAAATGCTTAAAGAGGCAGTTCATTTTATTGGCAGAATTATTGTAAGCCTTTCTATAAATAGGTTAGGAAAACCACTGTAAAAATAACATTTTTTCTGTAGTTCCATTTCTTAGCCTATAACTGTCATTATCGTCATCATCAACAAACTCTGAGCTACAAAGATGGTAAATGGATCACAGTTTCTGGATAACCTAACTGAATAGTGATTTTAGCAATTACGAAAGTAATTTTGATTATGCCACCTGTGCTCAAATGGGAATATCAGATCAGTTTGTAGCCCTGGAGCTTCTTAAAACTAAGAAAATGAATGACATCAACTTCATTGTTTGTTCAAGTTCTTTAGTATCTGCTTTAATTTTTTTTTTTTTTTTTGCAAACTGCACACAAGACTCTGACATTATTGATTATTTACAACCATTCAGTTCCTCTGTAAAGCTATTACTAGGGAAGTCTATAGGTTAAAACATAATAAGCAGCAATACGGCAGCTCTCACATACAGCACAGCAGAAAATAAGTAATTCATATAAAAATCTAGTCTGTTGATGATTGGACTTTGGAGCCTCAGAATCCTTTCCATTGAGAGCAATGTTCTGCCCCCTGTGCTGCGGTACTTGGTCTACGTGTAGTCAGGTTGGCTACAGCTCAGTCATTGCCAACGTTTTCTAATTCATGCAGGACTTTAAAATGGACAGAGTAAACCACTCCGTAATGTACAAAGACCAAGTGCAGTAAAGGAGTGCTTGACCTCCAAAGGACAGAGCTTTTTTTAAAAAAAAATAAATTTGTACTCATTTAGTGTTTCATTATTTGAATCATAATTTACTATAAATGTTGTCGGGTTGTTTGGAAGAGAAAAGGCCACATGCGTAAGTCAGTTTTTTTTTTTTTTTTTTTTGTTTTTTTTTTTAACATGTGGTCATCCTGCTCCCTTGTGTTATTTGGGACATCTTTGAAGAACTCCAATTCCATTTACCCATCAAATCATATATTTTTTAAAACTATATATACAATATCAGGCAGCTGGTCATAATGTTATGGAGGATCGGTGTAATCCATGCATTTACTGACATACAGTGCTATGTGTACACGTTATATACACACTGAGTGGAGTCAATCGCTACGCAACAGGATAGAGTATCTTTACCGTGAAAGATTCCAGAATAATCAACTCCTCCAGTTTATGATTGTGATGGAACTCTTCATCACTGGGGCCACATGGTGTACTAATATGTTGTATAAGCCAGCCCCCCCCCTCCAGTTCCACCACTGCAGACATTTACCCTGGCCAAACCTTGGAACTGATTCCGTCCAGTAATAGATAGTGGAGGTTGGGACCCTATTGTATTGTTAACCCCTTTACTGACCCTGTTGTCTCTGGAAGGCAGATTAAGGGGATGGGTTGTATCCCAATATCTTGAGTTATGTTAATCTGTGCTTTGCTGGCTATATCCAGCCGTGTGTGAAAAATAAAGCAGTCTTCATTTTGTTTATACCCTACACTCAGTATCGGCTAGTGACTGGGAAACCGGGGAAAGAATTGTGTTGTCCCAGGCTAAGGGAGCACAAGTCAGCAGAGACCAAGGCCTGTACTCTCTCTTCAAATTGTGCAAGTAGATCTATCACTCTAAATAGACAGGCACTTGGTCCCAGTTCTTCTCTCACACCTGCCTTAGTGTACCTCTGATAGTGGCTGAGAGCCCTATGAGGCCTAGGGTCGCCTACCATGTGTTGGTCTCTGTTATGACCCTCCACATGGCACCACCTCCAAGGCATGCCCTTTTATTTTTAACTAAAAATTATTTAGGGAAACTGTTTCCATTCTGGCGTCCCAGGCTACAGTACCTATGTAACCAGAAACGAATTTCCATGTTTTATGAAACAATTTTTCTTTCTGATCGCTTACGGTAGACTTTTCCCCTGTAGAGACGTCGGTGTTACTCACTTTTATTGTAGCAGGTCGCAAGCACATTTCTGTCGGCCGGGTTAGCACTGATCTGCCAGATTTCCCCCGCATGGTGAAGCAGGACGTTTTTATTAATGATATTGTTCTCATCATCAAAATCTATAACGTGAATCTAGGAAGACAAAAATTATGTTTGTTTTTTTCTTTATTGTCCAAACTATATAATATATAAATAAAATGTGATTTCTAAGAGTTTTAGCATCAAGGTAGACACAGTCACATGTACATGTAACACAGATTAATAAAAAAAAGTGGAACAATGTATTAATAATGTGTACAGATTTAATTTCTAGATCACTATTGATCACCACTCACCTGGTTATCATATCTCAGAGACTGTGTCCCCACCAAAAAACGGATGGTGTCAGTTTCTGCAGTCTGAGCAGTTAGTGCACGAGCCTAGAACAAGAAAAGCATTATAAAAAGTGAACAGGGGGTTACAACGGACACAACAGTTGGCTTTCCCAAATAACACATATTTATCTATAAAATTTAATTTTTCCCTTTGTATTTTGTTTATTATTTATCCTAGACTAGAATATTGTATATTCAAAAATTTAAATCTTAATCACCATCTATACATCCATTGACTGCTATCCAAACTACAGCTATAAACACAGGTTATCAAAATGTGAAATGATTAATGCATGGGCCCTCAGCAGCTAGCCTTAGTGTCCTATTGGGCAACTGCATTCAATCGATTAGAGAAGATGAGCAGAGGTCCATCACCCCCCTTGTTGCATGCGTCTTCAAACGTGCATCATAGAATCATATTTCTTCTGTTCTTCCCCTAGTCTTTCAGAAGTATACACGCCAATCCATGCTGAACAGGTTAAATTTTCTTAGTGGAAACACAGATTGGCGCGATCCTGGTGATCTATCAACACCTATTATTGAAGACTGCAGTTGTTTCATTATCGTGTTCTAGCCCTGTATAATCAATAATGATCATTGTGCTCGACTGAACATGGGAAGTAATCACCTTCTCAATGCTGGTCTGTTCTAGATGGATAGGACATCGTGAAGCTTAAACCTACCGTCATGGGGCAAAACGGTTCACAGAGGCTGACCAGACACATTTTATAAAAAAAGCAGTCTTTCTCCATGTTTTGATCTCTGTATATTTACAAATCAAGTATCTTTAAGTCTGCTTAAAGTTATACCCACATTGTGTTAAAAATAATAATAATAATAATAATAAAGGCATTGACACATACATAAAATATTTTAACTCCTTCCACCATCAAGTTTAGCATGCAAATAACAAAATAGCACACGAAAATCAAATACATCTGCGCTGAAATTACTTTATTTTATGGGTTTATGACAAGTGGCTTGGATGCCTGGTGAAAAACAAAGGAAACGTTATTGTAAGCGTCTTCATTTTATCTAAATTTAATATTAGGAGAGGAAACAAAATGAAGAAGCTTACAATAATATCTACATTTAATATTAGCAAAGAAGCATCTTGACCTCTAAAATATAAAGCATGCTTTTTAAGATAGTAGAGCCAATTTCTTATCGAAGAAAAAAAAAAGATCTTATTTTCTCTTAATTGGCACTGTTTGTTATTCTTTATTATTAACACATATATATATTTTAGGTTTCATTTTGCTCATACGGTTAAGATGGCCTTAAAAATAAATGTAATTGTAACATAGCTATGTTAAGATAATATAATAATATTTTAAATAAAATAATGTTTGCATAGCAAGATACGGCCATAAATATCATACATATCGGAAGCATTCTCGACCACATGAATAGTTTACGTTTAATAATAATAATAATATTAAATAAAATAAAAATACATTTTGGGAAGAAAAGTGCCAGTTACATACATTTATTTAGTGATGGGCTTTAAAGGAGATACCCCAGTCGTCACATGCACTTTACGTTTTCGTGGAGTTTCTTGTGCCCCTTTCCTCGCTCCTCGGTTATTTTGCGCGGAGGAGATGTTCGGCCATGTGATATACTTCCCACTACAGAGGCGGCTCAGAGAACGCTATGCACATGCGCAGCAAGCTCTCCCACTGATTTCAATGAGAGCACTTTCCTGCCACTGATTGGTTGGCTGCAACTTCTGGGTCAGGTAAGTGTTTTAATAATATATTCTTCAAAAATGGGGAAAAAAATACTCAGAGTACTTTAGTACTTTTCTTTAATGAGTGTTGACTTTCTTTCCTGGGTGATAAAATAAAAAGTATAAATATATACGTATATGTATAGCTGCTGTAGATCTAGCCTAATAGAAAGAAAGAAGAAAGGAAAAAAAGAAAAAAAAAATACCACACATGCTTGCAGCTGATGAGCCCAAGAGACTTAAAAAACGGGAAAAAAAAAACAGAAAAAAATTGCAGACAGTCTCTCAGCACTGGTTGTCAAAGCCTCACACTCTTTTTTCACCCTCCCACTCCTCATACATCAGCCTCTGATCACGAAAACAAAAGCTGTCTGAACCCTACTGAGACACGTAAGTGGTATCAGACTTGAAGCTTTGGGAGCAGCCTGCAATCCTACAGCACAGTGTAAGGCTGTGCGTCAAATACATGACACACTAAAAGGAAAGGCTGGCGGAGTATTAACATGCAAAGCCAGCTGCCACACGCACACATACACTCACGCACACATACACGCTGCTGCAATGTGCGGACTAAAACGCTACACTGCGGACTGGAAAAATCCAGGCTCACATTTCCCTTACAACCCGCAAAAATGGCTACTAAGAAATAAAGTACACTTTACTGCGAGCCTCACCAAGCCCCAGGTCACCGCGGCGGACAGGTATAGCACCTAGGATTTCACCTGCAGAGACGCGTGATGTGGTACGGCATGACGCCGCAGCATAGGGCGGAAATGAACCGTTTGTTAGGAGTCCGTAGCCACAATGTGGCCGATTCCATTAAATGATCTGAAAGTGGTTACTGTGTCATTATTGTGTTGCAGATTTTGGCCAGCGATGGCCAACCTACTGATTCATGATGAAGAACAAAGGTACGTTCATCGGCTTTGGTAGGCAAGTAATGGATTATCGTTCCTTAATTGTAAGCGGATGGCCCAAAAGTCACATCGCAGTGAAAGGTGGGTTGTCGAGAATCAGAATTTTTTACCAATTGTGAATGTTCACCAGAAAACATTGTTCTCGGAACCCCTGGCAAGTGCTTAATTTCCATCCTTTAGTAGCGTAGGCGCTCCTGCGTTTTGTGGCTGGTTCTGAAGGGCTCTGGAGATGTGTCGAGCCCCAGTGACCTTCTCTTACAGGGTAATGCAACAGCCCATGCAGCTCACAAGGCAATGTCAAAAGTTCTATACCCATCACCCACCATCTTGATCTGAAATGGTCCCCCAAGATTGTCATCTACTCCCCAATTTAATTTTTTAATAAATTTAAGGAAGACACTTTCACACTAAAGATGATGTCATCAGTGTTGCTGACACGTTTGAAGACCAAAGCGTGGACTTCTATTCCACTGGAGCCAAGGCCTTGGAGAATCGTAAGAATGCAACACCATGAGGGGGCAGTTTGTCGAATAAAACATATTTTGTTTTGTTTTCAATAGATCGCTATTTTATATGTTAGGCTAAAAACATTTCAACAAATCCTTGTAACTGCTACTTTTTGGTTCTTAAGCTTCAAGAAAAATACAGCCATAAGGAGGGAGAAGCGTTAATAGGCGATGGGGAGAATGGAAAGCAACCTCCAGCACTATAAAGTTCTACAGACAGATGCTAGCAAAGAGGAAAGTGCTTGCCAACAAAATTATGAAAGTCAAATATATGTTTACTCTTTTATTACATAGTAAGTGTACTGTGTAGTGTTATAGCGTCCTCAGAGGTGTGATCTGACCAAGTTGAAAACACCTTAAAAAAATTAATTAAAAAAAACCCTGGAAGACTGGGCACTATGACCTTCCTTGCCGTTTTATGACC
The DNA here is from genome assembly GCF_027358695.1 of Spea bombifrons. Classification (NCBI taxonomy): domain Eukaryota; kingdom Metazoa; phylum Chordata; class Amphibia; order Anura; family Pelobatidae; genus Spea; species Spea bombifrons. The sequence goes on from NC_071089.1 coordinate 107,037,411, forward strand.
TGGCACTACAAACATAGCAAGCTAGTGTATCTCCCAAATGTAAAATGTTTGCAATTAAATTGTCAGAGAATGATACCAAAAATGTTAATTCTACTGAAAGGGTTAAGTGGTGCTCTTCAGTGCCCCCTGTGAGGCAGCAGAGATCTTCCTTGCACTGCTGCAGGAATGGCACATCTTCCCCCTATACACAGGGCAACCACTAGAGAACGCCATTGAGAAAGTTCTGCCTCTTCCAACACATAACTCTATACGTGCTTCAACTGCCCTCCACCAGGGGCTCAGGGCACATAAGGGGAGGGATTTTTGTCTCCTCGGATCTAGGGCAGCACCCTTCATAAATATAAATAAAGGCACCTTTTTAAACTCGAGTGGCAAGAGAAAACGGCAGCTTACTGGAAACCACCGTTCTAGATTATACCATGAGTTATCTTTCACAAACAGCTCCTGCTTTTCTTTAAAATACAGCGTGCATGAAGGACGGAATTTGAACATTTTATTTATTTATCAGACCATAACCTGGTGCAGAATAACCATGAACAGCCCCCCCCCAAAAAAAAGAAATTTTATGGGAATACCAACAATCTTCCTTATTATAGTTTATTTGTTGACAGTACTGAAACACTAAATTCCCGTGGCTTCCTAAGGTGAGCGCACCCTCAACATGTACTAGAAGCAGCTGGATTCAAATTCAGACACTACGGGAAACTGCTCTGCCAATGGCGCTAACGAGCACTGCCAATGGCACTGGAGGTGGGCACTAACGAGCACTGTCAATGGCGGTGGAGGGGGGGCGCAAACGAGCATTGCAAATGGAGCAGGAGGGGAGGGCGCAAACGAGCACTGCCAATGGCGCTGGAGGGGGGAAGCAAACAAGCACTGCCAATGGCGCTGGAGGGGGGGGCGCAAACGAGCACTGCCAATGGCGCTGGAGGGGGGGAGGTGCGCAAACTAGCACTACCAATGGCACTGGAGGGGGAGGCACAAACGAGCACTGCAAAATGGCGCTGGAAGGGGAGGCGCAAACGAGCACTGCCAAATGGCGCTGGAGGAGGGGGGGCTTGAGCGAGCACTCCCAGCTAATTGACAGGTATATCGACAAGCAGCGTTTTATACATGATACACTGAAATCCCAACTAAAACACTAATTTTTTTTTTTTAAAAAAACTAATCTCTGTGATATACGATAAGGATATTTTAAGGAAAACTCCTCACTTATAAGAGTACTGGGGAAGGCATTTAAGACATAAAAAAAGAACACAGAAAAAAAGAGTTCATCAGAAAATTGCTCAAGTATGAGTTATTTTTAATCGGTGACACAGACTGCACACCAAGGTATATAATTTTCTAGAAGTAGGTGTGCAATGCATTTACGTTCCTGTCTGATTAAACACCTTACAAGGCAGAAAAATGGAACAAATAGTTTACAGATTACAAAGATTGTCCGTCAACTTCGTGACTGCATAGCCCAAGTTTTCCTTTAGGATTTGTAGGATTACACATTGTATGGCTACCCCAATAGAGCATCAAAGTGATTTAATTAAACTGAAACTGAGGAACACAACACATATGTTGACTTTTTTGTATTTAGATTTATAAATTGCTACAGCAAAAGTCTACAATTTGAGCAATTTGTATAAAAACCAAAAGGATACTTAAAAATGACCCTCTTGAGCATTATTTACAAGAGAATTACTCTCTTGTAGTAACACAAAAACAGAGCCGATGATACACCTCTCCAATATTTAAACTGTTTTGAAAGATAGGATCTAGGATACAGCCAGGATACTACTTATCTAAAATCCAATCTAGTCTTCTATTAAAAAAAAAACACCGTACTAATCTCTTAAAGCGATATAATTTTGTTGACACAAATCATATGGGCTTAGGATACGGGAAAGGACAAATCCACCCAGGACTTTTTCTGAAGGGTCCACAATTGTGCCCCTGTGAACAACGCAAGGTCCACGAAGACATGGTGTGACGAGTTTGGTGTGGAGGTACTCAAGTTGCCTGCATACAGCCCTGATCTTAGCCCCACTGAAAGCCAACTTGACCAAGAAGCTAATGGTTATTTTGGCTGTACAGTAATCACCTATGAAATCACTGATGACATCGCCAACGGATTTTACTATATCCTGTTTGCTGATTTTATTTCTAGTTCTCTCCAGTGAAAGGGAGATGGTTCTCCATCTGATTCTGTCTTGAAACCCTAAGGACATCACTTGTAATGTCACTGGGGACCAGCCCAACGTCTAAAGTTCAGGCATTTAAACTAGTAAAATATACCAACATCAGCTTGAGAGATTGTTTCATTAATTGGTTAGCTCGGGAACATACACTGGAATCATACGAGACAAAGAGGAGTCCAGGCCGTTGGTAGATATGGTATCCATCTGCTAGTGCATTTAATAATGTCATGTGACATTTGTTGTAAAAGGGGTTAAAGCAGAACACAAAGTTGTGTATAAACACACTAATTATTACCCCAATGAATAGAAAGAGATAATTTGCCATGCTATCCAATCAATGGATGAAGTCATACAATTTAATCACGCACTGACCGGTTCCTCTTCTAAAACCAAGACAATCATGACCGCAGGCACTTAGCTAGAACACTTCATCAACAAGTGTTTGCACTACAGAATAGAAGAGAAACTGAACCGGTTTCCGTGTTGGGGACAGACTCGGTCACAAAACCTTTTGTAACGGTTGATTAGGTTTATGATGGATACAGAATAACAGATAAGTACCTGCAGAGATGATTTGGGTATAATTTGCATTCCACGTCGTGATTAGTATCTGCTCTGCGAAGTAACAGCACAACAACGGACATTAGTGCACGGTAGCCTCTAACCCGCGATACAGTCCTGGTGTAATTACGTGATATAAGGGCTCTCATACCCCCATTACCGAAAAATGATCCAATGCCCTCGTACTTAACGATGCCATAACTTCAAAGCTCCGTACACAAGAAACCTCAACAATGTTTGAGGATAAAGGGAAGCAAAACAAATCGGATGTTATCTGTAAAATAAATAAATAAATGTAATAAGGACAATAAAAAGTGCCGTTTCCCCATGTGTTGGGTCGATAACGCTAAGAACAGTTTGAGAAGCCAACTGTATACTTTAGTATGGTAGACAACCCATGTAAAGGGGTATTCATATAGTATTTTTTTATTTTTTTCCCTTTTTTTTTTTTGAAAGTTACAAAGTTCCATTGGGTGTTTACTGGACATCAGGGGGGAAATATTATTTAATAAAAAAATAAAATACACTGGTTATTGGTGACCCACAAGTATATAGAGAATCTCGTTAAAATATGTGCTTCATCAGGTTTTTTGAATATTTAGAAATGTCAGAGGGTCTTCAGCAGATCGGGTGTCCTCGTAAATGGCGAGCAGCACTACAACATATTGGGCCTTTTTCCCAGGATCTGGTAAAGTAGCTGGAAATGGCTGATTTTTAGTGGAATATCTTCATAGGCGTGCAGATGCTCTTTATCACACGGATCATTCATGTATTCCAATGGCATGTTGTGTTCACTTACCCAAGCTTAACCCCTTAAGGACAATAGGGGTTATTACTCGTAGTATATTGTGGGACAATGGCTATTTTAACGTTTTTCAGTGTTACTGTTTAGCTGTGATTTTCTTCTCTCTCATTTCATGCTCCCACACATATTATATATTGTTTTTTTCAGGACAAACAGGGCTTTCTTTAGATACCATTAATTTTATCATATCATCTAATTTACTATAAAAAAAATGATAAAATATGGGGATTTTTTGTTAAAAAATTACTTTTTCTCACTTTTTAAACAAAAAACTTTTACTCATCTGCAAAAACGAATGAAAAAACCTGCTAAATAGATTCTACTATTTGTCCTGAGTTTAGAAATACCCAATGTTTTTATGCTTTTTTCTGCACGTTATGGGGCAATAAGTACAGGTAGCGTTTTGCTATTTCAAAACCTTTTTTTCCAAATCTGGTAATTCTTCCCCCCATGTGCCATTTCGGGTATCTTTGAAGCCGGCCAATGCAATTTACCCCATCAAGTCATATATTTTTAAAAACTAGACACCCCAAGGTATTTCACATGCTGGTAATTTAACCCTTTCCATGCACTAATTTTACCACCAGCCTTTGTGAAACTTTATGGTAGTAAATTTTTTTGTATTTTTTTCCACACACGTTGTACTTCAGGTATAAAATTATCGCTCCTGGTGTATGTCCGTGTCAAACAACACCCCAATATGTGTTCAGTAACATCTCCTGAGCGCAGTGATACCCCACATGCATGGGTTTGTTGGGTTATTTGGGAGGTAAAAGGCCGCCTTTGTGAGGTGTGTATTTTTTGGCCATTTAGACATCTGATCCTACTGCCCCCATGTCCCATATTTGGGACACCTTTGAACCCGGCCAATTCAATTTACCCCATCAACTCATGCATTTTTTAATACGAGACACCCTATGGGCATTTGTAATGCCAATATTTTAACTCTTTCCATGCTGGAATTTTTGTAAAGATAAAGAATTTTAGGACTTGCTTATTAATTATTTTTTTTTTTTTTTTTGGTGACAGTGGGGATTTTTATATGTTACCATATTATTTTTATTTTTTTAAACATTTTTTAAAAAATTTTCTTTAAATTTTTTTTTATTTTTTTTTTTTTACTAATCACTCATTAGTGAGCTGGACTCCATTGACCTTGCATGGTTGGATGCAGTACCTGCATTCAACCTGCAGGAGGAGCTCGAGAGTTCACAAGAGGGTCTGGATAGACCCTCTGTGAACTAAGATCTATTGTTAATTCCATCCTGTGAATGACGGCAACGTCATTCATAGGATGGCACTTGTGGTTGCTCTTCGGAGCAATCACAAGGTGATCGGGGGTCGGGGGCTAGTGTTGCTGATATGCCTCGATATCGAGGCATGTCAGTAACACCATTTATGCTTAGGAAGCGATTCAGATCGCTTCCTAAGCTGTTTTAGCCGGGCGCCGCCGCGATCTTTCATGATCGGTGCGGCGGCGGCCATTTTTCTTCCGGGGAGGGCTGCCCTCCCCGGATCCACGGTCAGCCTCACTTGGGAGGCTTCCGTGGATGCTGCAAAGCCGCCGATCGCGGCGAAAACGCCGCGATCGCGGCGATGCAGCTGTTTAACGGCAGCCCGTACATGTACGGGCATTGTCGTTAACCCGTTGCACGGCAACCCCGTACATGTACGTGGATTGTCGTTAAGGGGTTAAAAGCCAATTTATCATTAGAAAAACCCTCTTAGAATTGTTACACAGCTAGAAACGCCCCCCCCCCCCGTAAAAAGGCTAAGTGACCCCAAAGCTTTGAACGGTACCGCAGGTTTCCTTTTTCATTTGTTTATCGGCACTTTGCAGCTCTATTACACACATTATTAGTGCATTTTTTATATTATTTGTCTAGCATTTTCTACTATTTTTACTTTATTGCTTGGTTATTGTGCGTTCTACCGATTTAGTGATGCACGCGCTCAAGAGCGCAAAGGAGGTTTAGACAACGCTTTAATATACATTAATCTTTTTTTTTTTTTTTTTTTTTTTAAACTTCCCTTAGGTAGAAGCTGCAGCTCTTGAGAATGCCTCCTCCACGGTCATTACAAATCCCATTAGCCTGTCCCCTTATTTCATGGAATCCTTTTTATATTCCTGACCTTTTTGCTTAAAAAAAAAAAAAAAAAAAAAAAAAAAAGTTTGCCGTAGCAGCCCCCCCTTCTAAATACCCCCTATAGAAAAAGTTGCAAAAAAACCCCGAAAGAACTGAGAAATCGCTCCCCCTATTAAGACTGTGAGGTTTGTTTAGTAATATATAATTATATATATATATATTCATAGAAAAATCATTTGAATGTGAAACTCAGCCCTCGCATTACTTTGTATAAGAAGCACGTACGGTATAATTTAAGTGGCCCTGCTTTAAACGGACGGAAAGTTTTCTACAGCTTCACTGAATAATGATGCGGGAGGCGGTCGGGGGGAGATCGGCTCATGCAATTTATTTCATCATTGGGACAATTTGGGAAGAAGAGTTTTACTGGAGTAGAGAAGAAAAAAAAAAGATGATTTAAACGTGAACATCAAAGAAACAGGCCAAGGGGACATATTGATAAAAAGGGGGGGGGACAAAAACAAAAAAGGTACAGGGAACGACTTGGCTTCTTTACAGCATCATCTCCGAAGCACATCCAAATAACGTTGTGTATCAAAGTATTTTATTACAGTCCTGGTTATGGGACGGATAGAATTACACCCTCGGAGTTATGGAATTAATCTCACAGGTAAAAAAAAAAAAAAAAAAAGAAGACACTAATAAAACACCTGAAATTATTTAGATTTCCCCCCATGAATCCAGACAGAATAATTGCTTAGAAAGCAGCCGATCCGCAATGTGATATACGGAGACCCTGAACAAGCACGTCTCGTGATCCGGAGTTAATTAGCAGCATTAAAGCGACGGGAGAGCGGCACGAGGATCGCCGTGCGAACCAGGTCTCTGCACACGGGGGTTTGAACGGACCCCTGCACCAGTTTATGCTGAGCTGTGGGGGGGGTTCTTCTTAATCTTCACATTTGAAAAAGAGACAATGAAAATCTCTGGATGACAGATAATGAAGATTAGGGCTACAACAATTAATCAATAGTTGAATCGATTTGCTCAAATATACCCCTTGTGTTATAATCCGTCCTCAAATAGAAATCGGACTATAACACTAAGATCCAGATTACTCGCAGCGCTGCAGGCACCCGGATCCTCCTCTCTGGCAGATGTCTACGCGATGCATGTAGGCAGTCTCCGCTGCTGCCCGGCACTTCCTCTGGGGCTTCTATGACGGAGCGCTGGCGTGACATGACCTTCTGTGCACTGCGGTATTTATAGAGCGAGGTCATAAGCTCTAAAGTTCTAATCATTTTTCTTTATTATGGAATTTTTTGGGGGGAGGGGCTTCTTATTAAAACAAAAAAAAACCAGTCCCAAAAATAAATAAATAATCAAACTGTCATTAAACCAAAAATCTCATGATAGGAACGAGCTCTTCCACAAGGGCTGATACGCAGCAGAATGTCTACACGTCCGGCTGAATCCCTTATATGAAGCAGCAGAATCATGCCGTGGGTCATCCGCAGCATCACGATGGCCACGGAATTCATACATTGGCTTAGAAACTCAAGGACGAGGCTAGATTTATAGCGTGCTGTGATGTGTCTGCAACATTCACAGCTTTCATGGTGTTATTTTAACACATCATCCCTGGAAGTCCTGGCGAAGAAGGCTTCGTGTTGATAAAGATCCTACCTGACATTCGAGACGTGACATTCCAACTCTTCTGTGGCCCCGTGGAAGCTGCAGACCCCCGGGGCCACATCATGTTTCGCCCTGCGGGCACAGTAGTTCGGGGCCGGCTCGCAGCGCAGGTACTCCAGATATAAAACGGGTTGTTTTACATCATGCCGTCCGCATTCAGACGCACAAGGGGGATGTTTAACAGAACGATCTGATTGCCATTTACTGCAATCAAGAAGAAAACGCTTGTAACCTTTTGAAACAAAACTGCTGTTGTCAGAATGGAGTTTTTTTGTTTTTTTTTTTATTTTTTTTATTTGGTTGTTTCACCGATAGCGATGCGGGGAGAATGTCCGGTCACGTATATTCTACTTCTCTTAGAACACGCCTTACTTTATATCACACAATTATACTGTAACGGGTTCACCAAGAGAGCTGTAGTAACTCCCAGAGATCACCCACATGTATCCTCCTGTTGTCCCCGGAATCACTTCCAGCACCAGTCAGCATGCGCACCTTGGAACCCTGCTATGTGTACCCAATAAGTAGACACAACTACCTTGAACTGAGTACAGCAGGAATGAACAGTTTATTGTTGTAAAACATAGACTCATATAGCCACAGAACTTCATTAACATAAATTAACAGATACATGCATACAGCCCAACCTTTAATCCCCTTTAGCTACTGAATCTCCCCCTGGTAGCCATCCTGTTAATGGGATTAGTTTAACAATAGAGTTCATGCCTGTTTGGCAGCCAGGCTGGAGCCATCTCTGACTACCTTGGGCCCCTGTATGACAGGTCATTCTGTCACATATACCTTCCGCTACGTGTCATTTAACCATAGCCTCATTTACCCAACTCAAAGACAGATATGGCCGTGAATCCCACCCTAACATAATGTTAACCCCTTTGTGACCAGGGGTTTTACCCCCCTTTGTCACCAGAGCTTAATTGCAATCCCTTTTCTGCCCTGGGAACTCTTTTCTTTAGTTGCTACTCGTTCAGGTATTTTCCTTTATTCAAGTGTAACTAGCGCCGTTATTGTTCATGTTTTAGCCCAGAGCCAGCACTGCTGAACGGGGAGAACCCAGGATAACAACATTAACCGTTTACTGGCAGGGAAACGTCCCTACCGCTACAAAAACCATACGACATACCATTACCACGTCTGGGCTTTGCCTGGAGATTCCAGGTGAAGCGTCTCTTCTCCGGGTCACCATGGAGAAATTCAACCACGGCCAGTTTTCCTATCCCCGTACCCGCATCCCAAAAAGGGAGGGCTACTGGTATTTGGAGCCTGGATGTCCCCATGTATGACTGTTACACCCTCAGTCATCCAGACATCATAATACATCTTATGGTTGCCAACAAGTTAAAAGTAGGCTGAGTGGTTCCTTTCACCTAGAACACAAGGCTGGGATCCAGACAGACAAGTATGAGACCAATAATAATATAGTCAGTTTGAGGCACCAGGAATTAGATACAAAACAAAACATACAGCGAATACCATTCAAAAAAACACCCATCTAAGACATTATCTGGCCATATACTGCTTACCCCACCACTACCCCAAGGTTGGCAAATCCTATCTAATTATTTATGGCTATATTACTTACCAACGAGCTGAATCAACAGGACTGTTCTGGATTTTAACCCCAGAGACTCTCAAGCAATTTAAAGCCATTTATGAAGCACCTGAGTGCCAGGAGGGGCTTCTCAACTCCAAGGTTTGCTCAGAACCTGCAAATTTGCGCAACACAAAAAAATATACAACAACAACAAGAAAAAAAAAAGGAGGAGCGCATAACCTAAAAAGGCACAGAAATTCAGATTTCTGGGTTGCTGCTACAATAATAATCACCAATAAGTACACAAAACAAAGCTAGAATTCAGGCCATACCTAGCAAATACCAAAAACACCCATCTAAGGCTGTGCATATTTGGAGCCGTAGACAGCAGGATTCCAGGCCTGTATTAGAAACGTTTCTGCCCAGCAGGATATATTTTTATAAAAATGACCGATTAAAAGAGCTGTCCGGTGTCTCTGCATCTTACAGGTAATATTAATGCGATTGCAGAAGCTGGACTTTAATGTTGTTATCAGCACATCATTGTGTGAACAGGCATTCGTTCCCCGTTTGATTATTATGTTATAGACCCCAAAGTTTGCTACTCTTTCTATTTATTTGAGTTGGGAAAAGGTACTGTCCCTCAGAGAACACAACCCAACAAAAGGGATTAATAGGGTCAGGTGTTTGAAGACTAAACTATTCAGCCTCGATTGGCCAAGGCCTGCCCAACACAAAGCCAACATTGGTCCTTGTCATCAAATTAAGAAGGTTTGCGACAGTAGTGAATCTTCCAGCAGTGGCATGCCTACCAATATCTCTCCGAGGAGTGCGTGAAACCGTACAGGAGGTCACAAATGACCATAGAGGGGAATCCAAGGATTCGTACGCCTCTTTCATCTCAACTAAGGTCAATGCTAATGACTCCACTATTACAAAGGCAGAAGATAAACATGGGAACCCTTGCAAAGGAGCAAGGTGTAAACCATGCTAAGAAACAAATGCTCATCATCTAGAGCCTGTCTGAAAGGACATGGATGCTCCTCAAGAGATCTACGAACAGATGAGACAAAGATGGGACTTTTTGGGCTATAAGGGTCCCCATTATGCATTCTCTCAGAAGAACCTCATACCTATGGTGAAGTATAGCGATGGCAGTGTCATGGTTTGGGACAAAGGAACTGTTACTTCTGCTGTTTATTACAGAACAGTACAGGGGATCCATCAGCTGAAGCTCAAGCACCATGCAGCAACATAACCAGCATCACTGAAGATTAATAAATTGAACGTTTGGGAAGTCCAGACGTAAACACTATTAGATTTTGTGCCAGGATCTGAAACGAGCGATTCATGCTTGGAGAAACTCTGGAACGTCACTGCGTTACATTCACAGAGATGGAGTGCGTCAAAACAGCCGTACAGCTGAATAAAACATCGACCAATAAGTATGCATAGCTTTGGAGAACAGATATTGCACAGGACCAGGTACTTTTTCACATGGCCACTGTGTGTTCCTAAATACATTTATTTAATAGAGCAATTTATACACACACACATATATATATATATATATATATATATAAATAATTTTATATTTTTTTTTTTCTTGTTCTTTTATTTTTGTACCACTTTTATCCAATATAAAGTGTTGGTTGAGGCTCTAATAATCTTCATTTTCCGAAAAATACATAGGATTTTTCACACAACGGTTCCTATTGAAACTATAAAATGTTCTATAGATTAGTAGACCCACATTGGATATTACCCCATGTAACAGCCAATAACGTCAAACCTTTAGTACGGACTCGTTTATGGTGCAAAACCTTCTAATAATGGTCCTTCTAATAAACTATTACTTGCCAAGAAAGTAAAGAAAATCTATATCAAGACACCTGCATTCAAGTAATGATTCCAACGGCAGTAAACTAGTGGGAAAAGGGAGAAAAAAAAAAAAGTTTTTTTTCAGAAAAACTATCATGACCAGACATCCCCAAGCTGCCTGATTGAGACTTCTGACCGTGGTTATCATTTGGCCCCAGAAATTTATACCGAACTCATCTTACACATACAAATATATAATAGTTTTTTGTTTTTTAAAAAATTTAACTATTTCTTTATTACCGTATTTGCTCGATTATAAGACGAGGTTTTTTCCAGAGCAAATGCTCTGAAGAATACCCCTCGTCTTATAATCAAGGTCGTCTTCTAATCAGACCTCATTCTGCTGGGGCCGTGCTGCTTACCGGGCTTTGGTCGCGAGCAGCGTCTCTGCTTCTAGCAGCAGGAGAACAGGAAGCTAGCAAAGTCCTCACATAACTCTACCTCCCCCCTCCTTCCTCTGGGGGCAGGGCCAGAGAAGTTGCTCGCACAGCCGGGCCCCTGCAGAAGTCTGCGAGTGGGAGATCTGCAGTTCAGGTAAGGGGGTCGGGGAGGGTTTTTGAGCATGTGTGATTAATGGAATGAATGAGTATTTAAGTGTTTGTGAATGAGTGTGTGTGTGTGTGTGATAGCATGGATGTGTAAGAGGGGTGGGGGTTGTAGCATGGCATAGGGAGGCTGTAATCACACTACTATCATCCCTAGGTTCCAGCATGTACTGGCTGCCTTGGCTTGATAGGAGTGTGATTGCTGTTATATATATATATATATATATATATATATATATATATATATATATATATATATATATATATATATATATATATATATATATATCCAGAAATGCATTTTAACCCCCTATATGCCACTCAGCCCCATGATATGCATTTTAACCCCCTTTATGCCAGAGTGGCATATAGGGGTATAAGGCATATCATGGGGCAGAGGGGCATATAGGGGGTTAAAAGGCATATCATGGGGCACAGTGGCATATAGGAGGGTATAAGACATTTCTGGAGGCAGAGTGGCATATAGAGGGTTAAAAGGCACATCATGGGGCAGAGTGGCAAGCCTGGGGGCAGATGTGCATAATTGGGGGGGCAGGTTGGCAAATAAAATATATATATTTTTCTCAATCATAGCTTTTATTAAATAAGAAAAAATAGTTTACATGAATTAATATTTACTAGTAAAACTTTTTTCCTATAGGGTAGTCTAATATTCAGGCTTTTTGTTTTTTTCCTAAATTAATATTTTGATTTTGGGGGGTTGTCTTATAATCAGGGTCGTCTTATAAATCGAGCAAATACGGTATTTTATATAACTTGGGGGAGAGAGGATGTGATAGAAACATTTAAATACATTCAATGATTTAACAAAGTGCAGGAGGAGAAACGTTAGAACAAGGAGGTCATAGTCTATAACTGGAGGTTCAGAGGTGTAGATGCAATGTAAGAACATTTTACTTTACTGAGAGGGTGGTAGATAAATGGAACAGCCTCCCAGTAGACACGGCAAAGGCACTTAAACATGGATGGGATAAGGATGACGCCATCCTGAATCTATGAAGCGACCAAAAACAGAAAAAATGAGCAGTCTAGATGGACCGAATGGTTCTTACCCGCCATCACATTGTATGTTTCTATGGGTATTCCCAAAAATACTTTTATCGTCATTATCATATTTAATAAGAATTTGGCAAAAAAAAAAAACACAATCACTTTTCCATAATGCGTGCGACACAGGAATACATCACCATTACACATTGCCTCTGTATTTTACTTACTGTCTAGTCAGCTAGAACCCCTAAGACCCAGTTCCAAACCCAGACAGTTGGCATGTATGACAGCCATTATCCAACAATCCCCTGCACAAAACGATCACTTGAGACACACCGGGAGGTAACATGGCGGCATATTATCTAGTTCTAATTTATGACTTTTCTCTTATACGTTTTTATCATTATACAAATCACATCTGCATCCGGTTAGGTGACATCACACATGATGTCACGTATCCTGATTTGGACAACACACACCTGAAATTCCAGCCCGTAGATAACTGGCGCGTCGTCTTCCATAACACCCGTTTATCAATTGCACCACCAACCTCTTCTGTTTAGCTGCACTTGCTGGCTAATTCTGGTGCATGTCAGCGCCCGTAGTTACCTGTCTTCCTGGTACGTATGATATACTTTTTAAATAAAGTTGATTGATAAAAAAAAAGATGTTTGCGCATGCGTTTCCTAAGTGAACGCTCTGCCTGAGGGATGTTAAGAAAATGGGACGCCTTTAACTCCGTCACTCAGGGAAGTCACTGCGCTTGCGTAGGGCTAAGGGATGCTTCCGGGAAACACTGCGCATGCGCAGTATATGCCGGCAGCAGCTGTCCGTGGCTTGGAGGGGTAGAAGAGCGCAGGATAGCAGGTGAGCAGCAACATCTGGTTCCGGTTGTACCTGTGCGAAAACCCACCGTTCCTTCCGTCTAGGTGCGCAGCGCCCGTAACTCAACGGCCAAACCTTGGGGCCATGTTAGTGCTACCTTCATGCAGGGCAGTGATAAGTCATGTACTGTGTAGCCATTGCCCCTTACATATCCCCTCAGTGCTGATATCCGCTAATGGCAAGTAATAAAACTGGACCCTTAAGCAGTAAAGCAGCGAATAAAGGAATGACAGACTGTCGAAGAGCTCCAGGGTATTGTTTTAAATGTGTAAGAATTCCCCACGCCATCGAGTGCACGTAATTCCACACGGCTGTGTATAAAACATCTGATCATTTAAAAAAAAATATAAGAAATATAACCTAACAAGTTAAATTAATCCACACAATTTGATTTATTTGTCTCCCCAACATGCCTTGTAATTATAATGCACCACATCACGTAATCCCACTGACATCCCACTAAATGCTTTCTACCCTTGTTTTGGATTAAAAACAATCATTTAAACCACTCTTAGAAGAACATATTTCACAATCTCCTCAGGAGCGTCCTACCGGTTGTGAGACATAGTGTTTGAGCAGTGAGGATACGGGATACCGGTTGTCAGACACGGTGTTTGAGCAGTGAGGATACCGGTTGTCAGACATGGTGTTTGAGCAGTGAGGATACGGGATACCGGTTGTCAGACACGGTGTTTGAGCAGTGAGGATACCAGTTGTCAGACATGGTTTTGGAGCAGTGAGGATACCGGTTGTCAGACACGGTGTTTGAGTGGTGAGGATACCGGTTGTCAGACACGGTGTTGAAGCAGCGTGGATACCGGTTGTCAGACACGGTGTTGAAGCAGCGTGGATACCGGTAGTCAGACACGGCGTTGGAGCAGTGTGAATATCGGTTTTCAGACACGGTATTGGAGCAGTGAGGATACCGGTTGTCAGACACGGTGTTGAAGCAGCGTGGATACCGGTTGTCAGACACGGCGTTGGAGCGGTGTGGATATCGGTTTTCAGACACGGTATTGGAGCAGTGAGGATACCGGTTGTCAGACACAGCGCCTGTTAAATCCAAACTGTGTGAGTGAGGAACCCATCACGTGTTGCATCCGATTACCAGCAGTAATGCCCTCGTTCTGGATGTCCGTCACTAGATTATGGCGCTTAGGTGCTCTTTTATATTTGGGAAATAAAGTCTTTATAAAACACAGGTTTTTTTCTAAAGAGTTAAGTAAAAAAAAAAGGATCAGAAGTCTGTGTTTACATTTTGAGATACATAAACATACCGAATATAATATTTTGAAATGATGACTTTGTAAATGTCCTGATCAGGGCCCTTGGCTACTGTTGCCTTACACCATGTAAAAAAAAGTGATTATTTTCAACATTAAAAAATAGATAAAATTGTTAAGTTTTGACATTTTTTTAAAAAAGTGGTTGTAATTCCATTGGTGTTTTTTTTTTATCGCGCAGGAGCAATGGAGAACACGGATACCGGTAATGATGAGGAAGTTCAAACCAATCTGGTTGGTACAAACGAAGGTGATTCTGCTGCGATTACTGGGCTGAACCAAGACCCAGCTCAAGATGAACAGGAGGAAATACTCTTTAACGAAGAAACCATTGACCTTGACGCGGATACGTTTGGGTCTGAAGAAAACGTCACCCTCTCCGAAGATTCTGGAAACCTGCTGGATAAGCTGAACGAGCAAATGATGGAAAGCGTTATCATTTCCGATTCTCCCAACGTTAGTGAAGATGATGCAGGAGATCTGGGTTGCCTGCAGGATATTGTTGATGAAATTGAAAGCAACGATGCTGCAGGACAAGATGCAGATAAGCCATTCAATATAAGTTCTAATGTAGAGAGCAGCTCCGAGCACGATGTCACCCCCGAAAGGTCTACTTCCGAGGAACTGCCCGCTGGGAATACTCTTCCCAGTATTCCCAGTACTCCTGACGGAACGGATCCAGAACCTGACAAAATTAAGACAAATAAACCAACAGCCAGCAGCCCTCATGAGGAAGAATTAGTTACTCCACCTAGTAAACCGCCCCGAGCAGATGAGAGCATCCCTGTTTGTACAATATTTAGTAAAATGGATACACAACAACCTTTTCTATTCAGTGATGGTTTTGAACCTCAAATGGTCAAATCACCTAGTTTTGGGACTGAAATTAAAAGTGTTGTGAAGACTGGTGCTCAGGTGGTTCAGCCCAGTCCAAGTCTAAGCAACTTTTTCTCCGAGAACGTCATCACCCATTCGCCGGCCTCCGAGTTCTTTGATTCCTTCACAACGCCTTCCTCGTTTATCTCCGTCAGCAATCCGAACGCAGCTCCAGAACGTAGCCCCGCATCGGGTACCTCACAAACAGTAGCTCCCCATGACCCATCTCCTGTACCATTCTTTGTGGGGGACAAGACGCTTGACTCTAGTGGGTCACCAACTTCTGCAGAGATACCCCAATCTCCCAAACCGTTCTCTCAGATTCACAGCGTGTTTGCCGGGAGCGATGACCCTTTTGCCACAGCCCTAAACATGAGTGAAATGGACAGGAGGAATGATGCATGGCTGCCTTCAGAAGACACCAGAAACATTCTCATTTCTGTAGCCACACAGCAGTATAGCACAGTGTTTATTGAAAAGGAAAAGCTCACCATGCCTGGTTTAAAGTTTGACAATATTCAGGTAAGGGGGATCGGTTATTGTGTGAAACACATATTTTGGGGGGCCTACAAAGAAAAACACGTAAATCTGCATAGCCTTTCGTGACTTCTTTCAGGTCCTTCTGAAGAAGAGACCTCAGAGGTCCTGAAAGCTTATCAGCTTTACATATTTTCCTGTGCTGGCAAAATAAGGTGTCATCGTTGACTAAAGACTTTAAAATCATAAAAATGAAATATTTTGAGTATTTAGAATATATGAAGAACCTATGAAGACAAACTATTTTACCCCTTCAATCCTCATTCGAATCTAGATAAAATGTAAAGCGTTTAATGCCATTATGTTGGTTTAGGATGTCATGTCCGTTTTACACCATCTGTATATTGCGTAATTCAGTAGGTCGCTGAATAAACTATATATTATAGTGGACCGGCCAAGCTATTCTGCAGCAGAAGCTCTCTGAGGTTGAACCTTCATAATGTATTCTATTGTCAAGGAGTTGAGACCTCAACTTTCACCCCTTCAGTCCCATATGGACGTACCGGTACGTCCTGACCTTCTTGCAGCGGCAGGGACACATCGTTTGATGCTGTGTGCAGGGGCAGGCCTGGAAAGTCCTGCCGTGAATTTCAGCTGGAGCACTTTCCTGCCACTGATTCATTGCTTCAAGCAGCCAATCAGTGGCACAAATAGCCTAACCATGGTGGAGGAGGGAAGCTTCTTCTGTGTCAAATAAGCTTTATTATTTTTGTTCTTTGTTTTTTCCTTTGAAAGAAAGCCTATTAAAGTACTCACAGGGTACTCTAAATTCTGCTATAGTGGGTGTATCTGAGCCACCATACTGTCCCTTTAAAAATTCTCATTGAACTGCAGTAAAGAAGATCATTCTGAATGGCCCTATGGGTCCTAAGTTTGGGCTCCTACTGCATTCTCCCCCAGTGGCCGTCTGGCATTGTTCACGGTAGCCATTAACACTGAACATGCCAGATTGTTGAGAATGTTATTTGTGGCTAGCCTGTACTAGACAGCTTAAGAGTGAATTATTACATCAGACAGACTGCTGCAGGGAACCCTGTGACATCTTACTGCACATAATGGATTGTTTTAAGCTTGAAAAGGATGATTTCTGCTCACCCCTACCTTACATTGACTAATTAATGGCTATATAAAAAATATATTTTTTCGGGAGATTGGGCTAAGCAAATTGATTTTCAATTAGGGTTTTTGTCCATAAAAGATTTGAAGAGCTGAATTATATTCTGTACACTAAATACTAGAGCTGAAACAACGAATCGATAAAATCGATAATAATCGATAACGGAAATCATCGATAACGATTTCCGTTATCGATTAATCGAGTGATCGATTCGTCGTTGGAGCACTAGGCTCCTTTTACTTACCTCCGCCAGCGTTCCCCGCTTCTGCTCCACGCTCTGCAGTCTCCGCCTTCTAGCTACGTGACGGATGTGACGCGCTTCAATCGAGTTCAATAAAGTTTTAAAAGTTTGAAGTGGAACGAGTCCGTAGCGGAGGTAAGTATTCTTTATGTCTATGTGCGAATCGCTCTGTGCGAGTGGCTCCATTCGCACAGAGCGAATCGCTCTGTGCGAGTGGCTCCATTCGCACAGAGCGAATCGCTCTGTGCGAGTGGCTCCATTCGCACAGAGCGAATCGCTCTGTGCGAGTGGCTCCATTCGCACAGAGCGAATCGCTCTGTGCGAGTGGCTCCATTCGCACAGAGCGAATCGCTCTGTGCGAGTGGCTCCATTCGCACAGAGCGAATCGCTCTGTGCGAGTGGCTCCATTCGCACAGAGCGAATCGCTCTGTGCGAGTGGCTCCATTCGCACAGAGCGATTCGCTCTGTGCGAGTGGCTCCATTCGCACAGAGCGATTCGCTCTGTGCGAGTGGCTCCATTCGCACAGAGCGATTCGCTCTGTGCGAGTGGCTCCATTCGCACAGAGCGATTCGCGGGGGTGGGGGTCCACGGCGGGGTGGGGGTCCACGGCGGGGTGGGGGTGGGGTTTCAGGGCAGGGTGTGAGTGTGGGTGCAGGGGAGAGTGGGGGTGCAGGGCAGAGTGGGGGTGGGGGGGGCAGGCCAGGGTAGGAGACTGGGTGCAGGGCAGAGTGGGGGTGGGGATGCAGGGCAGGAGACTGGGTGCAGGGCAGAGTGGGGGTGGGGATGCAGGGTGTGAGTGTGGGTGCAGGGCAGAGTGGGGGTGGGGGGGTTAGGGCAGAGTGGGGGTGGGGGGGTTAGGGCAGAGTGGGAGACTGGGTGCAGGGCAGAGTGGGAGACTGGGTGCAGGGCAGAGTGGGGGTGGGGGGGCAGGGCAGAGTGGGGGTGGGGATGCAGGGCAGGGTGTGGGTGCAGGGCAGAGTGGGTGCAGGGCAGAATGTGGGGGCAGGGCTGGGTGCAGGGCAGAGTTGGAGACTGGGTGCAGGGGCACAGTGCAAAGTGCTGGGTGCAAAGTGCCAGGGCTGGGTGCAAAGTGCCGGGTGCAAAGTGCCAGGGCTGGGGCAAAGTGCTGACTGCAAAGTGCTGGGTGCAAAGTGCCAGGGCTGGGTGCAAAGTGCTGGGTGCTGGGTGCAAAGTGCTGGGTGCAAAGTGCCAGGGCTGGGGCAAAGTGCTGGGTGCAAAGTGCTGGGTGCAAAGTGCCAGGGCTGGGGCACAGTGTTGGGTGCAAAGTGCTGAGTGCTGGGTGCAAAGTGCCAGGGCTGGGTGCAAAGTGCTGGGTGCAAAGTGCAAGGGCTGGGTGCAAAGTGCTGGGTGCAAAGTGCATAAATATTGTGTGGGTTCTTGTACTTTGAAAATATTGTTTTTTATTACATCATAACAAAATAAGAATGTTAATGTAAATTTTAAGTTGTTTTTTAACATCCAGTTCATTAAATTATTTTAAATAAACGAAAAATTTGCATATTGTTTTTTTTTATCCGATTAATCGATTAATCGAAAAAATAATCGGCCGATTAATCGATTATTAAAATAATCGTTAGTTGCAGCCCTACTAAATACTAAGCCTAGATTCTAAGTACATGTCTGCTTCTACTGGCTGCTATGCTGCTGTGCAAAAGTTTCTTTGTTGGGAAATTCATTGGTTTAGCAGCTCATAGACCCTGGGGCTAAAAATGTAAATACTTATCGCTGAAATTTATATACAGAGGTCGACAAATTTGGTTTGGATCATGTTTTTATTTTCATATATCACCGAACCTGGGGTTTGTCAGACTTAGCCATACAGACGCATTTACACACTCTAACCCTATACAGTAACAGACACACTAACGCGCTACAGCAACACACGCGTTGGCATTTATTTACATGAGCACAGAATGTTAACACCATTTACTTACGCGTACACTCTAACACTATATGCCGACATACACACTCATGCTAATGTTCTACTGGAACATAAACACCACCGTATTCGGAAGCACCAAACTCTTATATACACACTATGCATATATAAAAATACTATGGACACATACACTGAATCTGGCGCTACAATACAGAAGACAAACTCACTGTGGCACTGTACATTTACACACATGCACACTGACTCTAGCATTATACATATAGCACACATACACACTGATACAGTATACCCAGACATAGAGTCCAGCGCTACACCTATGCACAGTGGCCTCAGCGCTACACATACCATTTCTATATGTGTGTGTATATATTTATATAAGACCCATTCGGCCCATCTAGTCTGCTCAATTTTCCTGACTCGGACCTTTTATCAGTCCTTGTTGGTCTCGTTTTAGATTCAGGATAGCCGTCACTGTATTGGCCTCTACCGCTTCCCATGAGAGGCTGTTACAACTTATCTACTACTCTCTCAGTAACACAAAAATGATTTACATTGCAGCTACATTTTATTACCTAAACACTACTACTCCTTTACACCAGGCCTGGACACAAATTTATATTTCTGAATTTTAAAAAAAAATCTTAATATTTTGGCAGGAATTCTTGTATTCAAAACATATTGTGTATGTGACTGGCAGCAGCCCATAATGCTCTATAACAGATTCTTTGCACAGCCACGTTGGTCTTTTGATATTTCCGTCCCATTAATTACAGATATAAATATTGTTAATAGGAAACTGTTCATCGAACCCCCTTTTTTGCTGGTAAGTAGGCTGGCTCGTTGTACGGATGAGCTATAGAGAGCCTGATGAGCCACGATATATATTTTTGATGATAGTGGGGAAGTCCCAATGAAAATGGAACATTTTTGTGTACAGGGCTCTAGAATTTAGCAGCGAGGGAAAACTTGTTTTATTTCATTTTTTCCCAATAAATACCTGCAGACCTGAAAGCTGCCATTGTCGTCATCGGTCAAGGGATATTTTGGATGACTTTGCTCAAATACTTGTCTGATTCTTTATAGCAATGCTAATGAAGTCATGCTTGTATGTGAAACCTTTCCTCCATTCATCAGAGTCCTGCTGGGTTATTCAGACTGAGCCATTCTGTTGTTAACTAAAAGGATAAATATATTCTGGGTAGAGTATACGGATGGACTGCTAAAATTGTGAATGGGTTGCTGGGTATAAATTATGGGGAACAACTAAGGATCTCCATATGTATACCATACAGGAGATATGATAGAAACATTTAAATACTTAATAGCTTTAAACAAAGTACAGGAGGGAAGCTTATTTCAATGCAGGAGAAAAGATAGAACAAGAGTCCATAGTCTAAAGCTGCAGGGACAGAGGCTTACAAGTTATGTCCGGAAGTTTTACTTTGCTGAGAGGGTGGTAAATAAGTGGAACCGCCTCACAGCAGAATCGGTAGAGGCTAAAACACTGTTCACTGATGCATGGGGTAGGCATAAAGCCTGAATCTAAGTCGAGACCAAGGACTGATTTAAGGTCCAAGTCTTTACTCAGGAAAAATAGGCTAGATGGACCAAATGGTTAATCAAAATCTGTTTTTAGGTGTTTTTTTTTTTTTTTTTTTTTTTTTTTAAGAAAAGCACAATATTAAAATACAAAAAAAAACATAAGACTGACCTACGCATTTAACAACCACAAGATAAAAGTATCTACAGATGTAAAGAGTCAGAAATAAAGCAGTGACACATTAGGTGGTTTTATTTTTTGATTATATATAAAATCACAATTTATTTGCGCTTCACTGCTTTGAATATCCTCCATTACTTCTGTACTGATGTGTTTATCTGGAAGGGCTTCCTATAGATTATTTTCTTTTCTTTGTAGTTGTTTAAAAAAAGTCATCTGTAGTTTTTTTTTCTTCTATTTCCAGGGGGATGCGGTTCGAGATCTAATGCTTCGTTTCTTGGGAGAGCAGGCAGCAATGAAGAGACAAGTCCTAACAGCCAACTCGGTAGAGCAAACCTTTGTGGGATTGAAGCAGCTCATTGTAAGTATCATTGCTGGCATCGTGTTTGCAGATGACCCAGCCCACCCCTTGCACCCCCAACTCTTTAGCCTTTTCGGCTGTCGCTGCACCCACACGGTATCCTGCACAAAGTGGGATCGCTTTCCTGCTGATTCCATTGCTGGCTTATTTAAGCAGCTAGCAATGGAACAAAAATGGGACAACGGGTGGGCAGAGTGTAAATTTTGAAGTATGAATATTAACCCATTAACAGTCTTAGGGTGTATTATTAAGTCATATGCAGAATGATCTAGGTGGCCGTTAGGACGTAATAATACGTCCTAAGTTTTATGCACTGTCAGGGACCATACCAGTACATGGGAGATCAGGCTGACCGATCCAGTGTAATGGCGGACTCCAAGGCGGATTCCATTCAAACTCAGCCAGTGTGTCCGTGTGGTATGCTCACCACCAGCTAGCTCAAGTGCGACTATGTTAATTGGGAATTAGTATGGCGCCATCAGATTCCACAGCGATGTACAAAGGCTAGAGAGGATGTGACAATTAGTATATAACATAACAAGAAAACATGCAAAAACAAGTGACGAGGGCTCAAATGAGCTTACAATCTAGAAGGAATGATGTGTGTCCAATCATATATATTTATCATTCATTGGATAATAAGCACTGGCAGTAATGTGCTAGGTGTTTATAAATATAAACATGATCCCTGGCTGAAATTACCGATATAAATATTTTCAAATCATCCTTTCTGTATGCCAGCAAGAGCAGCCACTCTAATGACTTGTCACAAAACTTGCGTGATTATTCCTCCCCAGTAAGTTATTCCTCCCTTTTGTTCACTGTGTCACAAGAAGTAATGAGGAGACTGAGGGCAGAGGAGTAATTAGACAGCTTTTATCCCATGCAAAGAATCAACGCCTTGATGAGTGCCGAGTCCTTAACTTTCAAACCCAAAAATCCCCGGGCGAGAGGTTGTTAATATGATGCGTTTAATGATGCTGAACGTGGCGCAGGTCGCAGGTACATCTTAAACTTCAGACGCCATCTCTTAACGTGAATTGTTTGTATGTGTTTGTGTGCTTCTGTTGTCGCACGCTTCCCGAAATCGGGGGGAAAAAAGTTAATGACCGGAAACCAGATGCAGTGATATAAATATAAGACTGGCTTCTTAATCATACGGGGAAATCATCATAGAAAATAAGCATTACTTTTTGTCATTTAAAGCTAGCGCTGCAACAACTAATCGATAAAATCGATAATGAAAATCGTTGCCAATAAATTTCATTATCGATTAGTTGAATCGATTTTATTGAATATAAGATGAGGGTTTTTCAGAGCAAATGCACTGAAAATACCGTCCTCAAATGGGGTGGGTGGTATATAGGGGGTTATAAGGCATATAGGGGGTTATAAGGCATATCAGGGGGGCACAGTGGCATATGGGGGGAATAAGACATATCTGGGGGGACAGAGGGGCATATCAGGGGGTATAAGGCATATAGGGGGTATAAGGCATATCTGGGGAGGGCAGAGTGGCATATCCGGGTATAAGGCATACTGGGGTATGGCATATCAGGGGGTATAAGGCATAATGGGGTATGGCATATCAGGGGGCACAGTGGCATATCAGGGGGGGTGTAAGGCATACTGGAGTATATAAGGCATATGTGGAGAGGTCAGAGTGGCATATCTGGGGGTATAAGGCATATGTGGGAGGCAGTGTGGCAAGCCTGGGCTTAAATGTGCATAACTGGGGGGTAGGTTGGGAAATAAAAACAAGAAATCCATTTTTCTTAGTTTTTTTATTGTGCTGTTTGTTTTTAACAACTGTTTGTAAATGTATTTAAAATAATTTAATGGGGGCGTGTCCGGCCGCCGAGGAAGATGGCTGCTTGACTTGCCTGCTCTGCCGCCGCTCGCACTCTGTTTGCCCTTCGTCCCTCCTGCTGCAGCATGGGTCGCTCCAAACGGTCGGCCACGGACCCCTCTACCCCGGGGGACCGCCCGCGTTCCTCTGCTGCTTCCCTCCGGGAATATTTCCGGACCCCCGCGGACCTGGCCTCCCAGGCCCCTGGAGACCGTGAGGCCTGCTCTCCGGCGAGTTCTTCCTCCGTGGAGGAGCCCGCCTCGGCGGCGCACTTACCTTCCACGTCTCATCCCCCGGAGGTGCTTCAACTCTTCTCCTCTGCGCCGTGGAAATCGGACTTTTCGCTGCTCATCACGGAGATCAAACAAGTGATCCGCGATGAGGTCTCTGCACTTCGCGCGGATTTATCCACGTTGGAGTCACGTGTCCTGACCCTTGAAGAATCGGCAGTTCAGCAGCAGCATACCAACACACGAGCACAGCTGGTGAGTGATCATCACACTCATTGCCTACAGGACCTCCGTCGCCGGGTGGAGGATCTGGATAATAGGGGCCGCCGGCAGAATATTCGTCTCCGCGGGATCCCTGAATCTGATGGCCCGGAAGATGTGCTGGCTCTCCTGACCGGGATCTTTAATGGTCTCTTGGGCCGACCTGCGGACTCCCCTGTGCCCATAGACAGAGCGCACCGTGCTCTTCGACTGAGGGGGAACCCGGGATCTCCCCCTAGAGACATCATTTGTCATCTCACAGACTTTCGCGTTAAGGAAGCGATTATGGCCCGGGCGAGGGAAGTTGGCACATGGCCGCTTAATGGTCACCAGGTTTCGCTCTTCCATGACCTCTCTGACCTGACACTGCAAGCTCGGCGTGCCCTGCGTCCTCTCACAGCGGAATTGCAGCGGCTCCGCATTCCCTATCGCTGGGGGCACCCCTTTGCGTTGCACATACGCTATGACAACCGGTCCCTCACGCTCAAGTCTTTCCAAGACGTCCGAAACGTGGTACATCATTTAGGTCTCTCTGACGTCCACATTGCGGACTGGACCTCCATGGAAGCGGTCTCCGGTCCGAGTCGAGATCCACTATCCTCTCCTCCTCCTCGGCGGCGTCATCGACTTGCACCTGAGAGACGAACCTCTCCGAGTAGACGGGCACTACCTCCTTCCACCATCCTGGCTTCCCGCCGCATAGGTCCCATTGAGGAATAGGTGGTTGTGAGTATGGCTCCCTGCTGATGCCACCGCCTGTCGTCTCATTTTCCTATGCACACACACCAACATCAATTATCTTAATATTATTCATATATATATTTTTATTTTTTTTTTATTTTTTTTTTTTTTTTTTTATGCACGCAATGTGCGCACCGGTCGCTAGCTGTGACCCTTGCAACTGCCCCAGTGCCATGGACTCCAGTCTGGCCTTGCTATGTACTTCTTCTCGCCCGTAGCCATACATTCACTGGGCATGTCTCTATATATCTGTTTGAGTTTTTTTTTTTTTTTTTTTTTTTCCTCCCACACTGTGCACGCCCGGCTCCTGACTACATCCTGGTACGGTGGACTTGAGTATGGACTTCCTGTTGTTCTCTTTGCCACCAGCATTGTATTCTGTTGTTCTGTTATTATATTTGCAGTTTCTCTGTATGTTTATCTGTCTGCACGCTGTTCACCAGATATGGCCCTCGGCGCTGTCCCGATGCCATGGTCTCCGGTGTGGCCTTGCTATGCAGTCTGTTTTGCCACCGGTGTTGCATCTTGTTCATAGGTTATTGTGCTGGGGACGCCGCCCCTGTCTTCGTGCTGTTTCTTCTCACCGTGGTCATACATTCACAGTGTATATCTCTTTATGTTTGTGGTTGGGGTTTTATATATTTCTATATCCCTTCCCCCCCCCTTTTTTTTTTTTTTTTTTTTTTTTTTTTTTTTTTTTTTTTTTGTATATGTACACACTATGCACACTGGTCATTGGACGTGGCCCTCGGCGTCGTGCTGGTCCTCGGCCTTCTGTTTTGCCACCGGTGTTCCATTTTGTCACTCTGTGATTGCACTGGGGGTGCCCCCCCCTGTCTCCATGCTACTTCTCTCACGTAGCCATGCATACATTGTGATTATCTGTCTATATATATTTGTGGGGTTTTTTTTTTTTTTTTTTTTTTTTATGTACACACTATGCACACTGTCATTGGACGTGGCCCTCGGCGTTGTGCTGGTCCTCGGCCTTCTGTTTTGCCACCGGTGTTCCATTTTGTCACTCTGTGATTGTACTGGGGGTGTCCCCCCTGTCTCCATGCTACTTCTCTCACGTAGCCATGCATACAATGTGTTTATCTGTCTTTATATATATATGTTTTTTTTTTTTTGTTTTTTCCTTGGTGTATCTCCATGTACTTGGATTGCCCGTGTGGGCGGTTCTCTCTTCCCGGCTTCTGATATGTTTTCCGATTGTGCTGTTTCATTGTATGTACCTTTTCGTGCGCTTTCCTGTTTCCATACATTATGCTGTTCTGTTTTTCCTCCTGCTGCATTATGTGTTTCTTTCATGGTTGCGAGCGGCGGCTCGCGTTTGGTTTTGTTACCTGGTTGTTCAGCCTTCCCTTCCTCTTGGGTAGGTCCTCCCCCCGCACAGTGACGCCCTCGTGACACCGGGTTACGTTCTCCTGGTGGGCGTGCTTCGTGCCTTCCCTATTTCGTGAGCACTTTGCTCTTCTCTCCACCTCTTCCCTTCTTCTCCCTCCTTTTGTTGGTGTCACCCTTTCCTCTCCCCTCTCTCCCCCCCCTCTCCTTTTTTTTTTTTTTTTTTTTTTTTTTTTTCTTTTGTTTTCTCTTTCTTTTCTTTTTTTTTTTTTTTTTTTTTTTTTGAGCGACTGTGTACGTCCGCCATGTCTACGCTCAACTTGCTCTCCCTCAACGCTCGCGGCTTGAACATCCCTGAAAAACGTACGTCTCTGCTGCGTGATCTGAGACGCGGGCGAATTGATATCGCCTTTGTGCAAGAGACGCACTTCCTGGGGACCCGTGCCCCCAAATTGTCAAACGGCTCCTACCCTACCGGGTTTTTTAGCAATAATATGACGGCTAAGTCTAAAGGGGTGGCCATGCTCTTCTCCCGCCGGGTCCCTTTCCAGTTGGTTGATACTTGTACTGACCCCGAGGGGCGGTTCCTCTTGGTGAAGGGGAAGATCCTACAGCAGCTATACACCTTCGTCAATGTCTATTTGCCTAATCGGGGACAACATGTCTCCTTGCGTGCCATTCTCCGAGAGCTCTCGAGCTTTCAGGAGGGGATTTTAGTGCTGGGGGGGGATTTTAATGTGGCCTTGCACCCTACTCTTGACACCTCGGTGGGCACTACGTGTACGCCCAGACATGTGTTGGGTAAGATCTCTAGCCTCCTGTCTGACCATAAACTGGTTGACTGCTGGAGGGCCTTACACCCCGCTGATAAGGACTTTACCTTCTATTCTGCGCCGCATAACTCCTACTCCCGTATTGATTATTTTTTCCTCCCCTGTCGCCACGCCTCCCTCTTGTGCGGCTCTTCTATAGGGGTTACCACCTGGTCGGATCATGCTCCGATTTTCCTGTCTCTGGCCTCCCCTCTTGCCCGACCCTCTGAACGCTCCTGGCGTCTTAACGAATCGCTCCTCTCCGAGCCTGAGATCGCGACGGAAGCTTCTGAGCTTCTTAAATGTTATTTTGCTGAAAACTCCCTTTCGGAGACTCCCGGGCTCACTGTATGGGAGGCCCATAAATGTGTGATCAGGGGTCACTTCATTAGCGTCTGTTCACGCCGAAAGCGTCTGGAGTTAGAGAGGGTCGAGGAGCTTTACTCCCAAATAGCTAGGGCTGAACAGGCTCATAAGGCCTCCATGTCGGGAAGTGACTTGCAGCTCTTATTGACTCTTAGGGGTGACCTCGCTTCAATTCTCAATCGTCGGATGCATGGGTCCTTCCTGCGCAGGAGGGCGTTGTTCTATGAACATGGCGACAAGACGGGCAAATACTTGGCTAGAGCTCTCCGCGCTGTTCGTAAGCCTACGTTTATCTCTAGGGTTCGTTCCCCTGCTGGGCAGGCCCGGTCCCTCCCCTCAGACGTCTCTGCCTGCTTTAAGAATTATTACGAACAGCTTTATAACCTTCGATGCGGTGCTCCCTGCCCGGCACCTCCTAGTGAGATTGGAGAGATCCGGTCTTACTTGGAGAGGACCATTCGCCGGAAAATCACTGCGACTGAAGCAGCCTCCCTTGATTCTCCGCTTACCTTACTGGAATTTATGCAGGCCCTCAAGTCCTCACCGCCGGGAAAATGCCCCGGTCCTGACGGGCTCCCACTGAAGTACTATTCGGTGTTTCGGGAACTTTTGGGTCCCTACTTTGTGGACGCTTTCAATTCCATCTTAGACGGTGGCCGGATACATGACCACACGCTGCTGGCCTCGATCTCGCTGATCCCCAAGGACGGGAAAGACCCTGAGCAGTGCGGTAGCTACCGCCCTATCTCCCTTCTCAATGTGGATCTGAAGATGTTTGCCAAAATCCTGGCCAACCGCATCAAGCCTTGGATGTCAACTCTGATCCATCCTGACCAGACGGGGTTTGTCCCCGGTCGTGAGGCTCGGGATAGCACTATTCGGGCTGTGTCTCTGATGCATTACGCGAAAATTTCCCGCACCCCGACCATTCTGCTGTCCACGGACGCCGAAAAGGCCTTTGACAGAGTAGATTGGACCTTTATGCTATCCACCTTGACGCATATGGGCTTTGGCCCTGGTTTACTCACCTGGATCCGCTCTCTGTATTCCACCCCCATGGCCCGGGTCCGTGTTAATGGCTTCCACTCCGACCCCTTTCTCATTCGGAACGGAACACGTCAGGGCTGTCCGCTGTCCCCCTTGCTGTTTGTGCTCTCCCTGGAGCCGCTCCTCCAGGCCGTGCGGATGAACCCGGACATCAGTGGTCTCCAGGTTGGAGACGTCCGGCATAAGGTTTTAGGCTACGCAGACGACCTCTTGTTTGCTGTCACCCACCCCAGGGTATCTCTCCCGAACATCCTCCGGGAATTTTCCCTATATGGCGCCCTCTCGAACTTCAAAATTAACGCCTCCAAGTCTGAAATCCTCAATGTGACTTTACCCTGTAGTGAAGCTACTTCTCTCAAGTCTTCCTTTTCTTTTGCCTGGTGCTGCCCTAGACTTAAATATTTAGGGATCTGGCTCTCTCCCGATTTTTCGCAGCTGTTTCATTTTAATTTTTCGCCTCTGCTGTCTAAGCTGCAGGCGGACCTTTTGTCGTGGCGGAAGTTAATGATTTCCTGGGTGGGCAGGATTAATGTTATTAAGATGTCTATCATGCCCCGTGTCTTATACCTATTTCAGACTCTTCCCAT
The DNA here is from genome assembly GCF_027358695.1 of Spea bombifrons. NCBI lineage: Eukaryota > Metazoa > Chordata > Amphibia > Anura > Pelobatidae > Spea > Spea bombifrons. Next base: position 107,065,913 of record NC_071089.1, read on the forward strand.
ATCCATTCCTCCCTCTTTCTTTTCATCTTTGCGGGCTATCCTTTCCCGATTCGTCTGGGGTTGCCGAGCACCGCGCATCCGCTTTGCGACGCTGACTCTCCCCAAGGCCAAGGGCGGCCTAGCGCTGCCTTGCCCCCGCTCTTATTATAGAGCATGCCATCTACTTCGAGTCCTGGAATGGGCTCATCGGCCTCACCATAAGCTGTGGGTGGGGGTCGAGTCTGCTCTGTTGGGTCTGCCTATTGGGGTCTTGCCCTGGTTGTCGATTTCGACGGCTAGGGGCTTGGCTGCTCCGCATCCCTTCATTCGTGCGACTCTTGACGCCTGGCTGTCGGTTGTTCGGAAGACCCGGTTGTCCACTATCCCTTCCCCCTTGACCTCCGTCGGGGACAATCCTGATTTTCCTCCTGGTCTGAGTGCCGCCCCTTTTTGTACCTCTCCCGCGGTCCGGACCACGACTATCCGCTCCTATGTCTCCTCGGCGGGTCTCCGTTCCCTGGCCCAACTTTCGCCTAACTCTCTCCCCACCCTCTTGGATACCTTCCAATATGGCCAGTTGCGCAGCTTTTATCGTTCGCTGCCCCAGAAGCATAACTTGTCGCGCGACCTTACGGCGTTTGAGTGCCTTTGCGACGCGCCTTCCCTGCCGACTCATGGCATCTCCCGTCTCTACGGACTTCTCATTGAGGCCCTCAACCCTTCGCCCCCAGGCTTTATGGGGAGATGGGAGTCCGAGCTGCAGGTCACTTTCACGAAGGAGCAATGGGACAAGATCTGTCTCTTTAATCGCCACTGCTCTCGGAGCGCTAGGGATCAGGAGATGTCCTATAAACTTTTGGCTCACTGGTATCGCCCCCCCGCCGTCATTTCTATGTATCGGGCAGATGTTCCTAACACGTGCTGGAGATGTGGGGCCACCCCGGGCTCCCTGCTCCACTTGTGGTGGCACTGCCCTTCCATCGCCTCTTATTGGAAAGCTATTCATTCCCAATTGCACCATTTTACTGATGAGATCCTCCCCTTCACCCCGGAATTCTTCCTACTCCATCACACATCCCACTCCATTAAGTGGTTTCGAAAGTCGGTGCTCCGTCATCTCCTGGTGGCGGCCAAAGCTCTGATCCCCCTACATTGGGGTGACCCGGCCCCCCCCACTCTTAAGGAGTGGATCCTTAGAGTTGAACAGATTCGTGTGCTGGACGAATTATGCCTCTCGGCTGACAAGGGAACTGACCGGTACTTATCTACGTGGTTCTATTGGCTTTCCTATGTGCAGGGCCCTCTTGTCCGCCCGCTGCTTGATTGAATTTCCTTTTGAATTTTTTTTTTTTTTTTTTTTTTTTTTTTTTTTTCTTCTCTTCTTCTCTTTCTTTCCTTCTAACCCTCATTTGCTCGCCTCCCTCCCGTCCTCCTGAGTCGCCCCTCCTTCCCCCTTCTGCCCTTACCTCCTTTCCACAGCCTGTGTCTCCTGTGCCCTGATGAGCTCCTCACCTCAGGTTCTGCATGGTCGGGCCGGGCCCTTGTCGGGCTGTGCTCCCGTCACACAATTTTTTTGTACGACGTTGCTATGTTATTATCTGTTATTTGTCCTCCCCCCCCTCTTTCCGAATCTGAAAATACTATTGAAGTCTGATTTACCCTACAAACGCAACATATACCTTGGATGAATCAGGCTGTGGACTTTTATTTAGTTTTACATCACATACAACTCACTTTCAATCATAATTTGGAATTTTATACATGATACATATCTAAACAGGATGCTCCGGCGCTTGGCACAAGCCCCAGACCACATCTTGCCCACCACATCATCTCGCTGACCGCCCTCTAAGCCATCTGGCATACCTCAAATATCAGTTCGCGCCAACCGCCTCAAATGGTTCTAAAGATAAAAGGAAAAGAAACAAACTAAAAGGAAACATTTGAGGCCCCTTCCCACAAAGCCACGGCCTGTTTCACCATACATTGTATGTTAACGTTAAAAATATTGCAACCATTCTCCGTATTTCTGTCTATCGGACATATGCCTGGTCCCGTGGTTCGTTTCTATATCACGTGTGTCATTACATGGGTTGCTCTCTTTCGTCGTTGCTCCCTTTATTGTTACCATTGCCTTTTGTTTCTTCTTTGCGCAATGATGTTTTGGGAGTTGCTGATGTACTTCACTGCACTGTTCCTTGATTCCCATCCCTCCCTTTTTTCCTTTCTGTATCCCTCCCCAAAACGTTTGGAAAAACAATAAAATTTGATTTACCCTAAAATAATTTAATAAACATTTATTTTTTATGCGATTAATTGATAAAATAATCAGCCGACTAATCGATAATGAAAATAGTCGTTAGTTGCAGCCCTATTTAAAACCCACCAGCGCGTCAACTCGTTGTAGCGTTAGTTCCACTTCTATCAGGCTGATCTAGAGCACCGAGCAACCAGTGCCCCCCTAACCCTCGCTCCCCCCCGGCGGGGCGAGTGAAATATTAAGCGTGCGGCTTTGAGTCGTGAGCGCGGCCGGGTATACCGTGACCTGCTTTTCATGTTTACCGTGTCACTGCGAGGCAGACCACTGTGGATAAGCAGCGTCCGTTTATTACTCTCATGCCCTATATTTGATATATCGTGTGCACAGAACCCATGCTGCTTTGTAATCATTCATAACACAGAAGACTTTTGCAGGGAGGATTTTGAAATAACATTATTATTTCTTGGAGCCCGTTGCTCTCTTTATATATTTTCCTTTTATTACAATGCAGGTATTTAAGATCCAATCATCCAAATAAATACCGCGTAATAAATGTGATCGTGTGTGTATGTATGTATGTATGTATGTGTATCTAACAAAACACCTAGTAGTTATATAGCGCCTTTCTCCCAGCAGGACTGGAAGCGCCTTTTAGCGCACGCTCTTGGAATTAACCGGACCGGCGGCTGACTATGGTCTGCAGTCGGGGGCATTTACCATCTGAGCTATCTCACTAGCATATATACATTATATAATATATGGTTAGAATCGTCCGCTGAGTGACAATTCTAATAGCTTTCTTTTTTTAATGTGTGTTATTGTAATTGTTTTATATAGCGCCATCAGACTCCGCTGCGCTGTTATTTTGTGCGCTGTCAATTTTAATGTTAGTTTTTTCTCTACTGCCTATTGTAACAGGGCTACGTATGTAGTAATCATTTATTTTATTTTTTTTAAATGTGTTTTGCCACTCTTGGTTATATTTTTCACCCAGATAACGATTACCCAATAATTTACATATATATTTCTGCTATCCCTTGTAATAAATATTATTGTTTTTATAGATATGCAATCCATTTTTGTTTTAAAACTACAATTTTTATTAAAAAAAAATGATAAATCATGTGTGTGGCCAAGTGTGGTGTGTATGGATGAGTGTATTTTTGTGTGACACATATTGCACCTCCCCTCTCTCTCACCTTTTGTTGATTTGAGACACCAGGATCCCTGCCTTAACACCCACCCCATCCTCTGCTTGGCATATAAATGAGAGAGTATTAGCATACCTGGGTACTATCTGGGTTTGACCCGCCCATTTCCCCTTTAAATGGGGGTGTTTCCCATGACCTCAGCAGGACCGCCCAGTGACATCAGCGGGATGTCCTGGCCATGTCTTGGAAGGGTATGCTTTTGGTAGCCTAGAGCCCGGAAGTTCCAAGTAATCAATATTGGAGTTTAAAACAAACAAAAAAAGTACTGATTATAAGACGACCCCCCAAAATCTGATTATTAATTTAAGAAAAAAAAGAAAGCCTGAATATAAGACGACCCTATAGGTAAATGTTAATTCATGTAACCAATTTTTTTTAATAAAAGCTATGATTGAGAAAAATATTTTTTTTGTTTTTATTTCCTTTTATTTTCCAACCTGCCCCCCAGTTATGCACATCTGCCCCCAGAAGTGCCTTATACCCCTTATATGCCACTCTGCCTGCCTGATATGCCTTTTAACCCTCTATATGCCATTGTGCCCCATGATTTGCCTTTTAACCCCCTATGTGCCACTCTGCCTCCAGAAATGCCTTATACCCCTATATGCCACTCTGGCATTTAGGGGGTTAAAAGGCATATTATGGGGCAGTGGCATATAGGGAGGTATAAGGCATTTCAGGAGGCAGAATGGCGTATAGAGGGTTAAAAGGTATTTCTGGAGGCAGACAACCTCCGCTGCTAACGGCACCTCCTTCTGGCTTCAGCGGAAGTTGCCTACGCGAATCACGTAGACGTCTACACACTGCCCCGACAACACACTGGGGAGTCGGAAGTACCAGCAGCGGAGGTTACCAGACAGGAGGGTCCAGGTCCCCTGCAGGTCAGACCTCTATTTGAGACGACCCTGATTATAAGAAGAGATGTATTTTATTTTTTTTTTTTTAGAGCATTTGCTCTGAAAAAAGCCTTGTCTTATAATCGAGCAAATACGGTAATTAAAATCCAAGCCCTCCATTTGGCATGGAAACTGTTGAGGATGAAATCTTTTGCGAAGCATTATGTATTACTGTATTGGTAAATATGTTTCTTGTGCATCATCCCATATATTGACAGTGAAGGCAGGTGTGTAGGTTCATGAGATACTGTCGCTGATAGGTGGCACCTCAGCTCCGTACGGTTTACTTTTTATATATTTGTGTTTATTTTTACGAATGATAAGGTGCAAGCCAAGCTCGGGGATTAATGTTTCATACTGTAGGTCGGAAGACGTCTCTGAAGATTTCAGACACCTAATGTCACTCCAGATCATGTGTTAATCACCCAGAAAAGTATTCGTCAAGGACAACAAGACCAATTAATGTGTCTGAGACACGCAGGAGACACCTTGCAGAAAAGCTTTTACTGATCTAATGTATAATCTCCCTGCGCTCGTTTCCGTGGCAAAGGCGGTCCCCAGCAAGGGTTAATAAATGCGTTTTCCAAAGCTGTGCCGGTGTGTTACAGCAATGTAATTTATGATGAGAAAGAATGTCATAGCTAGTGGAGGAGGACATTTTAATCACTTTAATGGTGTCACACGTAGAGTTAATGGCCCCCTTTGAGTCTTTGTTTCAGGGGAGGAAAAGGCCTGTTTGCACTATTAGCAGTGTCTCCGCTAGATTCCCACCTGTAGTCAAATGAAAAGCTTTTTACATGTAATGCCATGTTTTTACATATTTTTTTCAGGAAAGAGCTGTTTGTCTCTTCGTATCCTGACATTGATTGCCTTTTTCCTTTGTCCTACTCCCTGTTTTTGCAGATGTAGAGTGTTACAGGTTCCCGACGTGTTCCTCACCGCTCTCCTGTTATGACCTTTTAGAGCTTTCGTTCTGTGCATAGATTTACGAGGCTGGCTCTTTCTGGAGCCGTGTTCAGGAGGGTATAACACACCATCTTTTAGGAGCTGGAATCCATTGCTTATCCAGCATTCTCTTAAGTATTCACTCATTTTTCACTAGCACCTGGATTTAGGCTAGAAAGCCACGTCACTGTAACTGTAATACAGTCCGGGGCACCTCTAGGTCTTCCTACTCCCTACAGGGCAGAGACCTCCTTTCCTACCTTCTGTACCCCGGATCAAAGTATCTGTATGGGAGAAGCACACAAGTTTTGTATGTCCACGCTTGGCATTGTAATTGTAAAATTAAGAAAGTCAATGTGCAGTTTTGGGACAGCAAAAGGGGTGAAGGACCGGCCATGGCCATGTTGTAGAACTCTCTGGGTTGAGTAATATGCAGATTTTACTTTAGAATCGTTTTATTTGGGGTTTTCTTTTTACTTCTCTGTTAATAATAACTTTAATTTATGAAGAGTATGGAGTGGTTAACAAGAACATAACGGGGGGGGGGGGGGGCGACGCGACACTTATACGTTTAGATACAAGAGTTGAAGACCCTGCCCATGAGTCCCTAAAACATGGGTACTTTGGACTTAAACTGGTCAGCAGGCATTTTTGTTTGGCTAAAGTAGCGAGTAAAATATGAGCCCGGAGTAAACTGAGCGTGTGCACTCAATAGCGTGCCGAAGTGTCGATCTTGCCCATAACATGAGATTAGTTAGTCCGTTCTTGTTAAGATCTACAATATTCTGAGAGTTGGGGTCCTTCTCCTTCTACAATTTCACTATTTCCTTGTATCTGAAACAAAGCAGGAAGAATGAGAACTTGATATGACCTCATTGTGTCTGTTTTGAAATCTGTTCTTTGCACCTTTACTTTAGCGCTTCAGTTGACAGAACAGAATCCCCATTTGAAATAAGAATGTCCCGAAGGAAGTGTGGAATATTTAAATTTCTGTGAAATAAACAGTAGCCCAATATTTCGTCTTACTTCATTTGCAGGGAAAATGCTGTTGTAGATATTGAAAGCTTTTCACGATATGAAGTGTCGGTAACAGTGGTCTTGGCATGAGATGAGCCCGGTCATGAGGCAGCATGCCGCTTATGATCTGGGCTGGCCCATGTTCGGAGACCCAGGTACCAGTCCACAGCCTTACACTCGTGTTAAGGCCCAATGATGGAGTGGTTGGAAGAGCCTAAGCCGGAGCTAGTTAAATGATAACCTTTTCTAGTTGTGATAAACTGCCATGTGGAATTCTAATGCTTATATTATGGAGAAAAGGTGACATCTTTTGCTGGACCAACAAACAAAAAGAATTTACAAGAGCCTTCAGAACCTCATTGCTTCACCAAATTCTCCCTCTATGGGGATTGTTTCATTTAGTGTAGTTGATAACACAACACAAATACTAGTTGGGATTAGTAGTCTTAATGTTCTGCTCTCCCCTCTGGTATACAAAATGGCAGAAAAAAACCTACAGTGAGCAGTTTAGCAAATCGCATACAGGTCAGTTCTGGGAATCCCAAATATAAACCGTGATGATATAATAAAGAAATAACAGCTAAAAGGCTTTACATGCCAGTCTCCAGGGTTTTGTATGAGAAAGATAACAATAAGCATCAGATCTATAAATACGTTTATAAAAAGAAATAACACACACAACAAACATTGTGTTGCTGCCATAGATAGGAAATGCGACTATATGATATAATATATATATGTGTGTGTGTTTGTGAAACTGCTTTGTTATACTTGTCTAATATGAAATCCTTCCATTCTGAATAATGAGTCCTCTCTGTAGTGTCAGTACGAGGCCATCATGATTTAATGTCGCTTATAACTGCTTTCGATGTAAACGTTTCCCAGGGCAGCATGGATTAGACCGGCTGGTAGAAGACCGCGTCCCTTGGCTTTCTGCACACACTCTAATGGGTTCAGGCAGACACCTTATACGCCTCTAGAACATAAACCTGTCCTTCATGCTTGTTTAGTGTTTCCCACAAGCCGTATAGCTGTGTTGGAATTTTGCAAATGAAATCAAACCTTCCACTGGATAATTTTGAACTTGGGATTGGGTGTTATAAGGTTACGGAGTTATTTATTAGCTTGCATCAACTATTTGGTGCACTCAGTGCATGCTGTACGACAAACTCGCCTCGATGAGATGAACAGATTCACAAAGGGCTCTACCAGCACTCCTTGAAGCTCCAACAGATCTGATTATTTGACAGTAAAGGGTTAATATTCTTCTAACGCATACAAACAACAACAAAAATCCTGAAATCTAAGAGTATGTGTGCTGAATAAGATATAAGCCATTAACATCGGGGGAAATTGATTTTGTTGTGCTTGTAACACTGCTGGTGTCTTCAGACAGGCGTACGCTGAGCCCCATGCATGGCTTCACTTACTGCCTAATTATACGTATGGCTTTGACAAATGACATGCCTGCCATTTGTGGCCATCTTTACTGACCTTGTCATCATTACTGATGACTAGATAGAGGTGCTTCAAGCAAATTAACCAGCCGAGTGTTTTTATTGCGATCATTTGTTTACCTTCCCGGCTTTTCTTCCAACAGAGCAGCAAGAACTGGAGGGCGGCAGTTGACCTGAGTGGGAGGCTCTTGACCGCCCATGGACAAGGGTATGGCAAGAGTGGTCAACCAACAAACCACAGCACAGATTCTCTGCAGGTGGGACGCGTCGTCTTGTATTGTCCCAAACCTTAACCTGGATAATAATGTTAGCTGTATGGAGAATTTTTTCGGAATGTTCTGCCCACTAAATAAACTTGTATAACGGTGTAAGCAATGTATTCATTAGAAACTCAGCATGTGTGTAAAAAAGGAGAGAAGTCATATTAATGTCCTGTTCTCAAGCTCTGCGTGATTATCCACCTATTAGGTTATTTCTGCCCCATTAAGTTTCTGATTGTTATTGATTGGTTCAGGCGGTTGCAACTAAGTTGAAATGTATAAAGGAATGGATAGCACGCATAAAGTAGGGTAAAAAAATAAATAAACAATACTTTCTCTCTAATTCTTCAAATATAAATTTCTCGGGGGGGGGAAACACAGAACAATAAAATAGCAGTGGATGAAAATGAGAGAGTCTCTTATCATACCCGGAGCAGGCGCTGCTCTAACATGCAGGCACAGAATAACCCTCGAGGGTATGGCTGGAGGTGCCTTGTGATCCATCTGATTCAGAACCGATAACAGTACAGTGAAGAAGTGCCTTAGTGAAAGATATCCATTCTTACATGGAGGTTCCAGGTCTGGAGTTAGAGTTGTGGTAAGTCCAAGCCATTCAGATCGCGGCAGCACTACATCGATCTTCCGAATCGCTTGGACTTTCAAATACTGGTATATTCGGAGGAGATTGTATAAAATGCATGGTTTCTATTGAAAGTAGGTGATCCTGGTAATATGGCTTCTAATGCTGCTGTATGCGTTTTTCTCAGCTGTGGTTCGTGAGGCTGTCATTACTGGTGAAACTGGGACTCTTCCAGAATGCGGAAATGGAATTTGAGCCATTTAGAAAGCTCGATCAGCCCGACCTGTACTACGAATATTACCCTCACGTATATCCTGGACGCAGAGGTAAGAAACTCTGTTTGTTTACATTTTCATCTCTGTTGGGCGTTCAAAGCTTCTCGCTTTAATTTTCATGCCAGTGTGTTTCATTTTGAGCCCAGCGTTATTCCGCACATCCTCATGTCACTCGTAGGCACGTGTTTTACGGATTTATTTTTACAGGTTTTACTTTGTTTCAAGAAATATCCTTAATTTTTTTTGTCTTGCCTTTGGTGTCCCAAGGAGCCTCCTAAAGAAGCAATGCGTATGCAAGTACGGGCAAAGGGTCAAAAGCATATGGAGGATACTGCATACATTTAAAGCACCTGTCAGCTACCGTGTGCATTAAAGTGCATATGATGGCTGGCGTGTCCTTTAAATGCATATATATATATATATATAATGCTGTGGTTACCCAAGAGGTCTTCCAGCTTTTCTGGTACTAAAATTCTCATGATCCTCATCCAGTAAGCTGTCCAGCCAGAATGTAAATGTGGATCATAGGGGCCCATGCAGGCAGCCTATTTTTTTTTATTTTATACACACTATAATGTCCCAACATAGATCCCAAACGGATGCTTGTGTTTGGAAATAATAGCTTTGATTCAGTTAACCTTCTGAGCCACTGTCTCTTGTGCAAAACATTTCTTACTTACAGCTCATGGTTTTGACACTTTATAATTAATTTTTATATTATGGAAGTGTTTACATTGGCCATAGCCTTCATTCCTTCATTTTAATAATGGTAAAAATGGAAAATATATTAATCAAAGCTCTAATACCTAAAATTATGTTGTAAACATTTTGTCTGTAAGCACCAGTTTAGATACCAATTTCCATACAATTTTGTCTTTAAATTTAGTAAATTTGGCCATTGGGACTTACATAGATCTATTCACACTACGATCCCAGAATCCCTATGTATTTTATGGCCTTTACACATGAGAAATGACTTTAGATCCCTTTTTGAGAAGTTACATTTTCCTCCCTCGGTATGTCTCCCTTACCACCATTTAAACTGCTGCTATTAAACGTATATATTTCCCCTCTATGGAGGACCTCGGGTACCGGTAGCTTGGCTTTTTAATGCTATCTTTATGAGGTTTCATTTTTATTTTCTCACCCCAGGGTGTACATTGTAAGCTCCTAAGCTGCCCCATCTCCTCCTACCATCTGTTCCATGTCTATATTTTTTCTAGAGACACACATATCCCTATATATATATATATATATATATATATATATATATATATGTATGTATACATTTCAAACCCCTTTTATTCATATCTCTGAACACAGGTTGCGATGCATCCATAATAAGTGGTGCCTCTCCCTGTTGCACTAATACTACCCGATTTAAGCTATCTATTCTGCTAATGCCCTTATGGGAGTAATTGCCTTTTAGTTTTATTCATTTACCTCTCCCCATCTCTTATAATTGCTTCCCCAGCATTTCCCTGACCGCCTCCCTACACTGAAGGAATCATTTGTGTCTCTGCACTTTCCTTTCACGTCTGTTCTCTTTTCTCATTCTCCTTCCTGACAGTTCAGACGTACCGTATCTGTGTCATGTGATAAAGTAGCAATGTCAGATCATTCCTCCGTTCACGTCAACGTCTGTTGTGCCGTGAATGTTCAGGGTACTTTTTGATATGGTATAAAGGGATGTGACGTGTTATACCTGATTTATATTTATAGCCGTCACACATTCAATACCTAAACTAAGAAAACGGTGAAGAAGGGAGTGGTGTGTGTGTGTTCATTCAAGCACAGCTAACCCTCAGAAAAAAAAGCACATAATAGTACATTATTTATGTATAGAGCACCGGCAGATCCATAACAATGAAGGGAGAATAGGAAATTACTAATAACATTAAAATTAGTAATATGAATGTCACAAAAGACCTGCCTTTTCGGAGTTTGAGGAGGAATGAGACAGACAGTTGAGTGTTATTGTGAAGGTCACGCAGAGATCTTGAAGGTGGTAGTAAGTATAGATTGGATACTTCTCTGAATTCATTGGGTGTTTAAAGTTCAAATAAGAATGGGAGAGTCTGACAGAATTAGGCAAGGAATGGTGGAGAATATGTGCCAAACGTCTGAAACCCTGGAGAAGTGAGGGCGGAGGAATGAATGGTTAAAGGGACAAGCAGAGCAAAAAGATGGTTAGGAGGAGGGTATTATAGGGGGTACTGTGTTGGTAAAGGTTCTGGTATTTAAGTAATGCCGCAGAAGGCGATAATTAGGTTGAGAGATATTTTGCAGGTCAAAGATGACAGGGTTTGTTTAGTGACTAGACGCTAAGAGAAAACTCATCACTCACCGTCCAGGGATCCCCGATCCTTGGACATAATATAGATCCTTAAACCCTGAAACGTCACTTTTTTCAGTAATTTGTAATAGCAGCTCTCAAGATTGTTAATTAATTTTAAGCATCTTTTGATAAATGTAAGTTTGGAGACTCCCTCATACCAATCTGTGGCTGGCTGCCCCTATAACCGTGCTCCCGGCTGCAGTATTATATGGGTAAAGAAGCCGAGACTGGATCCAGGTGCTGGGGTAGTCTGTGCAGTGTGTAGGTACCGGGAATCTGACTATTTCATCTAGGAAAACCACATTAAAATAACATGATCTACGTAAAAAGTCTGTTTACCCAATGCAATATTCTCTCCACTTCCTCAATTGCACAATTTTATTTTTCATTATTATTACCTTCATCTGAAGATCTGCTTTGCTTTCACTGCAATTAAACCCTTTATTCAAAACGTAGCAACGCGATACACTCCGTATGCCGTTAATGTATATGTATGTGTCGTAAATGCTGTATATAGAGCCTCTGCTGCCAAGGGCAAGCACATCGAGAAGGGGGCTACTGCCCATAAACGTTTCTGCTATTCTGTGTTATAAGGACACTAAAGCTTAGCGACACGAGTGCACCTTATAGCTGGTGCGCGTACTATAGTTACATACATTGCATTAAATATTTTACATTTTCTGGTATGTATTTTCCACATTCCTGCTACATTCATTTTTTTTCCCCTTACATTGATGCAAAACGGCCCCACGTCCCAAGTGAGCGTCTCGGATGAAGCTGTCATTATGAATGTGGCAGTCGTATTCCTGGAAGCTCTAATTAGAATGCACACAGCCTAGGTGGTTGCGGGACTGCGGGCCGCCCTTAGGTCAGGTCTGCCTCTTCAATTTTGCCAGGAAATCCCTCGTGTTTGGCAATATTTATCATAACGGCGTCCGCTTTGTTATTCTGCGCGTTGTGCGCCTCGCTCTGCTCGCTCGGACCTCCATTGTCCCGTCTCTGTCTGGGAAAAAAAAATAAATCCTTTATTCTTAAAGACAGTCTTGATGAATAAATCACCTGCCCTTTTTACTTGTAATCGAAGTAACCACCCAGGAATTAGTCCTATCCGAATCACCATAAAATTAAGAAATAATACATCCTTCATGCGGCTCGGCGGAACCGTACGTGCCGAGAGACTGTTAATGCAATTGTAATTCTTAAGTTCCATCTGAAACCCCCAGATAAATGTTCTATGCTAATAATGCCGCTATTCTGCATAAATAAGCGCATTCGTTTATTACACATAAATGCTGTTTGCTGGGAAAACTTTTAATAATATTAAATATTGTAAAATAATCTGATCCTTTTTTTGTTTAAATAAATGGGTGCCCCTTTTTGTCTTATGCTTTGACATGGGACATGCTAGCAAAATTAGTTTAAGAAGTACTTTTTTTTTTTTCTGGGTGTTTCCAATATTTTAGCAACTTGAAAATGAATGTGTAATTTAAATGTAATTTTTTAATTTTATTTTTAGGTTCAATGGTTCCATTTTCCATGAGGGTTTTGCACGCCGAGCTCCACCAATACCTCGGGAATCCTCAGGAGTCTTTAGACAGACTGCACCATATGAAAATGATTTGCCAACAGGTATTTAAAATACTCGTAGGAAGATCTCATGTGGCAGTCACTGGCGCTTTTAAGATGGCCGCCACTTGTTTATTTGACTGGCGTATGAAAAAGTTTGCAAGTTTCTCTTTTCTCATGATAAAAGTACAGATTGTATTTTTTTTAATTGGTATTTTGTTTCGTGTGCCTTTGTCTGATTCAATTTAACAAGGTTTATGTACAGCGTGACTGTGGAGGTGAGAGACACGTTGTGCCGGCAGAATCAGGGATGTTGGTCAGGCATTGTCTTTGCCGATGCTGGACTGTTATAATGGAGACTAATTAACATTTGGGGAATCATGGTGAAGGCGTGGAATGGTCACTGTGTCTGCAGGAGGTTTAGTTTTACTTGACTTCTACCCAACGTGGAACGTTGTTGCCATCTGGGACATTGTTCCGGTGGGCGTCAGGACCGACACCTTCTGGAATGGAATGCCTGATCACGGAATCGCGGTTTCTTATGACAGGTTACTGGTGCCATCGCACACGATTGGGGGAGAGTCCTTAGACAACCTGATCTCCTGGGTAGCAACCGGGAGATGTCCAACAAAATTAGGATGTACTAATATGTCCTAAGTCCTAATGGGTTTCTTGGCTCAGGTTTTACAGACGTACTGGCATGTTCTAAGGGACCTGAAAGGGTTAAGCGGATTTTTTGGTTTTTCTTTATTTCCAATTTGTTTTTTTACTTATTGAGAGGACTTTTTGCAAAGAAAATATAGTAATATACCTATTATATACAGATGTCATTACCACATAAACATGTATGTAAAACAATCGAAACATTATTATAGTGATAATGTTTGGGGTTTTAAAAGTATCTGTAAAAGTTAATAGTCGTATCAAGGGGATCTGGACAATTTTTACAGGTAGTTTGGGTTAAATGAACCTAATTGTTCAATTACTTTGACCTGGATTGCCTGCATATGGAGGGTTGCTTTGATCTGCTTAGAATAATGAAAATGGCATCCTTTTGTAAGCAAGGTACATTCACTAATTGTGTACATTAGCTCGGGAGCCGTACATTATACATTTTTCACATTTATTTTGAGCAGTTCATTGACTGGCCCTATGTCTTTTACGGGGGTAGAGCATCTAGAATAGAAAAATATCAGAAAGTAGGACAGAGGGATTAAGTTCCAAATGAAGGACACTGGAGGAGTGAAAAGTGGTGTTACATGAACGACACACAGCATGGTCCACGGCCAGTGGCGTCGCTAAGGGGGGGCAAGGGGGGGCAATTGCCCCCCCTAGGTTATTCCTTGCCCCCCCTGTTGCCCCCCCGCCGAATTTGTAACCCCTTGACTGCTAACGACGGCATGGTGCCGTCGCTAGCAGTCCCAGTCAGGTGCTAACGACGGCACCATGCCGTCACTAGCACTATCTTACCTTGATGGAGGTCTGTGGACCTCCATCACCACCTACCCCGGCGATCTGCCCCTCAAACTGAAGGGCATCACCGGAGCCACCCGATCTGCCCGGTGACGTCTCGCGCAATGACGCGATGACGTCACCGCGCAACTTTATTAACAACTGACAATTGTCAGTTAAAGAGGTATGGGGGCATGCTGCTTAGATGCCTGTATCTCAGGCATCTAAGCAGCTACATACCCCCAACATATACCGTTGGAAAGGTAATCGCCTCGCCTTTCCAACGGTATATAGATTGTAATAAAAAATATTAAGTTAAAAAAATAAAAATTTAAAAATATGATTTGGGGGTCTCTAAAGGCAGATAAAAAAGATCAAAATTGCCTAGAGACCCCCAAATTAAATTATTTAAACAAAGTAGTTTAACTTTAAAAAAAAAAAAAAAAAGTTTAAGTATTCTAGCTAAATGATCACTGTGGTAGCCAATGTTACCACAGCGATCATATAGCTATAAAAAGTCACATTCCCTTTTTAAAAATGGCCGATACTAATTTTTAATCCTATGATCCCTTTGATCATGGGGTTAAATTTAGCCAACGGCAGAGGGAGGCAATTTTTGAAATCCTGATGAACTGCAAATATTATTAAAATCAGCCATTTAGCCTGTGCGGTACGTGAGTAACCATATCATCCCTGGAGCGCCTTGCATTTTTACTGCAAAACTTATTTTTGCTGTAAAAGTGATTTTTTTTCTCCCTTTTCCATCATTTCTTTGGGATTGTAAGGGGAAAGAATGGTGTGTGCGTCTGTGAGTGAATGTATTTAAAGTATGGTGTGTGCTTCTGCGAGTGAATGGAGATATGAAAGGCGTGTGAATGGTCAGTAATTAGGGTTGAAGCCTTGACGTGGCATTACTGCTCACGTAGGAAGTTAAATTATGGCACAAAAAGTACACATTTGCAAAAACGACATCCCTTGGCGCATCAAATGAGGGGCTGTATGTGTTTCTAGTACAAACCTGGAGTGCGCAAGACATAAATGAACATGTAACTATGGATAGAAAAAACATATTTTCTAGCCAAAGCGACATATTCCATCATTATTTGTGCACTCAACTTTTGTCCTAGAAATACATGTAGCCCCTCATTTGAAGCTCCAAGGGGTGTAGTTTCTTAAAATGGATGAATTGTCTGAATGAGGGAGAGCATGAGTTAATATGTGGATGAATTGTCTGAATGAGGGAGAGCATGAGTTAATATGTGGATGAATTGTCTGAATGAGGGAGAGCATGAGTTAATATGTGGATGAATTGTCTGAATGAGGAAGAGCATGTGTTAATATGTGGATGATTTGTCTGAATGAGGGAGAGCATGAGTTAATGTGATTGTGCGTATCATAGATGTATAATTGTGGAAGGGCAAAGATGGCACTAGCAGGATGTTTGAGCCTTGGGGACCAAGATGGCACAGGCAGGGTGTATATGGGACAAAGATGGCAAATCGTATGTGTGTTATCTGGGTGTGCAACCTGTGATCTATCCCTGTAATTTAGGGGGTTTTAAATATACCATTAATGCCGTGTTTTTATGTGAATTCCAATTGATCTATACCTGCAAAGCTGGGTTTCTGTGTTATTCTGTAGATCCATATCTGCTATGCTATGTTTCCATACATTATTTATGTATACCTGCAAATACAGGGCTTGTATGTCTTGTTCAGTTGATTAATACCTGCAATGCTGTTTCCATGTATTTATTTGATCTATACCTGCGATGCTACGTTTCATATATTATTATTGTATACCTGCAAATACAGGATTTGTATGTCTGATTCTGTTTATTTGATATATACCTTCAGTGCTGAGATCACAAGTGAATTTCAATTGATCTATACATGCAAAGCTGGGTTTGTGTGTTAATGTGTTGATCTATACCTGCTATCAGCAGCAGGGTCTAATATTTATATATATATCGGCAGCAGGGACTAATATTAATATATATCGGCAACTGGGGCTAATATTAATATATTTGGGCAGCAGGGCTAATATATATATATATATCAGCAGCAGGATCTAATATTAGGCCCTTAAATCATTTAGTGCAAAAGTTAAGGTATTGTGGTGTTTAAAGGATTTCAAGGATTAGTCTTACTAAATTGTGGCTTCAGGCTTCCCATGTTGAATGATCAAGTATTTTATTGTCCAATAACAAAAGTATCATTCCATAGCACATTACTTTTGGCAATATATATATATATATATATATATATATATATATATATATATATATATATATATATATATATATATATGTGTGTGTGTGTGTGTTTTCAGTGGTATGATTTAATGGTGGAAATTATTAATGCCCCCCCCAGTTTGACTGTGGTATCTTGTGTGCCCCCCCTATATATTGTTTCTAGAGTCGCCACTGTCCACGGCTACTTGTACTTGGGTTCTCATCATCCATGATCAGTCTTTAAAGCCAGGTTAGAGGATGCGCTGAAGCAACAGAAACCTGTTACTGATATACTTTGGCCACCATAATTGCTGCTTTTTGTCATACCTATTCGGTAGTGGATCAAACACTAATAAACCAGGGAGTGTGAGATGAGGAAAGGGGGCGATCTAGTACTGGGGGGAATACAAGCTGGATTTGGGGGTCTAGAACAGGGCAGGAGTAATTGTTCATTACCATTCATTCTATGAGCCTTTGATTTGGCGAGTACAGGAAGCATTTTTGTTATTAGGATGTACAAAGAGTGACATCACCTATTTTTAGGTGATGTCACTCTTTGGGGCTTGTATTTTGTGGAACAATATTAACCATATTGTATCAAATTAACATCATGTTTAAAAATATGTTTAAAGGAAAACTGTCATGAAACAAAGTGATAAAAAAGTTCCATTGGGAAATTCTTTCTGGTGTTTAACCTTTCTCTGGGTCTTCAAATGAATTGTGTATAATACCATGTCCCTTGGGGTCCTCCGTGCAAAGTAAAAGCTGGAAGAAAAAAAAATGCCTTTGTTTTTATATCTGAAATTATAACAACATTTTAATGACATTTTTATTAATAGATATATTTTTTGTGTGACATTTTTCCATTAAAAGCATGTATTTTATTTTTAACAGTCAATGGCTACATTTTAGAATAATTGT
Source organism: Spea bombifrons (assembly GCF_027358695.1). Classification (NCBI taxonomy): domain Eukaryota; kingdom Metazoa; phylum Chordata; class Amphibia; order Anura; family Pelobatidae; genus Spea; species Spea bombifrons. The sequence goes on from NC_071089.1 coordinate 107,083,303, forward strand.
ATTTTTATTTGTTTCCGTTTTCTTTATAGATTTTTGGCTTTTTCATCCAGCTAAATAGCTAGAAGGGGATTATTTGTGTTTTAAGGTCAATGGGTGGAAATTAGATAGATAGATATATATAACACCTACCCACCATTCAAAAGTTTGGGGTCACACAGAAATGTCCTTGTTTTTTATCCATTACATTTTTTATGGAATATCTTCCCTTTATCACTCCCATCACTCTTGTGTTCCAATGGCGCGTTGTGTTCACTGATCCAAGTTTAAAAGGATAATTGATCATTAGAAAACCCTTTTGCCATTTTCCATGAAAAACAGCTAATGATGAATGTGTTCTGAGGTGTTGGTGTTAGGACTGTATGAAATATTCTATACTCTGCCCTTTACAGTCTGATGTGCAGTGGATGCATCTACCTACTTTATGCAATAATTCCCAACCCCACAGGTGGAAATCCTATATGAGACTCGGCTATATGGGATACCTTTCCACGGTTAATAGACAGTCGATTGCTTCTTCACAAATTACATTCCATGTAGTGATTGTTTTAAAATGCGATTATTTCAGATATTAGACAATTTGGAGAAGGGCCTGGCAGAAGATGGAAGCATGATCACCATGAGTCAGAGTAACCAGAACGGTAAGGGTATTTTTTTCTTCTTTTGGGTTTACATGTAGGTCCATTTGTCATCAAAACATACTTGTTAAGAATCCAACTTTTTTACCCCAGGTTAGACTTTATTATAAGTGCATGTTGTCCACTCATATAGCACTATGGCGTTTTTCCTAAATGAATCTGCCAGTCCATTATCTTGCTACTTTTTGGTAAATACCAAAATGTCACACGGTGTTCATTATTTAGAATTATAGACTGCCATGCCAATTGCTTGCCTACTATTTTAGGTATAACATGAGATGTCTGCAAGGACAGAGTGGGGTTGGGGTCCACCTATGTACAGCTATTGTTGGGGCTCTTCAGTGCAGGAACATATATTTCTCCAACGATGGCAGTAAGCCACGGATTCAAACCATAAATAGCAAGGAGTCAATCATAATAATGTATCAAATTAGCACTGGGAGCGATTTAAATGCATCTTAAAGGGACCCTCCAGCCAGTAAATTCTCTTTAATGCATATGATAACTGTGTGGTTCTTTTACATTTCCGTGGTGTCCCCCCTCGTATATGTATGAGGGTGTTCTGCAGAATCCATGCATTTGCCCATCCGTCGCCCTTGCCCCAAGGCTATTTTCCATGTGAGAGGCGTGTTCAGCGTAACACATCTCCCTGCGCATGATATACAGCTCCAGCACCAGTTTAGTGAACCCCCTCGCGCATGCGTGGAAATCACTCACAAAGATTCACTATGCTTACAGTGAACACAAAGTGACAGGTGTGTGAGCGCATGTGTCTGTTTCCTTTTACTCCAGATCTCATGAAAGTTACTGTGTTTACTCCCAGCCTGATATATCACCAGAAGCTAATAATTAACCATTTAGAACTTTCTGTGCATATATGGCAGGCTGAAATGGTAAAAATGAACTGTTTAGAACATTATTTGCTAATAGGTTAGTGTAAGCGTGTTAGACTGATGGCCTGCTGAGACCGTGCAAGGGGCATGACATAGATCGTAGAGAGAACCACAATAACAGTCTGACCCATAGAGAGTCACAAAATAGATTGGAAGTCATTTTGGAAGACTTGTGGATTCAGAAAATGAGTTCTGGGTCAGCCAAGTATTGAAGGTCAATAAATTATCTAGGAAAGTGTTCCCCTTGTAAACCAGAGGCTCAGCATAGCTTCAAAATTGAAATCTGCTCTGTGTATATCTCTCATGTTTGGCTATAAATTATAGAACATCCTTCCATTCGAGGTCCGGTTTGGCCCGCTGTCACTTAAATCATTCCACTAAACTCATCCCTTAAGGACATAGTAAAGCTAAATGCCAGGACTCGCTGCTTCCAAATATCTCAATCTAATTGGTAAAATTGGATATGTGTTTCAGGGAAAGTTGCCTAAAACATATTTTAATTTAGATATGATTTATTGAATGAAACATAATCATCAGAGACTGGATTGGGTTTAAATCGCACATAGGCGCAAAGCATACCAAAGGGAGTGTGTGTCTGTGGGCTTGCTCTAAAAAGTTACATATTTGGCTTTTGTAGATTTTAGAAGCTCAATTTCAATCAAAAGCATGGAATTTTTCCCAGTATGCATTACAGCGCTGCAGAATCTGATGGCGCGATATAAAACAATGATAATATGAACGCTAAGTAAACGTCTTAGAATACTACAGAGGGACCTTTAGTTATAAAATTCAGCCGCGTATGTGGACAGCCCCTTTAATGGAATTATTTGCTGAGAAGATCTTCACGTTATAACATGTTACACTGTTCTGTTGTAGACCAAATACTGTTTCAAAAGCCACAGTTTGAAAATATGTAACGTTTCTTGTCAAAGAATCTGTACAGTCTGCCAAATAAGACTACTAGGAGCCAGGATCTTTACCAGCAACCTTAAGACAAACGTTCCTTTACAGCAGGATCATTTACTCTAAACAGAAGAATAAAACTCCATAGTTTCTCACTTTATTAGTACAACTGAGGTACTTGTTAAAAAAAATATATATATATATGTATCATAAAGCAGCTTGGATTGGGAGGAATAAGGAAGCCAAAGGAACCACCTAAACATTCCAGTCAGTCTGGCTTTTATTTCCTTTATTATTCATTTTTTTATATTTAATGCAGCGGTTCAATATCAAAAGGTTGACCCCTGTTCTGGCGCAGACTTTAATGGAGACTGAATTAGAGTAATTCTACCTTGGCATCTCTTTAACGGCAGTTTTTTTGTGATATTAACATTCTGTATTTACAATAGATGGAGGATTTTAACCTCTCGTCTGCCATCACAAAAAGGAGAAGGTTTCTGTTAGGTTTTTTTTTTCCTCATCCATAGCATGGAACGGCCACGACCGAAAGGCTGCTACAAGGAACAAAGCCCTTTGATACGGGTCAATTAACATGGCCGTGAAACTATGTGCCGCACAGCAGGTCTGCTAAATAATACATGCTTTAGAGCAAGCAGAAATTGAAGTGAAAAAGGCAAACCGGTAGAGGTATTATTTCATAACCTGCAATAACAAAGTGACATCATTAACTGCTCCTCACTGAAAACAATTGAAATCCTAGGCATGTGCCTGACAAAGGGGCGAAGAAGACTTCCAGAAGCATTGATGTTTTTTTTAATCTGTGGAGAAAGAGCAAATAACCTGGAAATGTCCAATATGCAGTGCAAGCGCTTTCACAGCCGTCAGCTCCGAGCCAGCCAAGTGTGCTGTGATGTGTCTGAAAGCCTTTGGCCTCAGCTGCCCCCTCCTTCCAAATGACCTTCCATCACAGCGTCTCCCACAAAATGTCCCCGTCTCCACTGAAGGCTCTCCGCCACTTGAAGGATGCTCTTAATTAGGTCTGTAGCAGCCTCTGCTGCGCAGGAATGCTGAATCCTGTCCGCTCGTCTCTCATTCCTTCAGCCTTCGAGCAGCCGGAGTCATCTCCTTTCTGGGGTCTTCTGTGCTTTATTTTTTACTCTTGTGATAAAAGGCTGCTACAAGAGCACGTAGGATATACGTTACAAAATAACTATTTGGCGTGTGCAGATTCACGTGCTTTGGGTATATTTTGGCTAATATGAGAATTCTCCTATTATAGCAGATTACGCGTGAATGTAGGTCGCTACAAATGTAGGATGAAGATTTTTAGGATTTTAGGATATTGCTAATAAATGGGTTGAAATACCATGTTATCATGTGACTATTGTAATAACAACTTTAATTCCTAACATTTCCCATTATTAACCCTCTTTCACCAGGAAATAATCAAGAATCCAGTCCCGGGGTATTTATTTCAGAGCCGTGTCTCAGCAGCTCTATCATTAGAGGCGTAGAGCGGAGGTTATGAGGTTATACTCGAGGCAGTGGGGTGTTGTTTAGTTGAGGTAGATCAGATAAACTTTTAAATGCGATGTGATGTGTTGCAAGAGTTGTGAATGAACATTTCATTTATTGAAGATAAAGAAATCATTACAACCTATATCTCCCATGTGAAAAAGTAATTACCCCCCCCCAAACCTAATAACTGGTTGTGCCACCCTTGGCTGCAACAACTGCAATCAAACCTTTGCCACAACTAGCAGTGAGTCTCTTACATCGCTGTAGAGGAACAATGGAAGTCTCTCTTTGGCAGAATTGTGTTAATTCATCCGCATTGGAGGGTTACCGAGCATGAGCTTCATTTTAAGGTCCTGCTGCAGCTTCTCAATCAAATTCAGAGTCAGGACTTTGACTTGGCCCTCTCCAAATGTGTGTTTTGCAGAAATGACACAAAAACACACTTACCTGAGATAGAAACTGCAGCCTTGCAGCTGCTGTCTTCCTCGGTAATGATACTTGTCACTGATTGGCTGCTTCAGGCATCCAATCAATCTATAGCAGGAAAACTCTCACATAGCAAACGTACCGGAGCTGACTGGCGGAGAGTATATAATGTGCACAGTGATGTGTCTGGCCAAACTTGCCTCCTGCACAGAAAATAGCTGGTGGGGGCAGAAGGGGCAAATACAGATACGGGGGGTCTACAGAATCACCGTGAAAATGTAAAGGGACCATGCAGCTATCATATGCATTAAATATGTGGGGTCTTACAACTGGAAGGAAAATGGATGGATTAGATGGACAAAATTAATTTGTGTGTAGAGAACGCACATCACGCTCAGCCAGCCTGGGGAGTTTGTGTGTAGCAGCGGAGGAGCGTGCACCTTGCCCTTTATTTGGCCCAGTCTAATGGGGTTCTCCGGCATTGTGGGTTAGCCGAGCGGTGGTCCCAGCAGCCCTGAGAAGATTAGCGAGGCTCTTTGATCGTGCGCGCTGACAGCTGCTTAGCTCTGTGCAGGCTGCCTGCTAGAGAACAATAGGGAGATGCCGCTAAGCTGAGTGGCTTCTCTTGTGTTTCGTGCTGCCAGAAGCTGACAGCTATACGGCTCAGACGCCCCCATCTTTGTCTGCGCCCGACATTACAATAAATCACGCACAGCAGTGAAATGTCCCGTTTTAGTGTTTGTTTCCATCATAATGTGAAAACGGAACATCTTCCGATGTGCGCATGCTTCGAAACCCCAGCCGTGCTAACAAGGGGGATGTTTGAAATCAGAATTCCTAGGTCCAGTGATTGATGGCTAGAAAGACCCTCTAATTTATTTGTGCACATTCACGTACTGATCTTATTTTGCAGCCTCTGTTCAGCTGTGGAGGTCACGTCTGGGCCGGGTGATGTACTCCATGGCAAACTGTCTGCTAATGATGAAGGTACGTGGGCGGCGGCAAGCTGCAGAGCTTACCGTATATACAGCAGTAGAATGCCAATAGGAACGCGACGTTCTAGAATGCTGCCTGGCGCTACACGCTCGGAATACAGACAAAGCATGGATAGCACCAAGGTTGTCTGCGGTCCTTCCGTCTCGTTCTAAAGAAATATTCAGATTCTAAATATAAATAAGATGCTGTTCTGTGCAGTTGGTGGCCCCTTTCTCCAGGGAAGGCTACGGAATGCATCGCTTTATTCGCATATTGGTAACATTTATGAAAAATTATGTGTTTTATATGTGGCTTCCCTTCTTCTTACTGCTCCCTCTATTTTTATATATATGTGTGAGAAAGCGGGTGCTGCGAGAAGGAAACGCTTCCGGCCATCGCTTTATTTGTAGGAGTAATATTTTCATTTTGGGTCCGTATGAGGTTTCAAAGTGATTGGTTTTCCCCATTTATCATATGTGCAGAAAAGGGAAAGATTGCAAAGATACAAGAGAATGGATAACATACAGTCGAGTGTGGGGCGCACACACACACACACACACACAGCTGAGCAGCCAGCATCTGTTAAGCTGGGCTAGTGCTTGCTGGCACACTGACATCCAGCAGTGCTCAAGGAGGCTGGAATATTGATGGGTACCATTGCTGAATTTTATATCTTTAATTTTGCCCTACATGCTTAGCTTTAGCTGGCTATTTACTAATATGACGTTGTCTGTAACTCTCTGGGCAGTATCCCTCAGGCACTTGGATTCTCATTGGCCGTTTAAAATTATTTTCTGTATCTTTTTGTTGTGCACTAAAGTCCATTTTGCACGGTCTGCAATCTATTTTACTGCAGGCGCCGCGCTCTTCCTACGCAGGCGCCGCGCTCTTCCTACGCAGGCGCCGCGCTCTTCCTACGCAGGCGCCGCGCTCTTCCTACGCAGGCGCCGCGCTCTTCCTACGCAGGCGCCGCGCTCTTCCTACGCAGGCGCCGCGCTCTTCCTACGCAGGCGCCGCGCTCTTCCTACGCAGGCGCCACGCTCTTCCTACGCAGGCGCCGCGCTCTTCCTACGCAGGCGTTATTTCTTACTATCTTTTCCATTAAATACGTTTCTTCTCCTATGATGTTAGCCTCTCCTCCAGATCAGGTTCTGTTTTCACGGTGCGTATTTTTTACACGCTCCTGCATGCTAACCAGCGATCATAATGCTGAACACAGATACTGCCGCAGTATGTACATCTAGGTATCTGACACGTCACGCGGGAACCCTCGTTTCCTAATTTGTGTGGACATTTTAATATATATGGCTACTAACCCACAGTATTAAAGTTCTGCTGTCCCCGCGAGAAGTTTGGAGATATCTTTATATTTACCGGTAATTTCTGCAGATGGGACCTGCGCTCTGTTTCTGAGTCAGGCACCACAAGTGGGACATTGATACTAATAAAAGTGAATGTTATGTGCCGTCGCTGATGGATCCGAGTCCCAGCTGTGCTGCCTTCCTGCTATTATTGCTAGTTATCATGGGCTGCAGAGAAATGACAATCACAGCTAAACCTTGGGGGCACTACGACACCTATCTACAGTGGGGTTAATTGACCATAGCTATTCATGAGCTGGCCCTGTTGGCTGATTAAACTATACATTATCAGGGCCAGCCACACTGTCACTACTGCAGAAACCCACTGGGACTGGACCTTCATAATGTATGGTAAAGTCAAGGAACTAAAGCCACATCTCTCCTGCAAACTCTCCATTTAGTTAATAAACCCCTAGAGATCACACTGTGTTACTTTTAAGCAAATTGCAACACATGGTTCAGTCTTTAACGGTCAGATAGTATTAAATGGACATCAGAACATAATGTAATATACACACACAACCACATACATACATACATACGCACACGTGAGCCAAAAAACAGCTTAAACAGTATTAAGATTTATTATAAGGCTTTCTATGTAAATATTGCTTATGTCCTGCGATGTATCGTTGTTAGTAAGCCTAAAACGGCTGCGGGTTTTTTTCCGTTCTTGCTTTGTTTATTACAGTATTCTAGCAGGAATTGAACCTGGTATAGTGAGATAGCAAGGTGTGTGTAATTGGCATTGTGTACTAACAAACTGAAGCAAGTGCCTTTGCATAGCGATCTCTTGTTCGCACGACAAAAGTACTTGTGAATCGGTGCACTTTGTTGCCATCTAGAGGCAGGTTATGATATTGCAGCTCACGATGCCCTGATCTATAAAGATGCCTTTGGGATTATTTTCATGGCTAAATCATTTCTTATTTGTGTTTTCAAGCAGACATATAGGTCAGGCTGGGGAAGGTACAGCACAGGTTACAACGTAACTTAAACTGAACATGCCAGGTACAGTGACGATATACAATATTCTCAGCTATTTACGCCAGGAGCCCAATATAGTATTATATGCCATGTGTTAAAGAAAACCCCGCCTAATCCCCCTCTTCCAACAACATGAGGACCCCCCTGTCCAGCCACGAACTCCAAAAAGTAAAACCGGTAGAGGAACAACTCAGGCATCCGCTCAACCTTCCCCAAGGGGTTATTTTTAAATCCATTTGTTAGTATAGAGCCCTGCATGGGACTGTTATCTTAATCCCGCTCCCGCTGAATTTCTGACCATTACCGCCCCCTCCCGCAACACTCCAGCAAACAACATTCCCAAACATACATTCCCTCATTCATATACTCATTAATTCCCTCATTCACAGATACTCATTCATTCCCTCAATCACGCATACTCGTTCATACAAACTCCCCCACCCCCTTACATGAACTGCAGATTTCCTGCGCATTCCCTCAAGCTCGCACACAGCATCTCTTCTCCTGTCCCGCCGGAAACGGAACAAAGTTGTGTGACATGAGGTAAATGCATGTGACTCCCCTGGGTTCCTGGGCGGAACAAGAGAAAAGACGCTGTGTGGGTGTGCCGGGATTACCGGGACCTGGAAGTACATTGTCTGACCGACCGCAACACCTGAAAAACCGCCCACACCCGCAAATGTCCTCTACTTTAGTACTGAACTCAAATACATGCATTAATTACATATTTCAAGGCTGTACTAAAAAATAGATTAATTTTCACAATTCAAGGGATGCCTCCTGGCATAACCGTATGTACGTGGGCGGACAGGGAATTCTTAAGCTTATTTTTTATACAGGTTACACATATCTAGTTTCTAATATTAGTTTTGTGTTTTGATGGTTACTCCCCTGGAATATCTCTTCGAAATGGACAAAGGTAGATATCAGTTTTTAGTAATTCTCTTTAGGTGCCTCTAGATTGTAAATCTTTACCTAATGTTTCAGTTCATCTGTCTAGTTTTGTCAGACAACTCGAGTATTCATACTATAAGAAGCGCTGTAGAAATGAAAAAATACACTATCCCACTAAACTATTTGCTGAACTTAACACGCCGAAGAGGAAAGAAAACAGAAATTTGGGGTACATGCAAATATCTGAGCATCAGTCAGTAACATGTTTCTGTTCTGCGGGAATGCTTCTGTTTTTTAAATATTCTTAGGATGTCTTGCATACACGGAGTGATTAAGAGCTACCTGCAGAATTTCAGTCCTATTAAAGTCTAGGGACTGTGAAGGCCATTCGTTTAAACTTTGGATTATTAAAGTGATTAATGGTTAATGATGAGATATGTATGTTTTGGAACCTCGCTTCAGCACTGGCCGTAGGACATTGGCTTCCACCGTTGGTTGCCGGTTATAATAATCATTCTTCCTCCTTCCTACACAATACGTGCCACTGGCTGCCACGCCGTAGGATAACGGAGGAACCTACGATTGTTTGAATGGAAGCAGAACCTCCTGAATGCTTCCAAGCGTTGGAGGATTTATTAAGGTATGGATTTGTCATTGCCCAACACAGATTAAGGTCTAATCCCTGCACAAAGACCAGTGGATCGGCTGGAAAGCAGCGCAGATTTTGGCACGCGCCACGTATTTTGCTTTAGTTTTTCAGTTATGTTAATTCAGCAAGAAATAGTAAGTCCAAGTTTCAGTTTGTTGCAGAGTTTTTCTTAACTTCATTTCACTTGGAAAACAAAACCTGTGATTTGGCCATAGGTGCCCACAATTGTGTACGTATGTGTAAGTGTATGTATATGTTTGTATGTGTATATTTAGAGCAGGGCTCTCTCCACCTAATGTATCGGTTTGTCTTAGTCCGTCAATTCTCATCTTGTCATACCCCTTGAATACCGTATTTGCCGTATTTGCTCGATTATAATACCCCTCGTCTTATAATCGGGGTCATCTTATAATCAGATCTCAAATAGGTCTGACTATGAGACGACTAAGATCCAGATCCCCCGCAGGATCCTCCTGTCTATGGCACATAGGGGGTCAAAAGGCATATCATGGGGCACAGTGGCATATAGGGGGTATAAGGCATTTCTGGGGCAGATGTGCATAACTGGGGGGGCAGGTTGGAAAATAGAAGGAAATAAAACCAAAATATTTTTCTCAATCATAGCTTTTATTAAAAAAAAAAAAAATAGTTTACATGAATTAACATTTACTGGTAAAACTTTTTTCCTATAGGGTCGTCTTATATTCAGGCTTTTTCTTTTTTTCCTAAATTAATATTCAGATTTGGGGGGTCGTCTTATAATCAGGGTCGTCTTATAATCGAGCAAATATGGTATATGTGTTGTATTAAGCGCTGTGTAAACTGTTGGCGCTATATAAATAAAAGATAATAATAACGTGTGTGTGTGTGTGTGTTACAAATCCACCGCTAGTGTATACCGTGGGAGCAGCAATCGTATCTCCCCGTTATCTTATCTGGATCATCATTCCTCCGTATTGTGATAAAGTTGAGCGGTTCAGGCAGCGTTTGTAAGGCTAGACGAGGAGAAGGTGTGAGGACAGGATAATCATTAGAAAATGCTTTATTGAGGAAAACGTTTCAATGAAATATCTCCAAGCTGCTTTACTGATTGGCAACCAGACTCAAACTATGGGTGATTTTATTAAACCAGTTTAGTTATTCAGAAAGCGATGCCAGCGACTATTCCCGTTTCTTGCGTATCTGTGAGTTTTCCCCAATTCAGTAAAAAAAAATGGTCTTTATACCTTTAAAGCAGCGTTGCTGCAGCGTGCACCAGGGGGACAATCATTTTAACATAACGTTCTTAGCATCTGATTATTCCACCCCATTAAGTTTTTCTTCCTGCTCTGTATCTTTCTATTTGTATGTTTTTCCCCTTTGGTGAGAGGTGATAGATTCTGGCAACCCTTTTTGTAGAGCTGGAGAAGAGAAATATGTTCAGATAAATAGGGGGGGCTCTAATTAAAAGACTTCCTTAAACAAAGACCTTCGTTAGATTCCTGAAGGTAAATTTCTGGATTCTGTTCGGATTTGCAGAGTAAATTTAAGTCCCGGTATTTCTTCTTCTTCTCCATTTGCATTTCTAAATACGTTGGCCTCCTAAGCTCCCTCCAGCACAGAAATTCGTTAATTCCGTGACAGCAGAACCTAAATAATTTAAGTCGGATTACGAATTGCAAGTAAAGCAAAAAGTCTTAATATATAGTTTTTTCTTCTTTTCTATTTTTCTTTTTCTCTCCAGGACTACGTTCTGGCTGTGGACACGTATCACACGGTCATAAAGTATTACCCAGAGCAGGAGCCTCAACTGCTGAGTGGCGTTGGGAGGATTTTTCTTCAGGTAATTGCGCTGCAGACAGCCGAACCAATATGTTTTCTTTGATTAGTTATGTGGTCATTAAAGGAAATGAAATATTGAAGAAGGCAAAACCCAACAGGGACCTCATTTGTTCTGGTCTCAGCCTTCTAAATTGGACATTAGGATTATTAGGTAATGATTAGTAGATGCAGAAGCTTGCCGAAAAGTGATGTGGTGATGCCAAGATCCGTACAGGTGCACTTTATAAGACAATGAACCATCCCAGCGGAGACCTGAAATATTTGTAAGGCTCAGCTCTTACAGAAATAAATTAACCCCCTAATGCGTCAGGCACAGAGCAGAAACTCTCTCGGTGGAAAAGATGCCAGGGATTCACAGAACCAACACTTATCTCCTGTGAACACCAATAAAAAAATAGTAAACCTGAAAACAACTCACATGTATTTCACGTATGTCCTGAAAATGTTTTTTTAAATGATTATTTATTGATTTATACAGCACCATCATATACTGCAGTGCTGTACAATGTGCGAATAGCAAAATAATAATGACATCATACCCCCAAAAATGTAAGGTGTCCACTGTCCCTAATAGTTATGGCTAGGGAATGGGTACTAACAAACCCTGGAGGGGCCTGGCTGGACCAGGCAGAATCAGAGCTTCATGAGTTGGCTGTGGGGAAATGCAGATGTTGTTTTGACACCGGAACTTAATTGTATTGTGACCCAAGTATAAAACAATGTAATCTTCCAAATCACCGCCAACCCGCTCCAGCACTGGCTCATGCCAGAGACCCGGGGGACTCCCAGAAAAGCTTAAAAAGTTGCCTTCTGGTACATTAATATTGTTAACACCAAGGCATTAAATACTATGTTGATAAGCGTTTGTTTCAGTGACAAAAATACATTAAAGCTGGCTTATCAGCTAGAAAAAGTGTATACACATTGTTCCATAGCGGATCAGATATCCAGAATGATTCATGTTAGCCTTTCAGGAACCGAACTTTAAAATATTGTATTACCGGTATCACATTAAAAACCAGTTACACAATGTTGTTTATTTTAAAGCAATTCTAGTTTCCAGTTCTATTGTCTAATCTACCAGAAAAACACACTTCATAGCCCGGTCACACCCAAAGGGGACTATATCTACACTCACTGGCCACTTTATTAGGTACCCCTGTTCAATTGCTTGCTAACACAAAAAGCTAATCAGCCAATCACATGGCAGCAACTCAATGCATTTAGGCATGTAGACATGGTCAAGACAACTTGCCGAAGATCAAACCAAGCATCAGAATGGGGAAGAAAGGGGATTTAAGTGACTTTGAACGTGGCATGGTTGTTGGTGCCAGACGGGCTGGTCTGAGTATTTCAGAAACTGCTGATCTACTGGGATGTCAGAGAATGGGCAGACTGGTTCGAGTTGACAGTAACTAAAATAACCAAGGTATTCACAATACCATCTCTGAACACACAACACATTGAAGCAGATGGGCTACAGCTGCAGAAGACCCCACCGGGTGCCACTCCTGTCAGCTAAGAACAGGAAACTGAGGCTACAATTAGCACAGGCTCACCAAAATTGGACAATGGAAGACTGAAACAACGTTGCCTGGTCTGCTGAGTCTCGATTCCAGTTGCGACATTCAGATGACACGGTCAAACTTTGGTATTACCAACATGAAAGCATGGATCCATCCTGCTTTGTATCAACAGTTCAGGCTGGTGATGGTGCAATGGTGTGGTGGATATTTTCTTGGCACACCTTAGGCACCTTAGTACCAATTGAACATCGTTTAAAGGCAGCCTGCCTGAGTATTGTTGCTGACCATGTCCATCCCTTTATGACCACAGTGTACCCATCTTCTGATGGCTACTTCCAGCAGGATAATGCACCATGTCACAAAGCTCACATCATCTCAACCTGGTTTCTTGACCATGACAATGAGTTCACTGAACTCCAATGACCTCCACAGTCACCAGATCTCAATCCATTATAGCACCTTTGGGATGTGGTGGAACGGGAGACTCACATCATGGATGCAGCTGCCAAATCTGCAGCAGATGGACAAATCTGTCCATATAGACCAAAATCTCCGAGGAGTGTTTCCAGCACCTGGCAGAAAGTATGCCCGAAGAATGAAGGCAAAGGGGGGTCTGATCCGGTACTAGCAAGGTGTACCTAATAAAGTGGTGTGTGTGTGTATATATATATATATATATATATATATATATATATAGCTGCCACACACATCTTAACCTCTTAATGATGGGCTCAAAATGCATTGTTTTCAATGGGTTTAGTGACTGCCCATTGTCCTTAAGGGGTTAATCATGCCTGTTCCGTGAAATGTGGCTTTAGTGTCTTTGAACCAATGACAAGTTGAGTTAATAAGTCTAATAGGACCCTAGCAGGCTGCTTATTACCTCATTAATCTTTGGTGTTCTTGTGTGAACCACCCCTGCTCCCTTCTGATTCCTTCTGAAACCTAATATTGGTTTAAAACTTTCTGATATCTTTTGTATTGCTGTAAAGTGTGGGCAGCACAGGAGAAATTTAACCCTTTCCATGACCTTGACTACCACAAGATTTTACTGTAAGCGAGCTAAATATTAAGCAGCCTGCATTTGGAATGATCCATGCCATAGGTGTAAAAACTTTCTGATCGTTTTCCCCGAGAAACAGAGGAAATTTACAAGTATATAATTTGTATGCGAGTTCAGTATTGAAAATGATCTTCTGTAATCATAGAATTATAGCTCAAGTGGGACCTGAAGAGAGAGTAAAATCTGAAGGCCTCGTGCAGCTTGTGATACAAACGGTGCATGTTAGGAATGGGATTTATCAGAAATGTTTGTTAGGAAGGTATGGGGGACCTAGGCCGCGTCTTCATTATATAGCCATTTAAAGAATCACTCTAAAGTGGAATCTGTACACACATTCTTATTCTGATAAGTATTTAGATAAAAGGCGCATTATTCCTTATTACCCAGGTATGTTTTCTGTTTGCTACCTAGGGGGAAAAAAGCATATGGGCCCAAACGTACGTATGAGTGCACCTCTCCTCACAAAGACAACGGATGCCTTTTAAAAGAGATTTTACTTTTATTTTGCAATTTGTGAATTTAACAATCTCCATTGGAATTTCCATTTAAAAAGTTTGATGGAGGACGGGTAATGGTTTGGGGCTGTTTTGGGGGTTTGCACCCCTTAATTCCAGTGAAGAACCATATGATTCCAACCTTGTGACACCAATTTGGGGAAGACTCTTACTGTACCAGCATGACTGTGTCCCCGTGAACAAAACAAAGTCCATGAAGACAATGGCGTTTGACCTTAACCCCACTGAACACCTTTGGGATGAACTGGAATGTAGATTACGAGCCAGACTTTCTTCAGCATCGGTGCCTGACCTCACAAATCCTTTTTTTCTTCGCCTGAAGTGGAAAACAAGTCCCCACAGGCACATTCCAAAATCTTGTGGAAAACCTTCCCAGAGATTGTTGTAGCTGCAAAGGCCAACTCCATGTTAATGCCGGTGGTTTTTGGAATGGGATGTCCAACAAGCTTTATATAGTTGTGATGGTTAGGTGTCCGCATACTTTTGGTCATAGTCTAGGTAGGATTTAATTGAATTGCATTCAAAGCAAATGCTATTCACTAAGCTGCTGTTCCGTTACTGTAAGTTCACACAAAGTGAAAAGGTGCTATTAAAGAGGACATCTGGTTAGGGCTTTTTTTTTGGGGGGGGGGGTAGTTGTAGCTTCCAGGTGGGAAATATTCTGTATTATAAGAATGGGCTGAATATTTAAATTTTTGACTAGGTTTACATTTAAAAATTCACATATAACAACCTTTATGTGTTTAACAGAATTTAGAAAATCCTTACGTTTTGTGTGTTCTTTTTTTTTATTATTTTCATGCAGATTGGAGACATAAAGACTGCAGAAAAATATTTCCAAGATGCAGAAAAAGCGATTGATGATTTGGGAACACAGAACGAACCTCCTAACAAAATGTTGCTTTTGATGAACAGGTATGTACTGTTTTGGCGGCATTCTCCAACATGCGGGACCAGGCATGGAGACCAATCAGCAGCCTCAGTAACATGAAAATAATAAAATAATAATGTTAAATAATAATAAAAGTAAAAAAAAAAAAGTCTGCCTACAGGTTGCCAGCTGATCTATGGTTAGAAAACACTGTCTGTTCATGCAGGGGATCAGACACTATGATGTAGCCAGAATCCATCCCATCTACCACCGTTATAAAGTTTATTGAGCTATTGAAGCCACCTATAGCTTGTGTGTGTATATGTGTATGTATGTATGTGTGTATATATATATATATATATATATATATAGAACTTCCAACATCAGTTTGGTGATTGGCATGCTTTATTTTATAAGTGATAATTGACTTTATTAAAATGTGTTTGTATTTTAGGGCTTTTCTTCATCTTGGCCAAAATAATTTTGCAGAAGCTCACAAGTCCTTTACAGAAGTCTTGGCTATAGATCCCACAAATGCCGTGGTAAGAATATCCAGACTTAATTATTTTTTTTTTATTATTATTCTTAAGTAATAGGGATTTTTAATGATACGTCTACATTAACATTGTATGGAAAAGGCTTGAGGTTCAACAGAAATTCCGATTTATTTATTGGCGTAGGTTAGTTCTATTAGTTCTAACTTTTTGCTCTTTGTATCTCTGAATAAAGGGACCGTTTGTAAATGTTATAAATTATCACCTTATGGCAAGTGTTTGTAGTTGCCGAGGAAACCGCTGTTTTATGTAATGATAAAGGTTCTTTGAGGACCAGGTATATTCATTTTGTTAATGTTGATGATTTGCTACGTTAAGCACCTTAATGAAAGGATATTGACTTTTAATTCTCTTTATTGTGCCATGTGATGCCAAAACTGTTATTTTCTAGGCGAATAACAATGCTGCAGTTTGCCTGCTTTATTTGGGCAAATTAAAGGATTCCCTTCGACATTTGGAAGGATTGGTTCAGCAGGATCCCAAACACTATCTCCACGAGAGCGTTCTTTTCAACTTGACAACTATGTATGAGCTGGAGTCATCTCGGAGTATGCAGAAGAAACAAGCTCTGCTGGAGGCAGTAGCTGTCAAAGAAGGTGACAGCTTTAACACTCAGTGTCTGAAGCTGGTATAATTCTCTTACTGCTAATTTCTCTGCTAGTGACAGACTCTAAAAACTCTGTATATATTTAAGCTTTAGATGTAAATGCTCTTTGGAGATTCCATCAGATTTTGGTCAGTCAATAAACACATATCCTTCGAAAACCTTTCCTTGTCAATGTAGACCATGTAGGTCTAACTCGGTCATTAATAAGCCACCATTTACTGGACATTCAAGAAGAGCCAAGAAGAGAGCACTAGCTCTTGAGCTATCCAAGCATCGGTCCTCATCGTCCTCATTTGCTAATGGCAGTTTCCTGTATGGAGTCAAAGTATAATAGAATTATATAGTATATTTGAGTTCAAGTCACTAAGCCTAATTTTGAGCTTAAAGGTTGGGTGTCATGAAATCTGCGAAACATTGTACCATGTTGGTCAAGGCCCTCTGTTTTATGAGTTTCTCCTGGACCAGTTCTGGGTTGGCCTTGGACAGGTCATATTATGCATATTATGTAGAATATTCTTTCCCTTTGAGAAGTAGAATTAACACAAAAATATATTTGACCCTCTACTGCAGGACTACATCTCCCATACTCCTCAGCCAGCCCCTTAGCTGAAGGAGCATTATGGGAGATGTAGTCCTGCAGCAGCTGGAGGGCCGCAGTTTGAGGACCCCTCCTCTACTGGTTCACATAAGATCTTTTATGGAAACGGATTAACTGTTTCTACCACCAATTGTTATTGTTATGATTTACATAAACCAGTTATCTCTAAAATTATACTGGTTGAAAAAGAAACAAGGTGTAGGTGGTTTTAATTCAGCGACCTTTAAGTATCTTTCTCTGTCTTGGATGTTGTATTTGGGATCTTTTTACGCAAAAAGCGAAATCCTGTATGAAAAGTTGCACAATATATTTTTTTCCGTTTTTTTAATTCATCAAGATTAAGTACAGAGTCAAGAGAAGCCGTGTTTGTGAACTAAAGATAGTAGAAACCCAACTGGAACAGCGATGAGTTTATTTAGGAGACTAGTGACTCGCGATTCCAGAAACGCAGTAAGATGAACACATTAGCTTATTGGCTTCATATCAAAAAACCCACAACGTAAAACACCGAATTAAATATATTCCAAGTACACACAACCAAGATCCGCACTGTACTTCTTGTTACAAAGTACACAATGGCTACAAAACACCGGCCTCCGATTTATTCGACTCATTTATCCGACAACCATTCACGGCACGAAGGCGTCTGGTTTATTACTGAGCAGCAGCAGTTAAACCCGATAGGTCAGCAGATTAACATTGATTTCACATAATTTTACAAGACAGCATAGAATTAGTGCCAATGACACAGTCTGCTTTTACCCAGCTCCCCATCTTGATAACCTCCCTTAGTATCTTAGGCCCGCCATGTTGTATTTGGGGTCTTGTATTAGGTTCTAACCTTGCCGTTTAACAGTAAACTGATTCTATTATGAGCTTGAATGCCGTAACTGGAAGCAGGAACAATTATTGCAAGCGGTGTCAAAGGCGCGGATATATCCATACATAGGTTTTTGGAACTCTATCACAGAAGTTAACCCCCGCCGGAGTGAGAGTATTCCTCTGACGCTAGAATTTGGATTCATGATCTTGTATACTAGGCGGTTGTAGATATCCATAAAGACTTGTATAAACTCTGATTGTAGAGAAGTGATCACCAGCTCTAGAGCTCGGTAAGTGCTTTCTCTCTGGAAGTTCTTGCAAATACCCAGGTTGCTGACACGGATTCACCTTGCCTACATATAACCCGCTGCACGTGTGAGAATACGGACTTTATATGCAGTCTGCTCTTCCATTGTTAATGTGGTCAGCTTCAATATATATGATGGAATGGAAATAACCAGTCCACAAGCTTAGAGTACCTACAGTGTTCCTTCTGAGACCATCAGTCCAGCGTGGAAACAGCAGACGACTCTTTACTGGACTTTCACTGCCTGCAGCTTCTATAGCAACCGTAGCCTTTTATTTTTTGAAGAGCCATTTCTTTTAATGGAGTTTCCATAACCCTCTATATCCAGCAGATACAAATGGATCGATAAGCATGAACTCACAAAACCAGATCAAAAGACATATGTAATGATCTTGAAAGTGACCGGTGCATGTTATCAGAGTAGTAAGCAAGGGTTAATTTATTAATGGATGCAAATTAATTTACTATAGAATGCGGCCATAAAATAAAACATTTATTTCGTAGAAGCAGCAGAAATTTACCATTGTTTCTGGACCAAAACTTTGCTTTTGATTTGTTTTCTGCATACACTGCATCCGCAGAGCAGGCTGCCGTTCCGTGATACACGGTGCCGTCATTACTCTCTGCCATGAAGCTCCAAAGGAGGGAGCCTTGCCTAATCACACCCTTCTTCATGCTGTCATTAGTAAACAGGAGGCTGTGCGGCTACGCGTTATAAATGGATTTGTAGAGTAAAGCACAAGGTAATTTGATCACGTGACCCACATTATTTTCCAAAAGCCCTTAAGAAATATCCCCGTGTACGGTATGGGAGTTTGATCACATTTTCGGAAGACGGGTTCCTTACAGAACATTTGCAGCAATCACATACAATGCCGCATCGGGACAACCTCCAGTCTCTTACATATTGTACCATCGGGCCGTGCCAGCTGTTCCTGTACACAGAAGACAAATACCTGAGCTGCATGGCTTGTCCCAGTTCTGCAGAGCGAACACAAATAGTTTTGTGTTTCACAAAGCACCACGTTCTCTATTTTTATTATTCACATAGCCTGTTACCAATGGTAGTCCTAGCGGTCTGGTACAGGGAGCTGACACTCTACTGAATGTCCTTACACCAATGCACATTCCTATTAACAAATGTTGGGCGAATGGTTGGGCGAAAACTGTTTTATGTCTGAAGTGGAAGTTCGCTTGAGTGGTGTACTTTATGCATTATGAAGGGCTAACAGTGGAAAGTTTCTTCCATAATAAGTGAGCTGGCCCCAAATAATGCATAGCTCAGTAAGTGAGATGACCAAAAAAAATCTCATAGATTGAACTATACACCAGGCCAGCTCATACCTTCTCCTCCTGGAAGCTGACACTTTAGGTATAGTGGATCCAGTGAGCAACTATTATATAGCACCATCATAGTCTGTAGCGCTGTACAACAGGTAGACACAACATAACAATTTGACTTACAGAAACAGGCAAGGAGGGCTCTGCTCAAACGAGCTTCAAATCTAGAGCCTACATCTGGAGAAGGCCTTGAATGTCCATCTTTCCCGTTACTTGTTTTATTCTTAAAGAAAATAACTGTTTTCAGATTAGGATTCTGTCTTTTTGGGAATCCTACTCTAATCTGTCAGTTTACAAAAACTCCAGTATACGTGGTCATGATAGCATTTAGAACATAAAAAAATCATCATCTCATCATCCTCAATAAAGCATTTCTATCCATTAGATGAGATGTAAACGCACTTGAATCATTTAAGTTACCCAGGCACTTGATTAGAGAAATCTTCGTCCAACTGTCTGGAACATCCTATCACATCTCTATTGACCCGAAGCTATTGGATTGTTTGTGATATATCTCAGCCTTAGTGTTAACAAGATGCAAGTTATCTCTTAAACAATTTCCTTGAGCTAAATTATTGTATCTAAACAACTGTTATGTAATTAAAAATATATATTTTTTGAAGATAAAAATTATGCTTTTTGTTCCAAAAACTGAAGATATTTTGTTCGAGCATCAAAGTTTTCAGCAGGCCGATTGTACGGCGTCCAAATGGGCTCTCCAACAAACAGCCTCATGGCTTTCACGTAATTCTAGGAGAAGACAGAAGAAGGGACAGTGAATTAAACAAGGCAGCTGGCACTGTACTGGTGAACCTCATTCTACATATATGTCACAGAACAGTTTATAACTTATAGAATCAGGTATATTTACATATATTTGTACCACATACATGTTTTCCCAGACTTGCCATCCTAACAAAGCCTTTTGTCCCTTAACATCTCCGTTAGAATGTTTCACCCGGAAAGTACGAGGCCGTTGAGGGTTTTTGTGTGGCCTTCAGCCCGCCTGAAAAGTTTAGATTGTATTTATGACATCACTGGTTTAACAGGATGTTCAGTCACAGCCAACAACATAAACAAAAAAGAACTTTGTACTCTTCAGGGCAATATCTGATCAGTAATCCTAATATTCAAGTGGAAATGAAACCGCTCATTTTGTGTCACTCTCCTTAATGATCAAAGCTCTGCCAAGTATTTACGCGAGAAAAGTTACAAACTGGATTAAGCCTGTCTCTTCCCGGACCCGGTGACGATGCACGTACACATTGTTTTCTGCATGAAGATTAGAACATAACCGGAAATGTAGGGTTCCACTTCCCAATATATCTATATTCATTTTGTATTTTCAATACTGACGTTTTCATCCAGCGTGAATCGATGGTAGATGCCGGCTGGGAGCGTGATCATGTCTCCTTTCTGCATGAAGATCCGGATCCAGCGCTCCTCCTTGTCCCGCACATCAAAATATCCGCTTCCCTCCAGAATGTAGCGGATTTCGTCATCTAAATGGAGGTGTTCCTCATAAAAGATTTTCAGCTGTATGAACAAAGGTTTCATTTGATTTATTGTATGTACCAAATCGCTTTTAGTATAAATCTTGATACTGTATTTATTAAAAGCTAATTCTCATTGGTAAAGTTTGGGTGTGCAGGAAAGCACAGTAAGCAGTATAAAGCTCTCCTAAAGAATTATGTAAAAATGTTTAAAAAATGGCAGACAAAAAGGGGTGAATATATATATATATATATATATATATATATATATAGTTAGTTCTGTGGGGAAACCCAAGTCTTCTGGCTTGTCTGGTGGATGTAGATGACCTTTTAATAAACACACACACACACACACACACTGCCAGACTGGCTTCTAAACGTATACGCCGGGCTCTTTAATTCTTTATAAGCATGTCTAGACCTGGTCATCATTTCCCATTGCAGATGCCATATTTCGCACTGTTGCACCTGCATATTAGACCTCGAGTCGCTATAAAATACAACAAAGTACCTTCTGCTCGTAATTTGGCAGCGTGTCTTTATGTATGGTTATTATATCCATCCAAGTATAATTATTTTCTTTGCGAATCTTGGCCAGTTCCGGATCGCTCTCATAATTATCTGCATCCAACTGCAAATTGAAAAAAAAAAAAAATAAATGAACATATGTATAGCTGTGAAAGCGCGGTACGTCCAAGTATCCATATATTAACATATGCTTATAGAAGAACAAAATATTACATTTTCGGATTTCTACAATTTCACAAAATATATTAAAACTAAGAAATGTGCAATAATCCATATGGTTACTTTAAATTTAAAAAAAATTCAATCGATCCACTTGTGATATCACCCCACAAGAAGCAAATGAACTCTTCCAAACTGCATACATGCCGGGCTTTCTGTATGTTCCTGCCTGCAAACAGGTGAGCTAATACATTATAATCCATGTTTTCCTGGGTTTCGTATAATACGTATAAAATCGTATCTGAAATCCCTGATAAAATCCCGAAGCGTATAATAGTCAACAACTCTACCAAAAATAAAATACAGGGCCTACGATAACCCCACAAACATAAAGGTCTCCGTCCCCGTTATTTACCTCAACAGAAGAACAGTACAGGACGAGTCCATGACTGATCCCTGCCGTTACCCACAGGGCATAAAAAAACCCACATTGAAAAGATTCCCAATCGTTCCTCAAAAATGGGACCCAATGGATCGCCGAGCTATTATTCACCCTGTCCTTACAACCAAAAAAAATCATCCAGCCCATATTTAAAAGCCATCTATTGAATCTGGCAGCACAATGTTTACGGCTAGTGAATTCCGCATCTTTACTGGTCTTACTTTAAGCAAAAATTATTTTCGAGTCTGAATGGATGATATCTCGTTCTTTGCCCACTCCTGTTAATGAACAGGTCATCAGAGAGCGGCTGGTGTTGCGTATGTATCTGCATAATGACATCATATCCCCCACTAAGACGCCTTTCTTTATAACCGAGGTGTTCCGTTCCTCTTACAAAACCCTCCACTTTAAAAAGCTGTAGAAAATACATTTTCTGAATATATATCAGGAAAAAGAAAAGGAGCTGCAATTAGAATGAAACGTTTTAATAAAAATTCAAGAATTTCCCTTTCACAGGATTCTCATTATTCCTCCCCGCGCTGTTAAGATGCCGTCTCGCCCTCCGGCACAAACCGTTATTCTTAGCACAAGACGGACATTTTGTTTTGAAGGAAAGGGAAAGGAAAACACAAGAAAAGCAGAAAAACGCAGGAATGAAAAATGAGATCTTTGTCTAAAATCATATTAGATGTGGGTGTCCCCGTCGGCCTTGGGACCGAGCGCACATTGTACGGGAACAGAGCGCTGACTGAACGTCAGCAGTAAATGATGTTGGTGCCAAAATGCCAGGTAACTCGGAACCTCGGCTAATGAGCCATCGACGGGAAACTCATTTATTATATTTAGCCTTTCACAGTCAATTACTTGCCAACCCCAAGCAAAATAAAGAAGGTCGTTTAAATTAAGTAGACTCTCCAAACGAGATTTGTACTTCCCCCCCGAAAGCAGAAGTCATAATTGGTCTGCTCCATCTATATTCAGCTTTATCGTAATGTAATTATATCAATCCAGTGAATAAGATATGCAGGGCCCGGGCCCCCGAGTGAACTACTAACTGCCAGGATGCCTTGTCAGCTTATTGGCCGAGTAGATAATATGAATGATCAGCAGGCATTCTCGCTTGGGATCATGTTGTCCATAAATACATTTACCTTGGGTGCTAAGCCTTAGCGATGCTCCCGACACCCCCTCGCTGTAGAGTGCCAGGATATGACATCATATTTCAGTACTCTGACACGCCAGAGTCTTTAAAGCAGTCTATGGAGAATGTATCGGCTCAGTTGGGGGGGGGGGGGTCAGAGTTCCCCTTGTACCTGGCCCTTTGAGCAGCAGCGCACCAGGGTGTGATCTTCCAAGGGGGTGATATGCGCCCCAGTTTTGCTTTGGGGGTCTGCCACCCCCTGCAGCCAACACTAGAAGACGTTGCTGCTTATATGCCAGCCGGTGCACTTAGCCGATGCCCGTGACCTCAAAGAGTTTAAGCAGAAGCATTACCATCATAGCTTCTAGAATCGCTTCATTCATTCACCTTTTCTAACTCATAGCTTTTGGTTTTTAATCATCGTTTTTAATGTTTTTGAAAACATCCAAGGAGACACTCCAGCTATCACAAGCATCCTAATGCACAATATTATTGTGTGTCCCCTAAACATCTTCAGACAGCCCCCCTTGAAGCGGTGGCGGTGTGAAAACATCCAGGTCAAAGTACAGACCCAAAGCCCACTAAGACCCGGCGGGTCTGCGGGAATCGTTTGGGGTGTAAGGGGGGGAGGGAGATTACTTTCTCATACAAGGGCTTTGGGGGCTGCATACATTTTAGAACCATCAACAGTGTGTTTCTTCACTAAACGTAATGTAAGGAAGTTTTATTTTACTGAGAGGGCGGTAGATAAATGGAATAGCCCCCCAGCAGAAGTGGTAGAGGCTAATACAGAGAGGGGATAGGCAGAAAACTATAAATCAAAGCCGAGACCAATGACTGATTAAGAGTCTCCACACCAGAGAGAGCGCTGGTTATCTGCCAACATTCTGCATTTTATCGGGTTTTGGGATTACGCCAGTTCACTCCATTATTCTTGATTTTGGCAGCCAGCGGACGAGGATCCCCCATGTGGTTTCATCATGAGCAGCGCTACGGAATACGATGGCGCTACATACAAACAATCCGTGTCCCGCGGTATATGAGCAGAATTCCTCCTCCCTAAATGGTAGATCCCGTTACAAACGTTCGAAACATGCATCAGCACGTCTTTGCCTATACATGTGCATGACACACAACACGTCACATGTCGCAGAACGCGTCACATGTCCCAGAACGCCTCACATGTCCCAAAACACGTCACAGAACAAGTCACAGAGCGCACATTACAGAACACACGTCACTAAACAAGTCGCAGAACACGTGTGTTAGCGTTATCAGTATGTTAATGTTTGGATCATGTGTAGAGCACCGTTGTTTTCTGTTATTAATAATACTGTAGTCCTCGTGTTACTGACACTCGGCACTGTGTAATCTTGTATTTCCCGTCACAGCCGCCCCGAGTCTCCAGTCACAGATAAGCTGCTATTTCGTGGAGATTGGAACTAATTTTACATTAAACTGCCGCTCTGTTACATTCATTACACGCGTGTACCTGTGCTGCAGGGGTACATGCGTGTCGCTGTCAGTGTGCTGCAGGTGTACACGCGTGTCTCTGTCAGTGTACATGCATTCTCCGAGGCTCAGGCACTAGAGCACACAGAGGGTGCCCCGGAGCCCAGCCAGTCCGGTCACTCACTTTGTATGAGTGCACTCCGAGCTCACTCAGCTGCTGCACTGTGACGGGCTGATCAGGATCCAGCCGGTGAGGCCGCCTCTGGTCCTCCGCGGAGTCGTCCATATACCAGGCCTGCACCATGTCCACGGATACCGAGCTCGTTAGTGTACAACACAGGGGGTTGGCGCGGACACAGCTGCCTAGTGCTGCGCAGAACAGCGGGACACGCCCACCATACGTCATCCATAATATACCGCAGAGCTCTATACACTGAGCGGCTCTCACATGTGTCGCCATACTGGACGAAACGCGGCCATTTTCTGGGCTAGACTCTACTACCAGGAGGATAGACGTTAAAGCCAGCAGCGCCGTACACGCAGTTATTTCTTGCACTTAAAGATTCTTTCTGATTTTTTTTTTTTACTTTTTGGTTATTTATTCTCAAAATTTTTGTCACAAAAACTGCACAACCTGAAAAGCGGCACTGGAGTCTCTGAACCAAACCCAAGTATAACGATCTGTCACTCCTGCAGTGTACAGTCGCCAGCTGTATACCTGCAGCCATGCGCTGCATCACTAAAAATGCCGCTGCGTGTACACCATGTGACCATACCTGGGAACTCCCCAGGTTTGACCCAGAGATCGCCAGGTGAAGCACAGCTTCTCCGAGTCAATACCCAAATCCTCCGGGTCGCAGGAGCGGGGTCTTGACACGCCCAGCTCCCCGCCCATTTCCCCTTTAAGTGGGGGTGTTTCCCGCTGACGTCAGTGTGCAGTCCTGGCTGCGTCCTTCAAGGGAAAGCTCCGGGTAGCTGGAGCCCAGAAGCTCCCAGGTATGCACGTGACGGCTGCTGGCCTTAAAGTGCTAGGGCCACTTAGTCATCCCCAGTCCTGTTTGACTCCCACATGGACATGGACTTATTCACTCCGGCTACCCGGAGCCTTCCCTTGCGGGACGCGGCCAGGACTGCCCACTAACGTCAGCAAGCGGTCCCGTGACGCCGGTGGGCGTTCCCGTTGATGTCGGGGGCATTCCTGCTGTAAAACACCCCCATTTAAAGGGCAAATAGGCAGGGAGTGGGGTGGGTCAAGACCCCACTCCCGCAACCCGGAGGATTTGGGTGTTGACCTGGAGACGAAGAGCTTCACCCAGAGATCTCTGGGTCAAACCAGGAGAGTTCCCAGGTATGCACATGGACTAAAAAAAATATATATTTATATATATATATATATATATATAAAATCTACCCACCCTTGGGCTGTGGGAGGAAAGCTCTACAACTTGTTTATCGATCACTTTTTCTGGTTTGTATAACTACCTTCTTGTTTATCTAATAGAAAAGACTCTTTTACACTGGGAACAGCCCCGTGGTGATATAACATGTGAGAACGAGCAAACCTCCCTATGATCTACAAATCCTGGCCTTTGAAGCCAAACAAAGTAAAGTAAATAGTAAATCACCACAACTCTAGAGAAACTTACGATTTAGAATGCTAGTAACTCTGTATATGTATGGTAGGGGACTCATTTTCTTATTTCACCAAATAAGAACTAAAGTAAAATCTGAAATTGGAAAGACGAGGCAAGTTGGCATTAGAATTTAGGCAGGTTTGTAGAAGCAGGCAACAGTAGTATTCATAACCAGGAACTTTTGGGCTCTGACTACCCGGAGCCTACCCTTGCGGGACACGGCCAGGGCTACCCTTCAGTGGGCGGTCCTGACGACATTGGTGGGTGTTCCTGCTGATGTCGTGGGACATCCCCCATTTAAGAGGGAAATGGGCGGAGAGTGGGACGTGTCAGGACCCTGTGACCCGGAGGATTCTGGTGTCGACCCAGAGGAGCAGCACTTCTCTCAGAGTCTCCGGGCCAAGCCCATAGAGTTCCCAGGTATGGTAGTGTTGGGAAGGTTCACTTCACAATGTAGAACGCCTCCTGTCTTCAGTAAAAACTTTGCTTTATGTCACTGCGATAAAAAAAATCACCAATTATCACATTTTCATTGGAAGCTAGCCATGTCTGTCCAATGCGGCCCATGTAAGAAGCTTAGAAAGGGTCTATCCTTAATCAGGGTCTCGTTCAGCTGGTATTTAACCAGCAAATTTAAGGTGTGTCCGTTAAGAAGAAAATACTGGCAGTAGTTTTTACAGGAACCACCTTATGAAATGCCAAACCAATTCCTCATCCTGTCAGAGTTGGCATTGTAGAGAATCTCTATGGCCAAGACACACAGTAAAATCATACTAGGAAAAAAACATGAACGTCACAAATGGAGGTACACATTTAGAGAGTGCCGCTTCCTCTTCCAACCACTGCGTATCTTCAAAGAAATACTACCATAGCAGAAGCTAATTAATACCAATACAATAAGTATCGTTAGTAGTTTTATCTTTGAAATGGGTTTGTAGGATATGTCTTGGGGACTCCATGTTTAAATAAAAGTGGTATTTCTTTAGTAATATTTTTTTTACATTATTTGGTATTTCCTTTTGCTTTCTACTGAGTGATTGGTAATGTAGTTCTACTGAAAAGATGAAGACTCCCGCAGTGTGCCAGCAGCATGGCAGACAAGGTAAGAGAAAGCACCGCTGGGCAACGTTGCACAGCAGGGACAACGAGAACTGGATCTGCAGATTACTCATTTGATTTAGGCTTAGTGCTACGTTCTCCTTTATATTAGGGTACACTCCAGCACTTTACTGCATATAGTAACAGAGTCATTTAGGTTGAAAAAGTCTATAAAGCCAAACAAGGCTATTGGTCCAGAAGAAGTAAAAAAAACCCACATTGAGAGATTTCTAATTGTAATTCAAAAAAAGGGGGAAAATCCTTCTTGACTATAAAATGGCATCTGATTTCTCACTGGATGAACAAACTATAACTACTGCCCTTATAGTGAGTTATATCCCTGTATCTTCTTGGATATAAAAAAAAACCATCAAAGCATCACATTTTTCAACATCTTTATTGTTCTTACTGTAAATAACCCTTTTTCTTGCTTTCTTCAAGGCTGAATGGAACATCTTGTTCTTTCAGGCCAGATTAATGAACAGGTCATCAGAGAGCGTCTGCTATTGTCCCCATAAGTAGTCCCCATAAGT
This sequence comes from Spea bombifrons, assembly GCF_027358695.1. NCBI lineage: Eukaryota > Metazoa > Chordata > Amphibia > Anura > Pelobatidae > Spea > Spea bombifrons. Next base: position 107,111,049 of record NC_071089.1, read on the forward strand.
AGTCCAAGTTCAGTACTGGACTTTTTAAGACCAGGTGCCGACATCTGCACTGCATATTCATGATTGGGTCTCATTAAAATTATATTTTCTGTTCCTATCGTAGACAAAAAGAGCAAAATATGCAAATTATTTTCCATTACAATATAAAGTTGATATTACAAAGAGTGTAATTTTGATTCTCGCACACGTGACCTTCTAGTCCAACTTTCTTTTAGCGTTTCATTCCCTTTACAGATACCAAACAATACGAAGGAGGCGTCTTGGCAAATTCGATCTATGTGGGAAAGCCTGAATATCCATGACATCGCATTTAACAGATTAAAAGAAAACCCATTAACTTCACACTTAACAAAGGGTATAGCCAAATCCAACCGACCCTTCCCCTTCCTTTCCTGAGCATCTATTGTCGTCCAGTTGAGTTACTATAGTCCGTGTGAAGTATACGTAATATTATGTTATTGCACATTATATTTTTTGCCACTAGCCCTGATACGAGTGGGGCAGTCTTGGCCAGGAGTTATGTAGCGCTTACCTAATTCACAGCGATCAGGCCTTAAACATAATATGATGCCAATGCGTAACATGAACGTTGTGATACCATGAAGAAACCTAGAGGAATGTGCAAGAAACCCTTCTTTGCTGAGCTCAAGAAAAGAGGGGTCCTTTTTGTATAAGCTCCAGCTCTGCCCAAACTCCTTAATCTGGCCTTGCCTGAACACAGGGACATCTGGTCATCCTGATAAAGTGGCGTGTGTTAAATAATCTATTACCGAGAATTAACTCAGCCCTCCAAAACATAATCCATCTCCAAAGTGTAAGGAATACCGCATCTGTGTTAATACATTTATCTAGCATGAGTTATGGGTTTTTTGAATACAGACTATATAAATTTAATATATTAAGAGACAATGCTTTTGGAGGCTGTATTTTACGATTACATAGTAATTGTCGGCCTACCTGTCATTCATTTATTCAAACACAGATTCACTAATGGTTTTAACATAATTATCGATGGATATAATTTGCCTAATACTTCTCTGTCAGGGAAAAAGTATGTCAATTAGACTGGAAACTGAAAATGAGCACTTATTTTACATTTAGTGAGAATTATTTTTTTTTCTAGAAGAAATGGAAATAATGTAGATGATATGGCTTTCTAAAATTTAAGTCTCTGTCTTCTTAACATACATGCACAGGCATTGGACTCCATTAAGCCCAGTATGATAGACAGACTCACTAGGATCACATTAACCCTTTAAGGGTAGAGATGTTTCTTTTTTGTGGCAATGGCTATTTAAACATTTTTGTGGTGTTGCTGTTTAGCTGTAATTTCCTTTTCTCTCATTTACTATACCCACATGTGTTGGGTTTTTTTCAGGACAAGAAGGGCTTTCTTAAATACCATTATTTGCTGATCATCCCTTGGGACTTGTGGGCTCCAGCTACCCAGAGCCTACACTGCTGATGTCAATGGACAGTCCTGGTTATGACGGTGGGCCTTCCTGCTGACATTGCGGGCATTCCCTCTGACTTTAGTGGGCGCTCCCGCTGACATTGGGCATGTAGTGGGGCACGTCAGGACCCTGCTCCTGCAGCCTGGAAGATTCAGGTGTCTACCTGGAGAAGTAGAGTATTCTGGAGTGCCCAGGTGAAACGCTGAGAGTTCCCAGGTTTGCATATCATGTGATTTACTATAAAAAATAATAAAATATAGTGAAACATTGAAAAAATAATAATTCTAATATTTGCCCTGGGTTTATAAATACTAGACTTGTGCATTTAGATTTGTACAAATTGCAAATGTAATGAAATTTGCTGATTTCGTCAATTCCTACAAATCTCTGAAAACAACTCCAGACCCCCCCCCCCACGAAACGGACAAAAATTAGGCGAAAGAGCTAAAAATTTTGATCCCAAATTCGCTGGCTCTTTCACTCCTACTATCGCACACGCTCTGAATGTCTCCCTACCTTTAACAGGGCGACATTCAGACGTCTGCACGACCCCAGTGGTGCTCGTCCGGCCCCTGACCAGTGAAATCTGCAATAGAGGTAGGGGGTGCGGGGGAGTGAATGGGTGAATGAATGAAAAAGTAAGTGTTATGGGGCAGAAATGGGACAGGCAGGCTGTTTAGGGTTTGCAGAGGTGGCACAGGCAGGCTTTTAAAGGGGCAGAGGTAGCACTAGCAGATTGTTTAGAGGCGGAGGTGGCACAGGCAGGCTATTAAGGGGCAGTGGTGGCACAGGTAGGCTGCTCCAGGGACCAAGGTGCCACAGGCAAGCTGTTTCAGGGCCAGCTGTGGCACAGGTTGTTTTATGGGGCAGAGACCTTCCATGTCAATGTCTGGCTTAGTGTATAGTGATAGAGGTTATGCTGTACCATATCTGTTCAGTAAATGTTATTTATTTAAACTAATTTAGTGTATTTATAAGTTAATCTTTTTTTAAGATTTCTAGTTGTTTACAGTTGACATACAGTTTACACATTTGCCAACATTATTTTTTTGTGTGTAGGGGAGGAGGTTCCACATACAGGATCCGCTCCTGTAGAATAGAATGGCTTATGTCTTAATGCCAAACAATACCAGGGAAAGGAAGACAATTACTAAACCTCTGGTAGAGGTAGACTACAAATTATTGTTTTGGAACAGGACAGGGGGTGGGTTCCCGTCCAAGCAAGTGCAGAATGAATTTAGATTAGGATGACCACATTTTATTTCTGCTATTCAGGGACACACTATGACGCGCATGAGATTACACACTCGGGCAATCCGGGACATGTGGTCACTCTAATTTAAATAGGGGAGATAATATATTGGATCAAGTTGTGAGCATCACCAAACATCCCAGTACCATGAGATGTAGGTCTTGGAAAATTCTCTAGCCTACATCACACCTAGTACTGTCAACTAAAAAAATGATCCCAGTACAAACAAGGCACCCATTGAGGGCATTTTCTGCCCTGGCTGAGGCAAGGTGGGTGTTGCAGAACAAACATTGTATTGGCTGTTACTAGGGATATGGATCCAGACTGTATCTTCTGTGATCTTGCTGTGATCTCACTTTTATGGCATCTTTTTTTCTGGCTACAAAGCCTCAGAGGTCCTTTAGGCATTTTATCCGTAACTTAGCATTTCTTACTTTACCAGACTTCATAACAAAACCGAGGAGGCGGGGAGGGGAAGTTGACCTTTCAAAGACTAATAGGAAAATAATGCTTTCATTGATTTACACTTTGTAATGTCAAGAAAGAACTCTGAGAAGTGGTTAAAGCTATTGTTGACTGCATTATCCCCATTACTGGTTATTTCAGCAATTCAGCAACATTAATGCTTTGTCTTTTGAGTGACAGGATTAGCAGTAGACTCGATAACAAGCTGTAGGGCAGCCTTGATCTCTCTGTGGATATTCAGTGAGTTTGATAAGCTACAGAATTTCTGATTATCAAGCAGGTTGCATTGTTAGGTGAGCCTGAGTGAACTACATGATAAATATTTAATTAATAATCACCCCTATTGAATACCTCCTTAAAAACAAAAAAATGTCAATCACGCAAGTACAGAATTCATGTTTTCCATACTGAATGGACTCTGGAACCTGGGAGGTGCTCTTCTCCATCCCCTAATGCTGCAGAGAACGGACGAGGTGCACCCGGTAGCTAGGCCTGGACTGGCCATCTGGCAAAACTAGGGAAATGCCAGCTAAGTCTCTGGCAAATGGGGCCAAATACTCATCTTTACCGCCACCTGTGCAGCAGATCCAGTCCTTCAGTGTACAGCCACTGGCTGGGTACATGAGGCCACGTGCTGCTAGAGTGGAAGAACATAGCGTGTGACCTCATGTAACCAGCCAGATGTACATCATTTAATGGCTGCTTGCCTTAAAGTGCTAGGGCCACCTTTCATCCCCAGTCCAGCCCTATAACATGACATCTAAAGTGGATTGCATAAGGAGACGAGGGGACAGAACAATGCTTAGAACCATCAAAATCTGCGTAATTTATTTACATGTATACTTTTCAAACATTTTATTAAGTTAACTGTGTGGCAGTATTGGAAATATAAATGCTGATTTATTAAAGGAGCAGTCATACCCAATAACGTATACACTTTCCCCTTTAATTATATTTAGTTCCCTCTTAGCCTCCCCATCTTCTGCAGTGTTTCTGTACAAATTGCTTTTCAGACATTTGGCTTTGCACAGCTAACACCGATGGCGCCGTAGCTGGTTCTGCAGACTTCTATGCCATCAGCAATGACAGGCGCTACAGGGTTCATTCCGGATCCCTTCCACTAGAGGAGAATGCAGTGACCACATAGTGAATGTTAATAGTGAATGGTAAACAAGATGCTTGTCTCCGCAAGGGAGGCATCATGGAGTTACATACATGGTTAGAAAAACACTGATGCCCAGATAGAAGATCCTAATGTGATTCCTCCCTGAACATAATGGGTTATGGGGCTCAAAGGAGCCTGAAGAGGTAAATATCCTGTGCAGTGCTTCCCAATCCAGATAATAGAGCATCAGGAGCTGCAGAGACAGGAAGAGCCTTGCTAGTGTTCCTCTATGTTAAATTGCTTTGTTCGTGACATTATCTCGCCTCTGGGTCTTCTCAGTCCACAACTTCCACTGTAACAGAGGCTCGCTGTGTTCTCACGCTTTATCACCACATTGCTGCTGGCCTTGAGAACACAGTAAGAGTATCTATTTTATTTGTGTTAAGAACCGTATCTATTCTTCCACTCACAGGGACAGAATCATAGGATCTCTAAAGTATTTTTTTTTAATATAAAATAGCTGGAATTACAAACCTGCTGCATGTGGCTGACTGAAATCATGTACGTCTAGCTCCATCTTGTGACGCTCAACATTTCTACCAGCAAAAAAAGGAGTACTTCTAAAGGAACACTGCTGTGCCCCTATGCAGCTCCACCAAGGGAACATTTTTTCTTCAAAAGCATATTCAGCATTATAGAACTTGATTCAAGTTAGTCTGATTTGCATGTTATATATTGTCCTCATAATATCTGAAGCTAAATAGCAATCACTTCTACTATATGTTGCAAGTAATGTGGCAAGAACCATTCAGAATCCCAGATCTGTTGATGTGCAACCTCTCATGATCATGATAAATATACCAGATAGCCGGGTCAACTGGATAAACCACCAAAATGAATCAAGGAAGTAAAATATGTTATGGGAGCTGAAGAAAATGAGGTCACTCAAGACAAGTTGATTGGCTTTCCAAGAAGGCAACAATCTCATGCTCCATTAGTTAAAGTATCCAGATTAGAGTTTTTAGAACACGTTCACTGTTGATGGAAAGATAAAAAGCTGGGTAGTGTCCCAGGACGGATGTGGCCGTTGCCCACTCAGAAAGGCATACTGTGGTGGCTATTGTCTATGGGTTATCCATTTCTGCAGCAGCTGTAGCAAGACGTTACCGTTTATCAATTGTGCAGCTAGAAGAGACCAATTATTGCAGACTATAATCAATGTCTGTATGGCATCCAACTATGTGGGACACGTCCATTGAGTCTATTCCTCTGGCCGCCAGAAACATAGTATTGACTACTCTAGACAAAGAGCTATATGGTTAAAGCATTGGTCAGCAGATTCAACATAGATTAGCCTCTGCAGCATGCTGTTTAAATGCTCCCCCATTGTTTTACAGCTTGGTACACCGTTGAGGGTGTTGGACAATGATAGGGTGTTGCCAAAATGTAAAAACAGATGTAGTCACTTTTTAAAATTCCTCTAGAAGAGCAGGGGATGCGAGACCTTGTATTGTCCCCAAGGAGAAGGCAAGTACTTCTGACACCATATTACCTCAGCATTGTTAATGAGACAGATTGTCCCAGTTCTATCAGAAACGGAAAATAATCACATCAGATTATTGGGATCCTCAATGTTTTTCAGATTTAGAAAAAGCATGCCTTTTATGAGCTTCCTACTTTCAAGTCTGAAATTGGTTTCAGGCCAAGTAGCCCTAGCTCAGGCGGTTGGAGAATTGTATCTCAAAGAGTCGTAGTCGAACCAGTGCCCCTTTTTAAAAATGGGATTAAGTATCGATTTTCTGGTACCCAAGCTAGTCAACAAGTTAATACCTCAATCTGGGAAATTAGATGGTATTCCTACATTTAAAGGACACTTATTTGCACGGACGAAAAGTGCATAGGTGGCTCCTAAAACTGCCCTATAAGGCTAGGTTTCCATTTGTTTTTTTTTTGCTAAAAACACCCATAAAAACGCCAATAGCGCCACCTGGCGTTTTTTTAGTGGAAAAACGCAGCAGCCAGATGTTAGCTGTTCTTCAATAGGAAATCGCAAAATGCCATTTCCACTTGGCGTTTTTCTGTCTGGCGTTTTTTCAGTCCTCTTTGGCATTTTTCAGCTTTTTTTGGGCTCTGTGGCAGTTTTTCAAAATCGCAGCATGTTGACACTCTGGCGTTTTTTGCAAGAAATCATGGCGTTTTTTCTCCAATAGAAGTCTATGGGAGAGAAAAAACGCCATGAAAAAGCCATGTGGGTTTATTGCCTTGGCGTTTTTTATGGCGTTTTTTCCACAGTTACAATGCAGAGGATGGACCCAGTATCTGTGTGTCCTACGAGAAATAGGCTGAAAACAAACAGTTTCACACAAAACAAAGTCCTGGACTGGTTCATATTGAATTTTACACCATTTGGAACAAACATGCCATTACAAACAAACATACCCGACGCATCAACTGGATCCTGCGTGCCAAAAGCAACAGCAAACAATTTGCACCATCATTTGGGGCCAATCTTCCCAGAGGAGCAGACATTCGAAATAAAGCATGCCTTACAAACCACAGAAAAGAGACAAAAGGGTCTACCAAGTAAATGACATCAGGAGAGGGCATTTGCCATTTATCCTAATCCCTTTTAGCTGGGTGAAACTTCTAACTTGTAAAGGCTGGAAAAACTGCCTAAGGTCAAAAAAAGCAATTTCCACAGAAAGGCTAAAACGCCAGAAAAAACTCCAGAAAAAACGCCAAAACGCAGGAGAATGCAGTGGCAGTTTTCTTGGCGTTTTTCCTGGCGTTTTTCATCAAGAAAAAAACGCAGGACAAAAACCCAAGTGGAAACCTAGCCTAAGACAAAGGAATGAGTCATTTTTTTTATTCAGGACTCTTCTCTTTGGGCTTTCATCAACAAAGTTTTTACAAAGTTGTGGCTAACGTTAACCTTTGGTCTCTATAGTTGAGTTTTTAGTCTTCAGACAGACATGCTTTCCTCGACACTTGGATGTCAGTATCAACTTGGATGCCACTGATGACAATGTCCTAAGATCTTCAGAGAAGGAGTCAGAAGGTTCCCTAGTTTTGAAAGATGACTTGGCTCCTAGAACCCATTTGGGTTGGAGGCTGTTTTACTGCTTTGACCTTACTCTGTAGTATGTGATCTCCTTACAACCAGCAGTTTTTTTCTCACATGGTTAAGATCAGACAGCACAGGCTTGTGAAAGCGGCTTATTGAAGGTGCAGAATATCACTAGGACTGAGACTTTATAATCTAAAGGGAAGTCAGTGAGATTAAACTGCAATTCTCTTGCTAACCCTGAGGTCAGTTCTGATGCCTTATTTCAGTTTCAGATTAGTGCATACATGTTATTGTTTGAATGCTAAAAGGTGTCAAAGTACATATCGGGTGATATCAGTGGATTTTAGGAAGTCTGAGAATCTATTTCTAAACTTTGCTAAGCAGAACAACCAAAAAGAATCCCCTTTGTTAATTACAAACTGGTCTATACTGTTTGAAAAGACATCTGGTGCAAGGTTCTGTAAACTGTGATGAAGACCTAACCAACCCAAGAGCTGAGCTTGTTAAATCCCCATTGAGGCTGCCACATGGACAAAAAGTTAGCTATTTGGCCTTAGATCCTAAAACAGGTCTTAACCTCTAAATATTTTTGTGAGTTTGGCTCATTACTACACAAGGTATGTGGAGTGGCCTTTTTGATGGCTTTGGGGATGCATCTTTTCTTTAATTGGGCATTGGTCCTGTAATTGGAATAACAAGTATATTCTTATTACAGCTGTTGCACGGATTAACCCCTTAATGACAAAGCCCATACAAAATGCATTGTTTTATATGGGTTTAGGAACCGCCCATTGTCCTTAAGGGGTTAATGGAAATCATTTTCTTGTCTAAAGCTGCCTCCAAACAAATCACACACGTCATGTTCAATACAAGGCATAGCTCTAAACGGTTAAAACGGTAACAGTTTTATCCAGGTGGGGCAGGAAATAATAAAATCTTGGGACCCTCGCCCCACCAGGAAATGACAAGGAAAAGAAATACTCAAGTGAGATTTTTTTTGTTTCAATGTCATTCTCAGTAGCATAAAGAGGAGGCATAACAATGTGCCAGGGGGGACCTCTTCTGCCGAACAAAGTCTTCGCCAGGGCAATGTTAAGACAGTAGTGCCTCATGACTCTACCAAACTGCTGCTTTATTAAACATCTGCTGCCTCTGCCCAAGACAGCCCTTGTAGAACGCACACACAGCCCAGAGGGAGCTTCCTCTCAAGCCGCAGTGTACACTTCCTTAATTGTAGACACAATCCAACACACAATGGTGGTTTTGGAATGATCAAATGGTCCCTCTCGAGAGTCAATTTAGTCTGGATAGCCTTATCGAGCTTGCAGCTCTGGATACCAAAGCCACTTGGGCCAATCAGGACCTGTTTAGGGGCCAAGAACATACCAGGCACGCTATCAGATAATGTCCCTTTGTCATGATTAACTCATATAATGTAGTGGATGCATGGAAGGGTAACCCAGCAGAGGTGGTTAGTTTCTTTGTTTAAGCATTCAATGAGTTAATCTGAGGTTGATTTGTGAATGCCCTCTGTATCTGTTCTAGCTAGAGGTGTCATCTTCCCAAAGGACCCCTGTGGTGATTCATGGCCTAACTGATAAGGATCCTTAGTTATAGGAATTCCATTCCTATCTTAAGTGGGGGGGGGGGGTTCCATCACCTTTACCCCACCATAACTTATTGGGACATCAAAGATGGGACCCGATTCTTGGGGATGGTGTCATATAATCAGTCATGTGGTCAGAGGGGCGTTTGCTTGCAAAAGTCTGATTTAGGGACAATGCAGCGACCTCAAAGCAGAACTCCATGATATACTCTGATCGGAACAACATCATAAGAAACCATCTGGACTTAAGGAGTTCCCACAGGCCTACTTATTGGAGAAACTCGTGAGTGAGGGTCCTGTGTTTAAGTCCCTTTGTTTTTAAGAACTGTTTGCCGTTTTATTTTTATTTTGTATGTCTTGTTTTTTGTAATTCTGGCACTGTGTAATCTTTGTCTTTTTGTTATTAAAATATTCAAAATCTAGGTCTGTCTTTGGGCTCTAGTATCGATATCCACAAACCCTAAGAGAGGATAACACGTTACCATATTGTTATTAAGTTCTACAGGATATATACCGTATTGGCTCGAATATAGGCCGCACTTTTTTCCCCCACTTTAAGTTTTTAAAGTGGGGGTGCGGCCTATATTCGGGCTCTAGCGCCCGACGCCCGGGACATGCAGTCCCGGGCGCCGGGCAGGCAGCGGGGTTAAGATACAGATCCCCCGCAGCGGTGCAGGGGACCTGCATCCTTCTCCCCGATACGCTCAGACAGCCTCCCCTGCCAGCACTTCCCACGGGGGGGGGGGTGCCGGCACGGGAGGTTATCTAAGCGTTTTACCTCTGCCCACCCCCGACTTACCGGAGCAGACTCCCGGGTGTCTTGCGGGGCCGGCGGGAGACATTTACGCAATACGCGCATGCAACTTCCGGTACCGGAAATTGCATACGCGTATTGCGTAGATGTCCCTCGCCGGCCCCGCAAGACACCCGGGAGTCTGCTCCGGTAAGTCGAGGAGGGGGGGGCAGAGGAGGACAGCGGCAGCGGATCGCGGGGAGGGAGGACAGCGGCAGCGGATCGCGGGGAGGGAGGACAGCGGCAGCGGATCGCGGGGAGGGAGGACAGCGGCAGCGGATCGCGGTGAGGGAGGACAGCGGCAGCGGATCTCGGGGAGGGAGGACAGCGGCAGCGTATCGCGGGGAGGGAGGACAGCGGCAGCGTATCGCGGGGAGGGAGGACAGCGGCAGCGTATCTCGGGGGGGGGAGACAGAGTGGCAGCATGTTTTTTTTGGTGCTTTTTTAAAGAAAAAAAACTTTTTCTTTAAAAAAGCACCAAACTTTTAGGGTGCGGCCTATATACGGGGGCGGCCTATATCCGAGCCAATACGGTATATGTTGTTTGCCCGGGGTGGGTTGATATATATATATATATATAGAGATAAAGGTTCTAATTCGGATTTCTCACGAATCCAGTATCAAAATCATGAGTGGTGGCAGACTACCTGGGGGGATACAGGCAGGATTTGGAGGTTAATTTGGTGTAATTTATGCCTTGTTAAGGGGTCAAGTTAGTAAATCCAGAGGCCTGGTGCTATTAACCCCTTCATGCCCACGCCCTCCACACAGTCACGGCTTGGCAAGTAGTCCTGACCGTGACACCCTTGCAGACCAATTGTGTACCTGGTATATCTTAGTTATAAAAAAGGCCCCGATGTCACATCATGGCGATCGAGGGGTCTCTGCTGCTGTCTGCACAGGGGTCCAAGCACTCCGGCAACAGCAAGTGATCCCTTGCCGCCCTTCCGATCACTCCTACAGGTGATTATTACTTAAACTTATTATTGATCGGTCTCACCGATGTCATTTGCTTACACTTGTCACTTACAAGTCCTGATAGTAATTACATTTTTTAATTTTACAATATATATATTTCATTTTTAACCCAATAAAATACATAATGAGACCACCGATTGGCCCTTTAGGTCACTTATTGATTGGTCCCAATAGTCAGTGACCTAATGTGATCATCATGCCTATCACTAACAGGATACAATAACTAACCCAACCCGGACATCTTACCTGTCAGGGTTCCACTCTGCAACCCTGTATTTCATATCATACCCTTGTCATGCTTCCTTGCAACCTCTAGAGGCCACTCTCCTTTATGAGGAATCAGGAATCATCCCACCTGAATAGCTGCAGATACTTACTAGGGAGTTACCCTTACTATAAGTAGCTGTTCAGCACCTCAGCCGTGGCCTTTGCATTGTGGTGTTAGCAGCCTGTTGCTGCAGCTCTGTACCTGGTCCGGAATCGTTCCTAGCATCTTGATCTTCGGCTTGTGACCTGGCTTCATTGTGACCGCCCTCCTACCGTGTGCCCTGCCAGAGGGTCTCTAGTTCCACGCCTGTCCAGCAAGACTTTCAGTCCACGTGTTACGGTTAACTGTATCCTATTTGTGCTTTATTCTACTGTATATACTAGTCCTGTTCCTGCCAGCTTTCAATATAATCTGTTCTTTCATACCAGCCTGGTGTGCGACTGTTCTCTCTTGCCTGCACTTACCTGTCTGTCAATATGCATCCTGGAGTACGGAGCCTCAGCTATCCCCTGCAATTGGGCCCCTACCCGACCTGTTGACCCGAGCCCTGACATTCCCATACCCAATGCTTTCACGAACCACTAACAGGACCATCGCTACCCCTTACGCTATGCCCTACGTATATTCACTAAGTTGTTAGGTCAGTTTTTTGCATGCCAGTTGGTTCAGGGGAATATAAAGTTTGATGTTTCACACCATAAGGTGTAGCGTCTTTATTCAACTGTAAACCAAGCATTCATGTGCAGCCTCCATCCAAAAATGTGCCCAACCTGTGAAAAAGTAGAGAAAAAAAACACAAATTCTGTGTTCCCGTTGGATTTGTGTGTGCAGTGGGCCACCTAGAAAAGTAAGTGGAAGATGGCATTGTCATGCTGTGATCCCTGAGGAAACCGCTACGAGAGCAACACTGGAATCCTGGAAACATATAAGTCCACCAGAATCACACTGCAGGCAACCTGCCCAAGGATCTCACCCTCAGCACCTACTAGCTGTCTGATCCTCCTCAGGACCCAACCAGGGCTACTCACTAGGCCTCCCCAGAGCGGAGTATAGAGCCAGGACGCCAGAGCTCTTGAAAAAAAAAACAAAAAAAAAAAACAGAAGATATCTTCACCTACTACCCAGGATCAGGCAGGAAAAATCAGAGGGTAGAAGGGTTTTACAATTTCCTGCCCTACCTGGATACAGAGCTGATTTCTCCTCTTCATGCTGCCGGGAATGACAAAAAAAACCACAAAAAAGTCAGGTGCAAGTTGGTCTTAATATCTCTAGATGTTAGGGTATCTTTACAGGCCAAGAACAATTAAACATCCTAAGAAAACTTGCTTGGAAAACACTTTATTTAAGTATACATATACTTAGTACTGTGGTTTTAACATTTTTATCCAAGTATTTTTATTATTTTTTTTAATACGGAACTTTTGTGAAAACTTTGTAAAACAGATAACAGACAATGCTAGGGTTCTGCTTTGTTAAGAAGTTTGTTCGCAGCAACAAAAATGAGCATTATACAAGATATTCAGCAATGGCTATAATCATTGGAGCGCTCAGAATGCCTATTTCACTACTGTAGCTACAGCTGTGATTTATAAGAACACAAAGCGGTACTGTGTAATGGCAGCAGATTACTAGTTTTAACATGGCTATCTTAAATCGCTTCCCTCTTTGCACCCCAAAAACAACTAGCCATTAGCATCAGGCAATACAGTGGTTTCTGCAGAACCCCTAAAATCCCCCAAACGGGTGAATAAAACATTTGAAACGGCAGGACTTTATTTTCTTGCTCCATTTCTTGCCAGCTGGTCGGCCATTTCATTCCCTCCGTTACCACGATGACCCGGGACGTAAGTCTGTATCAAAGGAAAGTTATTATCAGTTTAGTTGTAAGTTCAGCCAGACTAGTGCACGTTAACGCACGCAGCACAGAATCACGGCTATCATTCATCACAATTCCCCAAACCGGAAGAAGCCTCTGTTCTGAAAAGTATCTGCAACATGCACAACAATATACCGGATTTGCCCGATTATAAGCAAATGCTCTGAAAAATACCCCTTCGTCTTATAATCGATGTCGAGTGGCATAAAGGGGGGTATAAGGCATATCATGGGGCAGAGTGGCAAACCTGGGGGCAGATGTGCATAACTGGAGGGGGGCAGGTTGGCAAATAAAAGGAAATACAAACAAAAAAATATTTCTCAATCATAGCTTTTATTAAATATGAAAAAAGTTTACATGAATTAATATTTACTAGTAAAACTTTTTTCCTATAGGGTCGTCTTATAATCAGGCTTTTTCTTTTTTTCCTAAATTAATATTCAGATTTTGGCGGGTTGTCTTATAATGGTTCTTAATTATGGTTCCAGAGTACTGTGTCAGGTGTGAGGCCGTCCCCTGCAATGGGTACCGCCGGTAAGATGTGTGCAAATACTATCTTCATAGCGTTCCATGCCACCAAGATTTGTTTAAGGCGTTAAGTTATGAAGGCAGCTATGTAAGGGATACCTGACGTAACAAGGACAAGGCTCTTTGTAAGAGAACCAAAACAATACAATGAAGTACAGGTATCTTGTCACCTGTAATTGTCAGGAATGTATCCTATCATGGATAGTATAATGTAGCATGTACCGTGTGTATCTGCATGTGTGATGCCAGTAAGGCTAAGGCTCACCCATGTAACATCCATGCCCTGGCAGAGATTGTCCAGCTTTTGGAAGTCTTGCTTGTTAACGACGTCGTGACCAGCGGAAGTTTTCCAACCATTCTGTTTCCACGATGGGACCCATTTTGTCGCGCCTGTATAACACACAACGCAACACAAATCACTTTGGGGATGATAGATCTCATTAACCGTTGCATATAGGTTTATACATGCGCGCACATACAAGCCCTCTTCCGTTTGACTAGCCCAAAAAATCCAGACTTTTTAGGATTTCTTTATGCAAGTCTTTTTAAGTTGTGCCAAACTGTTTATTTCTTAACACTTTTATGGACATACATATAAAACAGGTAAAGGTACAGAAATCGGATATTAGAAACGAGTCAGTGTTTGTTTGTTTATAAATTATTATCCATGCTAGGTGATATTGTTACATACCCAAAAAACACATTTATTGTAGAACATAATACCGTATCATCTTGGCTTACTTATCTCTAAACAAAACGAAGTTAAGATTCCATGATGCGAAGACAGAATTTATAGGACTAACCACTGTCTGAGGGTAACCAGGACTTACCGTTAATGGTAAACTTGCTGTCAGTGTGAATATTAATCGCCCTCATATTATGCTCCCTGGCTTGTTCCAGCGCTCTACTGGCCGCCTGAAAATTATGGGGAAAAACAACAAAAAAATGATGTGAGGCTCCATGGAGAAACATGAAAGCAGTCATCCAGGACTATTCGGCATCCGCCTAGTTTTGGGGGGACAACTACATGACTGCAAGTCTGGAACTAGTCCCTTATTCAACAGAACAGATAATAAAGGAGCTTATTAACCGACTATGAAAAGTATTAGAAGAAATTATACACTACCTCGATTTCAGCTCTTTGATTAGTCTGTCTGCCTTCAAGTCGTTCTGACACGTTCCTGCGGTGTTAAATAAAATCATTTTTACAGACAGGGGCGGAAAAGTACAAATCCCCACAACTTTCCAGCTGTGACTGTGCCCTAACCCTGTATTTTCAATATATCATACATATCCACATGCATTTCCCAAGTGAACCTCCTATGACAGGTCAGTAAGATTCCCCGTACGGGGGTAGTTGGTCTTCTGATAGTGATCGGTGTTATAAGGCAAGTTTGCCTCCGTCACTCACAGTGAATGATTAGGACCCCAGTAAACTCCAATCCCACCGCGCGCTCCGTGCTGCCCGTTTCTGGAGCAGCAGCCGTCCGTGTAAACCGCTTGTTGCTCTGCAAGCAAAAAGGAAGAAATGCTTTACATCCCATTTCACGTAACAGTCCATTGTCAGGGACGGCTTGTCTGTCACCAGAAGTCGCTATCGACAGAGTAACTTTACACACGTTTATTAACTATGGATCATGTATGAAACAAGGGGACCCCACCAAACGAACGCCAAGTGTTACTACGATAAGGTTAGAGGTGCAACGCAATCTTTACACGGTTAATGCTATTAGTGGACTGGAAGGAAAGCATCATATTACAATTCCGTGGTGATCAATACTGAAGCTGTAACTTAGACTTCGGAAGTGATGAGCTTCTGCACAGGCAGAATTCAGCTCTTATAGGGGTTCAGCTGAGGAGCCCTAGCCAATGCATGCTTTAGTTCAGTTCCTTTCTAACACTTCTGCTGGGAGGCTGTTCCACTTATCTACCAATTTCTCTGCAAAGTTCACTTTATCAAATGGGCTATATTCACTAAATGATAAGATGGCAGAAGAGTTGCACTTTTAACCTTTCCATTTCACTACAGATTATGGACGAACCCTGTCGCAGCATGACTGATAATTAAATCAGTAAGACTAAACTATACTACATACGGGGTCCTCCTCGGACGTTCATGTGGGAGAAATTATATAATGTAATAATATAACACTGTGGCGCATGTCGTGCAAACCTGTTCTCTGGCCGTACGGATGGTAACTAGAAGACGAAGAGCTGGAAGCATCATCGCTCTCCACGAAGTTCCTGGCTTCATGGCTGGATGGGAACTTCTTGTATCTCGCAGAAGGAAAGCGATCCACCTGAGCTTTGCATTCTTCCCTGTTGTGATCCGGTATGAAGAGGAACATTGGTGTATTAACAACTCCCACAAACCTCAGCCTTGTGGTCTGATACTGACAGCTGCTACTCCCCTTGCTTTCATCTGGAGTGTAAGCTTGGCCCTCCTCATCTGTTTCTGTAAGTCTCATTGTTATGTTATATACATGTTATGTCTTGTCTACCCTTTGTACAGCGCTACAGAATTTGGTGGCACTACATAAACAATAAATAATCATTTGGAGCATTACAGCGCATGTGCAGGAGCTACACATGAGCCGCTTGCAATACAGACTGTCAGGGGAGGAAGAAACGGACACAGAAGTCTACTTTTCTCACTCGCATACGTTAAGATAACATGGATCGTGCTTCACGGTCACAGAGGGGCACCGACTGGTTTATTCATTCTGACACCTCGTCTCTCAGGCCAGGCATTCGAGGGTTTGCTGAGCAGATCCCACTTACCTGGAGTCCTATATATAAATATATATACCCCCCCGGGAACCTGCGTGAAGCATACACATCCAGCCCCCCCCAACCTGCGTGATGCATACACATCAATCATCTTGTGGACAGAGGCCAACATTTCCACGCACCAGTCTGTGATTATGTCACTTTGCGCGTACATCGCGCAGGCAGCATGCGCGGCGCTTATATGGATCTACATGATCGGCAGGTTTACACTCGATGCCTCTGCCGTTATATATGTATTTATGTATAGCGCCCCCATATTATGTAATGCTATACAGATTATACAGGACACCATGCGGGTGCAGCACATGAGGTAAAAGATTGTGCCCCATCCATGCAGAACATTCCCCGGGCCCCGTTCACACATATATCTATATAGTTATGTGAATGTAGAACGTACCCGATTATTTCTATATGGTATTCATGCTCATCTATATGTTCATCTCAGAGTAAACAGCATTAACCGCGTCATTACGGATAAGAGACCTTATAAACAGGACGGTGTAGCACAACTCCCATCACTCTGATCTTTTACAGATGCTGGGAGTTGCTGTCATTTTAGGGTAATAATCATCGCCTGTATTGAATCGAATACTGAAGGAACAAAAACCAGTTATATAGAACCAGTCTAATTGACGTCATTAAGATGACTAGAAACCTTATAAATGCGATGAGGGGAATATCAGCCACAACCTAATGGGGTAATTCCTTATAATAATATCTAATAATATCTAATTCTGTACCCGGGGTAACAGCGTGATAATCCAATAACAAATATAGTAAGTGCGACAGAGCACGTCTCAAATAAAATTACATAGCGCGTTGTGGTGATGTAACTATGGCGGCGGATGGTTCCGCGCCCCTCACCAGCTATCGTACACTCCGGGCCGACGGCCCCTGCGCACCGCATACGGCATCTTCTCTCAGGGTAGCGGCTAGTTTCTGCGCAGGCTGGGTGGCAGGCTGGGTGGCTGGCTGGGTGGCTGGCTGGGTGGCTGGCTGGCTAGACGGCAACAATAGCTCTCGCTCCGCAGCAGAGAAACTGGCTGATCACGCGTCCATCGCCAATATATATCACCAGGGGGAGGAGCCATAGGAAAGCGGGAAAGCAGATGTGCTTGGGATAGAACGAAGTGATCCGCCCTAGCAGTGTTTGTGCTGGCGCTAGTAGTTTTTTTATGATACCGCTTTATGTATATACACAGATTAATATACGGTAACATGTGTAAATCATACAACTCTGTACTATAAAGCTATAGACTGTATAATACTGACATATGTATGAAGATATATAAGCAGGGTGATCTTGTACCTGTATTTTGCTTTATATAAATAAAGTCACTGAGTGTGTTGGAATATATATATATATAAATATATATGTAGCTGTATTAGTCCAGTGGTGTCAATATCAAATAACAGATGGAATAAGTATCTTGTGATATTACCTTTTTTTATTGGACTAACAGAATTTGGGAATTACAAGCTTTCGGGAGCTCTTCTCCCTTTCTCAAGTCTAAAAAATTTCTGAGCAAAACGACACATAGAATTCAATGCTGTGTGGTGGGGGGAAGGGGGCTTACTGCCCAGATCTGATAAGGGGGAGTGAGATGTTCAAAAGTATGTGTCCCTCCAGAGGGTCATAAATGTTCTGAATAGGGAATTTTGAGGGGGGATTTAGCACTGCTGAAGACAAGCTGACACAGAAGAAAAATTAAGATGCTAGTGCTCACATACAGGGAATAGGAATGCAGTGATGAATATAGGGATGCGAATGTATATGTATACATATGTTACCATATATACAGGAGAATATATAGCAGGTGGGGGGTTATGTAAAACCTGTGTAGTGGGACAGGAAACCCAAATCGGCATTGAGTCCTCTATTCTTGCTGTTGAAAAGTTGAATCGTTCCGACTTCAGAAGTTCTTCTTGGGTGTTACTGAAGTCCCCTTTCAGTATCTTGATTTTTAGGTCCTTGATTGAATGGTCGTGTTGGTGTTTTGGATGCTTTCCAATAAAGCCTTTCTTCAATTGTTGAACTGCTCCAAATTATGTTAATATAAATGTACGTGCACGGAGAGAGAAATAAGACACACGACACACTCTGGGTCAGGTCCGAAATCACTCTGCTTTATTATGTTTATGTTATAGGTTATATAGTGTCCGGAAAGAGGGACGTCAGACTACGTAAATCACATTAATTGGTTAATCTTAACACCATGCGGAAATAGGCAGAAAACCGTTACAAGCAGATGTTAGGCAATTTCCTGTAACTAGCCACGAGATGCTATATCTTTGCGGTTAGTAAAACATAGATGAATTATCTGTTAACTGATATTGAACTTACTAATATACTGTTACTTGCGTCTCCCGCATTTCTGCGTGAGGTGTGACCCTTTATACTGGTCAAAGCCAGCTTATATTCATTAAAGCCATAAGCGTTTCTTGCTGATATATGTATATTTTTGGGTTCCATAACATTGGGTGAAATGGTGTCCCACAGGGGTGCAATGGGAATTTTCCTTGTGGTGTTTAATGGAATGTCTGTGCATTTTCATTCTGCCATTTAATTGCTGGCTGGTTTCTCCAGTGTAGTATCCTAGGTCACATTTAGTGCATTGTATCATATACATACATACTACATTGCTAGATGTGCAGGTGCACGATCCTTTAACCCCTTCAGTCCCAGGGGTTTTTGGTACCTCAAGTCCCGGAGCAATTTTGCCATTTTTGTGGTATGTCGGTTCAGCAATTATTCTCTTTTTCTGTGAATAGCGTACCCATGTAAACTATATATTGTTGTTTCAAGATAGAGATAGAGCTTTCTTTTGATAGATGATTAGCTGGAAATTTAGGATGAGAAATTTAGTAAAAACTAGCAAAAATTAGAAAAAGAAACACCTAATTTTTTTTATAAATTTTCCCTCTGAATCCTCACAAAATTAGGTGATGGAAAATGCCCTCCAAGTTTATCAATTCAGGTGTCCTGATTTCAGAAATACCTAATTTATATAGATTTTCCATACTTTCCCGGCACTTATAGGGAACATACTATAAGGTGTACATTATTCGTAGAATTTTTATGCTTATGGCTTAACGGGTTTGGGGGTTGTGAACGGGGGCAGGAGGGTTATACTGTTCAGATGTTGTGTTAGGGCAATGAGATGTAAGGTTTTTTTTATCTTTTTTTATTATTTTTATCTTTTTTATATATTTTTTTAATTTTTTTATTTTATTTTATTTTTTATATTTTTTTTAAATAAACATGTTATTAATGCCAGGGATGACATCGCTTAGCTCACTTTATTGTTTTTTTATTTTAGCGATTTATTTATTTTTACATCACTAATTTTTCTTCGTTTTGTGTTTCACCATGGGAAAAGAGTGAGAAACATGGTTTCTCACTCTCCTCCCCGCGATCCCCCTGCACCGATCACACTGTGATCTCTATGCAAGTCCCCACAGACAAATATTATTTGTTTCTTTTATGTATATCCCGGATTCTGATCGTTTTTAACCCCAAAGGGGTAAGCTATATCTCCTTTGTTGCTTATTTGCTTCACTCACTGGGGTGGGTTACACCACCTCTATTCTCTTTTCCATTATTATTTTTGTGTGGGACAGCGGGATTCTGCATTTTTACTCTGTAGACATAGAGGCATCTCTGCTGTAACATTTCACACCTTGCAGAGGGCCCTGGTTGGAGTCCCAGCTTCAAATGACAAATTTATCATATAAGACTTTTTGGCACCACATGCCTATACAATCGAATTAACCCCTCTCATGCTGAAATTGGCCATACCATCTCTACCAGGTAGCAAGTCCATGCATGCATTTTACAAGTTGGCGGGACAGCGGCCTCCATGGATTGGACTTGTTTGTCCAGCACATCCCACAGATGAGATCTGGGGAATTTGGAGGCCAAGTGAACACCTTTAACTCGTCGTCGTGTTATGAAGAGAGAGACTAAAAAAGTTATATACACTGGAAAAACGGCGCTTTAGAGGGGATATGATAACATCATATAAATATATGCAGGGCCAATATAAAGAGCTCTTCAGTGACCTGTTCTTTAACAGAAATGTACAAAGAACAAGAGGTCACCCTCTGAGACTGGAAGAGCAGAGATTTCATAGACAAAGGAAGGGATTCTTTACAGTAAGGATAATAAAGGTGTGGAATTCACTGCCTAGGGAGGTGGTATTATCCAATACATTAGATACCTTAAAAACGGGTCTATATATTTTTTAGAAAGGCATGACATACAGGGATATAAATAGAATTAATATTTCAGAGCTTCTTGATCCAAGGAGAAATCCTATTGCCTTTTGGATCCAAGAAGGAATTTTTTCCCCTGATGGCAGAATTTGAAGTAGCTTAATTAGGGCTTTTTGCCTTCTTTTGGATCAAGAGTAGGAAGGTTTTCAACCTTATGTACTATCTAACTGTGTTCCTCAAACCATTCCTGAACCATTTCTGCTTTGTGGCAGGGCGCATTATATTGCTGAAAGAGGCCAATGTCATCAGGGAATATCACAGCAATGCTTAGATAGGTGCTACTAATCTTGAAAATAGCCTTAAATAACAGAATTAAAGTTTTACGTTTATCATAGCTTTAAATAACTAAACCTGTATGTTTTTGAATATCATATTTGTGTGCGATGTTGTATTTGTAAACTCATACTGTCCTGTCTTCAATGTTGCTGGCAGACTTGTTTTTTTTTTTTTTTTTTTTAAATATAGGCATCAAGTCTCTCTTTTAAGCATTTGTGCAACCCCTGCCCTGGAGCACTGCCAGACCTTCTGAATATGGGAAGCTTCCATGCAGTGAAGTGCTCTGAGTACCGTCACCCCTTCTACCCAGTCACAACCAGTCTGTGTCATCAATGAAAGTGGCAGAACCAGATGACTTTGCTTGTTCCAAAGAGTGTAGAATAAAATTTTTTTGCTGCCTACTGTTCCCCAGCGCCAAGCTGGTCCAGTCTCACCCCCACGTGTGTGTTATGGTTCCAATTTTAACAAAAACATTTACAAGAAAAAAAATATAATACATAATTTAATTTTGAAGGCACCAGAAATGTTCAGAGAATTCCTGTTGAAATGCAAACTCCAGTGAAATTCCTTTTCTTTACACAAAGCGTCACAATATGCTACCCGTACATAACGCTAGCTGCACTGTCTAGCACGCTAACCAAATAAACATCTGTAATTTTATTCTTTCCTCTAAACATTTATTCATGTAAAAATCACAACATAAACTACTGAAGCTTTTACTGGTTCGGTGGAACCAACTCATCAGTGGCTGCTTTTTACGTAAAATGGCAATTCCAAGCATGGGCGTCACATGTTGAAACATGAATTTTTGGGTGGAAAGCCCGATTTGTAATTTTAACCTTCCTGTAACATTTACATGTGCTGTAGCTTTGCCCTAAATTTGCACTAAGAACAAAGATACATCAAAATACACATTTTTCTGTTATTATATGTTCTGATTAAATGGTTTGTTGCAAACCCATCACAAAATAATCAGGTTCTTAGGTCTCTTTGTAAACCCAAATGATCAATTCCCATATGGGGAAAAAAACAAGACTATTTAGTAAATAGATCCATGATCTATTTTACTAAACAATCATCCACGGTTATGAAACATCACGGAAAAAAACAAACCCTTTTATCATTAAGATTTTTCTTTTCCTAAAGCATATACCGACCATTGTAGAGCTTTCTTTGTTTGAATACTCAGACAGGCTTCTTTTACAGTTGTTTGAAGGTATATTATATATAGCAAATTTAAAACAAGCAGATACAATAAACCAGGGTAAGTATTGGGTTGAAAATGTTCAGCCAATGCTTTGTATGGTTCAGAATGTCTTGAGGGGCTTCTTAAGAAGCTATTCAATGATGGGCGACTTCTGAGCACCTTCTCTAGCAAGTCTGTCGGCAGCTTCATTTCCTTGAAATCCAGCGTGGCCAGGTATATGCATCTAAAACAGGAGAACAAATTAGATGAATTACTGTGCTGCTGGATAATACCAGGGACGTCTTCCAAAGGCCCATTTTAACACCTGGAGATAAAGCAAATGAGTCAGACACTGAAAAAAAAGTATCGATTGTTTTTAGTAATAGAAGTATTTTTGGTTATTCAGATTTATATCTTTAATCACAGAACACACTGCCAATAGCACTTTGTTTAAATCTTCCCGATCCCGTTGATAAAGCTAAAACAGGAATCCACCTATCTGCCCAAGTAGGAAGCAACATTTCTCATGCTAGATGTGCAACGTCTCTTAGCACTAAAGATGGTTAACAACCCCACAGTTGCTCCGTCAAGCTATTATCGCAAGTTTTATGGCAGACAACTGGATTAACGCCTGGTGCAGCAGCAAGACAATGGCCCTGGTGCATAGCAGGATGGGAAATTAAATTTGTAATATGCTAAAGTGAAAACAATATAATAAATGTCATTAATCATAGATAGATAAATATGGAAACCACAAAAACGGCTAACAATTTAAGGTATTATTTTATATAGCTCCTTCATATTCCACAGCACTGTACAATGGGTAGACAGGACATAAGTAATGCATAACATAACAATTTGACCGCCCTGCTCAGAGGTGAACAGATGTTTAAATACTGGGTACCTGCAACCTTTGGGTGAATGGGATTGTGAATTTTTGATCGTTACAGCAGAGTGTTGTGTATATACACGCATGTGAACACACAGATTTATCACATGCTCACCCATTTAATATCCATGCCTTCTCTTAGTCTGTCAAGCCTTTCAAAGTCTTCCCTGTTTATAACATTTTGGCCTGTGCTCAGCTTCCATCCATTGGTCTTCCACGAATGGATCCATTTAGTGATCCCTAAATAAAAAAGTTTCATCAAATAAAATGTACCTATGATACAGCATGTACTATATTTTAAATTAACCAACATAATGGAATGCAAGGACAGAGCTGAGATTTTGGGATCACTGTAGCTGAATAAATCACAGTTAATGGGTGAAAAGAACAATTGCTGCCAATTTTAATTAGCATCACATTCAATCCACTATATGCCCTTTAACACCTATGACAGGTGCGCGGTCCTAGATTTCTCGCTGCTGATCGCTTAAGCTAAATGCCAAATGCCACCTTAAGTAATCAGTCACAAGACATTTCAGATCATGGAGGCAGAAAGAACATTTTGTAGCCTGGCTATAATTTCTGGATCTGGTAAGCGTTTTCTTTTTGATTTGTCCCGTTTCGGTAGAATGCATGTTTAAGTTCTCGCAGAGGGTTGGAGTTACTCACAGTGCTTTTATTTGTGTAGTAGAGGTGACCGGGCAGGCTTAAATTAAGTAACTACTCACAATGCTCTAGCACTCTATAGATTAACAAAACATAATATGGTTTTCTGGATCTTAATGTGCAGAAGACATCATCACAGCAAGTAAGGAACAGAAGGTCCACACAATGATTACCAACAAGAGGACTGACCTGATAGCATTTTTTTTATAAATAAAAACGCATGAAGATAAAAGGCAGCTCTTACCATTTATAGTAAACATACTGTCTGTATAAAGAACAAGTTTTGTGATATTTTGGGCTTTTGCTTGTTCTATCGCTTTGCAAGCCGCCTGGAAAACAAAAGGAAATGGCAATCCATATATCTGATATTTTATTTCATGTTTGGTTTGCAAGCTGCCTGGAGAACAAAAGGAAAGGGTAATCCATATATCCGATATTTTATTTCATGTTTCATGTCTAACGCCGGGCATCTCAATAGCCCCTGTTCAGCATCAGAAGAAACTCAAAGATACCTGTATTTCAGCTCTTTGGTTTGTCTGCCTCCCTTCAAGCCTTTCGGACACATTTCTGTTAAACAGAGAAAGTAATTAGCAGCTCTCAACACTGCTGCATTGTTTGCAGAATAGTTCTGACCAAAATGCTGCCATAAACAAAGCAGATGATAGAAGCCCATCAAAAATCCAAGGGAAAAAGGCCAACGCAATATATATTACACAGTTTAGAACTAGCCCAGGGGTTTTTGATTTGTGTAGTACACGTAACACACAAGAGCAGGACTTCTTGTCTATAAATTTGGTTTTTTTTTTTTTTGCACATTTATTAAAGTTCAGAGAACACATGCTGTTAATCTGATTTTTTTTTTAACCCCACACAAGATAGAAGTTATGATGAATAAACACATTCCAAAAGTACTTGTGACTCAAAGGGTAACTGCAGATTTTGACAGTCCGTGTTAATTACAAGACTTACAGCGCGTGGTTTGGTCCCCAGTAGACACCAATGCCAGCCCTTGCTCTTAATCGTCCATTCCGGGAACAGCAGCCATCAGTGTACACAACAGTGGAGTCCCCTGCGGGGAAATACAGAAGGATGCAAAGAAAACAGGGTTTAATCGGTTTATTAATGAGGAGAAAAACACAGCCTGACAAGACTAATGACTAAGATCCAGTGTTAAAACAGTGGCAACAGGACAAACAAAAATTAAATCTAAGACAATATGAGACTTTATGTAAAATGTGCCATGGTGGCATTTGTGCCACATTTTGCTCACGGGTATAAGAACTCCATGTCTCATTCATACAAACGCAAAAAGTTTTTTTTCAGCTCAGATTGATTTCCTAATTTTGCCCCATTTTGGGAAGGAAGCACTTCTTAGTGTTAAAAAAAAAAAAAACAACTTTCAAGTCTTATCTCAGACAAACAGTGGGCGGTCTTCATGCTAGAAGCATCTAAAGAAAGGGACCTTATGATCAACTTAGATGTTTGGTTCAACCTGTCACCAAAAAACCATTTACGAGACCGCAAAAATAGTTGTCACATTTCACTAGCAGTACACACATACAGCCAACAATACAATAGGTGATTAAACACCATGGAGGCATCTAAAACATGCAATCTGGATATCCACATGCCACAGTCTATATGAAATCTTAACTGATAACAAAAATACAAAAGGCACTACAGAGGGATCGCCCTCTGGGTAAGTGAAAGTGTCACTTACCCATGCAGTTAAAAGCTGTGTTGTCCAACGATGGCAAGGAGCAAATATCAATGAGTTTGGCGCGTTTGGCTGGTTGCGCCGGTCCTGAGGAGCTTTGAGGAGGATAAAGAGCTCTCTTTGCACGGTATGATGGCTTTGCTTGATATTTTGATGGCTTAGGTGGAGAGCTCTGCGTTGCACTTACATCTAGAATGAAGAAAAATATCAAATATATGCTCTATATTAACTTCACACATTTGGGCGTTGTGCCAGCAGTATGTCAGACACCAGGGAGGGATCAATGTGCTGGGCCAGACTTGCCCAAAACATCAGGAAAATGCGCAAGGATACACATAATAAGCAGAATCCTTTACAAGTGGAGTTTGTAAACACCATCTCACACAGCTACTGCATAGTAACAGCTATCATTAAAAGATATAAGAGCAGACCAATCAGGAATTTATAAGCTTACATTTGCATTGACCCCAACCTGCCAACTGTGCATATTGCCAGTTCCCAAAGGAAGATTCCTGACACAAAATATTCACCCATTTTTACCAGATGGGGTGATATTTATGTAGCTTTACAGGCTACCTAACCGCATTCACAAGTAAAACTTTAGTGTTGCCTCATGATATCCTTATTTGTTTTGTATACATACTTTACTTTAAAACTTCTTATCAAATAATGTTACACTATCCCAAGGACCCAGGGGAGGGGAAAATCATGGATTAGATACTGCCTTACCTTGTGCGCTCTGCGACGGACCTTCCTGGGTGTCCCTCACAAATTCCCAGGCTTCATTCTCTGTAGCAAATTTTTTGTATCTGGCCAAAGGGAAGCGATCTACTTGCGCCTTACATTCATCCCTGAAGTAGCCAAAATACAAAATGTTATCCTAGCCATCTTTTAATGGAAAAAATGAAAGGAGCAGAATACATGAGTTGTTTCTTGGTGTAGTTTTTACCATGTGTTGTAGACACCAGGATTGCGCCCTCTTCTCACAGCATAAAACATTTTGGAGAGGGAATTATGCACGTCGCCCACAGCTGTACACAGGAAACGGGCACAAGAGAAGGCAGCCGTAGGAATCTTGAACATATCCCATATGCAGAAGCAGACGGCGCCGGCCAGACTAACGCGCTCACCAGATACAGGACATCCTGCAAAACACAAGAGTTAATACAGGGTAATCAGCTGTTCAGCAATCCAAGCGTCTGCAGAGACACACAAATAACACACCTGCGTAGATAGGACTACATCACCTCAAGCAATTATACATCGTACGGGGCCAGCCTAGCCCTTCTTGCTGTTGAAACCGGCTCGTGTTGGTCTTTCTTGATGAAATTGAAAGCACAATGTAAGCGCCGGTCACCGTTTCTATTTAACGCATACCGGGTGGGTCACTGAAAACACCAAATGGAAACAAAGGTCATAAATAAAAGATGTAATAATCTGGCAGCCCAGAAATGTTGATGACATTAATGTTAACACGCTTTTCATGGCGCGGCCTGTGGTGTGTTCGGACCTCATCACAAGCCCAGTACTGCTGAACGCCCTATAACATTATGCCAAAGGCAAACCTGGCTAGCAAGAGTCACATTGACTAGTCCACCCCCCATCCGTGTGTGACAAGGATATTACTCCACGCTTTTTGCCTCTTTACTAGGCGGGGGGGGGTATACACAATCACACAGTAAATGCGATTAATAATCTATAACCGTTAAATTACCCGCAAACCGGACAGTAATGTGTCACACCGCACATCCCCTCTAAGCATGAAAACGAAACTAACCCAGCCTACGACACTTTCTATTGGCTGCGACTAGCGCCAGCACTACACGATTGGACAATACACGTTTCTAATCCCTGCAATCAGGAGGCGGGCTACGGCGCGGGGAGAGGGACAGAACGCCTGCTTACACTTGCGGTTTACGGCTTCGCTACTTACAGGTCCGGGTTGGTGACGGTCAGAAACCGCTTGTGTTTGTGGATAAAGCTGTAGCCTCAGAAGCGTATGATATGTTTCTGCCGCCATTCCACACGATGTGACGCAGCTCAGATTACGTTTACATTACAATTATTAGAGGAGCTTTAGTCTGAAGTGAAACGGGCTGTTTCTGCTCAAGGACCGCTGAGAAAAAACAAGAGTTTGCCGGGAAAGAGCGATTCTTTCCGTGTGAAACGGTCTCCTTAAAACGCTTTATACTACTATATAAAAAACGGCTTGGAGCAGCGGAGGCTTCCAGTTGTTGTACTATGACTCTCATCACTCTCACACACTTGGTGGCTTCTAGTTACTGCTGTATTTGTGCTAATTCTGACAGGACTTAACCCCTTAAAGGCAAAGTCTTTTACATTGTCACTTTTGTAGTTCTCTATGCTACATAAATAAGTTCTTATAGACTAAAATTAAGCAAGCAATAAATAAATATTTTAAAGCCCACTTTATATACAATTGGCTTTTCTCTGATTGGTTCAGGCAACTTCAGGACTTTTTTTCTTTGTTAATCCAGAATTTCGCTCTTTTACATGCAGTTTATCGAACGAAATAACATATTTCCAGGATGTAGAAGATGCGCCAACTGGATTGGATGAAACATTTTGGGAAAAAATATTGAGTTAAATCAAGAACAGAAAATGCATTACATACAATGCAAACAGCTTAAAGTGACACTCCAGCCATCACAGACACTTTTGTGCATATGATGGCTGCGGGGTCACTTTAAAGGGTCATGTCTGTGGCCTTACCCCAAGTGGAGTCTTCATAAATATGACCATAACATATTTAATTTGAACCCCTCATATCCTGCTGTTACCCCTGTTTTCCACCTGGTATGTCTTTATCCTGCATGTTTCCACACCCTGCTGCTCTCAAAGGGTTACATTTGGTGCCCTCTAGTCTAGCTTAATTGCATTTGTTAGCCAAGGTGTAAAACATCTGCCTCCTGCATGCATTACCTTATCTGACCACTTGTGAGGCTGCGCTATAAATTTCCAGGCCTCACTTGGAAACATAGCTGCTGTGGCCTTACCCCCCTCCCTCCATAAATGTGCAGTTAGGAGCTAAATTAGAGGGAAACAACGTACCACTGCAGAAAGCAGGATTTTACCCACGGCGCACCCCTCCTGTGGAATTCCCGTCCCCGTTCTGTTCAGACTTTGTGCCTCATACGCAACTTTCAAAACCTCTCTGAAAACCCACCTGTTCAGGGAAGCGTACAACATTCCTTCCCAGTACTCCCAACCATCATCCTAATCGAGAAATCTGAATAATGAACAGCTTCAACACATCATCGGAACCAGATCAACTCATCCCCATCCAAGCAGTCCTCTCCTATTGTTTCACTTCCCTCTCAACCACCGACTAGATTGTAAACTCGCAAGACTGTAAACTCCTTTCCACCAGTTTGTTATTGTATGTGTTTGTATTCTACTGACTGTAACAGCGCTGCGGAATCTGCTGGCGCTTTATAAATAAATGTAACGTTGCCCCCCTCGGTAAATCCCTACAGGAGATCTGTTGGGCCGAGCACATCTCGCATACACACCGTCAGCTCCAGTGCTGCAGATAGAAGTCTGTTCAGACCACCTGTGCTTGTGAGTGAAAAGTGTTGTAATTAATTCAATGGGAGCTAATTTTATCCGCTAATGAACGCCGCTGCCAGACTCGCCTTCCTCAACCATCGCTTTCCTGTCAGTCTGTTCACTGGCTGCTGTGCGCTTCAGGATTCATTTGAAAACCTCATCGTAGCAGTTCCCTCCTTACATCTCCTCACTCATCTCTAGATACATTCCTACCCAGTCTCTCCGCTCATCCGATGATCTCCGTCTGAACTCTCCTCTGATTTCTAGCTCTCATTATTATTATCTTTTATTTATATAGCACCAACGATTTACGCAGCGCTCAATACAATACATATATTCAAGGGGTATGACAAGATGAGAATTGACAGACTAAGACACCAATACATTAGGTAGAGAGAGACCTGCTCGCAAGCTTACAGTCCTCATGCTCACTTAAAATATTTTTCAAAGGCTGCCTATTAGTTAATTTTTTTTTATCAAATTATGCAGCGCTGCACAATTTATGTTATAACACATCACAAATATACATCAGGAGAAGAAAACATGTGGGCTGTCATCTAGCCTTATGGTACTTTTATACAAAGTTCCAGTCAGGAATGGTGGGCATTTAGGGGCCCGGCTCGAGAGCTTAAAGTCTAAAGGAATAATCCAAGTAATTGAATGAAAGAAGGGGTAAAAAGAGAGGGTAGTGTTCCTCTTGTAGCAGTAATTAGGGCTTAGTGGTTTCAGTATGGAAGAGAGGATATGTAAATGAACAGAGGGATGGGGTTAGTGCTTGGCTTGAGATGGGAGTAAGACGACTGTTTGTTATGGTGCAGGAAAGCTACAAGAGGAGAAAGAGAGTGACAATTAAGAGAGATACAGTTTAAAGTTAAAAAGGGGAACGTTATGGCTGTAGGAGGCCAGAGATGGGGAGGATAATGTGCAAAATGGTAAATATCAAAGTTTAGCCAAAAACATGTCCCCCAAACTTATATATATTACATATTTGGTACATATACAGGAAAACATGCATAATTAATTTAATTATACAAAATATTAATATTAAGAAACTTGGCATAGTGTTCCAATGAGCTTTAATTCCTTTTCCATCTAGACAGATCTTGGGGCTTGAGATGGTTGTAACCAGGCAGGAAAGATCATAAATTGGTTTGAGAAGAGGCCCTTCCTCTCTGTGAGTCAAATTGTTATATATTACTTGTTATGTCCCGTCTACCTATTGTACCGTGCTGCAGAATATGACGGTGCTATATAAAACAATAAATAATATCACGTGCAGGGAGATGTGTGTGACTGAAGATGTCTCCTGCATGGCATTTAGCTGGGGGGTGTAAATACATGTGGCGATCATGCAGTATTTAAAGGGAACATGCACCATTATAGTGCATATGATGGCTGGAGTATCCCTTTAATAATAAGCCTTCGTCTAACATATACTTTGCCTCAGCAAATACTGGGTTTCTTTGCCTTAACTGCATTCAAGTCTGTGTTCAATGATCCGGTAAATGACACACATATCAAATTCCAATGTTACATTACATCCTGGCTGTAGTCATTCTCTCAGCAAAGTGCAAGAGGATAAATCAAATACTTGACTGGTGTCTGATCACTGCAGGGAGGGTATGAATCTTTATTAAACCAGGGCAGACTAGCCATACATTTAAACAACTTGTGAGATTACACAGTCGCTGGAATCAATGCTGTTTAACAGCAGTCTGTAGCACGCATTTCACTAGGCATACGATAAATATATTACTGGATAAATAATAATTCTCTGCATGACTGCTCATAGAATGGAACAATGAATCTAAGCTACAATTTCAGAAAAGACGAGGAGATCTATATGATAATATACGTACATATTCTATTGTATATGAAATGCTCAAATTTAAACAAATCGTAGCACTGGGACAGAGACACAGAGCTCTTAAAATCAAATTATTTTTCATTTGATTTGCTTATGTTGTTAGATCTTTAATTTTTAGGATAACCAAAACAATTTTTCTAAAACCAAAGAAAAAAAATTCACAGGTTCCATCTATATTGCGAATCTATTACTTGCGAGAGTAGGTTTCTTTAATCAACCTAAAATAAAATAATATGCTGTATCACGTGTGTGTGAGTAAAATTAAAACAGTGAAAAAAAGTGAAAAATAATATACTTCCCAAATGACCGCAGCAACCCAAAAAGCACTCTTCCTTAGGGTGCAAATATGAAGATATACAGATGATTGGGGCGCAGGTACATATAGGGAAGAAAAAACAAATATATATAGTGTAAATCGTATATACACTGGAAAGAACACTGGAACAGAATGCTTCAGGCCTCTCAAGTGTAGTAAACAATGAAATCTTTAATTGGATCTTCATATAAGATCTAGAAAATAAAACTGAACATAGTGCAGTATCTCAATAAACGCAAAAATACTTCTTTAAATTGCACTCACAGTTCATCCATGCACGGAGTGCATTTAAAAGCAAATGAAGTCCACCAAGAGGGGGGGGAAGGGGAGTCCCGTATGGTGTTTTCTTCTTGAATAAAATAATAAATGATAAATCAGCTATGGTCCTTCTGACGCGTTTCGCCGTGTGGCTTCCTCAAGAGAAGGATTTTCTGTTCGGTTATCGGTATCGTCGTTTCTTTTATCTGTAGGTTCCGTCGCTTTTTCTGACGTGCCGTCTGACGTTATCAGTATGGAGACAATCAGGCTCATTCGGCTTATTTAGGCTTTTTCCGTCAGTTGTCCATAACGAAAACCGACCATCCGAACAAGACGTGTATACCGGACTTGCCGTGATCTGCTGTGCTGATTTACTCAGCGTAAGTCAGTCAAGGAAAGAAAAAGAAAGCTGTCTTATATCGTTTTGATTTTTTGCGATGCCGAAAAATTAAAAGACTACCTTGTTGACTTAAATTCGTCGAAAAATACACAAATACAAGTCTTACGATATATTTTTCGACGAATTTAAGTCAACAAGGTAGTCTTTTAATTTTTCGGCATCGCAACAAATCAAAACGATATAAGACAGCTATCTTTTTCTTTCCTTGACTGACTTACGCTGAGTAAATCAGCACAGCAGATCACGGCAAGTCCGGTATACACGTCTTGTTCGGATGGTCGGTTTTCGTTAAGGACAACTGACGGAAAAAGCCGAAATAAGCCGAATGCGCCTGATTGTCTCCATACTGATAACGTCAGACGGCACGTCAGAAAAAGCGACGGAACCTACAGATAAAAGAAACGACGATACCGATAACCGAACAGAAAATCCTTCTCTTGAGGAAGCCACACGGCGAAACGCGTCAGAAGGACCATAGCTGATTTATCATTTATTATTTTATTCAAGGAAAAAACACCATACGGGACTCCCCCCCCCCTCTTGGTGGACTTCATTTGCTTTTAAATGCACTCCGTGCATGGATGAACTGTGAGTGCAATTTAAAGAAGTATTTTTGCGTTTATTGAGATACTGCACTATGTTCAGTTTTATTTTCTAGATCTTATATGAAGATCCAATTAAAGATTTCATTGTTTACTACACTTGAGAGGCCTGAAGCATTCTGTTCGTTTGTGAGTGCATTCATATTTCCATACACTTTCCAGTGTATATACGATTTACACTATATATATTTGTTTTTTCTTCCCTATATGTACCTGCGCCCCAATCATCTGTATATCTTCTTTAATCAACCTGATCATTTACTCTACAATGTACCGTAAAATCTTAGGTATAATACGCATCTGTGTATAAAACGCAGGCAAACTTTACACTGAGTGCTGTAGAAACTGTACTTGTGTATAATACGCACCCACCTGATAAGGTCACTGATCAACATGCGCTATATGGACAAAACTATTGGGACCGAAAAGGGACTTGTATAACATTGCATTCTAAATACCTAGACATTAATATGTAGTTGGTCCCCCCTTTGCAGCTATAACAGCTGACGCTCTTCTGGGAAGGCTTTCTACAAGATTTCTATGGAAACTTTTGCCCATTCATCCAGAAGAGGTCACATATACCATATTTGCTCAAATATAAGAAAACCGCCAATAAGGTTGTCTTATAATTGGACCTCAAATAGAGGTCTGACTATAAGACTAAGATCCAGATCCCTGCAGCGCTGCAGGGGACCTGAATCCTCCTCTCTGGCAGCCGGTGAATGTCTGTGTGATGCACGCAGAAAACCCCCAGTTCTGCCGTGACTTCTATGACGGAGTGCCGGCATGACATGACACAGAGGTTCACCGGCTGCCCCTACTAGACAAGTCTGGGGATGCATTGATAAGTCTGGGGGAGGCAGAGTGGCATATAGGCGGGTATAATGCATATTGGGGTTAGAGTGGCATATAGGGGTATAAGGCATATCAGGCAGGCAGAGTGGTATATCGAAGTATAAGGCATTTCTTGGGGTCAGAGTGGCATACAAGGGGTATAAGGCATATCTGGGGGGTAGAGTGGCAAGCCTGGGGGCAGATGTGCATAACTGTGGGCAGATTGGCAAATAAAAGGAAATAAAAATGCATTTTTCTCAATCATAGTTTTTATTAAATATGAAAAAGTAGTTTACGTTTTGGGGGTCATCGTATAATCGAGCAAATACTGCACTTGCTTCCATGCAGAACATTTAAGATCTTGGAAGGGGATACATTGTGTGTGTTATACCCAATATTTTATGGTATGTGCTTTATACCTCTTCTCAATATCAGCAACTACCATATATTGTGGTATGTTGATACTCATATTCCTATTGAATTATACCTTGATGATAGTAACTTCATCAAAGTATTGTAGTCATACCCAGGAACTATTGGTTTTACTCCAATAACAGGGTAAGTATGCTTCGGGTTGCAAAGTCTGGAGCTAATCACTTCAGCACCAGCATCAAACTCGAAATTCGAAGGATCTGGAGTGACTCCGTATTGAGGAATGGTCTCAGATCCCTTGCCATGTATTCTCCAACCTCATCGGGCATTATAGGAAAAGACTCAGAGCTTGGCAAAGGGAGGTAGCACAAAGTATTGACTAGAAGGTTTTTTTTTAATTTTAGATCAACCTCTGTTGTTTTTGCAATTGTTTGATATCCATGAAAGCTAAGTATTTTTGCGTATCGCTTCAAAAAAATATCAAAAGGTTAAACAAGAAAGAACATTTTTTCACAGCCTTCTTTGCTCATATTTACAAAGGTGCCAATATTTCTGGAGGGCACTGTACTTATTAGTTATTCATCTAGTCCACACCAGACTTTACAGAATATGACATGTTGGTGAGTAAACACAAACGCTAACACACATCCCCAAATGAGACGGCATTGGATTGTCCAACAGGAGCAAAGGATGGTATTTCCCTGTGATGGACTACAAGTCACTTGAATTGGAGGCTCAGAAATAGAAAGTTCACCACTGCCCACCATACTAAAACACGATTTGTGATGTCATAGGTTTAGTTGGCCATTTATAAATTATTCTGTCCTTCCACTACAAATATTTGAGGGGTTTTGTTAAAAAAAAAAAAAAACACAGATTAACTGTGGCATCACATTCATATGTATAAAGGCTGGATTCATACATGTCATTGTCTTGCAAAGCATTAACCCCTAGAGTGCCAGTTATGTAAGAGATACACAGCTGGCAAAGAAGATTGCCAGCTATAGATCTCCTATGTGGCAGCACTTTATGTGGGTAGGAGATCCTGTTGACATCGCGGGGCACATGCTATTGTTAATGGGGAAGTGAGTGGGGAGTGAGGCGTGCCGCGCGCTTCACCCGGAAACAAAAGAGAGTTCCCAGGTATGCCAATGTGCCAATTCTCTAAGAGTAAATTACAGCGGGAAAAATTAGATTGTTGTGGTAGACTTTGGGACAATACAGCTAAAGAAAAAGTAGGGACAATAGGCTAGGACAAAACCCTCTCCCACTCTAAACCCCTTTCATCCGTTAAAATAAATGAGACATTTTATTAACAATAAAACAGACAGATGAGCTTTTGTGGACTACAACACCCAATACCTTCAGCCAGACTGATAACAAAGGTACACAAGGGCTGCCATACTTGTGGACATGGGTATTTTGTACCTATATTTAGTTTTTTTTACCACTATTAGTAATTAACGTGTTATACGTTGGTTGCATAGACAATCTATATTTGTGTCCGATTACACCTTCTAGATAAACTAACTAGGGCTGTGTAAATTGTTGCCACATTAATAAATATATATATATATATATATATATATATATATATATTGACATAATAACAGGATTCTCATCACTTTTAGCATTTGGTTTGGATTCTTGAAGGAAATGCTAGGGAAAAAGTACATTTTGGGATTTTTGGGAGGAGTTTATCACTGTATATAGTTACGTGACAAGCTTAAACTGTCCTGAAAAAACAGGTTCCCCTAAATAAAGTGTAAACTATGCTAAGGTTATCGAGTAAATGTAACTATAGCAAAAATGGGCCGGCCTCCCACAGGGAAAAAACTGTGCTGACCCCTGGTGTCACAGTCAGGACTACTTGCCAAGCCGTGACGGTGTGGAGGGAGTGGGCATGAAGGGGTTAATAGCGCCAGGCCTCTGGGTTTACTAACTTCACCCCTTAACAAGGCATCAGTTATACCAAATTAACCCCCAAATCCTGCCTGTATCCCCCCAGGTAGTCTGCCACCACTAATGATTTTGATACCGGATTCGTGAGAAATCCGCATTAGAACATTTATCTCTATATATATATCAACCCGCCCCGGGCAAACAACATATATATATCCTGTAGAACTTAATAACAATATGGTAACGTGTTATCCTCTCTTAGGGTTTGTGGATATCGATACTAGAGCCCAAAGACAGACTTGGATTATGAATATTTTAATAACAAAAAGACAATTATTACACAGTGCCACAATTACAAAAAACAAGTCATACAAAAAAAAAAAAGGGCAAACAGTTCTTAAAAAAATGGGACTTAAACACAGGACCCTCACTCACGAGTTTCTTCAATAAGGCGGACTGTGGGAACTCCTTTAGTCCAGATGGTTTCTTATGATGTTGTTCCAATCAGATTATATCTTGGAGTTCTGCTTTGAGGTGGCTGCATTGCCCCTAAATCAGACTCTTTTTCAAGAAAACACCCCTCTGGCCACATGACCAATTATATGACACCTTTTCCAAGAATTGGTTCCCATCTTTGATCTGCCAATAAGTTATGGTGGGGTAAAGGTGATGGAAAACCCCTCCACTTAAGATAGGAATGGAATTCCTATAACTAAGGATCCTTATCAGTTAGGCCATGAATCACCACCAGGGTCCTCTGGGAAGATGACACCTCTTGCCAGAACAGATACAGAGGCCATGCACAAATAAACACATTTAAATCAACAACAGATTAGCCCATTGAATGCTAACACAAATGAATAAACCACCTCTGATGGATTATCCTTCCATGCATCCACTACATAATATGAGTTTATATTATATAAGCTTTCATGGGTAACACTTTTATACCTAAACCCTCATAACCACTGGTGTAACTACAGGAGTCACAGAGATTGCAGCTGTAACGGGGCCCGTGCCTCTAGGGGACCCGGTGCGACCCCTTCTTCCTGTTTTATCATATGTCTTCAAAATTTAGTCCAGGTCGGAAGGGTCCTTTCTAAACTATTTTGAACCAGCACTGGGAGACAGGAACTGAAAGAGAGAAAGCTGCAGGGGCGGGAAAAGGTAACATATGTATATGTGTTTGTATATATGTATGTGAGCATGAATGTATTGTGTGTGTGTGTGTGTGTGTATGAATGTGTAACTGTGTGTGTGAGCATGGATGTATAATTGTTTGTGTGAGCATGAATGTGTAATTGTGTGTGAGCACAAGTGTATAATTATGTGAATAAATATGCAATTCTCTGTGTGAGCATGGATGTATAATTGTGTGCATGACTGCATAATTGTGTGTGAGCATGGATGTGTAATTGTGTGTGTGAGCATGGATGTGTAATTGTGTGTGTGAGCATGGATGTGTAATTGTGTGTGTGTGCATGGATGTATAATTGTGGGTGTGAACAAGGATGTGTAAGTGGAGTGAGATGAAGTGTGTGTTAGTAGTGAGCATGAGTGCATGTAATTTGTGAAAGTGTGTTTACAAATGTTAGAAGGGTGGGCAAGACCAGTTGTGTTGGGGCAATGGTGGCACAGACTAGCTGCTGACGTCTTCTCAATCATGTATCTAGAGCAGGCATGTCCAAAGTCCGGCCCGCGGGCCAATTGCGGCCCGCGTTCCGGACTGATGCGGCCCCCAAGTGAGCCACGGGACTTGGCGTCATCAGCCGGCGCAGGGAGAAGGAAAGCGCGAGATCTGGGCTTTCCTTCTCCCTGCGCCGGCACACACAGCCACACAGCGGTGGGCGCGGCTTCAGTGTTGTGCGCCGGGATCTGACAACAAACCCCGGCGCACAACAGCTGTTGCCGCGCAGATCGCAAGGGAGCAGTATCGGAGGTATTTACCGGACATCCGGCTTAAAATCACTTAAGGGAGCCGGATGTCCGGTAAAGACCTCCGATACTGCTCCCTTGCGATCCGCGCGGCAACAGCTGTTGTGCGCCGGGGTTTGTTGTCAGATCCCGGTGCACAACACTGAAGCCGCGCCCACCGCTGTCCGTGCCCTCTGAACCCCGTGCCCTCGGAAGAAGACAGAAGAACTGAAGAAGAAGAGGAGCGAAGAGCAGGAAAAGGAGCTGTAAGGAGAAAAGAGGAAAGGTAGGAAAGCATACAGTGAGAGTGGATTGGTGTATGTGTGTGGATTGGTGTATATGTGTGGATTGGTGTATATGTGTGGATTAGTGTATATGTGTGGATTGGTATGTGTGTGGATTGGTAGATGTGGATTGGTATATATGTGTGGATTGGTATATATGTGTGGATTAGTGTATATGTGTGGATTGGTATGTGTGTGGATTGGTATGTGTGTGGATTGGTATGTGTGTGGATTGGTATGTGTGTGTGGATTGGTGTGTGTGTGTGGATTGGTGTGTGTGTGTGGATTGGTATGTGTGGATTGGTATGTGTGGATTGGTATGTGTGGATTGGTGTATGTGTGTGGATTGGTGTATGTGTGTGGATTGGTGTATGTGTGTGGATTGGTATATGTGTGGATTGGTGTGTGTGTGGATTGGTATGCGTGTGGATTGGTATGCGTGTGGATTGGTATGTGTGTGGATTGGTGTATGTGTGTGGATTGGTGTATGTGTGGGGATTGGTGTATGTGTGGGGATTGGTGTATGTGTGGGGATTGGTGTATGTGTGGGGATTGGTGTATGTGTGGGGATTGGTGTATGTGTGGGGATTGGTGTGTGTGTGTGGATTGGTATGTGTGTGTGGATTGGTATGCGTGTGGATTTGTATGCGTGTGGATTGGTATGCGTGTGGATTGGTATGCGTGTGGATTGGTATGCGTGTGGATTGGTATATGTGTGTGGATTGGTGTGTGTGTGGATTGGTGTGTGTGTGTGGATTGGTGTGTGTGTGTGTGGATTGGTATATGTGTGTGTGGATTGGTGTATGTGTGTGTGGATTGGTATGTGTGTGTGGATTGGTATGTGTGTGTGGATTGGTATATGTGTGGATTGGTATGCGTGTGGATTGGTATGCGTGTGGATTGGTATGCGTGTGGATTGGTAAATGTGTGAGAGTGATGGGTGTTATGCTGTACCATTTCCAATGTATTTTTCATTATATAATTATGCTCTAAAGTACATCATAACTCCCATCACTCTATACTGTTCCATACAGTGGCAGAGCTGGGAGACAGAGGCCTTGCACCCCCACCGCAGGACTCCTGAAAGGTAAGTGAACTTCAAAGAGGGAGAGGGTAGATAGTTAGGAGGGGTAGATAGGGAGAAGGGAGTGAGAAGGGGTAGATAGGGCAGAAGGGAGCGAGAAGGGGTAGATAAGGCAATCATACTCCTATCATGCCAAGTCTGCGACTGCCTCCTGGAATCTGGGTATGCCTGGGCATGATAGGAATGTGATTGCTGTTAACAATTATATATATATATATATATATATATATATATATATATATATATATTGTTATTTAATTGTTTTGTCCTATTTTGGTGTGTTACTTACTTTAAATAAAAGTGTTAGATTTTTTTTATGGTGTGTGTGGGGGGTCATATTCAGTTTCGGCCAGGTAGTTTTAAAGTGTGTGTGGGGGGGTGCCACATACAGGATCCGCCCCGGGTGCCAAATACTCTAGGTACGCCCCTGCCCTCCCCTACACAATTTCTTCATCAGATGCCCTTGTGGCTGTGTGTGCCGGCGCAGGGAGAAGGAAAGCCCAAATCTTGCGATCTCGGACGTCGCTAGATTTGGGCTTTCCTTCTCCCTGCGCCGGCACACACAGCCACAAGGGCATCTGATGAAGAAATTGTAGGCAGTGGCGGAACTACCGGGGTCGCGACTGCGACCGGGCCCTGGAGTTCTGCCAGTCAGTGGGGCCCAAGGGGTGCCGAGCGGTTGCTGAAAAAGGAGAGTGAGAAAGGGATAGATGTGGTATGCCGTTTTCAATAAACTTTGCATAAAATAGTTAATTTGCATTTCATTTTAATGGTTCAGAAAATGTCAGGCAAAATGGTCGGCCCTCGCACATGTTCACTTCATCAAATCTGGCACTCTTCGAAAAAAGTTTGGACATGCCTGATCTAGAGTAACCAGCTTTCTTCCGGCCACTCGCTCCCGCGAGACTTTAAGCCGGTCTGATTTTTGCGTTAATTTCTGTCAGGATCGCGCTTCTCATTCATTACCACGATTGCCAACACTTCCGCCCTTACTTGTTTCGGCGTTTAACTAGCACAGCTCCCGTGACGCACGTACGTTGGAAGCGTGCAAAATGATTGAAAGAGGGTGGCCGAATTACCCGTCGTCCTTTGCGTTCCACCGAGATCTGGGCCGCTCTCGCGGGATCTCGCCCTCTTCCTAGGCCGTCACTGAGAGAGGACGGTGAGTTCAGCTGAGCGTCTGCTGTTAATGTCTTCTTTTACCTACCATTCCTCTCACTCGGGGACCGAAATGACTTCGTGTTTGGGCAGCTCAGGGGCTCCCCTTGGCAGACGAACCGATATGTCGGCGCCGGGTGCTTCCCCCGTGGAGGATGGAGACTGATGGCGATAGGTTTCAGTCTAGTGGCCGGCGAGTAATGGTGGTTGTGGGGGGGAAATGCGGGGAGTTCTGGGAGATGCAGGCCGGTGCTCAGCACGTGTGATCCGGTTTGGCAGCCCGCCTGTGTTTTACTGTGTATGGTCTCCATTATCATTAGTTATATATATTATATATATATATATCTATCTGTAATGCCCTGCTTCCTGCACATACCTAGACCTGCCTGTATTAGTGTGCGTGTGTAATATATATAAAATAGTGTGCGTCTGTCATATATATATATATATATATATATATATATATATATATATCTATATAAAATAGTGTGCGTGTGTCATATATATATATATATATATATATATTAGTGTGCGTGTGTAATATATTTAAATTAGTGTGCGTGTGTAATATATTTTTTTTGTATATGTATACTGAGTTTTAACATGTGAGTAGTGGCTGCACTGCCTTGGTTTTGGGTAATGCTGGTCTCCATGTTCTGTTAGATTAATGTGTTTAAGTCTGTATATATTTTGATATATTATGTTAAACACAGGGTTTGGTTAAAATACTCCTTGCCTTTATAAGTATCTGAAACCAATGTGGATATCCTGTGAGGTTGCTCTCATAGGCTCTGTCCTGGTGGCGTACGGGAGCGCAGCGTTGTATGGCGCAGTGACGTATATTCCCCTTCCACGACATTGGAGAGCAAGCGCGTCCCCGGGCCTTGGTCTGGTGTGGACGGCGTCCTGTATATTCCTACAACTTCCCAGAGCCTTCGGGCTGTGATTGGGGAGACAAACCATGCAGGATACATTGATAGAATAGAAATGCTTGGAGTGTGTTGAGTGGGTCGGTACATATTGAGAAATAGGTAATCGGTGTCGCTTATTGCATGGATGAGCGCCTGGCCAGGCTGTGCTTCTGATAGACAGTTTAAAAGATTGGGCTAACTATCTGAATTTGCTCTTAATTCTTGCAGAAAGGCCATGTTCAGTACAAGCGCCAAAATCGTGAAGCCTAATGGCGAAAAGCCCGACGAGTTTGAGTCGGGTATCTCCCAGGTAAGTGAGCGATGATTTGGCATGGCCAAGAGAGCACACATGTACACAGCACACGTGAACTTTAATTTCCTCTGGCATTATAGCCTAAAGGCACATTTGTGTAAGAATTTTATTTAGACTTCTCACATTTTCCCTATAGATCACATAAACTCATAGTTTCACATGTTGTACTGGTTTATTTCTGACCTTCTGTAGCACTACTGCTGTTAATCTGTGTTTTAAGTAGTGGCTCTAGTTACTGTGCACAATAAACTGCATAG
This sequence comes from Spea bombifrons, assembly GCF_027358695.1. Lineage (NCBI taxonomy): Eukaryota > Metazoa > Chordata > Amphibia > Anura > Pelobatidae > Spea > Spea bombifrons. The sequence goes on from NC_071089.1 coordinate 107,152,282, forward strand.
TGTATAGGTCAATAATGGCCTTGGGTTCTATGGCACTTTCCTTTGCTATGAAGAACATGCATAATATAACTTACTACAGGAAATTGTTAGACTTCTGGGAAACGCATTAAAATATAGCAAATGGGTACATTTAGGTGCTGGCTTACCCAACATGGGCATCCCATGAGGTTGCTCTCATGGGCTCTGTCCTGGTGGCGTACGGGAGCGCAGCGTCGTATGGCGCGGTGACGTATAGTCCCCTTCCACAATGTTGGAGAGCAAGCGCGTCCCCGGGCCTTGGTCTGGTGTGGACGGCGTCCTGTATATTCCTACAACTTCCCAGAGCCTCCGGGCCATGACTGGGGAGACAAACCATGCAGGATACATCTTCAATTTGCAGGCTGCAATGATTCCTCAATACAGTTTGCCAGTAAACAGCGATTACAAAACTGAGCGCTGGCACACTATTTTTCATTCTGCTTTAATTTTATAGGCTCTCTTGGAGCTGGAGATGAACTCTGACCTTAAAGCTCAACTGAGAGAGCTGAACATCACAGCAGCAAAGGTATGTTAAAGAGAATTTGGTAAAACATCTGTAGCTCGTACTGTAATTTTTTTTTGAGCTCTAATTGGTTTAGGGATATTTAGTTTAAAAGGGTTTAAAAGCTTACATATGTAAGCTTAGATCAATGGCTAAATGTGGGAAAACTAGCATATTTTTGAATTACCAGCCTTGCTGTTGCCTCCCCTTCCTTAACTCACTTACATAGTAGCCTTAACCATTAAAGCTGGGGCAATAACTAAATGTGGGGAAATTACTTCTAAAACATCAATATTGTGTGGTCTGTAACCCTAGTACATAGGTTTAAATTGGTCATATGGCAACAGCTAATCTTTTATAATTTAATGTGGCAATAGAGCATCTGGTACATGAAGTGTGCATACATAGGTCTGGAAATGGTCAGTGGCATTTCTTATTATGCTGGCATTACCCAACGTGGATATCCCGTGAGGTTGCTCTCATGGGCTCTGTCCTGGTGGCGTACGGGAGCGCAGCGTCGTATGGCGCGGTGACGTATAGTCCCCTTCCACAACGTTGGAGAGCAAGCGCGTCCCCGGGCCTTGGTCTGGTGCGGACGGTGTCCTGTATATTCCTACAACTTCCCAGAGCCTCCGGGCTGTGACTGGGGAGACAAACCATGCAGGATATATATTTTAAGGCTAAGTTCCTGATATGCCAAAGTGAGCGTAATGAACTGTCAATGAGTTATAGAGCCAGGCTAAGGATATTGGGGATCTTGTCACTTTTGAAAAAGCTTTTGCTGCTATTGCAAGGGGGGAAAAAAGTACAGTTCATGTATGTCTTCTAATTCGTGAAGCGCTCTTCTCCCAACAGGAAATTGAAGTTGGTGGTGGAAGAAAAGCTATCATCATCTTCGTTCCTGTTCCCCAACTGAGATCTTTCCAGAAGATTCAAGTGAGGCTGGTTCGTGAGCTTGAGAAGAAGTTTAGCGGCAAACACGTGGTCTTCATTGCTCAGGTGAATCAAAGTGTTGATTGTTGAGCAGTCCTGGAGGGTATGGTTGTCTTCTGTAAATGTTGTTAGTGACTAGTTTTTAATGTACCAATCTTATGGGCTCTTTTATAATCTTGTATGTAATGGAATCTGTAAATCGACTTTAGATGAGAACCATTTGGCCGACCACCAAGTCAGCCAGTTTTTCCTCCTGTAGAGACTAGGATCTTGATTAGTCCTTGGTCTTGTGTTGGACATAAAGCTTTACCAAAAACAAAAGGGTTATGTCACTTCGCTCATAAGATATATAAGGCTTCTAGGCATACTGAACATACTTGAGCATAACATATAAATGAACATTACCCTTAATAGCCCAGCAGGAAAAACTGTCTAGACCAAACTATATGGATTAAAAAAAAATGGAAAGCATGAGCCCTGCCAATGTAAGACCACAGTACACTCCCCATCATATGAACATACAACATATTCTGACAGATCACTGTGTAGACACTTAAAATACAAGTGCCTTTAAAATAGGAGGGTAAAATACAAAAACACCTCAAGCATTACGACCTGTCTGCACCTGGAAAAAGCATCTGAAGCAGCAATGAACAAAGCAAATAAGAATGCATGACTGTAGCTTCAATCCAGCAACAGCGCTCTGTCCTAGGCATACAGTTGCTGCTTCAGCTAAATCCAAATTAAAGCTCCTCATACAAACAGAAGTCTTGCAATTGAATGCTAAATCCTGGTCATCCTTAATGACTTCATAGCCTTTGCCAATAGCGGTAACTGATATATTGTATCAAGCGCATACATGTTTGTCTCATTGGGTTGCTGCATTAATAACTTGTGTACAGCTGGCAAAGGCATGGTCTGTATGGAAGCCCTCTTCCAAACGCCTGTATTCACTCAATATCTTCCTCTAGGGTCCTTAAAATGAAACGCCACTCCTTGATAAAGTGTAGGAACTGGCTTTGCTCATAGAAATCAGCAACATGTTATGGAAACTAGTGCCAGTGCATGTTTCACTTAGGCTTCTTTGCTTAAAACAATGCTGAATCTATCCCATGTATGTTTAAATTCCCTTACTGTATTGGCCTTTAACCTCTGATGGGAAGCTGTTCCACTTACCAACCACCCTTTCTGTAAAGTAAAAAAAATACCTGCTTTATATCTCCAGCTCACTGTGTTCCAGTTAATAGGGACATGCAGCTATTACATGCATTATGTGCTTGATGGCTTAATTATCCCTTTAACATTTAAAACCGTTAAACATAAGTTGTAATAGGCTATGTTCAAATTATTTTATGTAAAGTTCATAGAACTTATTTACTGAAATGTTATGAGTTATTGAACCAACGTGGATATCCTGTGAGGTTGCTCTCATGGGCTCTGTCCTGGTGGCGTACGGGAGCGCAGCGTCGTATGGCGCTGTGACGTATATTCCCTTTCCACAACGTTGGAGAGCAAGCGTGTCCCCGGGCCTTGGTCTGGTGTGGACGGCGTCCTGTATATTCCTACAACTTCCCAGAGCCTCCGGGCCGTGATTGGGGAGACAAACCATGCAGGATACAGAAAACTTAAAATGTTGATGCTATTTTTAATTGAGCAGTTATTGAAGAAAAATTGTCTAAATACTTAAGGGCAAATATTCCGTTTTCAAAATGAAATGCTTCTCGTTTTATACAGCTTTTTGCCACTTGGTCTATAAGTGACAAATAACATATATTCTGACAGTTATGATGCTGGAACGTCTTGTGGTGTACAAGTTTTTTTTTTTTTTTTTTTTTTTTTTTGCTGTTGAAGTGTTTGAATACGAGTTACTTACTGTCCTTATCCCAATAGAGAAGGATTCTGCCCAAGCCAACAAGAAAAAGCCGCACGAAAAACAAGCAGAAACGTCCCAGAAGGTGGGTAACGACACATTCTCCCATTATAATAAACTTGTCGTATAAGTGTGTATCGGCACAAATGTACGCAGTGTGTTAACTAGGAAACCTAAGGAAAATAACCAAGTCCGTACATCTTTGGTGCCAAAATACCGCTAAAATATACAAACACCAGTAATGGTCAATGTTTTCCCAAATGCATGTTTATTATAACCAACGTGGATATCCCGTGAGGTTGCTCTCATGGGCTCTGTCCTGGTGGCGTACGGGAGCGCAGCGTCGTATGGCGCGGTGACGTATGGTCCCCTTCCACAACGTTGGAGAGCAAGCGCGTTCCCGGGCCTTGGTCTGGTGTGGACGGCGTCCTGTATATTCCTACAACTTCCCAGAGCCTCCGGGCTGTGACTGGGGAGACAAACCATGCAGGATACAGCACAACTAGTTCATGTATATTGCCCTTTCCTTAAACACAATCTGCAAAGTGCTATAAATCTCTTCCATACCCTAGTGACTTATCTTGGCAGATGTGGGAAATATCATTGAGTTTCTGTATGTAAAATCACACCTGGTGCACGGGTTGCAAACGATAAGACATGAAAACCGACTGGTGGTGTTAATCGGTGATCTGTGTTGTGCGGCTGGTTTGGTTTTATTAACTTTCTATTTTTGCTTTTATTTGAAATTTGTGCTGGGATAGCAGACTTCATTTTTAGTTATGGGTTGTCAAGTTGTTTAATTCTGTGCTTAACTTCATAATTGATAGCCAATAGGCTACATTGATTCTATAAAACTTTTAAATATTTATTTTGTGTAAATTTGCCATATCTGTTTTGTACACTTTCTCTTTATACTGGGTCCCCTTAATTACTTTGCACACCCAATGCCTTCATACCAGTTACCTGGACATTGTCCCATCCTTCACAATTTTTTTCCCCCCTTCTGAACATGCCCATTTAACACAAAAGGCAAGATTCTTTGTTAATACAGCTAGCGTATCATGTGCCAGCGCTGGGCCTTGTTTCTTTAATTGACACTAATGTGCTAAAACCATTCCTCTGTGTAATGCAAAGTTCATTTAATTAGATTAATGAATGCCACTGTTATGCAGGACCAGGCATGCCCTGCTTTCTTGTATAGGTCAAGCTACATGGTATATAGTGAAGCTGGTGAGCTAAAGTGTTCTACTCGCATTTAGGGAGATGACCTTTTAGACCTGTACATCGAATGCAGGCAGGAGTTATTGGACTGTTTAAAATTTATTTTTCTTGTGGAGTAAGGCTGTGATGTCTTCTGACTTGTGCGTTGTTTTTAGCCGTACCCTTACTGCAGTGCATGATGCTATCTTGGAAGACTTGGTCTTCCCAAGTGAAATCGTGGGCAAGAGAATCCGTGTAAAATTGGACGGCAGCCGGCTTATCAAGGTCCATTTGGACAAAGCACAACAGAACAATGTTGAACACAAGGTAGTAGTCTTAATTCAGATTGTCTCAACCAACAAAATTAATGCTAAAAAGTGAATGGCAAAATAAACTAAGCAAGCTTTGTTTGTAATCTTAATGGCCGTATAGTCTACTAATGAAACCTTTTTAATGCCAGTTGCTTTAAATGTTACCATTACTCACCCTTGGTTATCTCTTTATCCAACGTGGATATCCCGTGAGGTTGCTCTCATGGGCTCTGTCCTGGTGGCGTACGGGAGCGCAGCGTCGTATGGCGCAGTGACGTATAGTCCCTTTCCACAATGTTGGAGAGCAAGCGCGTCCCCGGGCCTTGGTCTGGTGTGGACGGCGTCCTGTATATTCCTACAACTTCCCAGAGCCTCCGGGCCATGATTGGGGAGACAAACCATGCAGGATACAACAAACTTGTTATGTTTATGACTGGAAACGTCATCCAGTCATTCAGAAATGATATGGATGACAGGATTCATGTAAAATAAAATGTAACGTATAACACTATTTACACTTTTCCAGCAAAAAATGCCATTGACTTGCTGTAAGTATGTAATTGAATTAAGTTCTGAGTATTTTTCCCTCCTTTTAGGTGGAGACATTTTCTGGTGTCTACAAGAAACTCACAGGCAAAGATGTGGTTTTCGAATTCCCAGAGTTCCAGCTGTAAAGTGCAACTGAAATAATAAAAAATATTCCTTGTTACGGGTCTGTTTTTATTTTCTTCTAACCCTCCATCTAAACCATACTGAGCTTTAAGGTATTAACGTTAGATGATGTTTTATGTATTGGCAATAGGTTATTTCTATCCCATTGGGTTTTTGTGGTGCAAGAAAAGGTCTCTGGGTAACCATGCAGGGTCAAATAAAGCCCCGTATTTTTAACCCATTACTTGGCAGAGTAACCGGGTAGTCTTGTGTTGCTTTATGTTTAGTGCAGCTGTATTGGGATACATCCTACTGTAAAGTAAAAAAAATCCCAAAGAACAATAATAGTTTCACTGTTGTGTCAAGTTTAGTGCAAATGTGCTTTTTAATCATCTTTTTGAAGCTAAGCTTTAAACAATGCACATTTAATATAGGTGTGTAGTCTTCCAATTGAATAAGAATGCAATTTGGGGTGCTGTAATGTTTTGCTCACTTTAATAATTCAGATTGCGTCATTTTACGATAGTATGAAGGTGTCAAGGCTAGAGTTTCCCTCCAAAGACCAGGGAGGGAAATGTCAACGTTTGAGGATTGTTGTTGGAGGAAAGGAAAGCATTATTCAAACCAACGTGGATATCCCGTGAGGTTGCTCTCATGGGCTCTGTCCTGGTGGCGTACGGGAGCGCAGCGTCTTATGGCGCGGTGACGTATAGTCCCCTTCCACAACGTTGGAGAGCAAGTGTGTCCCCGGGCCTTGGTCTGGTGTGGACGGCGTCCTGTATATTCCTACAACTTCCCAGAGCCTCCGGGCTGTGACTGGGGAGAAAAACCATGCAGGATACATGTTTCTTCACATTGAGTTTCAACTAAAGATCAATGGACGAGTGAGATGTGACTGCTGTCTGCAGGAGGGATTCATCAAGTTATTTCCAAGAATCTGCATGCTCTATTTACATGTTTAATGAATTAGTTTTTGCCTTTTTTGTCACAGATGCCAGGTAAGCTGTTGACTAAACTGCACAGCAGAGATAATTGCTTCCCTGAAAGTTTGCTATGGGCTATACTATTGCAGGAGTCCTGTCTTTTTAGTAAATAGATCTGTGTAGTGTACTTGAGAATGAAATAGAACTTCTGAGAGGTTACATGGGAAGTGCCATAAAATAACATTTGCAAATTAACATTGGCAACAACTTTTATTTCCTTTTGGGCTAATAAACGTTTATCTGGAGACCTATCCGTTGTGACATTTTTATCTGGTTTAACGCCACATTTTGTGCTGATTGTTTATGGCAGTGTTGGATGGTTGGAACTGAGCTATTTATCACAAGGCAATGTGGGAACTAGGACATGTGAAATCACTAATATGATGCTGTTTTAAAACCACCACTTAGGGACCCAAGAGTGTTTAGTACTTCTGCATTTTTTTAAAGCATAATATCCCCCTTGCACAAGTTTTTTCTTTTTCTTTCAAGGTTATTTTTATGTAGATATGCATCTTGGCTATAATTAAAAATATTTATTGAAATATGCAGGTTTTTATGCATTTTGTAAGATTACAAAACTAGCTAGTGCAATAAAATACATAGAATTTGGCTCATGCACATCCGCTTATTTATTTTTAAATCGGCATTAAGAATTTTTCTTTAACTCCTGCTTCAACCCCAAAGTGTAATATTAAAAAAAAAATAAAAAAAAAAATAGGCAGGTATAGAAAGACTGATTGCTCTATAACAAGGTGATCAAGTAATAGAAAATGCAATTAAAAAAAATAAATATTCACTATAGCATGACCACAGATGTAGAGGTTACTGCCAAAGGCCATGTGCGGGTAGTTGGTTCCCTGACAATCGCATTCATGAGAGCGGCCCCTTTTAGCTGCTGCTAGCCTGCCTTGGGTTGCGGTGACTGCAATTGGCAGCATTTGGTGACTGTAGCAGAAGATGTAGTATGTTCTCGGTTTTTAATGGAGTTTATTACAACCTGTCATTAAAGGGATAAAAAAAAAGGAAAGCAAGAGTCTTCCTGGACATTCGTTTTTAACTTATCGTAATAAGTCATTTTGGAGGGAGTTTCCTTTTTAAAACAATTGGAGAATTACAGTCATAGTCCTGTAGATGGCAACAAAGGAGCTTCAAGTGCCCACTACTGTTAGGTTAGTCATAGACCAGTGATGGGCAACCTTTTTGGCGTGGTGTGTCAAAAATCGGCAAAAAATCGAGCATAACTCGCGTGGTGTGTCACTTCGACAAAAAACATAATTTTGCGCAATTTATAGTTTAAACTACAAAAATGTATAATTGCAATATATAATTGTATTTAATAAACCAAAAACAAATTATTTAACATACCTGCTTAGTAACTACTTACCTTTCAGGAGTCCTGCGGTGGGGGTGCAAGGCCTCTGTCTCCCAGCTCTGCCACTGTATGGAACAGTATAGAGTGATGGGAGTTATGATGTACTTTAGAGCATAATTATATAATGAAAAATACATTGGAAATGGTACAGCATAACACCCATCACTCTCACACACTTGCCAATCCACACACATATATACCAATCCACACATATATACCAATCCACACGTATACACCAATCCACTAATCCACACGTATACCAATCCACACCTATACCAATCCACACCTATACCAATCCACACACATATACCAATCCACACACATATACCAATCCACACGCATACCAATCCACACGCATACCAATCCACACACATATACCAATCCACACATATACACCAATCCACACATATATACCAATCCACACACATACCAATCCACACATATATACCAATCCACAAACACATACCAATCCACAAACACATACCAATCCACACATATACACCAATCCACACATATACACCAATCCACACATATATACCAATCCACACATATATACCAATCCACACGCATACCAATCCACAAACACATACCAATCCACACACATATACCAATCCACGCGTATACCAATCCACACATATACACCAATCCACACATATATACCAATCCACAAACACATACCAATCCACACACATACCAATCCACACACATACACACCAATCCACACATACATACCAATCCACACGCATACCAATCCACAAACACATACCAATCCACAAACACATACCAATCCACACATATATACCAATCCACACGTATATACTAATCCACACACATACCAATCCACACATATATACCAATCCACACACATACACCAATCCACACACATACACCAATCCACACACATACACCAATCCACACATACACCAATCCACACACACATACACCAATCCACACACACATACACCAATCCACACACACATACACCAATCCACACACACACATACCAATCCACACACACATACCAATCCACACACACATACCAATCCACACACACATACCAATCCACACACATACACCAATCCACATGCATACACCAATCCACTCTCACTGTATGCTTTCTTACCTTTCCTCTTTTCTCCTTACAGCTCCTTTTCCTGCTCTTCGCTCCTCTTCTTCTTCAGTTCTTCTTCCGAGGGCACGGGGTTCAGAGGGCACGGACAGCGGTGGGCGCGGCTTCAGTGTTGTGCGCCGGGATCTAACAACAAACCCCGGCGCACAACAGCTGTTGCCGCGCGGATCGCAAGGGAGCGGTATCGGAGGTCTTTAACCCCTTGACTGCTAACGACGGCATGGTGCCGTCGCTAGCAGTCCCAGTCAGGTGCTAACGACGGCACCATGCCGTCGCTAGCACTCTCCTACCTTGATGGGGGTCTGTGGACCCCCATCACCACCTACCCCGGCGATCTGCCCCTCATTTTGAAGGGCATCACTGGGACCACCCGATCCGGCCGGTGACGTCGCGCGTAATGACGCGATGACGTCACCGCGCAACTTTATTGAAAACTGACAATTGTCAGTTTTCACGGTATGGGGGCATGCTGCTTAGATGCCTGTATCTCAGGCATCTGAGCAGCTACAGACCCCCAACATATACCGTTGGAAAGGTAATCGCCTCACCTTTCCAACGGTATAATGCCTGTAAAAAAGAATAAAAAATATTATGTTAAAAAAATAAAAATGTACAAAAAAAGTAAAAAAAAATGATTTGGGGGTCTCTAAAGGCAGATAAATAAAGATCAAAATTGCCTAGAGACCCCCAAATTAAATTAACTAAACATAAACTGGTTTAACTTTAAAAAAAAAAAAAAGTTTAAGTATTCTAGTTAAATGATCACTGTGGTAGCCAATGTTACCACAGTGATCATACAGCTATAAAAAGTCACATTCCCTTTTTAAAAATGGCCGATACTAAATTTTAACCCCATGATCCCTTTGATCTTGGGGTTAAATTTAGCCAATGGTAGAGGAAGGCAATTTTTGAAATCCAGATGAACTGCAAAAATCAGCCGTATAGCCTGTAGTACGTAAGTTAACCATGTCATCCCTGGAGCCCCTTGCATTTTTACTGCAAAACTTATTTTTGCTGTAAAAGTGATTTTTTTTCTCCCTTTACGATCATCTCTTTGGGATTGTTAGGGGAAAGAATGGTGTGTGTGGTTTTGCGAGTGAATGTATGGAAAGTATGGTGTGTGCTTCTGTGAGTGAATGGAGATATGAAAGGCGTGTGAATGATTAGTAATTAGGGTTGAATCCTTGACGTGGCATTACTGCTCACGTAAGAAGCTAAATTATGGCACAAAAAGTACATATTTTCAAAAACCACACCCCTCGGCGCATCAAATGAGGGGCTGCGTGTGTTTCTAGGACAAACCTGGAGTGCGCAAGACACAAATGAACATGTCGCTATGGTTAGAAAAAACATATTTTCTAGCCAAAGCGACATATTCCATCATTATCTGTGAACTTAACTTTTGTCCTAGAAATACATGTAACCCCTCATTTGAAGCTCCAAGGGGTGTAGTTTCTTGCAATGTGTACTTTATGTACCCTAATTTAACTTCCCAGATGTCTAGACCACCTTAACTTCAGATATGGCAGATTGGAGAATCTTGTTAAAAAATTGTCTTAAAACATTTAGGGGTGATGCCTGCATTTAGACAGCTCTAGACAGCTGGGAAGTTAAATTCTGGTACATAAAGTATATATTTTCAGAAACTACACCCCTTGGCGCATCAAATGAGGGGCTGCATGTGTTTCTAGGACAAACCTGGAGTGCGGAAGACATAAATGAACTTGTCGCTTTTAATTTTATTTATTTTTTATTTTTATTTGTGTGATATTCACTTATTTGTTGTGCAAGTCAGATTTGTGATACAAATACAAATAAGACCTCATTTGCTGCGGCTGGAGGTGTAGTTTCTAAAAATATATAGTTTTGTTGGCATATTTTAACATCCCGGGCAGCTAGAGCTGTTTAATTGATGCAGCCATGCATTAAATTTAAAGATGAATTTTGTGATAGTCTAATAAATTTAACTTTTAGCAATAAAATATGAGAAAAACACAGTCTACTGTTCTCAATGTCTGTTTATTTTAGACCGGTTACCTACTACAAATATTTAGCAACACAGGTTTTGATATTAGAGTTTAGAAAAATAACATTACAAACTAGTTTTTATTGAGTTGGAAGTGAAAAATTACACTTTTTTCCCATTTTTGGTTGTATTTTGCAAACCTAATGAGACATACACATATAAAAATGGTATATTTGGAATCTGCTGGGTGTGCTGAAAAAAACAATATTTGGTTTGTATAGTTTATTCCCAAGAAATTTACTTGAAACACGTTTAAACGTGAGATGCACCAAAATGCCGAAAACTAGCTTAGCACCAGGGTGTGAAATGGCTTAGCAGCCAAGGGGTTAACAGACCTCCGGCTCCCTTGAGTGATTTTAAGCCGGGTTCAAGGGAGATCCTTGAACCGGCTTAAAATCACTCAAGGGAGCCGGTGGTCTGTTAAAGACCTCCGATACCGCTCCCTTGCGAGCCTGCTCCTCCACCGCCCCGCCCCCCGCTAGTTACGCTAACGCACGTCCCGCCCCCCCCCCTTTTTGCGGGGGGTGACACGCGCAGGATTTCCTGCGATTCATCCTCGGCTCCTGCACGGCCGCCGAGGATGAAAGAATCTGTGCTGGAGGAACGGGTCCTCCAGCACAGATTCTTTCATCCTCGGCGGCCGTGCAGGAGCCGAGGATGAATCGCAGGAAATCCTGCGCGTGTCACCCCAAATGGCTACGCGTGTCACCACTGACACGCGTGTCATAGGTTCGCCATCACTGTCATAGACCATATTACAACCTTTTATTAAGTGCTGTACACTTCAAATAACGTGCTTAACCCATACTTAACAAACATACATTAACACGTAGTGACTCATCAAATGTTGGAACCCTGCCTGTAAGCTTTTCATCTTATGCTTTTACACAAAGTTCCTGGCAAGAATAGTGGGCTAGAGAGGTCCCTGCTCCTGAGCTTACAATCTAACCCCTTCAGTACAGTTGATGTGCCTGGCACGTCATGGGGTTAAATGGCTGTAGAAAGCAATCCATTATTGCTTTCCTTGCTCAGCTGATGTTGCTGCGATGCTTTAACATTGAGGCTTCGAGGAAATGCTTAAAAAAAAAAAAAAACGCAGGGGCCCCCTACCATTGTTCTTAGGAGCGGTCTTATTCACCATAATGAAAGGCTATATAACTTAAATTATAGACTGAATAGGATATGGAGGCAGAATTTTCAACATGTCAAATTTCCAAGGTCAAAAACTGAATTGCACATGCCCCAAATGGCTAGCCCCCCTCCAACAACCCAGCCCACCCAGGCATGGAGGGTATCACTGTACTCAGGAGATGTTGCTGAACACATAATGTTGTGTAACACTGCCATATAATGAGTGTATGGAAAGAGTTGATATACTAGCATTTGAAATACCCCTGGGTGGTCTAGTTTGATGGGGGTAAATTACACTGACTGGCTTCAAATATGTCCCAAATTGCACATGGGGGCAGAATAACCAGTTTTGAAAAAATGGTTTTGAAATAGCAATATGCTACTTATACTTGTTGCCCCCATAACTTGCAAAAAATATGAAAGTGTATAGATACAGCCAATCATGTGATATATTCGTGTCTAGTTAGCTTTGGCTCAGTGAATATTGTGGAAGGGGATCTGCTCAGACCCCTGTGCGGTAATGCAGAAAAAGCTCCTGTTAAATTTAATGGGAGCTCTTTCTTGTCACTGATTTGGTGCTTAATCGCTCTCACGCTCTCTCATACTAGTCACTGGAAGTTCAGCATGGCACCTCATGGCAATGAACCCTCTGAGGATCTGAAAAAAAGAATTGTTGCTCTACATAAAGATGGCCTAGGCCAGGGGTAGGCAAACTTTGGCACTCCAGGTGTTGTGAACTGCATTTCCCTTGATGCTTTGCCAGCATTATGACTAAGAGCATTATGGGAGATGCAGTCCACAACATCAGGAGTGCTGAAGTTTGCCTACCCCTGGCCTAGGCTATAAGAAGATTGCCAAGACCCTGAAACTGAGCTGCAGCACGCTGGGCAAGACCATACAGCAGTTTCACAGGACAGGTTCCACTCAGAACAGGCCTCGCCATGGTCAACCAAAGAAGTTGAGTGCATGTGCCCAGCGTCATATGCAGAGGTTGCCTTTGGGAAATAGACATATGAGTGCTACCAGCATTGCTGCAGAGGTTGAAGGGGTGGGGGTCAGCCTGTCAGTGCTTAGCCCATACGCCGCCCACTGCATTAAGGCTAGGTTTCCACTTGGGTTTTTGTCCTGTGTTATTTTCTTGAGTTTTTTCTGGCGTTTAAGCCTTTCTGTGGAAATTGCTTTTTTGACCTTAGGCGGTTTTCCCAGCCTTTACACGTTAGAATTGTCACCCAGCTAAAAGGGATTAGGATAAATGGCAAGTATCTGCCCCTTCCTGATGTCATTTCCTTGGTAGAGTTCTACTTAAACACGCCCCGGCGGACCCTTTTGTCTCTTTTCTGTGGTTTGTAAGGCATGCTTTATTCTGAATGTCTGCTCTTCTAGGAAGATTGGCCCCAAATGATGGTGCAAATTGTTTGCTGTTGCTCTTGGCACGCAGGATCCAGTTGGGTATGTTTGTTTGTAATGGCATGTTTGTTCCAAATGGTGTAAAATTCAATATGAACTTTGTTTTGTGTGAAACTGTTTGTTTCCAGTCTATTTCTCGTAGGACACACAGATACTGGGTCCATCCTCTGCATTGTAACTGTGGAAAAAAAACGCCAAGGCAAAACCCACATGGCTTTTTCATGGTGTTTTTTCTGTCCCATAGACTTCTATTGGAGAAAAACGCCAAGATTTCCTTGCAAAAAACGCCAGAGTGTCAACATGCTGCGATTTTGAAAAACTGTCACAGAGCCCAAAAAGCAGAAAAACGCAAAAGAGGACTGAAAAAACACCAAACAGAAAAACGCCAAGTGGATATGGCATTGTGCGATTTCCTATTGAAGAACAGCTAACATCTGGCCGCAGCGTTTTTTCACCAAAAAAACCCAAGTGGAAACCTAGCCTAAATCGGTCCCTTCTAAAGATGATGCACAAGAAAGCATGCAGTTTGCTGAAGACAAGCAGACTAAGGACATGAATTACTGGAACCATGTCCTGTGGTCCGATGAGACCAAGATAAACTTATTTGGTTCAGATGGTGTCAAGCATGTGTGGTGGCAACCAGGTGAGGACTACAAAGACAAGTGTGTCTTGCCTAAAGGCAAGCATGGTGGTGGGAGTGTCATGGTCTGGGCCTGCATGAGCACTGCCGGCACTGGGGAGCTACAGTTCATTGAGGGAACCATGAATGCCAACATGTACTGGGACATATTGAAGCAGAGCATGATCCCCTCTCTTCGGAGACTGGGGCGCAGGGCAGTATTCCGTAAATGATAACGACCCCAAACACACCTCCAAGACGACCACTGCCTTGCTAAATCAGCTGCGGGTAAAGGTGATGGACTGGCCAAGCATGTCTCCAGACCTAAACCCTATTGAGCATCTGTGAGGCATCCTCAAACGGAAGGAGGGGGAGTGCAAGGTCTCTAACATCCACCAGCTCGGTGATTATTATTATCTTTTATTGATATAGCGTCAGCAATCTACGCAGCTCTTAATAAAATACATATTCAAGGGGTCTGACAAGACGAGAATTGGCAGACCAAGACAAACCAATACATTAGGTGGAGAGCGCCATGCTGGCAAGCTTACAATCTTGAGGGAATGGGGTGACAAACATAAGGCACAGAGAAAGGGTCAGAGGTAGTGTGGGGGTTGTATCAATGACAATGAAGTTCTAGTAGCTAAGATGGTATGCTTCTCTGAAGAAGTGAGCTTTGAGATGTCGTCATGGAGGAGAGGAAGAGGACACCAGTGGCCACCTGTGAAGCTCTGGTGAACTCCATGCCTAAGAGGGTTAAGGCAGTGCTGGAAAATAATGATGGCCACACAAAATATTGACGATTTGGGCCCAATTTGGACATTTCCACCAAGGTTTAGACATAAATGTTTGTTGAGTTATATTGGAGGGGACAGCAAATTTACACTGTTATACAGGCTGTACCTTCACTACTTTTCATGCTAGCACAGTGTCATTTCCTCTGGATTGTCATATGAAAAGATAAAATATTTACGCAAATGTGAGGGGTGTACTCACTTTTGTGAGATATTATAAGTAGCTCCCCAACTTATTTGATCCAACTAGGAAAGAAGAGAGAGAGGGATAATTGATAGAAAATCACACCCTCATTATAAACTAGTGTTTATAAGCAAATATACACAAAGTAAAAAAATATATATACTATTTGTTGAGAACATTTATAAAAACATTGTGCATTCTGCGGCATATTCAGACCCCTTTATGCAAAAATACATATTGCAACACTGAACCATCTAAAAATTGTAATCAAATAATTTATGAACATGCAAATAAATAAATAAATACATTTAATATTTCAGTTAGAAACCAGTTATACTATTATACAAAAAAAGCACACCCAATTCTGAATTTAATCCCTAGTTTGGAGCTCAGATATCCATTTGGCCAAGGCAAATACCCTGGGTTGGCCACTTCTTACTGATTCAAATGAGACGTGGGGCCATTAAATCCATTGGTAACATTTCCAAGTTTTAAAACTAGAAATGTGCAGTTGTGCCTGTTCTAATTTAGACCATATAACATCCCAAAAGCTTGACATTTTGATTAAAAACAAAGTTTCTTTTCTGTACTTACAAGCAACCAACTGCAATAATGTGGATTTTTTTTTCATATTTTACCTACTTTTTGTTATTTTTTTCATACTAAATTCTAGTGTATATAAATGGCTTCAGAAAACCAGTTTTCTCCTGAAAACAGTATATTGCTTGTGTGGGTGCAATAAATAAGAGCCGGGAATTACAGTTAATAAAAGGCAAAAAAAAAATTGCCAGGAATAATGTTGCTAGTACAGCATTTAGACGTGTGAAATTCAGCAGAGTGAGTGGAAATCCAATTCTTTTTCTGGACCGCAATCATATTGTTGTAAAAAAAATAACGCAGGCAAGTTCCATAAGCTTTAAACAAATACTTCTGTATATTTCATAGAAACATAGAATTGAGGGCAGATAAGAACCATCCAGCCCATCTAGTCTGCTGGTTCTTCCTGATGACCTTAATCAGACTATGGTCTCAAGGCTCTACCACTGCTGGGAGGCTGTTCCATTTATGTACTACCCTCTCAGTGAAGTAAAACATGACATCTAAACCACGGATCCTCTAGTTTTAGATTACAACCTCTAACATTTCTCTTTCTTTGAAATAAACTTCCCTCAATGCATTGAAATGCATGTAACCCTCTCCAACATGTTTCCCCTTTATAGATGAGCATCATGTTGAGGCAGGTCTTCTGCTCTAAATGTTAATCCTGACCAGAACCAGCCTGACCGTCTACATTATTTGTATTTTTTGGACTAAAAAACTCAGAAAAATAGGACATACCCCCAAAGCATCTGTGCGTCACGTGGCGTTTCCAGCTTTCCCACACTTAGTCCCTAATTATCCCGCGGAGCAGCTGAAAAGTTTCAAGCAGGAAGCTGTTTACAGATAACACTCCGGTCTATTTGAGTTTGGAAGCTGAAGGTATCTTTTTCAATTAAGATCTGTCAGACTTCTGTAAACAGCAGAAATGAGATTGGCGTGTACTGCAAACCACAAGTCACATCGAGCTCCACATCTCTTGGGAAGCGTAAGGTAAGAGATCCGTCCCGCGTAGTCCACTATTCATGAGTTTAGAATTCTATCCAGTGTGAAATTTGAGTCTTTCTTGCTGGGCATTAAACCACAGACTTGGTCACAGACAGGTTTTGAGAATCTTTTTTTTTCTGGGCTGTTTTCCTCTCTTATTTCAATGTGCGTAAGGTCATCAAATATTTGGAGGCTGTATCTGCCTGTTGTACAGAGCTGCAGACTGTGTTGGTGCTTTTAAGTAGCCTACATTATTAAAAAAAAAATGTAGTTACATTTCAAGTATGGAAAATACAATTTACATATATATATATATATATATATATATATATATATAAATATAACACATTTTTTACAGGAACCTTAGAGCCTAAGAGGAGAGAAGCACATCTCTGACATTTACAGAGTTAAGATAACGTGTAGGTTCCCTACATCCCTTCAAGACTTTACTATGGAATGTATAAAACTCTGCATTTCAAAGGGTTAACTTTAAGAACATCACGTATAACTGCAATATATTGATAACCGTGAAGATCCCTATATCCTCTAACACTGCTATACTTCTATTCTATAATATAGAATAGAATAATATATAATATATAATATAATGTCGTAATGAGATGGCCTTATAAGCCCGAGGTAACCTGGTCCGTTGCCAAAAATTCGGCAAAAATCCCCTTAAAGGTATCTGGGATATTAACTGAAAGAAAACGTAGATAGTCAAGTTATACATCTGCATTAAAAGAGGACTTGAATATCACTTCAATACTTTGTCAGCGTATTGATTATTATTTAAAATAATTATGTATTAGTTTATTGTTATGTAAAGTTCATATTTACTTACTGGTGAGGCACGGTGTTCAAAAGAAATGCTGATTCCACAATAAAGCCCTCCAGATTTCATGTTCTTCATGGGCAAGGTTACGTGGGCACCCTACAGAGGGCAGAGACGCTCGTATTTCCAAAGCTCAAAGCGTTAGAGTTTTCCACAGTAAGAAAAGGTAGTGGTGGCAACACCCTACCGACGAAGAAGGTGGCATCGTGGAAATGTTTTTTCTTTCTAATACTGTCCTCCACCAGTAAGGTGAGTATGCACTGGATTTATAACCATATAGAGAAATTCTGTATCTCCTAATTCTTGTCTAGAAAAATAATATGTATATCATATACCACTTCTACGCTGCCTGTGTCCATGCATTGTTTGGGGGAGATGTTTCAAAACAGTGTCAGGTTAATAATGTAGCCATCATGTGTACTCCAAGCTGAAGCTAAACAGCACGGACAGACTGCTATTAACCCCCCCCCCCCGGACATTTCCAGCATTGGCTTGTGCCGGCCTAGGCTTTCCTCTTCTAATTGGGATACGGTTGGGGCATGTGTGTGTTTTTTGGTCAGATAACTCTGTTGTTCTGTTGGTACGTTGTGTTTAGGTGTAGAAACTCAGCTGGACACCTTATATGATCTGAGTAAACGGTCCACAATTCAAATGTGTCCTACTTTAGATCCAGTCTATGGCTGGTCCCAAGGCCACTTACTCACCCAACTCAGTCAAAGAGTGCTTTCCGCAACATCTGTTTCTGTGGTCGCATAACCTGTACGATCTCTCCCCTGAATGTTATGGAGCGTTATGTTGCTTTATGAAAGAGACTAATAATTATTTAATGATGTTCGACGTGTGCTCGTCCCTGCATACCGAGAACCATGTTATTGCACATAAAATGTTACCGCTTAAGGAGCACAAAAGGGGTTAAGGTTAAGGTGTGAAGACGGCCTTTCGGTTGGATTGTCGATGTTGCCAGTAATCACAGAACTGAGACATTAGAGGTCTGTTTCATGCCCTGGAACACAGGACTCGGCTCAATAGCCTTTTTTATGTCGCGGTAAATATAGAACATGGCCTGGTACATAGCGCATGGTCAAGTGCAAACAATAAATCTATGGCTACACACATTTGCCAAATAAAATAGAACTCCTCTACGTTAGGTTTTAAATATACCTTGCTGTAAGATGAGATCCGTATCAGGATCCGGCAGAGCTGGTATTATCTAATCAAAAGTTATCCCCCCCCCCGTCCTTACAAAGGCTGCCCGAACCAGCCAACCATAATTAGTAACTTAAAAAAAGGTAACAGATAAGTGAATGAGGTGATCATTAATACATACTTATTGCTTATCTGAATCTGTAAACATTAGATGTATTCCACTGTAAAATATGGGATCATATGACAGAACCCATGTGAGGTTCCTAATCCATGAAGTATACAGTAAGCCTGGATGAATCGTCCGGCTGTTATCTGCAGTAATACGGTACAATTCATTGTCCTACTTCTAAAAACGATATAAGTTCTTATTAGAAACATAGCATTTGATGACAGATAAGGACCATTCGGTCCGTCTACTGTGCCTAAATGAGTCGTTGGTCTCGTTTTAGATTCAGGATGGCTTTATGCCTATCCCATGAATGTTTAGATTCCCTCACCGTATTCGCTTCTCCCACTTCTGCTGTGAGGCTGTTCCGTTTATTTTCCACCCAAAATACCCAAGAACCTGTTAGTTAAGACAGATATACAGAAGCTTTCAGTATATATCCTGTAATGCCAGGGCACCTAAGCACAATATACATAAAAAAGTAACACTTTATTTGATTTTTGCATGCTTTTGGAAGAAAAAAAACCAACTTTATTACTTTCTCAAATACAGTTTTAAGCACACATACATTCAAATTCAAAGAGATACATTCACGCGTCGTTATGCATGCTTGTGAAATTTCCTGCCTGGACGCCATTAGATTAAGTCTTCTCTTATTTGAAAAATATTTTGGGAATCTCGTCTGAAATCTTTGTCTGATGTCTCTCCAGTTCTTACAGTCAGAAGCCGCTTGTTTGCTTTGACCCTTGTGTTGCACTTGGACTGCACCCTAAACAGAGTACCTAGTAGAAATTCCAAAGAACTATTTCCGATCCTTTGACTCTCTCTCTTTGACATTTTCAAATGAAGAGTAAAGGGGGGGTAAAAGGAAAACAAGTCAGCCAGTTGAAGCCTCGGAGGCCAGATTTCAATTGAATAATCAAGTCAAATTTTATCCTAAGTTAAAACATCTGGGCAGACACCAAAACATCCTGGAATTCTGGCTCCGAGAGTATTCATTCATTCATTTATCTGGGTGTTTTTTTTGGTTTTGTCTACCTTCCGTCTTTGGAGCTGCAAAGATAACAGGTGATCAGAATCCTACTTATTTACCAAAACTTATAGAAAAAGCAGAAACTGGAAAATGATTAACAGGTAAAGGCGACCGTTTATCACCCAAAAAAACTAAATAAAGAATGAATTATACATAAAGGATAAAACAATCTATATGAGGCAATATACATTTCATTTTAAATGTGAGTATATAAAACCTAAATCAATCATGTCTTACATAGATGTACATCAAAGACATAAGCAGGTCCCTGTGGATTATTCACTAAAGGCAGCGTTGCCAAACGAGTTTGCAGGAGAGTCTGCTTTCAACTCCCACACTCCACTATTCATTATGAAGGGCTAACGCTGGCAAGATATTCCAGCAGGAAGGCTGAACTGGCCCTGCATAATGCACAATTTAATGGGTAAGGAGACATTGGAGAAATTGTACTTGTTTAATTCTCCATTATACAGGGCCAGTCATGCTCTTTCTGTAGCACAAACTTCAGAACCACAACTTTCGTGTAAACTCACCTGTCAACTCTCCATTTAGTGAACATACTTCATTAAGTGTCAAAGAAAACATAAAAAAACCCACCATGTAAAACAAGAAACCAGGACCTGAGGTACAACTCAATGCCTTGACTAGAGCACCTTTATCAAGCGAGTATCCCAAAATAGTATTTAACACAATCCTCAACGATGCGCATAACTGTTTGCAAGTAACTTTTTTGATTCCTTAGTAGAGTTGGAGTATGTTACCTATCTCCAAAAATGGGCAGGAAATAGTAGTTTCCACCCTAGGAAAACATTGATACTGCTTGTAAACATTTCAGTGTGACCTTGGTGCTTATTTCTGGCCACTTTTTATATATATTAAAATTTTTATATTTTTTATATGTACAGAGAAACTTTCATCAATTTTTGCTTAACTATAAGTTTACCGAAGCTGATGTGTGTGCAGAAAAAACCTGAGTAACAATTCTCCGATAAGACTTTGCATTAGAAAGAACCATCTCGACAAAATGATAGTGACTTAGCTATTACTACAAAGATATGCATGGCGGACCATTACCATTTACATCAGACATCCATGCTAACACACAAACACTTACACATACACATCTATGCTAACACACAAACACATACATGCCCATGCTAACACACAAACACTTACGCATACACATCAATGCTCGCACACACAAACTATCCACTCCTAAGTGGAAGTAGAATGTTTCGTTTGGTATCCCAAAACAGCCCAGCTACCTCAAATGCAATGTCTGACAATCTCTAAGGCCTCATTTGGTTTCCTCTAAGAATAAACATTGTGAGTGTTATATGAAAGAATTTGCTCTTAACACTTTATTTTACAAATAACTATATATATATCATTTTTATGAGTCGATCGTGATGTGTCCAGGAAATACACACATCTAATGAATGCTGACAATCTGCTGGAAATGTCTTGATTCCGCTTTGTGTTTATACATTCTTTCATTCAGGAGTCAATGACTTGCTGGCCCTCATTATGAAGCAAGATCTGGTTTTCTCCGTCACTCTGGTCTTCCTGACATTGTTGGCATCTGGATATTCTCAACATATAACGGAGGAGGCTTGTTCTGTGCAGATACTTGTGCCTGGTCTGAAAGGTAAAGCTGTAGTTTGCCTGTAATCTTTTCCACCAATGTATCTTCCACTGTTAGTGTGATACCTGGGCTTAACACCCCATACATGTTGATTGTGCTGTTGGATTAAAAATGGTCATTTTAATTAATGCCTTTTATCTGTGAATGCAAGAAGTCTTACAATATACCCTGTAATCGAATCTACAAAAATATGCCGTGTCAGATAAAAGTCTTGGGTGTCAACTTCTGATGTACATATAAAAATGGTCTATTTCCCACTAATAATTGCTCTTCTTACCCAGAGACATGTGTGCTTTACTCTACGCTTCTAAGAAGAGCTACTTGACATGAATAATAACTGTCAAAAAGGTTACTTTTAAGATTGTTTGAATTGTCATATATATATAGTCAGCATGCATTACACTTCTAATGTTAGAACTAATGTTAATGCTGACCACCACACACCTGATGAGTTGACACTGGCTAATCTTATCTAACGTGAGTGTGAATTTCAAGGGTTCCATACGAGTTGAATGTCGAATCGCATGTCCTCGTCTTAAACTTGCAAAACCAAAAAATAACCATATAAGTACAATTTAACATATGACAAAAAAAGAGAAATAAGGCTATTTATATTCCTTCTGCTACTGTCAAGATGTTTGGCTCAAACCAGAAATGTTTCATTCATGCCACATAACACCTGCACACAAATAAGGAAAAACTTAAAGCTTATTGTAGATCGACCAGAGCTGAGTTACACGGTAGACTCATAACCTGTAGCAATATTGCTCTTTTAGGTGATGATGGTGAGAAAGGAGAAAAGGGTGCCCCGGGAAGACCAGGAAGAGTTGGCCCACCTGGTGAAAAAGGTAAGTGCTGTAAATATCACTATAGATTTTTATAATTGGCGTGATTTGAAACCCCTTGAGCTGTTCAATTTCCCTAACTATAAAATTCAAAACATTTTTGGTAGAATGAACGTGTCCATTTTATACTAAAAATAAATTTTATACATTTAAACATGCTACGCTTTTTCCCCAATTAATAAATACAAGGCAACATCCACAATACAACTTGGTATTGAGTAATTTTATATTTTATTCGTTAAATATGTTACTCTGAGGGTGCAGTAATAGTAGCTGGGTTTCCCCTCCAAGCCACACTTTATTTTCAGGCTTTGTCCATGATATTACTCTAACCTCACAGTTGTCTAGGGAAAGGAGTCACTTTGAAAGGCCTGGAAATTATTATTTTTGGAAAATCCATATCTGGGAACCAGAAGGTGAGGAGTTTTAACCAAAAAATAAGGATAGAAGCTGTAAAACCCTGGATCCCTGGTCCACATCAGTTTGCTTACCAAGAGCACCCCTGTTGTTTTTATTTTGATTACTATTAGAACTCCTTTTTGTATTAGTAAGGTTAATTAACAATTTCAATTGGACCTTAATTATGACCAATCCTGTCTGATATAAGAGCCAATTAAGGCCAATTAAGCTATGCTTTCCCTTCTGACACTATAAGGATTAACAATTAAAATTCTATGAATTAGAATGAGCTTGAAATAAATGATGCCCACAAGGTTTAGCGCAAGTTCCCATAATTACAGATAACACTGAATCAAAATTCATGTTCACCTATAATGTGCACCAAGGTTCGAGCCTGTACCGTATGTTTAGATTAATGCAAGACAGAAACTTTACTGCTTCACCTATGACGCACGTGTCTCTGTAATTGTAGAAACGCAGAAGTATTTTATGAACTGAACTGATTCCATGCAATGAATATTTTTTTCCGACATCTATAAACAGCGACATTTCATACATCAAATTAACAAGAAAAGTCATTCTTGCACCTGGCCAGCCATTATATCTTTATAGTCTGTCAGTATGACATATGCGACAATGTGTGTGGAAACTTTATTTGAAAAAAAAAAAAAAATGAAAATTACCTACAATTTATTGTGAATCTTGGTAAGCACAGGGAGACATAAATACACAGACAACTAGCATCACATAGTGTAGAAAATATATAATAAGTAAGTGATGCAGGTGATTTGCACAAAAAAGTGCAGCAAACACAATAGTGATCTTTGAAAATGAGCAAAATAAGTGAATAAAACATGTGTTGCGCAGAAAAAAAAGTAAATTAGTGTATTTAACTTGTGTGATTATTCCAAAGCTAACAAAGTGATATATATATATATATATATATATATATATATATATATATACTGTTAGTCTGTGTGTTTGTGTGTGTGTATACTGTATATGTATAGTATGTATAGTGTATATGTATAGTCAGTGTGTATTTTAATATATGTTTTTGGATAGTGTGTGCATTCGTATAAGTGTGTGGTGTAAGCGAGTGTGAGCGTATGGTGTTGTGTATTTTACCATATGACATTAGCATCTGTATGTCATCATATAGACTTAGCATGCACGTACGTGAGTGTATGGTGTTAGTGTGTCTACAAGGTGATGGATGGAACATGGGCAGAGCAATATATGGGTCAGTGGGATGAATATGGAGGACCAGGCTATAAGCCTGTACTGGGCCCCAAGATTTCTGATGGCGATCCTGGCCGTGAGACATTAGCTCCCAACAAAGGTGTTCTGGATTGGACACCTGAAGTCTTGAGGGTTATGGAAACAGGAACATGGAAGCAAACGTGGTTTGGTTACATATTCTTGAAAAAACTGCCAAGATTACCCTACCTAAAAATATAAGCTGTGCAAAATCAGTGATAATTGGTGTTACGGAGCTGGATAGTCCGACCAACTACCTCCGCTGACTTGTGCTCCCTTGGCCTGGAACAACACACTCTTTCCCTGGTTTCCCAGTCACTAGCCAAGACACAGTGTAGGGTATAACCAAACGAATACTGCTTTATTTTTCACGCACATGGCTGGATATAGCCAGCAAAGCATACATTAACATAAATCAAGATATTTGGATACAAACCGCCCCCTTAATCTGCCTCCCAGAGACAACAGGGTCAGTAAAGGGATTAACAATACAATGAGGTCCTCGCCTCCACTATCTATGACTGGCCGGAATCAGTTCCAAGGTTTGGCCGGGGTAAATGTCTGTAGTGATGGAACTAGGGGGGGCGGGGACTGACTTATACAACATAGTAGTGCGCCATGGGGTGGGTGTGCTAGAGATAACCCCCTCAGCAAGTGATGAGATGATATACTTCTGGGGGTAGACATAGAAATCTTTACAAAGCCAGGGCTCATAGTCAATGGGGAGGAGGCTGGCTGTCAGGCCTCTCCAGTGGCCCCAGTGATGGAGGGTTCTGTCACATTTGGATAAACTAAGAATGTAGTGGTTTTGATATAGTAAGTCAATGTGTCCTGTTATTCAGAGTAGCTGCACCTTGATGAGCTACGTAGAGTGATGTGAGAAACTACCATTTCCAGCAATATGTATTGCCCAAATCTTATGTTGTATATTGTGTATTATAAATTGATTTTTTTAACAGGAGAAATGGGTGATAAAGGAATGAAGGGAAGCATGGGCCGCCATGGGAAAATTGGCCCTATTGGCTCCAAAGGTATGTCCAGATGAATCAGGAGTGAGAATTCTTATTTATTGATATATATAGCGCTATTATTTTCCTGTTTAATCGGTAAAGAGAATGTAAAAATTAGGGTATCATATAACAATTTGGATTTCCAGAAACAAACCATAAGAAGGGCCCTGTTCAAACGAGGTAACATCTAGAAGGTGGTGGGAATATATTAAACAAGAGGTGAAAGTACAAATGTTTGCGTTGGACCAGCCACACAACTGTATCTCAGTGTCAACATTGTTTAAATAAATATGTACAGAGTGACTGAAGAGTAAAATGGTATGGTGGGAGGCATTTCACAGCAGGACTGAAGCTAGGAAAGATTAAGGCAGTGGTAAGTGGGAGGAGGGGAGTTAACTTGTATGTGAGCATGAGAGTTGTAGACTAGAGCTTGGAGGGAAACTTGGAGTGTTGGATGGGAGATAAGAAGTTATGTTTTAGAGAGATTGAGCTTTAGGGATCATGCAGACTTCCAATTTGAATAAAGGCAAGGCAGTAAGCAGCACATTCAAAGACAGAAGGAGATAGATCAGGGGAAGAATGGTAGAGCTGAGTGTTATCAGTGTACAGGTGGTACTGTAAGCCAAGGAATGAAATATGCCAAGTGATAGGTGTAAGGTGAAAAGAGAAGGGGTCCTAGAACTGACCCTATGGGTATACCAACTTTGAAGGGAAGTAGAAAAGGTGAGTTAATGGAAAAAGTGACACTGAAAGTGTGACCATAGAGGTAGGATGTGAACCGTATCGTGGAGATCAAGATTGTGAAGGCTTCAAAGAAGAAGTGGATGGTCCACAGCGTCAAAGGTGGCAGAAAGGTAGAGAAGGATTAGCAAAGTAGTGTGTAGTAGTGAACTTTGTATTTAGCAATGAGTAAATTGCTGCTCATTTTAGTAAACTCAGTCTAAGTAGAATGTTGAATATAGATTGAACATCAGGTAGGGAGTTTAATTCAAGGTAGTTAGGGGGGATACGGACAGGTTGTTCAAGAAGCTTAGAGGTGAAAGGAAAGAAGGAGAGTACTGACAGAGTCTGCAAGATCAGAGGCAGTAAGATTAGAGTGGGTGGTGACATTTGTGGATATAAGATATGGGTGAGATGTTTAGGGTTGTAAGAAGATGAGAGCATGATTGCTTGGCAAAGGATGGGGCTGAGTAATAGAAGCATTCAATTAGTTTATAGTGCACAAAGTCTGATGCAGATCATCTAACTACTTTCAGCAGTTCATGAGCAATGTTGAGGATGCTATTGTGTGGCCCTTTGAGCGTGAGAGCTTATGCAAAGATGGAGACATAGTTATGTTCAGACAGGAGATGTTCCAGAGGTAGAGAGGAAATGTTGTAGTAGGTCGAGAATTGCTGGAGATTGAAGGTCTAGTATGGTTGGATGAAGTTTGGGGAATGGGAAGAAGAATTACCACTATGACACCAGGTTCAATGCATCTCTGGCACCTGTCTAGAACCAGCCTTCATACTAATTGAGCAGCTATTTAGGAATATTCCTAAAATACAGAACATTTTAAGCAGACTTTTCCACAAAAAAACAAGCATCGTATTTCAGCAAAAGTATATATACTCTAAGCATTATGGATAACCCACCAACCAGGAGCTTTAAAATGTTGGTTTTTTGAGAAAATAGCCACAAGGAAAAAAATAATAATGAAAAGTACTAAATTGAAAGCTATTAACAATATTGTTTCTTTTTCAGGTGAAAAGGGAGATGTTGGTGAAATGGGTCCACCTGGGCCAAATGGAGATCCAGGTATATATTATTGCTAAACCTAGTGAATTAAAGACAAACATAAAACTTTTTTTTTCTCAAACTGTATCAAAGCACGAATTATTATATGATGTTTGCATAATCAAAGATAATACAGATATAATTAAATAAATGTTGTATTGAGTAGCAATGCCTTTCACACTATTCCTATAAGCATTATTATTTTTCTAAAGACCTGTGGGTCATCATTGCAGAAAGTTGCAATATTTTAGTTACATTTCAAACTCCACACTTTCCCTGGAGACCTTAACTGAGGGTCTGAGGGTCAGACTTTCTGTTGTTTACAACAAGTCAATATGATAAGAACTTAGTGTTCTTGTCTACTGGATTAAGGTACAAACATTGTATTATGTCAAAAGTCATTGTTGAAACAAAAAACAAGATATTTTCAATGTTTCTTAGTGATACTAGTATTAAAAAAACAAACTCTAGTGCTTTTTTTTAAAAAAACAAAAAAATAAACACTTTTCAGTGCCAACTATATATGTGATATATGGTTTGCCAAGTTATACATAGATGCAAACTGTTTCATATGATAAATCTAACTGTATCAAAACTATGAAGGTTGGCCCAGCTTACCATGGGAACAAAAATATGTTCCAACCCTCGGCACTCGAAGGGTAAGAGAATTCCAACATTTTCTACAATATATAATCAGAAATAAAGCTTTAGTACCCACAAGTTGTGACGTATCTCAGCCCCTTGCATCCAGTGCACTGCACTCTACGGGCACACTGCAGCTAGGCACGGCCCTCCTTAGTGTATATGAGGCACTTCCAAAGACTATCCCCAATGAGCCCATGGAGCGGTGACATGCTCAGGGAGCCAGGTTGCCCAATATGGTGATTTACCCCAGTTATGCAGGAGAGGGGCTGCTGGTCACCTGGAGCTGCCACCCTAGGTCTACTGCCAGTAGGCTTAAGCCAGGGCATGCAGGCTATATTCTCGTTGCTGCTCATCACAGTTTATATGTTTGATACATGCACAATGGAACTTGTCTTGATAGATTTTATCAATTTAAAGGGATAATTCAAATTAAAATCACTAGGTGGTGATATAACAGCATCAGATTTTCACATATGCTATTATGAAACAACACAAATACATTCCATAAACCTGTTATGAAATTATAGAACTGTGTTGCATTGGCAAATGCAATTTGGTAGCTGTTTAATTCAATCCCTAGTAACCCAACCCTCCCAAACAATTGTCACAACTGGAACGGGTCATAATTATTTGGCCGTTGATTCTTCAGGCATCCCCTGTGAGTGTGGACATCTTAGAAAAGCTGTTGGCGAGATGGATATCCAAGTGGCCCAACTGACAACAGAACTGAAATTTATAAAAAATGGTATGTATTTTCTGCTTAGTTTCTAGTTTCTACATTTATAATGTAGCCCATAATCTTGCTTATTGGTTGTATAGACATCTTTTGTGCACTGCAGAAGTAAAAGAAAGGATCAAAAGTATGTGGACACCCCTCCTAACTAATGAGTTTAGGTATTTCAGCCACCACCATTACAAACAGATTTTAAAATCAAGCACATAGGCAGCCATCTTCATAGACAGCCACTGGCAGTAACAGAAAAGATCAGTGACTTTAAATGTGGCACTGTTATAAGATGCCACATACTCCCAGAGTATCCCATTTGGAGCTTCATGAACTGGGATTCCATGGTCAAGCAGCTGCACACAAACCCAAGCACTGGCTGTAATGGTGTAAAGCAGACCGCCACTGGACTCTGGAGTAATGAATAATGATTCACTACCCGGAAGTCTGATGGATAAATCTGGGTTTGGTAGACGCCAAGAGAATGCAACCCGCCAGAATGTATAGTGCCTGCCATAAACATTGGTGAAGTAGGAATAATGGTCTGGGGACGCTTTTTCAGAGTTTGAGCTAGATCCCTTAGTTCCGGTGAAGGGTAATGTTAATGCTACAGCATACAAAGAGATTTTAGACAATTGTATGCTTCCAACTTTGTAGCACCAGTTAGGGGAAGGCCCTTTTCTATTCCATCATAACTGTGTCCATGAGCACAAACAACGTCCATAAAGACATGGTTTGACAAGCTTGGTGTAGAATTGCAGTTGCCTGCACAGAGCCACAACCTCATCAAACACCTTTGGGATGAAATGAAACTCTGATTGTGATCCAGGCCTTCTCATTCTCACATATACTCTTTTGAATGAATGGGCAAAAATTCCACTCAAAAATCTTGTGGAAAGTCTTCCCAGAATATATTAATGCCGGCGGTTTTGGAATGGGATGGCCAAAAGTTTATATTGGTGTGATGGTCAGATGTCCACATACTTTTGGTTATATAATGTGTATATATGTGTATATATTATATGTATATACAGTATGTTTTGTTATTCTTGATTATACATAAAATCTTTTTTTAGTTATTATTTTCTGGCCAATGTCTTTAGTAAACAAAACCATCACAAACACAAAATAAACCTAATTTTTTTTTTGCAATATTTGGCATTTCTCGTCTTCTCCTCTGCTATTAAACTGTTGTAATGTGCAAAAAAGGCTTGTTATGGAAATACGAGTGCTCACTTTTCAGCACTGCCCTCCCCCGCAGTTGTTGCCGGAGTGCGTGAGACAGATAATAAGATCTACCTACTTGTGAAGGAAGAAAAGAAGTACATTGATGCCCAAGCTTACTGCCAAGGCAGAGGCGGGACACTCAGCATGCCAAAAGACGAGTCTACCAACAGCCTGATTGCCTCATACATTAACCAAGCTGGCCTCAACAGAGTCTTCATTGGGATCAATGACTTGGAAAAGGAAGGCCATTTTGTATATTCTGACCGATCCCCGTTGCAGACCTTCAACAAATGGCGCCAGGGAGAACCTAACAATGCATACGATGAAGAGGACTGTGCTGAAATGGTTTCCTCTGGAGGATGGAACGATGTTCCTTGCCTCATTACAATGTATTTTATTTGTGAGTTTGATAAAGAAAGCTTGTAATTTTGCTTCTTTTAAAGCAATCCTGTATTCCAAAAACACTTTATGTTGACCAGTATAGCAGAAAAATGTCTATGCACTGAGTTGATATTTTAAAACATTTTTTTAATTATTATTATTTTCTAAAACCAACGTGCCTTTTAACTCGTATGTTAATCTGAAATACCTCCCCTTCACTGGTTATAAAGGATTCGAAGACATTAGGGAACAGCCAATCAAAGGAAAGATGTTGTTGCCAAGACTAATCTTAGGTATGAATGTTTTCTTGTTTTTGCACATTTTAAAGGAACAGCCGCATCATTTAAAAAAAAAAAAAAACATTAATGGCCACATAAACTATGCCTCATTCAATTTAATGGCATGTTAGCATGCCGTCATACCTGGGAACACTCAGGGGTTTTGCCCCAATCTTAGGATCTCAGGGGGGAGGGGCAGATTCTCAGGGAGCTGACGTCTTCCCATTCCAATTGGTGCTTTTGCTGCCAGTGTTAAAGTTGATATCCCTTCTTGAATGCAGGTGACTCAATTAAATGTATAAAAGTTTCCATTAGAAATTGCATTAGAGTCATTTGCTTAACATATTTGGTGAGTAACTACACAGAAGCTTCACAATATACTTTTAAAGGGTTAATATTTCAAGAGTCTCTGGGTCAGCTCATTAGGAAAGTTCCCAGGTATGATTACCAGGCAATGTACCCCGATGTGCCATGGTCAGTGATTCGGCCATGACTGCTTCTATAATTTAAGGTTATTTTCTGTTAAATTATATACAATCCACAGTAATGCAGGTACTTATTGAGCTCTAAGACAGAGAAGAAGAAGTATATTACTACACATAAATTATTGCGCGATAAACAATTTAACATGTTGGAGCGATGCAAGTTATTGTGGGGTTAAAAGGACAATGTATCTTGTATATGGACATTCAGCAATATAGCAGAACAAACAAAGAAACAATACAATAGTGTAATATTATCACAGCTAAATATTATTGGTTGTGCTTAATCTATGCACGCACATACTCCTCAAAGATGTTTTGCCCATTAAAGCTTCGACCAGGCGATATCTATCTAGTGTTGTAATCTTTCTGATATTGACAAGACAGAAAGGAAGTTTCTGTTCATGAAGCTATGTGTCTGGAGAGACCCTCTTGAGAACTTGTTTATTTTTTTAAAGGACGCCATCTTGTGAGAGGCAAAATCTCTTGCAGCGGCGCTTGTGACCGCTCTCGACAGCGAGGCATTCAGCGACACCTCCTAAGGTCTTTTAAATCAAGCGTCCACCATCATACAGTAATGCAATGGCATGCCAGGCACGTCATTGGTCGTTAACTGACTGTTTTTGCATGACATGCCTGGTGGTAAAGGGGTTCAAGTGTTTTCTGTAAATTATAAGCCATCTATGAATATACAAAGCTTTCTTTTCAAGGTTACAAACCCCTCTCTTATCTCACAAGCAAACAAAAGTGGTATGTAGATTTATTTCTGTCCAGTTACGAGTTTCAAGTCATGTTTGTTTTTGATGTAACTGTATGTCTGATTATTTGTTTTTCATATTCGTCCTTTTTATTTAGTTCTACTGTGTTGGTGTAAATGTCTGTGTTGGAACTTGATATGTGCATTAAACATCTGTGAGAAAAGAAACTCAGCCTTCTCATTGGGACTAAGGGCGGCATACATAGTTTGTTGATGAAGGAAATGTTGACAATGCGTGTGTCCTTCATTAACATTTTTATCTCATAATAGGATTGCAGATCGTTTGGAATTCTTATATGACTCTGAGTGATGAGTACAGAATGCTGATAGCACTAATTGGCAAATCCGTGCGTTCTTATCCAGATAAACAATACATAAACAAGAACATAAACAAGACCTCATAGTGCTCAATAGGTTAAAAACCAATTATCTTTGTTTCTTTATTAAGCACTGGTAAATTTCTAACATTAAATTAGGTTTCAAGACTAAAACGGGATTCATCTATGGAGAAATATATACTTTTATAAACCTGTATAGGATCACTTAAATATTTATATGCATTTCATGTCCGCGCACTAAGTGCCAGTTTGATTCTCTTGATTCCAGATATGCCTTCATTTATATGCCATTTCCCAATTCACGCGTTCTTCCTTCTCGTTCTGTGCCTCATGTAGACGTTCTACTGGAGGGCGTTGAGCCCATGCAAGTGGGGGCTACCTGGCTGTCTGAGGCGGAGAGAGTGTACCAAAGGAGGGAGGGCCTATGTCTATACTATGTGGCCAGAGTGAGCATTTGCTACATTCCTTCCTAACTTGCCAGGGATAAACTCTAGGCGGGCTCTGATTATGGTTGTTCTCTCTTGGGTGGCCGCCAAAGTGGTCATAGACTCAGGTGCTTCTAATGCCTTTATTGACACCTCCTTTGTGACCAACCAGGAAATGCCCTTGGCCGTCCAGGCCATTGATGGTAGATCTCTGCTGCCTTTGCTCATTACTAAGGAGACAGTTCCTCTCTCCATGTCCATCGGAGCTCTCCATCAGGAGAAGATTCAGTTCCAGATGATCTCATCTCTTCACCTACCTGTGGTATTTATCCTATAAAAACATAATCCTACCTGTGACTGGTGGCAATCTGAGGTGCTAAACTGGTCACCTGCTTGCCAAAAGGACTATGCTGACGTCTTTGACAAAGTTTGACAAAGTCTTTGACAAAGTACCTCCGCATAGGCCCTATGATTGTGCCATAGAGCATTTGACCAACTGGAAATCTGATATAGTGAATTAACACTAGAACAATTAATTACAGGCAGATTTCTTTCAAAGTTATCTCTGATGTGTACATGAGTACATTCCTTAATGGACTTGTCAAAAGAAATGTATGGTAACATGAAATGTGTGGATTTGTGATAAAGGTGCATACTTTCACCCTCAGCTGTATTCTGAGCAAAGCTGAGAACATCTATAGCTTTTTTAAGTTCTTCAAGATTACCTACACAGTATAGAAGAAATATAAAACCTTGGTAGTTGAATGGGTTGTACTGAAGCGCTCAGTGACTTTAAACTTGGCACTGTCATAAGATGTCACCTTTTGTGAAATTTCTGCCCTGCTAGATCTGCCCTGGTCTACTGTAATTAGTGTCAAATGTAAGTGTATCTGAGTAACAGCTCAGCCACAAAGATGTGCAAATTTATAATGTATCTCACTTAGAAGGAACTCCAAATTTGAGAAAATCAACTAGAATGAACCATTCCATTTGATGACACCCATTGTTGGTGTATTATTGCAAAGTTAACTATTTAAGCTATTGCAGAAATTAATAAAAAAAAATCTGAGCTACTTACTATGTTTTAGGATAGTAAGTAGAGTGCTGTATCTTTAACAAAAAGAGCAAGAAAAATCAATTTACAAAGTAATTGATTTACTGGCTGGTTATGAAATACACTTAACTTGTTTTTATTTAACCATACTGATAAAATCCATGCCAAAACCCCGGACTTTCACTGAAGAGAGAACGCTACATAACTAACAACTTATGAGCCTGGACGCAGATACACTTTATGGAAAGAAGGCCATAAAAATCAACATAAGAGATTGAAGGTCATATATTTTTTTTATTAGTTCGAAGAGGGAATATCCTAAAGGTAAGAAAAATATTTTTGATTTTTAGCTCTGTCTTTAACAGCATTCTGGATTAAAGTAAAATTAACAGATTTTGATGCTAACACTCATAACCAGAAACATTCTAAATGAGCTGACAATGAGAATCTTAAATTAAAACTGCAAAAGAATTAGATATAATAATTATATATATCTTCTAACTGGGAAATAATTGAGAACCAACCCAGGGCTTTGAGATAAAACAATTACACAATGTGAACTTCAAACAGAAAACAAAACTGGTTTATTTATTAAACCATGAAATGTAGGGGAGTTAAAATTACATAGAATACAGTATTTTGCTTTATCTCATCTTATTACACTTGTGGAAAATATAAATACAGTCATGTGAAAAAAGAAAGTACATCCTCTTTGAATTCTATGGTTTTAGATATCAGGATATAATAGCCATGATCTGTTTCTACACATTAGATACTCAGTTTTTCAAACATAGCTTCTCCATTCTGGCCTTATTTTTGTTGAATAAATCGTGACACGGTGTAATATTGAATGTATTGTTCATCTGAGGTTGTATTTGCCTAATGTTTAGACCTGCTAAGGAAAAGATGATTGTTATGTCCTGATATGTAAAACCATTGAATTCAAACTGTATATCAAGCCAAACCGTATGGAATAACTCCTTACAGGCAGTAGGCCACTGTTTGGTCACGAAATTAAAATGGAGCAGATAATTTACACACAGCAGTTCTCAAAACCTTTTCTCCTAGACAAGTGCTGCTTAGCCAGATTTAAATACAGATACAAATACATACACAGTAAACACTCCCTACTTATTCATTCTTTAAGACATATTAACACACATTTTCTTGAATTCCATTTATGAAATGAGAATTTTCAGAGTATTGGTAGAAATGGTATAATCATTGAACTTCCTAGGTCAGAAGTTAACAGAAGGTAAGGTACTATACCGTTTTTTTGTGGATATTTATGTAAATTATTACTGTTTCAGGAGATAATGAAGTAAAAGGGAATTTAATTAAAAGTGGAGGCTTGGCTAAAAAAAAACTATTAACGTATTCCAGGGATTCAAATACCAAAATCTTCTTTGTTTATTGCATTATTTATAGTTTATGAAGTGGAACACTTTTGTAATGTTTTCATTCATTTAATAAAACAGCGGGGTTTGTGACACACAAAGATGATGGATTCTTCTACAAAAGATAAAGAATTTCAGCCTCCACCTGATTTTGTGCAGATGAACAATCTTGCTGGTGAGAATGTCGGTGGAAAGGTAACAACCAGCTAAAAGAACGTGATTTTAAATGTAATACAATGACAGACCATCAATGTTAGTGCAATAGAATAGCAGTGACTTTTCAAACAATGTGGCTTGTGACACCTTACACTCTGGTACGATCTACAGCTCAGATCTTATTTTGTGATTTGTCCCCTCAGAGATTTATATCAATGTATTAGATGTTTTTGAGAACTGTCGCCATGGTTTTTGTGAGTTATGCTGGCTGAGGCCTATGGTGAACTTTCATTCCTGGTGGACATGCTTTACTTAAAGTATTGGATGTTCATGCTGAGTCTCAGCCAGTATGATTGAGAATGTTGTAATGTTTTAGATTGTGTACCGGACTGTGCTGCAGTCTAGATTAGACTTGGGCGATGGCAGAAGGTTTGTGTCCGTTTCTGGTTTCCATGGAAACAAGAAATTTGTTTTTCATTTCTTTAGTCCAATGTTGCATTCGTTTGTCTGCTATTCAGGTGAATGGTAAAATTCGGCATGGAAACGCATTCGTACAAAAATGAATGCGCAAGTCTAGTGTAGATGTGGAGTCATAGTGTGATATTGGTTACAGGGGATGTGGGGTGGTGGGATCCTGCTATGAGTGTAACTCTGAGGATAGAAATGTTGAATATAAGCCGGCATAACACTTACTAACTTACTAACTAGTGATAACACCTAAATTTGACAGTTTGACAATAACATTAACACGTTAAGACATACTAGTACAGATAGAGAGCCCTGCTCTTGAGAGCTTACAATCTATTAGGAGGCTGAGGGTTAGTGAGAAGATGGATAGCTTGGGTGAGAATGATTTGATCCTAGAGAGGGTGATGTGGAGAAGTCAGCGGCTTTCTTAGGTGGGAAGGAAGACTTCTTCAGGATATAGAATGTGTGTTATAGGAGCGAATATACATAGCATGGGTGACAGTTGGATTGGTTTGCAAAATTTAACCCAAGTTGGCATCATTTTGTTGTCAAGGTCTTTGCAAGAAAGCATGTAAACCCTGATTGTGACTTATTTTACTTTTTAAGGAATTATTGGTATTTAGAAATATTGCAAGAGGACAATTTTCTCAGCTCAGCGATCCCAGCTCAGTGATCCCAGAGAGCAAACAAGATATTTGTTTAGTTGAACATTAACAATTTTGAAATGCAGCTTGTTCAATGTTGGTTGACCTTTACTTAAATTAATACTTTAAATGGATGGGCAAAATCCCCCAGGTATCAGAATCAGTGGAATATTATTTAGTATGGTAATTTAATATAAATTAGTAAATGAAATCGGTAAAGCAGTTAAAATTAATCCAAAAGTACAGTTAATTATTAATGAATATGCTGAAAGAATATCAGTAGATGTATATTTGATCCCCTGGATACAACTGTTATCGTAGAAATCTGCTAGGTCTGGAAGACCAACCATTTCATGTATCAATGTTTCTCTAACTGGCCATTGAGTGCCATGATTTGGCTGGTGAAGTTGTGCGTTTAACTAAGGCTAAATTTCATGCCCTTGTAAATTGAGATCGAGAGCAGCTATTATGGGCGAGATTTAATGGTGGTGAAAAAAAGGATGATTTGCAATTCAACTACCGGTCTAAAGTCCGGTTTGTTTGTGCTAAATTGGGACTTGGGTTCTATCAAAAGCTACATAGAGATAACTTGATACAATCTGACCTCATTGATTCAATCGACATGCAATTTTAGCACGTCTTAAATTGGTCATGATTGAACCTTGCTATTGTCGATGAATGTCACTGTTCATTCGACTTGTGCATTCGCCTTTGTGCAAACTTTATTTTGAACTAAATTTGCCTGTTTCGTATGCTCGTACGAATCAACGAAAACGAGGGCGATCTCCGACGAAACTAAAAAACATACTGCAAAGCTTCTGAAAATTTGGCATAATTCGCCCATTCCTTACCACATTTAGCTGCCATTACAAGTTGTTTTGGTGCTCATTGATGAGGTAAAGTGTGAGGGACTGTATGTGTAGGATGGTAAATATTAATGACTGATAGGTAGAAGTAGCCAAAAATGGGGATAATGCCATTGATGGTTATGGCTGTGATTGATGGGTCCAACAGACAGTGGGCCTTACTTTACTCTAGCCAAACCTGTAATTTGTGGACAAGTTCTTACTATCATCTCATCTATTATTCTTCATTGATAAATACATATTGGTGACAATATAATATGTATATAATATTGGGGAAATTCAGTCCTGCTCCACGGGGATGCATGTTCCTATCATCTGCCATTATTTGCCTGCCCAGGCCCAGTGCCCTACTACTAGTCCTTGATCGTCCTTACTGTGGGGGAACCTTTTTTTAAACAGGCCACTGTGGTTTTAGACTTTGTGTTTTTGGCCACCGTGGTTCCCAGTATGATACAAGGAGGCCCATTTGTCTTTAATGGAAATGTTTGTGTCTATAGTACTGAGGTATTTAGCAGGAGGAGTTTTGTGTCAGTTTTATGATAGCTATTTATTGATTACATTTGGCACAGAGTAGGAACGTGGTCCTTGGAGCACAGTATACTTGTAAAGTGGTCCCCAGCCGCATAGAATAAAAGCCACCATTAAACAATCACTCGTGTCTTATAAACTTGTGTTTACTATGCCAACCTTTATGTACAATATATTAGATGTCAGCCAGATGCCTCTCAACATGTTCTACGATTTAAAGTGCTGCATGCTTGGAGATGATGTGCCGTTTCCTCTCTTCTTTATGCCTTCCATGATGTTATCAGAGTTTCCATTGTAAATATATCACAATCTCTTACATGCCATACATATTTTCAGGAAACAAAACTGAAATTAAAACCATTGGCCATAACCTTTGTATACATTTCCAAAAAATAAAAATGTACATTTTTATGACTGCAGGTGCTATTTGCAACAGACGACTGGTTTGCCCCTGCGGAAAATCTTTTAGAAGTGAGTAACACCAAGAATTCTTGTCTGTAGGAATAAGTACTAATGCCGCATTCTGCTCCATGTACATATTTATACTTTTCAGAAATCTGATCCAGAGTTCAAAGCAGGTCTGTTTACGGGGTTTGGAAAATGGATGGATGGTTGGGAAACAAGAAGAAAGAGAATCCCAGGTGAAGAGAGACACTTTTTAATTAACTAAGAGACAAATATTTGCAACATAATGCTAAGGCAGGGCTGGACTAACACATATACTATAAGATCTTCCTCCATTGTTAAGTTTACATTGAGTTTAATAGGGCTTATTCACCGAAGGGTGAATTGGTTGGGGAGGTTTTGTCTTTCCTTATGAAGTTTATGCTTTATGAAGAGCCAGCACAATTCATAAGGAGGCTTTCAAGAACCTTGCTTGGACCATGTATGTATATATTTATAATGTATATGCATTATACAGGTCCATCAACAAATACATTCTCATTGGGGCTGATCCTTTATAATGCATTGTAAAGTCTTTAAGTTGAGCCTTTTCTGCCATGTGCAATCTCCCACTTTACTGAACAAAACACATTTCAAATTATGTCAGGCATGTGTAGAAGCATTGGCCTTGTTTGAAACCGAGCCTTGACTGCCTACTTTTTTGTGAGCTTTAAATCATATGTTCCTTTCATCCAGGACATGACTGGTGTATAATTCAGTTGGGTATACCCGGGGTTATTCACGGACTTGGTGTGGATACCCTTTTCTTTACCGGAAACCACGCTCCCCGAATTTCTGTCCAAGCAGCTTGCTTAAAACCAGGTGACCTGTTTTGACATGTATAAATTGCAGACCTTCTACATGATCTATGTAATGTGTACTTACTTCATACATCTACTACACTTGGGTACAGTCAGAAGATTTTGTGAAACTATTTACCGCTGAACCGTTTTCTTTTTACTTGAATACAACAAGTTTTTGTCCCTTATATAGAAAAGATAACATTGCCTCCAAGGATGAACAAAACTGGAACTGCTGCGACAGTTGAAGAATTTAATGCTGCCGAAAAGGTACAGCATCTTTGTAAATATAGCCAGAACAAGTATAAAGCAGCACGTATAAACAAGTTAAAAATGGAATGTATACAAATATATTGTAGGCGATTGTTGAAAAGAAGGAATTTAAGTTTCAATAAATATCTCACAAACAGAATATCTATTTTATCATTCCATTACCAAGAGCATAAGTGTCCCACGCTAGTAAGATCCAGGTCCGTAGTCCTTCACTGCAATGCACATTATATATAGATATATAGATATATAGATATATGGATTTATGGATATATAGATATATAGATATATGGATTTATGGATATATGGATAAATAGATAGATGGATGGGTTGTAGCATCTACTGCCAAGACCAAATAATATAGTAATTTATATCTTTTCTATAATTCTGTATTAGCTTAATTCAGAAAAGTGGGATTACCTGCTTAAAATGACGGAGCTCAGGCCAGGGTACGCGGAATCAAATCACAACTACTTTCATGTCACTTCCAGAGAGAGGTGGACTCATATCCGGCTTAATATGTACCCAGGTAATCATAATTACACTGTGTTCCGTTCATTGTTATTGACTTACCTTAACACATCGGGTCATGTTTAATAGGGCAAACACAAAGTCAGTTTAAAGAAAATGCTACATTTGGAGCACCCATAACACTGTGATAATTCCAGAACATTCCCTATAATTTCTACCGTGTTGTGGTCTCTATAACTATGGGGCTTTTTCCTGTTTACTGTCCATATGCATATAAGTAGTCATTCATAATATTTGTAACACTGATCAAATAAAATGGCAATAATGCGGCGTACATGTATGTAATTTAATTGTTTATTCCATTGGGGCAACTAACTTTGTAGAACCTATGCCAATTCATTAACCCGGAGCAGACACATACCTGCTAAATTGTGCTAACATGAATGAGAATGTTGGCATTGTAATTTTGTTTTATAGATTTTTTTTAATTTCAGGAAGTTAGATTTTTCCAATGTTTCCTAAAACTCATTTAGAAGTAAAACATGTGACCCGCACATTATAATGTAAGCTGGCTTGGTACCGTGTCACAGGCAGCTAATGTGTTTGTGTTCATTTTGGTTCAGATGGA
This sequence comes from Spea bombifrons, assembly GCF_027358695.1. Classification (NCBI taxonomy): domain Eukaryota; kingdom Metazoa; phylum Chordata; class Amphibia; order Anura; family Pelobatidae; genus Spea; species Spea bombifrons. Next base: position 107,192,094 of record NC_071089.1, read on the forward strand.
GGAATAGCCCGCTTTAAAGTGTATGGGACTGGACAAAGAGAATGGTCCTCATGTGGTCCCAATGAATTAGAAGACTTACTGTCGATGGCCAATGGAGGTGTCTGCCTCGGTTACAGTGATGCACATTTTGGACATCCCAGGAATCTCATCGGTACAACGAGAGAACATCTTAAACCTTTGTTAACCTGCAAAACTATACATTTTATTTTTATTAAACTCCACCTTCTGAATGAATGATAAAAAAACAGCATTCACATTATTGTTAATCATATCAATTAAAAGTTACCAAATCTTAATTCTCAGTACTTAGTAACATGCAGATACATTTACACAGATAAATGTTTGAATGAGAGGAAACAAACTAGAAAATGAAAGAGAAGTCAATGCCAAGTGCAAGCAGAGATTGTGATTATTATTGTGAGTCTGTTTTATTTGGTATCCGGCCAACTTTAACTTTTTATAAGAAACGCTGGAGTGTTTTTTTATTTTTACTTTTTTGTTATGAGTTTGAAAGTTCTGATTGACTTTTGTAGGTTTGGGAAGAGCTGAGGACATGGGGGATGGCTGGGAGACGGCAAGACGGCTTGACAGGCCACCCATCTTAAAGGTGAACCTTCAAGCTTGCAACTGTACTAATATATAAAGTGTCTTTTCTCAGTTATTGCCAACATTAGGTCTATGTACTGCATGCCGCTAGTCAACCAGGGATACAATGTATTAAATTCATTTGTTTGAGTATATGATCAGAGCTGGATTTATAACCACATACAGCATGAATTTACTTAGAATGTTATGTACAACATGCATGTGTGGGATAGAATGGATGTGAATCTGTCTCTATAGTTCCCCATTGTCAGAAAAGACAATCTCTTAAAAGATAGAGAGTTTTGACAGAGTTAAGGTAGACATTTAGCATTTAGAAGAACGTCTTTTACATTTACAACGTCTAGTCTCCAGCTTTCTTGCAGCTCCTCTAGTTTACGTTCTAGTGTTCAAGGTACTTTGGAGCTCACTTGATGTTGGAACCTCTTCTGTTGTTTGGAGAACGCCTACCGCTTATGTTCTCCATAACACATTATCAGTAAAGCAGAAAAAAAGTGCTGTGACTATACGTTCACTTAAGTAACAAAATGATGTCTATTTTCTCTCAGGCTGACAGTAAAGGAATCCTCCAAGTTCCTGGGAGTGAATGGACAATATTCAGACTTGGCCATCCAGGGTTAATCACACATATAGAAATAGATACCAATCACTTCAAAGGTAACGACATAGATAATGCATGTTTTGTATAGGATGTCTTTCCTTTTCCGTTGTGTTTTATTCATTTTATCAATATTTGATATTACAACAGGTAATGCCCCAAACTCTTGCAGAATCGATGCTTGTATATTGCAGCCAAAAGAGGAACGTGAGATCAATAACAAGTGGGCTGCTCAACAAGGACTTAAATGGAAACCTCTTCTCCCGCTCACCCAGGTATGAATACGGTTTCTTTTATACATAAAACAAAACCATGTGTATCTGTAGTGTATATTACATACTGTACTCCAAGTTGCATCCAGATAACATAGTAAGTACCTTATTTTTTTCTTTCAGATGCATCCTCACAGGAGACATTTTTTTGATGCCACTTTATTGACACTACAAGAGGTTATAACCCATGTGAAGATTACAATTGCTCCAGATGGCGGCGTGAGCAGAATTCGACTTTGGGGTTTTCCTCGACCTCTACCTAAAAGCATTGTGTGAAAAGCAGTCCTTTAGTGGAATGTCACGGAGATCTGTTTCTGTGTTTGTAATAAACTAGATCAGTCCACACATACTTCAGGGTAACTTGTCCGAGTTCTTTCATCTTCTACTTACAATCCGTATTTAGAGCCAATTCCTGCATTTATCATCCAGTGAGTAGGAAACCTCAGCTAATGATAAACTACAGATCCTATGATTCTATGGCAAGTAAGTTTATAAAGTCATTCATCAGCAGGGCCCTGTTTACCTGTTGTGCATTGCTGGCAAGTATTTATAAAGCAATAATTAATGATATAGTGGCATAGAAAGGTGGTGCATAGTGGTCAGCATTCTGTAGTTGTGTGGTGTCCCTGTACAGGTGCTCAAAATTGAAAAAACAATAGGTAAAAGTGTACATGCGCTACAACACTCTGTGGGAATCCCACTCTCCCAAACTTCAACAAGATAAAAAACAGGTATTGGTGGTGCAACCCACCAACAGTGAGCGGAGCGACAGAAGTAAATATAAACGTAACTCACTCTCACACCAATGGGTTATATAGAATAAATGACATGAAAAAAAAAATAATAATAATAATAATAGTGCACTCTGTATGATAAAATATAGCAAAAATATTTTTAAAAATGTATAAAAGGCTGACTCAAATCATCAACGCCTGGTGCGATTAGGGATCACACACCCAACTGTATTTGAATGGATACAAATGGATAAAATCACATAGAGCAGTATTGCAACACATCCAAAATGGACCAGAAACAGGTGGCTACAGTTAGCTTCTCACCTTGCCTAGGGCCTGTAACCTGGCTCCAGGGATAAAGAACACTGTACTGGCTTAGGGCAGTACTCCCCCTTTAAGGTGAAGGACAGCAGAGTGGATCCAGCAGAGTGTATGGAATGTATGTATATAAATATAATATAAAAAGTGATGTAAAATGTAGAATAAATACTTTATTACATAAATAACAACACTATCATAAAATATACTCTATTTAAGTGTCTCTGTGAATCCTCTGATACACGTTTCGCCCGTGGGCTTCCTCAAGTCGGTTTGATGATTTGAGTCAGTCTTTGTCTGACTCATCAGACTCATGAGTTTTTTATACATTTCTTAAAATATTTTTGCTATATTTTATCATACAGAGTGCACTATTATTATTATTATTATTTTTTTTTCATGTCATTTTTTCTATATAACCCTTTGGTGTGAGGGTGAGTTACGTTTATATTTACTTCTGTAGCTCCGCTCACTGTTGGTGGGTTGCACCACCAATACCTGTCCTGTACAGGTGCTCCACTACCTCCTGTTGCGTTACTTCTACGGGGGAGGGCCTGTAACTTATGACCTGGAGGGCAGGTAAAGCCAAGTGGCCCCATTGGCTGGTTGGGTCCTGGGCTCATGCCCTGCTTTATAGATGTAGCTTAGAACTTTACAAAATTATTTTTACATAGAATTCTTTATTCTTGTATATGGATTCTTTTTTGGCTGTAGGTAGATAACCATTCATAACATATTTACTCTAATAGAACAAATTAAAAATATTTAAGCAGCTGAGAGAGCAGCATGTACTGCCAAATACAGGTGTCTGAACACTTCTCCAAGTTAAACACAACTCAAACACACATCCAGAAACAGAGAAGCCTGCTGCAGGGAATTTATACTGAAGTTATGTTAATTTAGAAAACTTATTTTGAAGTTATTAAACTTATTTGAAATTTCAAGACGTCTTGAAGGATATGTAAAAAAATCAGCAAGGGCAAGTCTTAGCTCCAGGCATCCCTGGCAGTTTCTGGGGTCTTCTGAAAAAAGTGGGCACCAGGCAGTGTCATATCCTTCCTAGGATGATGGGTCCGAACTGGTGGCAGCCCATGGGTCACTTTACTTGGTACAGATCGCACCGATCTCGGGTGCTATTCTTTCCTACTCAGATATTCCTCTTTACCAAGAAATCAGAATGTTGGTTGGGTACAAGCAAATCACAGTGTTCCACAGCCCCAAGAGTCGCAATAATGTTTAGATATAAGTCAAAGAAGAAAATGTTTATAAATTAAACTGTGTAAACACTAAATAGTTCTGTAAATGCATAATGCTATCCAAAATGGTAGACTAATGTATTATGAAGGGCCAGTCTCTGTAAGCTTCCCTTGCAAGAAGGTATGCTTGGCATTACTCAAGACCAGCTCAGCCATTTTTGCAGTAGGAGGTCACTGGGGTAGGCCTTTCTTAACGCTTAGTAAAAACACTTTTGAGATGTTTAACTCTCGCTCATGTGACAACTACCTTTTCTACTGTCCTCCTCACGGTTCCAGGTGAAGGTTTCAGGACATGACATTGCACCATTCATTATTATTTTCTTGCAATTACAGGTGAGGTTTGTTGGGTTTTGGCTCTGTTTCCTTTACTTAATAACAAGTACATTTACTGTGTATATAATACAATTTCTATAAATCCCTTCTGGAGTGAAACAACACAGAAAGTATGATAAAAAAATTCTCCATTCAATAGGACCATTCCATTAGCTGTTATGGTGGCAAGTCCATTTTTTTTAAACAATTATTTGCATGTAACGAGTGTAAGCTCGTTTGACCAGGGCATACGTCAAATTATTATGTTATATATTAGTTGTTATGTCCTGTCTACCCATTGTACAGTGCTATGGAATATGGTGGTGCTAAATAAAACAATAAATCCCCAGTGATTTTAACCTGTGTATTTTAAGGTAGATTTTCTTTGACAAACACTAGGTGGCGCCAAATACTAATCTACTTAAGGCATCTATAGGCTACAATTACTTTGGTTTTGGTTTATGAGTTTGATTACATAATCCTTCTGCTGGTAATGTTGCTATCAGTTCTTGTCTCTCCAAGGTACTCGGTTTAAAGGCTTTTTCAGTCTGATTGTATGGTCTGTAAGTTTTACATTTTCTGTCGCCCTAGCGTAATATCTCTGCCCACCGATAAGTTTAAACTTTGGTGCACAGGCATATTCTGGCCTAGGACTGCTAGGGCAGATGTTCCCAGATACCTCGGATATTTAATAGGCAGGGCACCAGGTTATGATGTCAAATCCCAGTGCTAAGCAATAAGAGCAGTGCCTCGATGATGCCATAGATTGGGCTGAACTTTCCACAAGGCAAACTTACCTTGTGTCTAGATCAGAGAATGTCCCACCCAGATGTCTGCTTTGATGAATATTGCTTTGATTCCCCTAATTTGCATAAAACTACATAGGTATATTTTTGGAAGTAGCATTTTCAGAAATCTGTGGTCCTGCTTGTGTTGGCTTAACGTTTTTGCCAGTAAAACATTAACATTAATATTAGATATTTACTGAAACATCTGCATTAGGCAGGGTTTCAGAAATTCATTTTTGTAAATGGTGTCAGTGATGTTAGGTTAATAGTGACTCACTTGGTACTGGAAATAATATACTTTTATCGCCAGATATTAACTGATGTCTCTTTTAACATGGCTCAACACATATATTCAAATGATTAAATGATACCAAGAAATTGTATTAATTAAAAAAAAAACATGAGCCAATAATAATTTTTAATACAAAGATGGCAACCCTACTACCGGTAGCGTACCTAGCAGGGGGCGGGGGGGGCGGTCCGCACCGGGTGCCGCTCATCAGGGGGGTGCCAACTTGCCGGCACCCGGCACCCCTCCAGAGACGGACAGTAATGTCCGCCGCTGGAGGAGCAGGCTCGCAAGAGAGCGGTATCGGAGGTCTTTAACAGACCTCCGGCTCCCTTGAGTGATTTTAAGCCGGTTCCCTTGAACCGGCTTAAAATCACTCAAGGGAGCCGGAGGTCTGTTAAAGACCTCCGATACTGCTCCCTTGCGATCCGCGCGGCAACTGCTGCTGTGCAGAGGGCACTGTGGGCGCGGCTTCAGTGCCGCCGGGATCTGACAACAAACCCCGGCGGCACTGAAGCCCCGCCCACAGTGCCCTCTGACCCGGAAGAAGACAGAAGAAGAGGAGCGAAGAGGAAGACTGCTGTAAAAAGAAAAGACTGCTGTAAGAAGAAAAGAGGTAGAAAAGAAGGTAGGAAATCATTCATTAAGACTGAGTGACAGTGAGAGTGGATTGGTATATGTGTGGAATCTGTGGATTGGTATATGTGTGGATTTGTATATGTGTGGATTGGTATATGTGTGGATTAGTATGTGTGGAATGTGTGGATTGGTATGTGTGGAATCTGTGGATTGGTATATGTGTGGATTGGTATATGTGTGGATTGGTATATGTGTGGATTAGTATGTGTGGAATCTGTGGATTGGTATGTGTGGAATCTGTGGATTGGTATGTGTGGTATGTGTGGAATCTGTGGATTGGTATGTGTGGTATGTGTGGTATGTGTGGAATCTGTGGATTGGTATGTGTGGAATCTGTGGATTGGTAAGTGTTGATTGGTAAATGTGTGAGAGTGATGGGTGTTATGCTGTACCATTTCCAATGTCTTTTTCATTATAATTATGCTCTAAAGTACATCATAACTCCCATCACTCTATACTGTTCCGTACAGTGGCAGAGCTGGGAGACAGAGGCCTTGCACCCCCACCGCAGGGTGCTGGTCAGGTTCTATGTGGGCAATGTGGACGCTGGCTTTGGGGTGTGCAATCTGTGATCTATGCCTGTAATTTAGGGTGTTTTATCTATAACTTTAATGCTGAGTTTTTTATGTGAATTCCAATTGATCAATACCTGCAAAGCTGGGTTTGTGTGTTAATGTGTTGATCTGTATCTGCTATGCTATGTTTCTATACATTATTTATGTTTACCAGCAAATACAGGATTTGTATGTCTTATTCAGTTGATCAATACCTGGGGTGCTGTTTCCATGTGTTGTTTATTTGATCTATACCTTCAGTGCTGAGTGATTTCCAGTTGATCTATACCTGCAATGCTGGGTTTGTGTGTTCTGTTGATTTATACCTGCAATGCTATGTTTCCATACATTATTTATGTATACCTGTAAATACAGGATATTTATGTCTTATTCAGTTGCACATGCTGTTTCCATGTGTTGTTTATTTAATCTATACCTGAACTACAGGGAGTAATTAAAAGAGAGTTGTGGTTTAGTGACGTAGGGGACAAATGGACTTTGGGGATGATTACGGGGAGAGGACCTCCCAATGTCACGGTGCAGTCAGAAGAAGGGAAGGCTGTACTGACTCTCACAGTCTTCCCCTGATCTGCAGTTGAGGGCAGTACAGCATAATCCCTATCACTATACATCGATCGAGACATTTACAATAATGCAGCATAACCCATATCACTATATACTAAGCCAGACACTGAAGTGGTAGGCCTACACCACATCAATGGCTTTGTATATAGTGATATGGGTTATGCTGCATTATTGTAAATGTCAGGCTCAATGTATAGTGATATGGATTACGCTGCCCCACCGTCAATGTGTGCTCAGTATAAAGTGATAGGTGTTATCCTGTATCACCGGCAATGTGGGCCTCAGTATATAATGGAAACAGTTATGTTGTACTACTGTCAGCGCGTGTCTCAGTATATAATGATAGCAGTTGTGCTGCACAACTGTCAATGTCTGCCTCAGTGTAAAATGATAGTTATGTTGTACTACTATAAGTGTCTAGCTCAGTATATAAAGATAGCGGTTATGCTGTACCACCATCAATATCTGGCTCAGTTATAGTGATAGGTGTTATGCTGTTCCACTGTAGTATCTGGCTCAGTGTATAGTGATAGGAGTTATGCTGTTTCACTGTAATGTTTGCCTCAATATATAATGAAATTACTTAGTATAGAGTGATAGGCATTACTCAGTATAGAGTGATAGGCATTATGCTGTACCACCGTCACTGCCTGGCTCAGTATATAGTGATAGGTGTCATGCTATACCACAGTCAGTGTCTGGTTCATATGGTGTATATATAATCATGAGTCGATATGGCAACACCACTATATATGCAAATGCTTAAATGAAAAGAGAACAATGTTATGGTGACTCCTGATTATAATATCAGAATTTTTTTTAGTTTATAGTGTCTTTAGCTGCTTAGCCAGTACTTAATTTGTAATGTTTGTCACTCATTTGTTAGGTCTTCTTAGAAATTGTTGTGATTGTTGTTTTTTGGGGGGGGGGTTATTAAAGAAAGCACTATTATATGTTCAGTAAATGTTATTTAAACATATTTATTTTACTTATAAGTTATTAATTTATTTTTTCAGATTTCTTGTTGTTTACAGTTGACATACAGTTTACAAATTGGTGCAATAAATATTCTTGCCAACATAATTTTGTAGATGTCTTTACATTTGGGGGGGGGGGTGCCACTTACAGGATCCGCCCCGGGTGCCAAATACTCTAGGTACGCCCCTGCCTACTACCCATTGTGTGATCTAGTAAAGGTCTGTGTGATGGATGGTTGAGTTTTGACAAAGTTATAAGTTGTGGGTGTCCGTAGTGGACCGTATAGGGCTGACAAACATGGCTTATGATGCCCCCAATCAGAGTTGGATTTACATTTCAGATGACCACAAGCGTAATGATGAGCGCATTCCCACAAAAAATAAAAGTGAAGACTTTGTAGTTAAAGCGAACTGTAAGGCATAGACAGAATATACTCACAGGCCTCCTTGCGAACCTACATTGTGTTCCTTTATGGTAGATCTTCCCTGATAACAAGGCCATCCACCATGGTCTATGATACTTCATTACATAAATTACAACTACCCTGCCCCAACTGGACATTCTAACCCTTTTCACACAGCATGGAGACACATGTTGATATTACTCATTGACACTCGGATTAAATTGGTTTGGGATAACAGCAAACTACCCCCTACCTTAACAAAGAGGACCCGTAGCAACAATATGCTTTGCATTACCTAAACACATTCGGACCACCTTGTCTGCCCAATTTTCTTGACATAAAATCGGTCATCCTCTCAGCGAAGTACAAACTTCTTATGGATTTTCCTAGTTTGCTTAAATCACTGCTCTGATAAGGGTGAGAAGCGGAACCAATTAATCTATAATTGACGAATCTAAAAGGAAGTCCTTCTGTTACTGAAAACCAAAATCGGATAAACTATCACCTGTCCCACCATCTATCATAGCACCAGATTACCTGGATAAATTATCCATAAACTAATTAACTTTGTTTATCGGATGATAAATCAATGAAGTTGTTTCACAAAGACTGCCTGATTTAAGGGGTATTTGTTAAATTGATGTTTTGGAAGTGATTAATGACACAAACATTCTGAGGGTCGTTTGTTTCATTGGTACAGACAAGGGTAAGCGTGAAAACTAGAACCCCACTGCTCCTTATTTTCTAATTTTGTGATCTTTTGGAGAGATCTGTTAAAATTGCTATATTACATGTTCTTGTGCATTTAGTGTCCAGGTGTGCAAATTTATATGCAAATACTATATAAAAAAATCTATATTTTGGTTCCATTGTAGTATTGGTCTTCTGTTCCCAGGCACAGACTGGCCATCTGGCACACTGGGCAAATGCCCGGGGGGCCATGGGCTGACAGCACGTCACACTCCAGCAGCAGATTGGGTGCTGCAGTGTTTGGCCGCTGACTGAATACACCAGGTCATAGGATACGTGAGTGTGAAAACATAATGTGCGACCAGGCATATCCACCCCACGGCCACACTTACATCATTATGCAGCTGCTGACCTTAAAGCGTCAGGGCTGCCCATTCATCCCTGACTGGCCCTGAATTTTCCACAACTGTAGCCCATGTAGACTTAGCAAGGCCCACTGGACATGACAGCTTAACCAAAGCAGCTTGTAAAGAAGCCAGCATTATATAAGTTACTGTATTTATTCAGTCCCATATTGCTAGTTTACGCCATCAGATAATCATATTTTATACAATGTCAAATAATCATACTTGCAACAAAAACAAGCAACAAGGACAAAATCTTAAACAGCAACGCTAAAAAAGTCACCATCAGATTGAAAACAGTTATAAAATGAATGATTTTGAGCTCTGTTTAAATATAAACCAATGGTTTGAATGTAGATAGTATCAGTGCGGTGCTTTAGGGAGCTGATTGACTTTGAGTGCATTGTTTGCGGTGATCATCCCCAGTCCAGTTAAATGGGCTTTGCCACACACACGCACAATGTATGTATTATGATTTGCTATTGAGTTTAGGCTCTAAAAATGACGTGCTGCCCTGACACCCATTGTGAAAATACGAGCTTTTAGGATAAATGAAAATTAATCCGACTGCAGTTGTACTTGTTTTCCATTTGTAAACACAGTAATCATTATGCGCAAACAAGAATGAAAGCAATTAAGTTAAAGCAAAGTTAAAGCAAATTAAAGTCTTTAGAAAATCGAGGCTGGTATTTAGTAGCCGAGGTGGCAATTAGGCTTGTTGCCCTGAAATGGACTGTCACCTCTGGCCATGACCTTACCATGAGGGTAATTTGCCTATCAGTCTAATTGTGACAGACGGAAAGCAGACACACAGACACATCTTACAAGTGATTCAAATACTAGTACGTAGTGGTTTGTTACTGGCACTTTTCATTATTAAACGAAACATTAGCAGCTGCCTGATGAATGGAATCCAGTATTATATTACAAATACAATTTCTTTTATTTAACACACAGCTTTTTCACTTAACATTCACATTAAGGTTCATTTTCTTTGGTTCACAAATACATTATAATTTTCGAAAGGTAAAGTTTTAATTGGGAAATGGCAGGAACACCTTATATATTTTTTTTAAATCAGATCGTTCTGTTGCGTATACCTACAGTAATCCCCCTTACTATACTAAATACCTTGAAAAGGACCTCAACACTACTTTATCCAGATAACAGTGGGATGAGACAAGGGTCTCCATATCTACTAAAGTGCCAGAGACCTTGTTCCAGTTTGTATCATGCAGGACCCTGTATATCCAGCCACTCTAGATAGATGTTACTGGTTCATAAAACATTATGGGAACTTCATGCATGTGAAGAACCTTTAGGGAAACTGTAATAGAAGTTAGGTGACCCTATTCTAGGTCAAGGCTTTACCTCCACATCTGCTCAAATACTACTTAACCATACTGTCTCCCGTTTTAAATGATATAAGCATTCTCCAACTTTCTATCTTCTCAACACTGAGAAACTGAGAACTTTCTAAATGAGCTGGCCTGAGAACCTTCTAATAGCCCATTGAGAAAATTCTGTTTAGTGACTCACTAAATGTGTTAACCGACTGGCTCTAAATCCTGTCTTCGTGGGAAACTTGACTTGTCTAATATTCTTTTCTTGTCTTAATAAAAATACACTCACACAACTGAATTCGAGCAAGGATATCAGCCATAACAAACTGTTAGCAAAAGCACCTATTGGGATCTTGTATATGCTGAAGGGAATATACCAAGACATTTTGGACTATGCTATTCTTCCAACCTTGTGGGAACAGTTTGGGGAAGGCCGTTTTCTGTTCCAGAGTTACTGTGCCCCTAGGCACAAAGCAAGATCCATAAAGACATGGTTGGATGAGTTTGGTGTGGAAGGACTTGACCGGACCACACAGAGCCCTGACCTCAACACCATTGAACACCTTTGGGATGAACTGGAACAGAGATTGCAAGCCGGGCACTCTCGTACTGACCTCACAGATTCTCAACTGGATGAATGAGCAAACATTCCCACAGAAACTCTCCAAAATCTTGTGGAAGGGGGACCAACTACATATTAATGTCTATGTATTTCGAATGCAATGCCATAAAATTCCCAGTTGGTGTAATGGTCAGGTGTCCCAATACTTTTGTCCATATAGTGTATATAAAGTGCTGACAGAGTTGTTGAGCTCAAATACTATATATATATATATATATATATATATATATATATATATATATATATATATTTAACCATAATTACAACATTTTCTCCTTGAATGTGCAGGACATATAGTGAATTAATTCATTAGGTCACATAATAGAAAGATTAATAGTCATCACCTTTAAATATCTATTCTTCATTATTATTTAAAATAGATAAAGATAAAAGAATGTAACTGCAATGTATGACCTCGTCATAAAATGAAGGGTTTGCATTTTTGTTTCATGTAATATTCAAATAACGATTTGCCAGGTGAAGGCAGTTGTTAAATGGGTTCCCATTAACACACTTCTGTTCATCTATAAATCAAAATACATTTTAACTATGTTTGTAGAATTGAGAAAAAAATATAGATTTGAGGTTTTAGATTTAATATTAATTGTATGTTTAGGAAAATAACGGGAGATGGGATAACCCATAGCAACGATAAGGACGAAAATTTGACTATACTACAGTATATTGGATAGTAATGTATTTCATGCATAAAACCAATTCATAGTTTAAACGGCTTTCACAGATCCTCATAATACCTTATCTACTACACGTAAAAGATTTAATTAATGTTTGAATATGATGACGCTCTATAAAACAATAAATAATAATAATAACATAACTAGCCCCATTACATTAACCTGCCCCTGAGAAGTCAAAGCTATGATAGCCAGAATTCCAGAGGAAAAACCTTCTAAGTCCCCAGGTAAAGTTATCATTTTGTCAAAGCTTTATTGGCATAGATTATTTCTCGCCGAAATGCTTCAGTTTCATTTCTATCCTAGCAAAAATCACCCTGTGTATATTGTTGACTGATTGATAGTTTCCAAGCGCACTACCAGGCCTTCGTACAATGTGTCTATTATAAGGACTGTGCACTCAAGACAATTACAAAAATATCTTTCCATTCCATATGCAAAGAGGATTCAAACCTCATGGAAATAGTTTGTGGTTTAACCTTAAAACAATATTATTTTTCATGGACATAGATTTTTTTTCTTTTTGTCGTTTACATTACAATAAAACATCATGGACAAGGGATCTAGAACCAATGGTGACTAAAAAGCACATATTTTTCCATTTTCATGGGTAACGATAAACTGGTTCACAAGGATAAAGGGTTGAACCATATTAATTTTATTTAGACAGATTTAATGTAGATACTAACATCCATGAACAGGTGCAATGTTTGCTACTCTGATTATCTTTACTATATTTCTCAAAAACAAGAATATAATATGGCCATCATCCTACTGAAAACATTATTATGAGTTTTATTATTTTTATGGCTGGCTAATACAAGCAACGAAAAAAATATAGTTGACTGCTGTGTTTTATTTTTTTATTTTTCTTATTTTGTAAAATGTTCACAGTTGGGTATTTGCAGCAAACTTTGGAATGTGAATTGATGAGATATAAATTCTTGGCTAGCAAAGAAAGAATGAATGATGTGCTTTCACACGGCAAACTATTATGGATGGCATACAGCATAGTTGCCATTTTTCATACTTATCGCACAGTTTGATAAATGGATCAATGCGTGGAAGGGTTTGCACAATTAATACTTGAGTATTGCCAATTAAAATATTACTTCGTGTTATGCAAACACACAGCCAGTATGTATTTTCTTAATACTTAGAATAATCAGGCACGGATTGGAACACTGGGCAAATGCCCAGCGGTCTGCTGGTCAATGGTGCCCCATACTGACCCAGGCTGATTGCTTATTCATCCCCAGTCCTGGGTATAATAGATTTCAATTCACATCTCGTATCCAAGTATCGCTACCTGGGATAAACGGTTAAAGGCTGATACTCTCGGATTAGTTTTATTCAACAACTTAAAATTTTTGTCACACCAACAATTTGTTCATGTTTTCAGAAGTATAAATAAGAGCTGAGATTCCATAAATGTTAAAAATGATAAAAAGTTCTTTAAAATTGTGAAATAAATCTAAAATTCATTGATATGCATGATGTAATTTAGCTAATAGTTCTCTATTTTGCTTTTCCCTGTGTTTGCATTGACATTGAAATAGCTTTTTGTAGCACAGAAGGGGTTAAATGTAATGTGGCAATTATTTCATTAGTGCTGAGATAAGAAACTTCTAAAGGCCATTCTCCCTTTGCCCTTTGCAATGAATAATTCTCCTTTGAACAGGATTACACAAAGACGTAATTTCATCATCAGCATGGAACGCTTTACAGCAGGAAACATTTGAATTTCAGCAGAATTTTATTTTTGTTGCTATTAGTTTCTTAGGAAAAGGAAGTATATCTATCTATCTATCTATCTATCTATCTATCTATCTATCTATCTATCTATCTAGCTCATTAAGTGCTAGATGTATAGTAATGTATAGTAGATATAGTAATTTACACATGCATCGGATAGGCATATGGTTAGGAATCTAAGACAAGATCAAGAACCGATTACAGTCTTTACATCAGGAAAAGCGGGCCGTCTAGACGAGCTGAATGGTTCTTATCTGCCATCAAATGCTATGTTTCTATGTAATTCCACCAGGAGGATGCATGTTAGAAAGGAGGCAGAGAGTTACTGAGTATTGGAGCCATGAAATATATGCTTTTTAACTAATCATCTCTATTCCCCTCCCCAATTGTAAATGAGGGATACAGTATATATGTTTACATTTGTAATGTTCATTATAGCCAGCATTCTACTCGGGCATCAAAAAAATCCATAGGATCGAAGCAGGATTTAAAGGTCCGTAAGAGCGACTCTATTGGTCGCTGGCAGGGGCCTGGTCTGGACTCAACCAATAGAGTTGCTCTTACGGACCTTTAAATCCTGGCGCCAAAGCCATGGGTCTACCCAAGGACAAGTTGCTCCAATGTGTACCTTGCCCTGCCCTTTGCCTGGGGGACTAAAATCCCTGTTCCTCCCAGGCCAAGTTGCTCAGAGTGGTTGTCTGAGTCTCAACAACTAATTATGGAGCTGCACCCTTATCTTTCAACTAACAATGTTGAATGTGAGTGTATCAAACCCAGTACTCACTACTACAAAATATGGGGGACACCAAAGAGAATTCTCAACTGGAGTGCAATTTAGTCGAGGACGGTCTTAACTGCTAAACCTACACTCGGTAGTGGAAGAATTTCAAAAGATGATCAACTGTTGTTACTATGATATTTATTCATAAACATTGTATGTGAAAGACAAAATAGAGTGGGCTTGTGCAATGACAATCTGTATAAATAACTTTATCCATAAGTCTTTTATGGATACAATAGTGTGACATGTGATGCGGTTGTTGTTTCTTAGGTGTAAGATCCTAACTTTTGTTTTACTTTTTACAACACAATTGTGCTACTTTTCTTTCTCATTTTCTCTCCTATTTTATAATTTACCCCCTATGTTTTCTTTCTGATGTAATGACAGAATTGATTGTCTGAATCACCCACTCTGACTATGACTATGCTCTGCTTACCAATGAAAAAAGATAGTGGTGTATGAATCTTTGGCCACCAGCACCCCCCACCCTCTGCGCCACCATCCAGACTTTTTATTAAACAGCCAGCAATTCCTGACTAAATACTTTTTCAAGTTGGGCAGAGTTTCAGCTTTTGTTAGCTGATATCTTAGTAACCACCGGGAACCAAGAAATTTGCCATTAAAAACACTGCTGTCACAGAGGTTACACTTGAGTAAGAACCTTCTCTGTTATTTGGGCAGTAGTCGGAAATCAATTGAATCTATTACCCTTTAAAAGATTTCACATTATTTCCTTTGGGAATCGCAAGGACATTCTCAGATAGAAACAGAGAATGTAATTGAATTTTGAGAAGCTTTTTTTTTTTTCTAATGGATAAAGCACTGTACATTCTGAATCTCATTTCCTAATATAATTTCAAAGTGAAGAAAATATTACGTGAAATTAGTGATTTGGTAAATATATTGAAATATATGCTTTTCGGTTAAGATCAGTACTGATGGCATCTGATAAGCCTCCAGAAAACATACTTGTTCTCTTTTAGTTGATCCTCATATATTTTATTTATTTTCACATCTGATAACTTGAGCCTCCTACCAAACAGCTTTAAAGAACTATGGATATACCGAAAAATAAATAGTTGTTTTTTAAGGGATGATACCCTTTAGGTTTAAGTTCTAATGAAAAGGGTCCTCCATAATTTCCGCCTCTGTTTAAATCTGTCATTACTATTGTAGACTTTGGGACCACAGCGGTAAATAAGAGGCAACCTCAGGAGTGGGATCAAAAAGATAGAATCCATCTTGGCTTAATTGATAACCAAAGCCAGACTATTAAACAGTCAAACCAAAGAAGTCCTTTGTAGCCAAATCAGAAATCCTGCCAAGCATCAAGCAGAGTGTATCATACCCAAATCAGAAGCCAGAGGCAATTTGGGAATCATGCCAAAGGTCAGAAAACAGATAATTATCAGGTCCATACAGAGCAACCGTGAGCAGCATATAGACAAGCCAAGGGTTACATCCAGAACACAGGATAAAAACTATAGAAAGTTGCCTTTGGGGGCACAAACAAAGGAGCTGAGATACAACTGGCCCCCATAAAATCTGAGCACCAGCTAAAAGGGCTCACCAGTGCAAACCCCACTCCCAGGGCCCTTATACACAACTCCCTATGCCCTTATCTTCTCCTTCGACATAGTGACCCCAGCACTGGTGTCCAATGGCCAAGTGCACACGCAACATTCACTCCCCATACACCTCTCACATACAGGGAGCAATGGACTGGGAGGAAACTACGCACACATGGTTGGATGCTCCGGGCAGGTAAATTGCAGTTTCAGAACCAAACCGGTGGTAATAAGCGCAATGTGTTATTAAATGCAATGTTATTACAGAGTGCTGCCATATTAAGGAACATATTAATATATCGTTATTATGTATTTACACTCTAATTTATGTTTATAATGATTTTTGTATGAACATTTATGAAAGTGGATATTTACTGTAGATAGCAGTGATGATGTATATATTAGCTATTATATCCTTATTTGTGTGTTATGTATTATAAATGTATGGAGCAGGGATTTCAACTGTTGGCCGATCACAACAATCGCAGTCCCTCGCTCAACTGCATGTATCACTTTAAAGATCCAACCGCCGGCCAGCTGAATCCATTAGTACGCTATAAACAGACGAAGGTGGTAGAGACGGTCAGACATCATGACGATAATTAATGAATGATTAAACACAAGTCATGGTGATGGTTAAAAAGTTGGGTTTCCG
This sequence comes from Spea bombifrons, assembly GCF_027358695.1. Lineage (NCBI taxonomy): Eukaryota > Metazoa > Chordata > Amphibia > Anura > Pelobatidae > Spea > Spea bombifrons. Next base: position 107,208,936 of record NC_071089.1, read on the forward strand.
TATACTATTTTATTATGAGATGGGTGGGCTATGAATAGGCCAAGTTGGCAGTAACGATGTATATTTATTGTTAAAACTACTGGCACTTTATAACTAAAATGTAATGTACTAAACCAGGGCCAGGAAATATCCCAGAAAACGTAACATTTTTCAGACACGTTCTTCTAAGAACAAAATACAACATAAATTTGTGACTAATACTGATGACTTAATTGGGCCAAATATATTTATTTTATGGCTGTCATCGGTGTCTCTTGTTATTTGATCTTATATATCTTCTTGTAATAAAGGACTACACAAACCAGTTTTCTTTATCCAACTAAATCAAATCAGCTTTCCTGAAATGAAATTCTTACCACATGTCATGGACATCAAATCACTGAAGATGAACATTCTCACCCGTCTGCTTTTATTTTGCTCCCAGTGGAGATCCTTCTATGTTCTCCATGAGGACTACAAGCTCACTTTATGAGATTTACTTAACAAAAGAAAAAATGCCCGAGCTCTAAAACTAATATACTTAACACAACATATCCAAAGGTACGTGCAGCCCATTGTCACAAACCTTATAGAAATGTATCAGACAATTCTGTATATTTGCTACAAAATGGACACAGAATGTTGTAGTTACGAGCCGTGTTGATTGAATCAGCAAAGAGCTCTGCTCTGCAGAACGTATAGAAAAACATGAACCATGAATCAAAAATATATGTATGTGGAAGTTTTTTTTTGCTTCTGTTAACTGTGGTGGAATTGTGATGTTTGTGTGTCTCTTTTAGGCTTTAAAGAAAACTATATGTTAGGTTAAGTTTTTAATCAATTAACACGCGTTTTAGTAATGTGGAAATTAAGAAAAAAAGGTAATAGAAAAAACTATTAGTCCCCATTATTTTCAATATATGGCAAAATGTTTTTTGTTAAAATCTCTAAATGTGGTTGAACATACATATAGTTCGCACAGAAAGCCCAGGTAGGTGACAGTAGAAACATACGGCAGGGTAGGCAAACACAAGTTAAATGTGATACCAAAGGAACATAATCTAGACATAGAATACATTTTTCACATTATGAAATCGTTATATAAGTTGTAGTAGAATATTTTTGTTATATGTACTATGAGATACATGGTAGACCAAATGCATAGACGTTATTTTACCCCTAGATTTATAAATACCGCTTTTAGTGCCGTATGTAATAGTTTCACTCCTCCCATACCAATATTTTATTTCGATCAATGCGATTTATTCATGTAAATTTGGAAGAAGCCTTGACTATTCACACAACTCTTTTCTTCATTAAACCGGATGAACACGATGCCGATGTACGGTGTGTTACATGCAGTGAAAGAAATCACAATGACAATGAAATCATTTGCTTTTACTTTTGTCTTTATTTTTTTGGCAGCAATAAGCAGAGCTGCGATATAAGCATTACAGATATAAATATATTTATTAACGGGTTGATCAAGAGGCAGGCGAAGAAAAACCCTTTTGAAACTTTGGCCAATTGTGTTTCATAAGGGGGAAAAATTCCTTCCTGACCCCAGGTATGGCGATTGGTTTTCTCCTTGCTATGAACGGGACACCTTATTGTGAAGGCAGAGGTTTTTTTAATTCTATTTGTGCTAAAATGTAATGATATGTCCAGTCTTTGCAGCTACTCATTAAAAAGAAAGGTGGAATGGAGGAAGCAGCCTGGTCTCGTTTCTTCTAAATCTTTGCCCATCTAGGAACCCACACAGTCCTCGGTGCAGCAATTCTTAGACATCACCTTCTTCACATATGACCTTCCAAAACTAACCTCAACCATATAATGATCCCCACAAAATGTGACGTCATTGGAAGAATGGAAAGGGCCAGCAGTAGAACTTAACATGGGGGTGTGCAAACTGTAGGGGTCATTATTAAGAAAAATGGATATAGTCGTATTAGCTCATACAAAAATGTAGCATTCAATCAAATTTTATTGGGCCAGCATAAAGATAAAGAATGTAAAGTTACTTGAGGCTTTTGGAATTCAGAGGTGTCTTTCTCAGATGGACTGGGGAACTACTGCACAAACTGAGCCCTCTCTGCAACGTATTGCCTTCATTGATTAGATTTTTACTATTCGTAATCTGAAGAACTGATTATTGGTCCATTTTAGGAAGAGACCTCTGAGGTCTGTGTTTGACAAATTACTACAGCTGATAAACCAACTCCCACAGCTAGGGTTACCATTCATTAGAATATAGGGACACCTATTCTATACAGGACTTAGGAAAGATACCCATGGTATAATTTGTTATTGGCTTAGTTAACCCCTAGTAGTGATATACAAATTGGTTGCTTAATTGGTCTGCAAGTGATCAGACAGTGATGCCACTAAACCAGTATAATGTATAGTTAATATATATTTTTCAAATAAACAGTAAAAGACTGAGTTCAAAGAAAAGACAAGGCAGGGGCAAAGAGGGAAAGAGTGGTTTGGGTCGATTTCGAAATGAAGGACTGTGATTTCTAAGCCTTAATGCTTTTGGACATCACTCAATTCACGTGAAGATAGAACCACAGAACTTCAAACAGACCCAAACTGGGTAAACTGGCACCTTTTGTTGAATTAATTCACCCCAGGGTGGGTCACCTGTGGGTTTAAAGCCTCTGCTAGAAATCATCATCTCCCCTCGAATCCCTTGGAGTGGAAACTCCAGACACCCATTGTACAGCCCTACAGAATTTGATGGCGCTATATAAAACAATAAAAAATAATAATACAACAAATATAATGGAGAATGTGAATCTTAAATCAACACACTGTGTATTTATTTTCAGGAACGCTGCATAAAAGTCACCGTATTAAAAGCACAACAGAAACCTTCCTAAAAGGCGTATTTAATGAAATAACAGATCATTTTTCTGCCCCAGTTGGACATGTCACATTATCCTGTGCTGCCCTGTGGTATGTATTTGTCTTAAGTATCCCTTTCACTTTTCTGTTAAGCAAAGCCCTACTGTGTTTTTGTAAAAAAAAATCTTTCCTAATCGCTTTGCAGAAATTATTACAAAAAAAGGTCCAGTTATTATTTCTGGATTGTGTGATAGCTGTATTGGGTTTTTTGTTAGCTTTTAGTCCACTTCTAAAGGTCACGCCATTCGTAGGATTAGAATATACTGTGGCAGTCACAACAACCAGGTGTACTACTAAATATGTGTCAGTCAATATCCATCGATAGGGATATATCACCTATAATAGGATTGTTTCCCTTCACATGACTAAAGTGCAAGCTTTTGGAACAAGATTGCATTCACAAAAATATATCAAGATCATATGCATTACAAGAGTTATGAAAACCACACACAGCTGTGCTAGATTTAAAAAAGGAAAGGTTCAAGCCCTGTCAGGGTTAAAAACATAAAATTGTCTCCGGCACTTTAAGGCCATCAGCCGACAAATCACAAGCGAGCGGCTTGAAAAGTAGGAGAGATGCTGTTGTGCACTAGCCCTCCTTGTGGGATGTGGGTAGGAAGCCCCGCTGATGTTTATGGGTGGTCCGGCTGACATCAGTGAGCAGTCCGGTTGAAGTGCCGACCAACAAGGTCTCCCCTGCTAGAAAGGGCAACATGCATTGGGGGCTCAGTGAAGACCCCCCCGGGCCCCATATCAAGCTGAGTTTGTTATTTCATCAAGTTAAAACTCACCCTCACGTTTTATTACATTTAAATCCTCGAATAACCGGGCTGCATTATTTAGCCACACATGAGGACAGTCCCAACATGCTCTTGTATGATATGCTAGTCAATTTGGAATTACCAAGGTAAATATCAACATTAACATAGTTTTCTCTACTTTAATTTTACTGATTATTTTAACGGCGTAGAATTTATTCACCTGGAATTATTCTTTCTTGAGCTTTCCAAAACCCTATTTGAAATAAAGAAGCGCATCTCGTAGCCTGCTGTGAGCAGATTCCTGCTCGGCTCATCTAAGTGGATACGACACCAAATGTACGGATGAAGGATCACTGATACAATATCTATTAAATTCCATTCTTTTATTTAGTCTTTTGACATTTTAATACAGTAGTGCATTTCTGCTGCTTTTTCCCCTTGATTTCTGCGTCTGTATATTTTCCTTTTCCACTTTGACTTCCCGAAGGCGAGAAAATTATATTATCTATCACTTTGTTTTGTTATTGGACCTTTGGATTGATTATCTGATCTTTGCGGTAATACATGGGACATATGCTCCTTTATGCTTGCAGAGCTTGGACTTTCTTTGTTATGCAGTATGCATAGTGGTAGTTTGCCTGATTTATTGGTTGATAAGTGAGTTTATTGTAAAAAGAAGGACTATATTTTTTAATACATAAAAAGCTTTTTATAACAGCCACTTGCAATCACTTTGTGTTGTAACCATACCTGGGAACTTCTGGTTTCCGGCTACCCGGGGACTTCCCTTGCGGGACGCGGCCAGGACTTCCTGTTACGGGAAACACCCCCTTTTAAAAGGAAAATGGGTGGGGAGCGAGGCGTGTCAAGACACTACTGTCCAAACTAAAAAAATTTCTAGGTATGTAGATGTAGGTATGTATTCAGCTCAGAAATTTCAGAAATAAACCTAATACTAAATAGCTATGATAAAATTCACCTCGTGCCTAACATGACTGGAAGCAGAGAAGTCGAAGGGGTCTTCAGTTTCCTAACCCAATGAACTATGCATTATACAGGGCCAGCTGAGCCCTTTCTTGCTGGAAAAACCTAGCAGTGTTCTTCATAATCCTTCATAATGAATCATGAAATGATGGGGGTCGAAACCACAATTCTCCTGAAAACTAACAATTCTCTCTTTCGTGAGTAGCCCCCCAAAAGAGAAAAATCTCCTCTCTAAAGAGATAAAAGACATGGGACGCTCAAGCTTGTTTATTGCAAATAAAGGCTTGTGAGATTGTGAAGTTTATAGGGAGAGCAACCAGAAACGTAATATGTCAATGTCCTGGCTGTTCTATATTTGTGAGAACTTTAAATGCCCTAAAATACATATACTCATACCTGGGAAATCTCTTTTGCTTGAAAGCTACAGGTAACGTAGCTGCGTGTAACTCCCCTGCACGCAGCCTTCTGCCTTTCTTTCTATGAATTACACTATTATCTATTGGGTATAGGCTTGTTGTCATTTTCTCATTAATAATATAGATTTCTATCATATCACAAGTTCCTGTGGCTAACTAATTTGTTGCATCTTATCTTTATGACCAGTAATTGCACTTGTAATGACAATCATCGTTTGGTGCAAGTTTACTGTCTACCTATACTATTTCTCTACTAACCATATATATTTTACTATATATATTATTTGTCTTGGCGAGATTAATTGTGATTGGACGTCATGCAGAAAATCAAGTAATAGAAAATGGAGTTAGTTTTCTACCTCTTTTGTGTATGCAGCCTTGCTTGATGCTTTATCTAATTTTCTTTCTGAAAAGTCCTGGTGTTAGGTAAAATAACACTAGATATCAACAGTAAGCTTTAGAAGGCTAAACCTTGTTCCATGGATCACATGGTATAGTGTAAAAAAATTGCCATAAGGAAATATGCATTATATGTTGGGTTGATAAATCGCTTATTGTATTTATTAAATTCAAATTGACACATCATCTAAAAAAAACAACTTAATTTAATGTTTAGTGAAATTTGTCTATACAATATATAGACACTCTTTCTATAAAGTATATACTCATATGTGCTCAATTTATTAAATGGTATTACTAGTCTTTCGTGCATAATACAAAATGGCCGGGATTTAAAGGGGACCATTCACTGACCACACTGGACTTCATTTGCATACCCCTGTTTGCTAACACTTGTAAAACAGGCAAAATACATGTTGCAAGAACAAGCAAATGATTTTAAACTCACCAAACGCTTTTAAAAAATATGTCGGTTCACAAAAACTTATTTACTTATTAACAACATGGAAATGGCGATTACTACAGCCCTTGAGCCCTCTCAGGTATAGAGCATACCTATAACCCACAGACGGACAGCACTGACATATATATCCTTTTCCATACCAGTAGGATGGTAGATTATAGGATTAACAAATGAGAAGCATGGAGGGGAGGGATGATCACTAAACTCCTTGGTTATTTTTTAAAATAATTTAAAAAACATAGTTTTTCTTTCTTTTAATAGCGACATTGCATGCAACCTCACATCCCCCTGAGGGCAAATGATTCCATTGCTTTTTGTAGTTGAGTGTGCGCAAGTTCAGTGTTAAGTTTTGTGAATGCAAATGCCAGAGTTTGGACTTTAGTTCAACCCGTGATTGTGCTGAGTTTCTGCGAGCATCTACTCACTCACCGTTTTCTGTATACAGTAGACCTGTCCAACCAGACATATCTATCACTAGCGATTGAACAGAAATCCCCCTGTAGATTGTAATGGAAAAAATTAGATAAAAAAAAACCAATGATGACTTTTATCTTGATATATGAACCTGGGACAATATATCTCTGGTTTTCATTGCAATTGTAGGTATTTAATGACTTGATATTTATATCTCTGACATCGAATTGGTTAGGTATAAAAAGTGATTCTGGTGCAAACTTTGAGAAATAGCCTTACTGCCATATTAACCAATGGACGGGTTCAATTGCTGCATCACATTACATTTATCTACAACGCTCCAACGGATTCTATGGTGCTATTCCAATAGGGAGACGCTGAACATTAACAATAAGATTCAAAACTGACAATATACAATTTGACACCAAGATTAACACATACTGGTGCATTACATTTGTTTATATAGCGCCAGCAGATTCTGTAGCGCTGTTACAATCAATGGGACAATTTAAAGTCACACAATAACAAATTGGAATAAAAGGAGAAGAGGACCCTGCGAGCTTACAATGTAGTTGGTGGTTGATGGGGAAGTGAAATAGTAGGAGACGATGGCTTGGATGGGGATGAGTTAATAGGGTCCTGATCATCTGTCGAAGTTGTTGAATGTTCAGATGGCTTGATAAGGATGATGGCTAAGCGTGTTAGGAGGAAAGGTTGTGTTTTTCGGAGAGTGTTGAAAGCTGCGTACGATGGAGAAAGTCTGACAGAATGGGGAAGGGGTACAGCCCAAGTCAAATCCTTACAACGGGGGGTGAGAGGAGGTAATGACGGTAGAAGAGAGACGCGTCATAAGAGAATTGAAGAGGGCGGTTAGGGGTGTATTTGGATAGGAGGGTAGAGATATACAAGGGGTGCAGAGTTGTTAAGGGCTCTATAGATCAGGGTCAGAAATTTAAATTTTATTCCGAGGGCCATGGGAACCAATGGAGTGATTGGCACAGTGGAGCAGCAGATGAGTAACGGTGACATGGCACCAAAGAAGAAGAGGGCCCAGCTCCTGTGAGCTTACAATCTGTTAGGAACATAGGATGGTTTCATCAGGACCATTCCACGTAACTGCTGTGGCAATAAGCTTTTATATTAAGTGCTTGACTGAAAATCCCCTTTTAACTTTCATGCAACTGATCTCTTCCTGCTACTTGCTTTCTCTCTCTGACAATACTGGTGTCGGCAGTATCCATAATGAGGATCTGACGGTGCATATAGACGCTGGCCTTCAGACTCTCTCTTAATAGAGACAAAACATCCACTTCTTATGCTTGCATGCTAAGCAAGTAATCTTAAGAAGCTTCTTTAGGTTTAAACCCATAAAACAACTTTTAAAAAGCCTAGACCTGCCATTATTCATTCGGTAAAAAATGCACATGATTTCATAATTATTTTGGTGAAATTTCCTCCCATTCAAGTAAATGGGGCCACTGGTGTAAAGGAGTATATATTGGCCAGAAAAATAGCACGAGAAGACAATTTTATAACAGTATTTTTTTCAGCGGGCTATGTGGTAGATGGGTACTTAACCCAGAAGTCTGATCAAGATCTCAAAATATACACAAAAAATACAGAAAAAGAAACACAAGTTAACCAGAATATAAATACAAATTGTGTGGTGCTACTGAAATTACCATTATGTGCATAGAATACAGCAAGGAATCAGCGCACACCCAGCAAATGCTATTTAAAAGCACCTATCCGAAGCTTAATCATTGATGTCGGTGGACTCTCCCACACACGTTGGTGGGTGCTCCGCAGACATTGGTGGGTGCTCCGCAGACGTTGGTGGGTGCTCCGCAGACGTTGGTGGGCGCTCCGCAGATGTTGGTGGGCGCTCCGCAGATGTTGGTGGGCGCTCCGCAGATGTTGGTGGGTGCTCCGCAGACATTGGTGGGACACACACGGATCCTGCTCCCGCGACCCAGATTTAGGTGTCTTGGGGCAAAACCTGGAGAGTTTCCAGGTATGAATATATTTTTTGGTCTTGGTCTGAGTTAAGTATCCCTCTTTCTACACATGTGATTCATCAATGGTGTCCAGAGAGGGCTTTAAATTGCAGGAGAGTGGGTTAAAATGCAATGTATTCCGATAGTAAGCAATATAACCATGTTGGTGCTAGGAAGGAATCGTCAAGATTAGAATTTTGACATAGTGGTGGGTTAAGCAATATATTGTATGATTATTATCTAGCAAAAAAACCTGTATTTTTGGACTCACACACAGTACATTACATTGGCTAATATAGATCAGACATCTGTCATAGTATAGTGATGTGTGTTTGTGTATATATGCATGCCATTATGGCACATTGGCCAGTACAAATTCAACCCACATAAATGTATTGAAAGCACAAAGAAGTTACAGAGAAGAGGCGATTGATTTGCATGGAATAATGGCTCAAATATCCCTAGCCACCTACGCTTAAAATATCGAGAACATTTATCTACATTAAAGTCATGGGAAAGGAGTCATGCAGCATATGGCCTCCTAGCCATTTCTTCTCCCTTACTACTAAGTATGAATAAATAAGTTAGTGCTTTCATCTTGATAAATAAACTCTATTAAATATAAAAAATATAATTCACATGACACATGCGAGTTTAACAAACTCCAGGAACATTCCTCAATAGAACTGACAGCGGAGAACTTTAGTTGCAAGTTAATTGGCATACACATTTTACAAATTAAATCTAACCAGCTTTCTGAGCAAAGGAATTGAACAAAATGGGGAAAGGATCAATATCACAGCTGTTTCATGCTATGCACAGACATTCTGACCTAATGGATTATACCTGACTTGAATAATATGCAGTCTGATGTACATTGTATTTCCATTCTTTTTAAATTAATTACATGTGAGAATGTAGAAGTGAGATAGTGAGAGGTTCTGAGCAAGATGTAGAATAAAATAGACTTAGGAATTAAGCGATAACATTTTAAAAACAATGTCCAATATACAGAGTTTTTTTGGTCAAGTGCTCCTGGTCCTATGTTCAATATGCAATGGCCGGTTAATCTTCCCCGGGGTGTAAATAATCACATCCTAGGTTTATGTGTACCCCTTCGTTATCGATACTTGTTTCCCTGTAAGTGTTTGCTTCAGGTGAAGTTTTTAAGTAGGTTCCCTTCCATTATTTTTTTAAGTATCTTTGACAGGCTCCAGGTGAGTAAGACAGGGCCCCTTTATACCCTTGGGTCTAGCTTTTTCCTTCTGCATATTGTATATCGCAGCTTTTATCAACATGCTTGATATTTTTATTAACATCTAGATTAAAAGAATCCAGAAGGTTCGGTGGAATCGGTGGAATCTCAGGCAGTTTGTGCTGGTCATTTTTGCTATATCTGATATCCAAGGTTTGCTTCTGCCTACATTACAAAATATTATAAAGCAGATACAAACATTATAAATAATGGTATATATATATATATATATATATATATATATGGTTGATTTAGGACCAAATCTTTTCCTGGATTAATCCGATATATATATGTATTTGTTTATTTTGTCCATTAGACATCTCAACAGATGCCAAGCACTGCCAGGTATGTAACCTATGCTATTTAGTTATATGAATAACATTTTAGAAATATACTATGACATTATAAAAACATTTATATTTTTTTATCAACTAGCTGTTGCGATAGGAGCCAAACTCAGACCCCAGAAGCTCCCAAATTCACAAAAAGATTAATATTAATGTTAAGCATATGGTCAATGTGTGGCATCTTGGTAGGGATCTGCTCCTGAAAAATCAGTTAATACATCGCGATACTGATTCAGTCTTAGAGGGGAGGTATCTTGGGAAAAGTATGTTCTCAGCTTTATTCCTGGTTGAGTGGCTGGAAGTTGTAATAGCGGCATATATATTTAAAGAGGCGTAGGTTTTAGATATTGGAAAGCAGGCTAGCTGGCCAACACAGCCAGAAGTACAAATCCTGTGCTTAGTTAGCACTCCAAGTAAGAGTAAGGATTTTGCCCACCCCGTATATTTTGTGTTTCCTAAAAGCTGTGCTTCAATGATTAACTACTCTCTGTGGCCATTTAATGGCTGCTTGACTCAAAGTGCCAGGGCTGCTTAGTCATCCTCAGTCCAGCCCTGGTCATCATCCCGTCTGGCTTATACCGTTTCTTCAGGAAGTTCGTCTAGAATTCTTCAAGATATATCTCCCAGTATATTTCCACATTCTTGGTTAGTGTCAGAAAATGTTCTACAATAAGGACTTGGTGTACATTATCAATAATCAAACTAGACATTCTACATTAATAAAAGCAACAATTAGGCGTGTCTGGCATGGAAAAACACCAAGTTGCTCAGAGAAACAGAGGAAATCCCATGGGAAACCAAAATTCCAATTAATATAAAGCTCTAGACCTACAACATACAGCTATAGATTGATTTCAGCGAGGGCTACTTGAGCTTTTCCTAATGCATGACTCATTCGAGGACTGTTGGTCATTGCCAATCAACATTTTAATCGTTCTGAATTAATGACTATTGAATCAGACTGTCTGAAACAAGCTAGTGTTTTGTTTGATTCTTCCATCATTAGTTGAAAGTCTACAAATTGAGTTACGGTTTGAAGAATACCAAACACAACATCTAATCATGGCATCTTTCCTGAGATAAGAAGTTAAACTTGGATTAGATTGCTCCCTGTAAAAACTCTATCTGGGTATGAAGAAACCCTCAAAGCTCTGCGTCATCCTGTCACAATTGCTTACAACTGTTCCGGCCACCGGAATGGCATTTGGGAAATTTTCTATTTCTTTTGCAATTGTCCATATGCTATGGACCCAGACATGAAAAAATGCCTTATGAAGTACCAAGATGAATTAACCCCCTTTCTGGGGTCAGATTCAATGACCTGCCTAAAAAAGCATGGTTTGCAATTGAAGAACCTGCCTAAACTCAGGCTTACCCTTGAATGCTAAAACATAGAGATCAAATACGGTATTTTTTTTAAAAAAATTGTCTTCTTTCATATGTTTTACACCGTGTCTAAATTGAATTCATGAACTTTTGACAGAATATGTAACACTTCAGTTAAAGTAACCATTTTTATTATCAAAAGTGGTGAAATATCTCCTGTTCAACTCTGTTATAATGTTTCAAGATGCAAAATAAAATTGATTACCTTCATTTATATTTGTTTGCTTATGCTGGATATTTGGTTTGCTTATATATTTGGATGCAAAATATGGTAGTATATAAGGTGACATATGCATTAAACGGCAAATAATGATTTATATCTATAACCTTACAAATAAATTCCCACCTGTTTAGAAATAAGATCACCATCAGTATGCCAATGCAAAATGGAAGAGGCATAAACAATTGGAATTTCCCCCCTCTTTTTCAAAAATAATGGATATACACTACCTCACTATCATCTCGTGATCATCTTGCTACCTCCCTCTATGATCGTGTAACTGACTGCCCCTGTTCCTGGATGTCTGCACAATTCATAAAACACAATCTCAATCCAAAATTGAACTTCTTATCTTCTCCCAGCCCAATGCTAATATTCCATCAACCATTTCCCTCAATGTCAATGGTGCAATCATCTCCCTGTCCCCTCAGGCTCGCTGCCTTGGTTTCACCCTTGACTCTGACCTCTCATTCACCCCCATTCTGCCTCAAAAATCAGCTGTTTCCATCTTTAAAACATTGCCTGCACGCGCCCCTGTGTAACACAAGATACAATTAAGGCTCTTATCTCTCTCCTTGACTATTGTAACCTTGTCTTCGCTGGTCTCTCTCATACCCGTCTGCTGCCAGACTTATCTTCTTTGCTCATCACTTTACTAGCACCTCTCCTCGCTGTCAGTCTTTTCACCTGCTGCCTCTGCGCTTCAGCATTAATTTCAATCCTGATTCTTACTTTCAAAGCTCTTCATTGTGATTCCCCTACTTACGTCTCCTCACTCATCTCCAAATACACTCCTACTCGGCCTCCCCGCTCATCCGACGGCCTCTGTCTGTCATCTCCTTCACTTTCTAGCTTTCATGCATGCTTGCAAGGTTTCTCAGGGACTGCCCCTATCCTCTGGAATGCCTCTCCCGGCCTAGTCGTCTTTCCCCCTGCCTTTGGCCCTTCAAAAAGACCCCTAAGACCTACTTTTTTAAGGATGCCTATGCCGTAACGCCCTTCCTCAGATCCTTCTTAGCCTACCTTTCCTAGTCCCTCTCCTACTTTTGGACAATACTTATACTAGCATGGCTGGTCATCCCAAACAGTGGCACTTTTACATTGTGTGTAATACACCCTCCCTCTAGATTTCAAGCTCGGCCCTTTTTACCTCTTGTTTCCACAAGTCAAATTGTTAATTTATATACTACTTGTTATGTCCTCTTCACCAGTTGTGCAGTGCTGCGGAATACGATGGCCCTATATAAAGCAATAAATAATAATAATTTTCATTTTTTTAGATTTACAACAATAAGTAATTTTACTCAAAAAGTAAAATTTGCTGCCACAGTAAAAAAGGAGAAATAACTATATGAGCTTAACCCTTTGATGGATAGCAGAGATATCCATTACCCATACTTCCATCAATAAAAATACTAAACAAATATCCAGTTTTGACTAGGCAGCATACCAAGGAACTGAATGACGGGCTGTTGTGCTTAATTTTGCTAACAAGTGATGTTCAGCATCTCCCCAATCAATGGCCCTTTGACTTGAATAAATAAACACCACTCCCTCTAATACCTTGAGTAGCAATGTGACACGTTCCTTGACACCAATTCCTTTAAAAGCTTAAACAATCAATCTTCCCTGTTCCTGTAGGCATATTAGGAGGGCAATAGATCTGCTGCAGGAGTGACAAGCTGGTACCGAACAGTACAATGTTCAGAGAATCAGTAAAATGATCTTCCCCTATGACCTAAGTGCTGGTCTTTCATTAATACCATATTGGGAACTAACCTGATGCAAGTCAAGCCAAGCAAGTCAAGCCTAGTTTGAATTGATGCAAATTATATATATATATATATATATATCTCCTTTATATAGAAATAACCAAGTATACGAAGTTTGTTCAAAATATCTAAGGTTATACAAGATATTGAACAGTGTAATGTGAATTCAGTTACAGTTAAACAAGGCAAAACAGTATATTTTATAGAAAATGTCCATAACAACACAGTGTATGGATTATCTCTTCTTAAGTAAAAAACCATAATACAGAAAAAGACAATATGATAAGTCTGAGTTTGCCGCATTTGGTTTAATTCACTCACAAGACAAGTAATCAATTGAGTTAAGGGTTATCTTGACTGACCAGAATCAACTGAGGTTGCATGTCCTCATAAGCTAAGCTAAAAACTTGAACATTCACTAAAATGCAAGTTGCTTGCGACTTTAAATTTCGGTATGTGTGATCAGCAGCAGGGGCAGAAACCTTAGCAGGTTCTCTGCTACAATGAGGATGTTTGTGGCACGTCAGAAGGGAATGCGTCATTTAATCACAGTGTATCCATGCTTGTATTCATCGCTGTCCCTGTTCCTAAACGTATATACTAAAGCTCTCTGCAAATTGTTTCACTACTAATAACACATAATCAACTATTCTATAGCCAATAGACATGTTATGGTTAAAGTGCAATTATCACTGTGCCCCATATTATAGCCCTCCATACAGATCGTAACAACCACCAATTGGTATTCGTCTACCCCCAAAGCCTGACCATGTCACTTGCCCTGGTCATTCAAACTGCTATTTCTATAGTCCTCTAGTCAGTCCTTGAAAACAAAAATCTATTTTTTTTGCCAGTAAATGAAAATCAAGCAGTTATGCTCTATATCTAAGTGCTTTTAAAGTAAATGGATGGTCATTTTATTCGCCCGCCACGTTCAGATTCGTGTCTTAGATTTACAAGGTGTATCTTACTCAACGCAGAAGCAATACATATGCTACTTCTGTCTTGTATTCGTTTTGTATTCCTGAGTATTCTATAGTAATATCCCCGTAATATTGAAACGTGGGCATTCAAAGAGCAAAAACAAGAAAGCCACAAAGAAGCTATAACATTTTCTACCATTCATTCTCTTGGCCCTTATATACTCCTGGAAGCTTGCTTCTAAGGTCTTGTGTATCTGGTGAGCTATAGTCTGGCCCAGTTTGTGTCTAATTTCGAAAGCTAGGCTGGCAGCTGTCACGGGGTAGCCTATAGAAGGTTTAACCAGTTATTTGCAAATTTCTTGCCCGCTTCCTGGCACATAGAAGGTTATTTAAAATTGTGTTATTTTGAAACTTCATTTATATTTCTTTCCATGGCTTTGGTAACCAGCTCTATAAATTTTGTAAAATTACTTTTCAAGATGCTCAAATTGCTCATCACTAAATCCAGATCTACAAAAATGATTTCTAACATTTTATGATAAGTGATCATGAGCTAACCTGTATTTTCCATGATTGCATGCTATTTCTGGTCTGTAGTTTGAAATATGGGGCTATTTTTCTGTGTACTCAGACCTTGGGAGCTTCATCTGTCACTGCAGGACTTCTAAATTACTAGCGCAACGCTTTAGTTATTTCTTTCTAAAACTCTTGCAAAGGTCACACTGGGTACAGTTAGTTTTATTATTTCATGGTTCATAAAGGAGATAAACAAAAAGGTTTGCAGACATGCAACGCATTAACCTATGTTAGGTGTCAATGAGCTTTCTTATTAACTTTTAAAGTCTTTCATAAATAACTTGTTAATAAATCTTATAAGACATATACACTATATGGACAAAAGTATTGGGACGCCTGACCATTACACCAACAGGGACTTTTATGACATTGCAGTCCAAAATGTCTTCGTGAAATACACATTTGTTTAAAAAATTCCAAATATAAATTTTTTTTATTTAAATATTCTTTATTTTCTTATATAAAAGGTATGGAAGACAAATTTACATACACATAAATAATTAAATAAATACGTACACCAAATACAAGACAAAAGAGAAAAACAAAAAAAAAAAAAAAAAAAAAAAAAAAGACAATGAGGTATTTGGTCATGGAGAGAAGGAAAAGAGGTAAGTCTAAGCAAAGAGAACCAAATATAAAATTAAAATGTCTTACCTAAATAAAACATGAATTCCTTGAAATGGCTTGTAAGTCTGATTTGTCCCTTTTCCTAAATTTAACACTTTCTACAACGGAAAGGAAACAATCCTAGGACAGACAACCTGTTCCGAGACCTCTGGAGACCCTTGGAGACCCTTGGCTGCCCAGTAATAAAGTGACCCCCACAAAAGGCTGATGCTGGTGGGAAGTGAATATGAAGGAATTGGGTTGGCTTTGCTGGAATTTGAGGAAGGGCCAAGGGATGAAATAGGCTGAGCACATGGTGCTAGGCCTCTTTGAACCTTCCTCACAGCTGGAGATTCCCACCCTGGAGTATGTTAAATAACAGTTATGAGGTTCGAGTTTTAGGTGGCCCAAGGAGTCTGTGGGGAATATAATGTTTAGACACTCAGAGTCACATGTTTTGCTTTAAAGTGATAGATGTTAGAGTAAAGTCCTAAAAACAAGGTGACCTAATTGAGGAATGACCGGTGATGGAGGGAATAGAGATACAAATGGTGGTTTATAGATGTTGTGTTGAGTGTAATGTGATTATGTAACCATGTAATGTAATTGGTTTGAATAGAGAAATGTTGCAGTGTTATATCAATAAATGCTGTGACCAAATCATCCAATTATGTTTTTGGTGTCTTCGTTTATGGTTTGTGTCATTCATTTAGACTTAAAGAGTATGACAAAGGGAGATTTTCTCTGGGACACCATCAACTTTGCTTAGTCAAGCTGTGTTAAAGCAATAACGGAATGTACCCTTGCTGTAAAGTGCAGCTTGGTTTTGCAAATGTATTCTAGGATATGATTTGTTAACTTAGTGAACATAATGATGGATGCTGCTTCAGCTGACATGAAGTATCCTACTGGGATGAAATCAGCCCTCTGCCTGAACATTGTCAAATTTGTTTATTCTCTTTTATGAAAATGCTCACAATAAAAAAATACGCTTTATAACTGCCTAGAACTCCCACAGGGAAAATAAATTTACTGTATGTGTAACCTCTACTAAAATCCATGTATCTCATAGGCAAAAACCCAAAGTTGATCCTACAGTCGATCCTACGTTTACTTTAGTGAGAATACACGATCAGTCTCAGGGTTCGATCATCAGCTCTAAGTTACCAGTCAAAACTGGTGAATAATGGTTTCTGGTGCCATACTCATTCACAATTCTTTAAGACTTTAAGCAATCACTAAGAACTTAATACATACTATATAATATGTAACCCCTCAAGGGATTTTAGTGACTGCTGCTGTGTCACTGACTCACCTGCAGTTCTTATGGAGTGACCAGCAGATGGCGAACTGCAAAGCACATGGATGAGGTGAAAAAGGGGCCATTGGAGTTTGGAGAAGAGAGTTGAGAGTTGGATGCCAGAGGTGAAGGACCCTTGCTGAGAGAGAAGGAGAGTGAGAGAGGCCTAGGACCAGAGGCCTGCTTGAAATCCATGCTCAGAGGAGAGTTGCAGCATCCTGACAGAATCTTCCAGCAGACAGAGATATAGAGCTGTTTGCAGCAGAGTTGGCAGTGAAGAAGTTAAAGGCTGAACTGCCCTGATTGCAGGTGGTAGAGTGGTAAGCCTAAAACCTCTCCCCCTGTCTCCACAACAGGGCACCCTGAATTTAGCCACACACCAATAAAAGCTTTTGATCTCCAGTCCCACTGACATACTGAAGTTCCAATACAATTCAACTCATACTGTGGAGTAAGTTACTCATGGGCCCCAACTGTGTTATGTGCACCAACTAAAGGTACCCAGCGGCCACTAGGGCGAAGATTAGGGTGGGCCGCAGTGATTGTTGTGGGTGGGTGAACCTTATATTGTATATTTCATTTCTGTATATTTTATTCTAATATATTTCATGTTTTTCTGTTGCATTTATGCATAGTGTTTTGCTGTGCAATACAAAGTTAATTTTAAGTTAGCCCTGTGTCAGTTTTATTAATCACTCGGCTATGTTCCCAGCGGGAGCTCATATCCATACCCTGGATGCTCCGTTGGGTGGAGGCACTGCCACAGTTATGTATCCCAACTCCCAGGTAGCGGAGGCTCAGGATTGGCCTGCAGAGCACAAAGAGGTAACTGGGATAAATGACCACAGAGATATTGGTGGGTCTACCCAAAAACCCGTTACAGATGGAGGCACTGCTGAGATCGATTGGGGTACAATCATTGAAGATATGCTACGTCCCCGGCCCACACGTCCATTTGCAATGCAGTGGGCCCAACAACAGAAATTACCGTTACATCATGCTGTGATGATATGCCAAGTACCTTCTGGTAGTGAGATTAAGCACGTCACTAAGTGCCTAGAGATTGTATTGGGAATAGAGATGGTGACTATCAGGGATGTCCTGCAGGATTCAGACAGTCAAACCTACATGTTAGCGTATTCCCATACAGATTTGAGAGGCCAACAGAGGCCTACAGCTCTACACCTTCTGGGAGCAACACTTAAAGGATGCCCTTTAGTGTACACTCTTCCTGACAAGGAGGAAGTTATTACACCACAGAGACCCTCCAGTTTAGGCCTAAGAGACTTTGACACATCACGTTATTCACAGTTTTTGACTCCTGTGTCAGAGAACCCCACCCGGAGATTACCGTTAACACCATTAGAGACTGGGGCCATTCCCAAACAAACTATTCGTTCTTTCAGAGAGCAAGGGACAACTATGCTCAAGACCCCAAGTTCCGTAGTTCCATCAACCTTATTGCAGCCAGGTGACCCTGCATTGAGTACCACAAGTTCAAGTGGCCTACCTGAAATACTGGAAAAACTCTCAGAGGCCATAGTAACAGCAACCCACACCCACAGTTACCGTAAGCTAAAGGTGTTTTCTGGTAATCAGCCTGTTCCTGCGGGAGAGGAAACTTTTGAGGCCTGGAAGGATAATGCCGTACAGTTGTTAGAAGAATGGTCCTGTACGGATACCATAAAGAAACAACGGTTAGTAGAGAGTCTTCGTTTTCCAGCTACAGATATGATAAGACTGTTCAGGGGAGTTAATGGACAAGCTACAGCCCATGATTATCTGCAGGTCTTGGAGGATGCTTATGGAAGATCAGAGGACACTGATGATCTATTAGTTAAGTTCCTAGCCACCAAGCAGAAGGAGCATGAGAAAGCTTCTGACTATATCAATCGATTACAGTTATCACTAGGGAAACTATTTCATAAAGGAGCAGTCACGGCATCTGAGTTGGATACACGGCTATCCAAGCAAATTCAGAAGGGAGGCCTTCACAATGATCCAGTCCTGATCATGTTAAGAGTCAAGTTGGATGATCAAGTCTTGTCTTATTCTACACTGATAAACAAAGCAAAAAGACTGGAGGACCAAATGTCCCCACCTCCCTCACGGGAAGAGAAAGAGGATAAGGAACTGTCAGTGCTTAAAAGGAAGGTAGCTGAATTGGAGTTATTGTCCAAATCCTCACAAAGGAGAACAGATCCTCCCACTAGAAGGGAACACCACAGGGAAACCCCAGGGAGGTTGTCCCACGAGGATTCATTTGACAAAAGGATTTGCTTTAAGTGTGGAAAATCAGGACATTTCAAGCGGGAGTGTCCCACTAATTCCACTGATGTTGATGTGCTAGCTATCGAGCTGGAGGAGGCCCAAATTACCAGTTCTTCCAAGAAAAGAAAGAAAAGACACACACAAAGTTTACCTATGGGAGCTAAGATTGGGCCTAAATCCTTGATACACTTACAAGTGGAGGGAATTGATGCTTCAGCCTTGCTAGATACCGGTTCCCAAGTTACCATCATTTATAGAGACTTCTATGATCGTCACCTAAAACATATCCCTATGGAACCTGCAGGGGAGTTGCAGTTATGGGGAGTGGGAGCTCAGGCCCAGCCTGTGGAGGGATGCATAAGAGTGACTATAACCATCCCCCAGCTAAACACAGGAATGATCTGCCCTATGGAATTGGAAGCTCTCATATGTCCTGCGGCTAAGAAAGTATGTGCCCCAATAATCTTGGGCACCAATGCAAGGATGGTACAGGATGTATTTAGAGCCTACCTTACAGAAGTGGGTGATGTATCTCTAGCCCGACTGATGGAGGTCAACCCTGTTCTAGGGAAGGAGTGCCATCGACTAGCCCTAGAATCTAAACCAGGGTCTTGCCACTATGCAGGGAGAGACACTGTATTCATTAAGCCTGGTGAGACCAGGACTCTACGAGCCATAGCCTCCATGCACCGTGGAATGTTGGGAGGAACCGGACAATACCTTGTTGAATCCTTACCTGAAGAGGATAAAAAGAAGGGGTGGACTCTAATACCTGAGGTGAAAGATTGGCGGACCCACTGGTGTAAAAATTTTCCTGTAATGATACAGAATCTAACACCTACAGAAGTCAGAATCGATCGTCACCAGGAAATCGGTGTGGTTTATTTGTTAGATCAAGTCTTTTCCGTCATGTCTGTGAAGACAGAACAGGGGGGTGATCTTGAAGCACCTATCGCTTTTGACTTGGAAGATTCTCCCCTACCACAGAAGTGGAAAGATAGCCTTCGAGCTAAACTAGCTACTCGAGAGAAAGTCTTCTCCAGGAAAGAAATGGACGTGGGATGTGCAAAGAGTGCCACACATGCTATCAGACTTTCTGACCCAGCCCCTTTCCGAGAGAGGTCAAGGAGGATTCCCCCTCGAGATGTGGAGGATGTCCGAAATATACTCCAACAGATGGAAGGAGCTGGCATTATTAAAGAGTCCAGAAGCCCATACGCTTCGCCTATAGTGGTAGTAAGGAAAAAGAATGGCACAGTCCGGCTATGCATAGACTACCGCACTCTGAACAAAAGGACTGTGCCAGATCAGTACACACTACCACGGATAGAGGATCTGCTAAATGCCCTTTCTGGAAGCCGGTGGTTTAGCGTACTTGACCTGAGGTCTGGGTATTATCAGGTACCCATGAAGAAGGAAGATCAGGAGAAGACAGCCTTCATCTGTCCCTTGGGATTCTACCAGTTCACCAGGATGCCCCAAGGGGTAACAGGAGCTCCTGCCACTTTTCAGAGGTTGATGGAGAAGACTGTGGGGGATATGAATCCCAAAGAGTGCCTGGTGTACCTAGATGACCTCATTGTGTTCGGGAGGACACCCGAAGAACATGAACAGCGACTGCTGAAGGTATTGGACCGACTCCAAGCAGAGGGGCTGAAATTGTCGATAGACAAATGTCGGTTTGCCCGGAACTCTGTCACATATGTAGGGCATATTGTCTCTGCAGAGGGAATAGCCACTGACCCAGACAAAATTGAAGCGGTGCTGAACTGGCCTAGACCGAATAATATCAGTGAATTGCGGTCATTCCTTGGGTTCTGTGGCTACTATCGAAGGTTTGTGAAAGACTACTCGAAGATTGCTCGAGAGCTGCATAACCTGTTAAAGACAACTTCTGACATAGAGGGTGCTAAGGCACCACGTCTTAAAGATTTCTTCGGAGAGAAATGGACTTCAGGATGTGAAGAAGCCTTCTTAGCCTTGAAGAAAAGACTTACAGAGGCCCCAGTATTGGCGTATGCAGACCCTGAGAAACCGTATGTTCTCCATGTAGATGCCAGTATGGAAGGCCTAGGGGGCGTACTACATCAAAGTTATCCAGAAGGATTAAGACCAGTGGCCTACATAAGTAGAAGTCTGACTGGTGCAGAGAAGAATTATCCGGTCCACAAACTAGAATTCCTGGCACTTAAGTGGGCCATCGTGGACAAGTTACATGACTATTTATACGGAGCAACATTTGAAGTAAGAACGGATAACAATCCACTTACCTACATTCAAACCACGGCTAAGCTGGATGCCACAGGGCATAGGTGGCTGGCTGCATTATCAAACTACAGTTTCAGCCTAAAATATAAGCCAGGCCCTAAGAATGTCAGTGCGGATGCCCTGTCCCGCAGACCCGGACTCCCGCCTCACCAAGAAAAGGAGGAATGGGAAGAAATCCCTGGACCTGGGGTAGGAGCTCTCTGTCAGACATATGTAGTGGCCCAGAGGCAAGATGAGTTCTCTGACCTTAGAGGGATAGACTCCATCAGTCACTCTCCAGAAGCAGTGCCAGAGACCTTCTGCACTCCAGTCATCCTCCAACAGTGGTCTAGCATAACCACTGAAGACAAGAGGAAAGCCCAGTCACAAGACTGGTATATAGGGACTGTCCTCAAGGCAATGAGAGCAAAGAACCCTAAATTATTGACTTCCCTCCCCATTGGTCAAAGAGACATATACCGGCGAGAGTGGAATAAGCTATGTCTGGAGGATGGAATCCTGTACAGAATTATAAAATACCATGACCACCCTGGTCGAAAGCAGCTGGTACTACCCCATAGATACAGAGGAATGGTTATGAGAGCCCTCCATGACCAACATGGACATCTTGGGATAGACAAGACCTACGGTCTAGTACAAGACCGGTTCTATTGGCCTCGCATGAGGGAGCATGTTGAACAACATGTAAAGACCTGCAGGAGGTGTATTCAGAGGAAGACTTTACCTGTGAGAGCTGCCCCCATGGGTCACCTGAGAAGTACAGGACCCCTGGATCTTGTGTGCATGGACTATCTATGTATTGAAAATGATACCGCTGGGATCGGAAATGTTCTGGTTGTAACAGATCATTTTACCAGATATGCTCAGGCATTTCCTACTAAAGACCAGAAGGCTGTAACTGTCGCCAAGGTTCTCTGGCAGAAGTATTTCATGCACTACGGTCTACCCAATCGAATACACTCTGATCAAGGCAGAGACTTTGAGAGTAAGTTAATCAAAGAACTGATGGATATGCTGCAAATTCAAAAAACCCGAACGACACCCTACCACCCAGAGGGTGATGCTCAGCCTGAGCGTTTCAATAGGACCCTCTTAGATATGCTTGGGACTTTGAAGCAAATGGAGAAGCGGTCCTGGAGTAAACATGTGGAAGCCATGGTCCACGCATATAACTGCACAAGGCATGAGTCTACAGGATTCTCACCCTACTTTCTGATGTTTGGAAGAGAAGCCAGACTACCAATAGATGTTCGGTTGGGCGTGTCCCCAGATGGGACAAATTCAGGCTCTCACTTCCAGTATGTGAGGACCCTCAAACAGAATCTTCACAGGGCCTATGAGTTGGCCACCCAAGCTACAGCAAAACTAGAGGAACGGAACAAAAGAAGGTATGATACCAAAGTGAAATATCGGGAAATCCAAGCAGGAGATAAAGTTCTTCTCTGGAATCTAGGAGTACCTGGAAAACACAAACTGGCTGACAGATGGAAAGATACCCTATTTGAAGTCGTGTCTAAGCTAAAGGGGCTGCCAGTGTATAACATCAAACGGCCAGAAGGCCGAATAAAGGCTTGGCATAGGAACCATCTACTACCAGTAACGTATACTGATGAAGAGGAAGGGAGTAGTGAAAAACTAGAGGAAAGCGTAACAGAAAGCCCTCAAAGTGGGACAGACGAGACCCCAGAAGCTCCAAGTGCTGAGGATCAGTGGTGGTCTTCTCCTGCTGAGGAAACGCAGCAATTGCCTCCTTCTACCCCTGTGGTTCCTCAAAGTGTTAGAACCCCTCCTGTGTCACACAGTTCTCCAAATTTGAATCCAGAAAGCCCGTGCTTCGTGCCTGGGACCACCTTTAGAGACTCTAGTTCTATGGGAGAGCCTGGGCCTCAAGCCACTGGTGACCTCCCCAACCACAGGGCAGGAGCCGAAGCTTCCCAGGCACGGTCAGAAGATCCCCTTCGTCAACGAGAACCCAGACACAGCACCAGGGTACGGCAGCCTCCTAGAGCCTTGGTTTACGATAGTGTAGGAGATCCCAGTTACGCGCCACTGACACAGGTAGCATCTAAAATGACCACTTTCCTACATGCTCTAGCGGACGTAGTAGATGTTAATCCTTCCTTGTTTTAGAGCAGTTTTCTAGATAGAATGTAATTTGTATTAGTTAGCACTGTTATTGTAGGATGGTATATGTTATGCTGCAAAATCTCAATTTCCTTTTAGCAAAGACTTGCCAGTGGAAGGCAAGTATTTTTCAAGGGGGAGCATGTAACCCCTCAAGGGATTTTAGTGACTGCTGCTGTGTCACTGACTCACCTGCAGTTCTTATGGAGTGACCAGCAGATGGCGAACTGCAAAGCACATGGATGAGGTGAAAAAGGGGCCATTGGAGTTTGGAGAAGAGAGTTGAGAGTTGGATGCCAGAGGTGAAGGACCCTTGCTGAGAGAGAAGGAGAGTGAGAGAGGCCTAGGACCAGAGGCCTGCTTGAAATCCATGCTCAGAGGAGAGTTGCAGCATCCTGACAGAATCTTCCAGCAGACAGAGATATAGAGCTGTTTGCAGCAGAGTTGGCAGTGAAGAAGTTAAAGGCTGAACTGCCCTGATTGCAGGTGGTAGAGTGGTAAGCCTAAAACCTCTCCCCCTGTCTCCACAACAGGGCACCCTGAATTTAGCCACACACCAATAAAAGCTTTTGATCTCCAGTCCCACTGACATACTGAAGTTCCAATACAATTCAACTCATACTGTGGAGTAAGTTACTCATGGGCCCCAACTGTGTTATGTGCACCAACTAAAGGTACCCAGCGGCCACTAGGGCGAAGATTAGGGTGGGCCGCAGTGATTGTTGTGGGTGGGTGAACCTTATATTGTATATTTCATTTCTGTATATTTTATTCTAATATATTTCATGTTTTTCTGTTGCATTTATGCATAGTGTTTTGCTGTGCAATACAAAGTTAATTTTAAGTTAGCCCTGTGTCAGTTTTATTAATCACTCGGCTATGTTCCCAGCGGGAGCTCATATCCATACCCTGGATGCTCCGTTGGGTGGAGGCACTGCCACAGTTATGTATCCCAACTCCCAGGTAGCGGAGGCTCAGGATTGGCCTGCAGAGCACAAAGAGGTAACTGGGATAAATGACCACAGAGATATTGGTGGGTCTACCCAAAAACCCGTTACAAATACATAAGGTTATTTGTGAGCTGATACAAGTGCAAGATGTAGTTAAGTTTATGGAAGATTACTTTCATAACACAAAAATAAACTAACATACAAGAGGACCCTACGACCTCTGTTACCCAAAGTAGAAGGCGCAACCAGTTTGCAGTAGAAGGCCTCAAAATTAAATCTAAGAGAAATGGGGAGAAAAAACCTTGGGAGAAATATGGTGCCCTCTTTCCCTATACTGTGAGATATCAAATAAAATAATGTTACTGTAAAATTAAAATAAAAAAAACAAGAAAAATGAGTAACTAATTTTCATTTTGCCTTGCTGGAGGATGTATGGCATCCTTCTTTGAGTATTGATCTCAATGCCCTCAACGGGCCATTGTCTAACATGGTTTATAAGTGTAAGCTGGACAGCTGACTAAAATGTAAACATATCTATAGATTTCGAATTGTTTTGGTTGTTGTGCATGATTTAAAAACCAAGAAAAAACTGCTTTAATCAATACAACAGTTTAGGGTTTTTAAGGTCATTGATTCACATATTTTAATTGATTCAGATATTTTAAAACATAAATAATACATGAAAGGATTCACAAAAGTAAAAAAAAAGTGTTTAAGGTCCACATTTTCATTTACGTGCCTTAGCGCTCATTACTTCACTTTGCACCTTTTTAGCTGTGGATTACTGCCATACTTTACTTACTCTTGCTTATTTTAATGGTTTTTTTTTTTTAATAATCTATTTTGTAGCTAATGTTATGCTTAAAACTGTGCTTTGCAGATAGGAAGTCTTTCTTGTTGGAGTAATGTGATAATTATAAGTGCCACCAGCAAAAATGAATTCCATGCAAAAGTACATGTTATTACTAAAAAATCCTGACACGTGGTTAAATCCCCCCCCCCAAAAAAAAACCATGGACAATGTAATGGTCTGTTGTTCAATGTAAAGTAGTTATAATGAGAATGATAAATCAACTTTCAACTAGCGGCCCACTAGGTGTGCCAGTTGGCCAGTCCAGGCCTGCATCCACAAGAAGAACCCATCGGTAGGTAGGCCTATTTTAACACACAAGACAGACCTACGGGGGTCATCTTGTGTGTATTTCCTCTGGTATGAAATTGTGTGAATCTTTTTTTTGAAAGTATTAATGTATATGCTCAAATTCCTCTGATGACATGGAATCTTCTGTCTTTGAGGAAAGTGTTTCATCTGAGCCATCTGTACGTAAAATAATTCTTCAGTTTGAGTGAAATGGCAATGGGTCTATAGTTGGAGAAGACCATGGGTCACTTCTGGGTATATACAGAGTTCAAAAGCTTACCTTTGTAACATTCTAAGGGAAATCATACACAATATACTGTATTCTATGTTGACAATACATGTTTTACCTTGAACCAAGGTGTCGGGAATTAATACACTGCCGTTATCCTTGCTCTGATGTTCCCTGTGGACTCTGAGGCTGATTGTTCCACCTGCAGCCTTTTCTGCAGAGGCATATTTAATCCTGTGGTTGTTTAAGCCTCTGTCCGTGATTCAGCATACATGTCCCTGGGCTATTGATCTGTTTATCAGTGTGATTTCAGACTGCAATTTCTATTTTCTGTCAACCTTTATCAGTTTTTTTTTGTGCAAAGCTTAAACCTGCCCGTGACCGTACTCCCAGATACATCTCTATCTAGTCACCCTTCATGTTTTTGCCTGTACTTGCACTTTTGTCTGCTTGGCCCTATATGCTTCCTACCCCTTTTCAACCTATTGAAAGTGTGAATTTTCATGTTTAATGTATATACGAATATAAATTAGTTTCATTTAGGGCTGCAACTAACGATTATTTTAATAATCGATTAGTTGGCCGATTATTTTTTCGATTAATCGATTAATCGGATAAAAAAATGCAATTTTTTTAAATTTAAAATAATGTACTAAAAAACGTACAATTTACACTTTCATCTCTTTATTGCAATGGCCTCTCTCTATTCACCTTCTTATTTTACTGACATAATAATAAAAGCTACAAGAACCCAAACACAGTGTTTCTCAAACTAGGTTTTAATACAAAGTTATTAGTAAATATTAATTCATATGTTAACTATTTTTCATATTTAATAAAAACTATGAGAAAAAAAGCCTTGTTTAAATATTTTTTATTTACCAAACTGCCCCCGGTTATGCACATCAGACCCCCAGCTTGCCACTCTGCCCCCATATATGCCTTATACCTCTTATATGCTAGATTCCACTGTGCTCCCTGATATGCCACTGTGCCCCTGATATGCCAGTGATATGCAACTGAGCCCCCTGATATACCTTTTACCCCCAGATGTTTTATGACCCCCTGATATGCCTAATATCAATATGCCTTATACCCCCTATATGCCCTGAAATTCATAATACCCCCCATACACCACTATAACTCACCCATACACAACTTTGGCTCCTCCCCCTCCCATACACCAGTCTGGCTCCTCCCCCTCCCATACACCACTCTGTCTCCTCCCCCTCCCATACACCAGTCTGGCTCCTCCCCCTCCCATACACCACTCTGGCGTATACAGTGGCGTATGGGAGGGGGAGGAGCCACAGTGGTGTATGGGAGGGTGGCTCCCATACACCCTTCTGACTCCTCCCCCCTCCCATACACCGCTCTGCCTCTCTACCCGGCTCCGTTACTGACAGTAACGGAGGCTGTCTGTGCGATGCAGACCCCCACCACTGTGAGTGTCTGCATCGCACAGACAGCCTCCGTTACTGCACTTCACTTACACTGTGGCTTCTATGAAGCTGCAGTGAAAGTCCTTGTCAGTAACGGAGCCGGGAAAGAGGCAGAGTGACGTATGGGAGGGGGAGGAGTCAGAGGGGTGTATGGGAGGGGGGAGGAGTCAGAGGGGTGTATGGGAGGGGGAGAGAGACGGAAGTGAGAGACCGGCCGACAGTGAGGGGAATCCAGGTCTCCTGCAGCGTTGCGGGGGATCTGGATTCCGGTGTTATAATCCGATCTCTGTTTGAGATCGGATTATTATAAGGAGAGGAGTTTTCAGAGCATTTGCTCTGAAAAAAACCTCTTTTTATAATCGATAAAAATCGATTCGATGAATCGATGATGAAATTCGTTGCCAACGATTTCCATAATCGATTTTTATCGATTTTATCGATTAGTTGTTTCAGCCCCAGTTTCATTAATTATTTTCTACTCCTAGCTTCCCAATCTCTACGCTACGAATGGCAGTAGGAAAATATTAAGATAACTCAATACACATTCTACAGATTCTATATCTACAAGAACTCAAAAGAAGGGGATAAAAAAACTACAATAATATAAACAGTGTTATAAAAGGCTCCCATACAAGGAATATACTGATGATGAAATTTCAATTGAGCTAACCAGTGTTTTCACAACAAATCTACTTTTATAAGTGTTCAAGGAAGTTCTGCAGCAAGTAATTTGTTTGACCAGAATATTGTAATGATTTAATCAAACATATACACACATCTAACACATAAGATTAATAAAAAAATATTTTTTAGGCAGTTATAAAGAAGTCTTTAGAAGAATGTGTGCATAAAATGGACAGTATGCACAAAAACCATATAGGAAATGGACTGAAAATAATTAATAGAGTTTCAATGAGAGTTGATGTGGCTACAGTAAAACACTTAAGTCTTAAAACAAGGCTACCTAGACACATGTGGGAAGTGGGTCATCAAATTACATGATACATGAGTTACGTGATGCTCAGAATGATACCGTCTAGCCAACCATCACGAGTATGGTAGCTGAAGCTGGAGTGGTGCATGTTCCCTGCTCTAGAACATTCACCTCAAATATGATGTTAGCTTGCAAGTTTGTATTGTAAAGAGCAAATAATCACATTTACTGGCTATATCATATATCTGTGAGATTTGGAACATATAGGTCAGTGTAAGCAAAATTAATTCATTTAAACTGCACTCGTATCAGAGCCTTTGCATCAGCGAAATTAGGTGGTCACCTCGAGTATCATATGTTTTCCTGTGCCATTAGCTAGTTAATGTTAAGTTTGTTTTGTTTTTTAAATATTTTTCATGCCATGGGCTAAGGCATCTGTCTCTGGCTATGCTGAACAGTCTGTCGGTTACATAAAGGACACGGCCAATCGTCACGTGGACACGATGATCACCAAAGAAGCAGAAAAAAGCTACAAGTGCAAATAATCAATGTTAAAACACATTAAATAAACTGTTAAGGTAAAAATCTCCAATATTCCCACTCCAAGGCCTTCGTGGAGGGCAATAGGTTCTGTCAATTGATTTAGGAGAGATCATTTCATCAACTAAACATTATCAGGCCTAACCATTGTGGATCTCTATTTTGTTTTATGAACCAATAAATATTCTAAAAGTTGACAGTACTATACAGCAGAGGTACACAACGTGAATTACTTCTACAGATATTATAAAAGAAGATAGACTACCAGGGCCAGGTGACTAAGGCAGCTAACCGCGGTGGATGGACCGGGGAGGAACAGCACTCACCTCATAAAATTATGATATATAGAAGTCAGTCTTGTACTACACAGGGGTGCAACGGAAGCCTCCACATTGTGTTGCCTCCACATTGTGTTGCTGACACTGACGTTATAGATCTATAACAGAGAAGTACATGTACTGGTGTTAGGGGGACAAAGGCGCTTTCTTACGTGGGGTCAAGGACCAGTCTTGTATACTTTAAAGATGTATTCATTATTTTACTCTAAAAAAGTAAAAAGTATGACCATACCTAAATTAACTATTTTGTCACCTGCTGTGCAAAATTGTATATACTTGCAAATGGATTTACAGTGTATTCGCAGTGTATCAAGCAATTCCACTTGTCTTCAAATAACGAACTGGCATGAAAGATGTAAATATAGAAAAACCTATTTACCGTATTTGCTCGATTATAAGACGACCCTGATTATAAGACGACCCCCCAAAATCTGAATATTAACTTAGGAAAAAAAGAAAAAGCCTGAATATAAGACGACCCCAAAGGAAAAAAGTTTTACCAGTAAATGTTAATTCATGTAAACTCTTTTTTTTAATAAAAGCTATGATTGAGAAAAAGATTTCTTTTGTTTTTATTTCTTGTATTTTCCAAACTGTCCCCCAGTTACGCACATCTGCCCCCAGGCTTGCCACTCCAATATGGCACTGTGGCCCATGATATGCCTCTTAACCCTCTATATGCCACTGTGCCCCATGGTATGCCTTTTGACCCCCTATGTGCCACTCTGCCTCCAGAAATGCCTTATACCCCTATATCCCATTCTGGCATTTAGGGGGTTAAAATGCATATTATGGGGCAGAGTGGCACATAGGGAGGTATAAGGCATTCCAGGAGGCAGAGTGGCATTAAGGGAGTTAAAAGGCATTGTATAGAGCACTCTGCCTCCAGAAATGCCTTATACCCCTATATGCCACTCTGGCATTTAGGGGGTTAAAAGGCATATTATGGGGCAGAGTGGCATATAGGGAGGTATAAGGCATTTCAGGAGGCAGAGTGCTCTATTAAATGCCCCCTTAACGCCACTCCAGAAATGCCCTATGCCCCCATTTAACACACACACACCCTATAACCCCATTTAACTAACACACTCTCTCTCTCCTCTCTCTCTCTCACCCCCTCTCTCTCTCACCCCCTCTCTCTCTCCCCCCCCCTCTCTCTCTCACCCCCCTTCCCCCGCTCTCCCCCCTCTCTTACCGGTGCTTCCAGCCGGGGCAGCGGGTTGACGTCGCCTTCTGCTGCAGCCGGAAGGAGGTGTGGCTAGCAGCGGGGGTTTGTATGCGTCCGTCGCGTATACTTTCCCCGACTCTGACAGTCGGGGAAGGTCTATGCGACGGACGCAGACAACCCCCGCTGCTAGCCACACCTCCTTCCGGCTGCAGCGGACGTTGTCTACGCGCATCGCGTAGACGTCAACCCGCTGCCCCGGCAACAAAGCAGGAAGCACCGGTAAGTGTGTGTATGGGGGGGGGGGTCGGGTGAGACAGGAGGATCCAGGTCCCCTGCAGCGGTGCGGGGGATCTGGATCTTAGTCTCCTAATCAGACCTCTATTTGAGGTCTGATTAGAAGACGACCCCGATTAGAAGACGAGGGGTATTTTTCAGAGCATTTGCTCTGAAAAAAACCTCGTCTTATAATCGAGCAAATACGGTATTACGGCTGAGATTTATCACTGCGAGACTATTGATTGCTTTTGCTCGAAGGTAGCATACTTATACATGGATAATGAGGTTGCTGTGTGCTTGTGTGTTTCTGCCTGCAGCTACAAGGGATTCATGCAATGGTTTGAAATCAGAAGCACTTGGATTTACCAACACAAACATTCGGCAAATTCCAGAAAATGCACTCTCTTTATGGGTACAAAAGAATCAAATATTTAACCCTTTAATCGTGATTACTGAGAGATGACTGCATTTATTTTCTTTCTTTTTATACTCAGATGATCAGTTACTTTGGCTGCCTGTATAACATTATTACGTCAACACTTTTGGCTTGAAATGTAATATAGTGGTTGCTGTGGTTTGCAACATGTTAACGAGTGTTGTATAAATCCTTAAAATAACTTTACTGACTGTACTATGCAAACTACATAGATCACAATTTGAATGGCTTAATGATTTCTTATTAGGGAAACTTTTCCTTGTAGATGAAACTGAAGGTGAGTTGTAGGTGAGATGAAGAATTTGAAAATACAGCTGTCACTATTCATAATGGAGGGCATTATGCCCTTTTCTGCAGAGGAACATGGGTTCCAGGGTTAGCCCTCTAGATGCAGATAATTTAATGAGATTAGATTTTTTTATGTCATCATTAGTGTTTAGTAAATAAATCCACATGTAACAGACCTGATCATATAAGTTGCTGAATAGTTTTTCTCTTTTAGATGATTGTATAGGGCAACAAAATACCACATATATATATATTTTTTGTTGGTTTTATATATATATATTTTATACTACAGAACAATTTTTATGTTTTTTTTATGTCTTTCTTTAACTGTAATTTCCTTCTTTGTCATTTGGTGCACTCACACAAATTATATATTTTATTTTTATTCAATTTGTTCACAAATAGGACTTTCTTTTGAAACCACATATATTCATATATGTAAGATATATATATTTGTTTAAATGTTCATTTGCTACTGCAAATGGGAATAATACCAAAAAATATATTGATTAACATGCCCTGATTTGGACAGCACCCTGTATGTTATATGAATTTCAATTATTTGAAAAATTATAAGTTGTAATATTTTTCTTTTTTTCCCTTTATGTTCATTGTTTTACCGTATCTAACCATATCAAATTCCCCACTAACTAATCACTTACCACACTAACTAAAAACAATGCATTTCATTTGCTCTAGAAGCAATCAAAAGCACTGGATGCAGGGGATCAGCTGTGGACCGATAGCTTGTGTCATGGTGTGGTCAGCAAAAGTGGTGACCCCACAATTGCAGTGTCATGGGAGCAATTTTAGCCAATGACCTACCAAGTACGTCACAGGTCCTGTAGGATCAAGTTTTGTCATACCTGGTACGCCATAAATCGCAAATAGGTTAATTTAATGATCTGATTTTAATTTTTTCTATGGGTAGTGCGAAAGTCAATTTACATAAGCTTAGCATTTGACTTGAAGCAAAACAGCAGTGACTAAGACCGCCTAGGTCTGTAGCCTAGTAACCATCCTACACACAGCCTCTGCCCTACCCAACACAGGAATTATGGGTAAGCGTGGTGGGCACAGCTTTATTTACATAACACAAGCCAGCACATAACAATGATGAAGAACCTGCCAGCTGACAGTTGACCCGGACAAGCAAATACACCAAACATTACCAAGTGCTTTTTGTCTAGGTACCATCAGCATCTCCCCGAGCCTCCCACCAGGTGTCTGATTTTCTAACTTATGACTAAAAAAAACACTTCTACAACAAGCAGCAACACACCAACCAAACACAATATGATGAATGGGGAGGGCGAGTGGGAGGCCGTTCTGCTGTCTGCTCCGCTGCCATACTGAAAGAGAAGAATCTCTTATGCTAATGTGTTCTATACCCCTCTATGAAACATTTTTACTTTATCTTCGCCTCGTCAGTTCCAGTTTAACTATTGGCCCCAGCAATGGAAAGAATCACCCCCCTTCATCTGTGCATATAACTATTTACAGTGTTTACTTTGAGGCAAAAAGTCCTACATGGTATCATACATTTTTTTATATTTATGATTCTGCCTCACAAGTTTCTTAATGTGATAGGACCCAAGAGCATGAGCATGCCTGTTCTAAAATGTTATCTGTGTCTGCTTTCGCTGTATAGCAAAGGCCCAACCACTACAGCGGTGTTATATCTAAATCAGAAATTTCTGAATGCTTTGTTTAATTGTAGTTGCGTGTGGTGTCCTGTTGGTGATGCTGTTGTACCAGTCTTCATAGATGCACATTACTGCTGCTTTGCTAAGTCACCATATTGATTAGTTATTGTACTGTAATGCATGTTTCTGTCTGGCTTCATATAACAGAGGATAGTATCAAAGCTCTTTCTTTTCAGGTATTGATTCACCATCGCTGTTTCTTGTTTCTTTTTGTCAAGTTAAATTTAAAAATACAAATGCTAATTCAAAAATCCATTGGTAATAGAATTTTTTTTAAATTTAATTTACCAAAAATGTATATATATATATGTGTGCTACAATATTTTAATATACTTGTTTGTATAAAATACAGATGAATCACCTTTTCATTTAACTTAAAAATGTTTCAAAGAAAATATTGTTCACGAAAAATACAAAGCAATTCTGGAAACATAAAAAAATAAAATGAGCTTATGTTTAGCTGCTTGACCTGCTAAAGAGGTCAAGTAATGGTTTGTCTAAGTGGAACAGCAGCTTTAAAATCCCATAGAGTTGTTACCAGATGTCTGGATCAACGGCACTCAGCACCCTAGCCTAACAGGCAACCTGTCATCAAGTTAGAAGGGGAGGTGCCAAGTGGCATTAAAGAGAATTTTACATAGAAATACTCTGCATAGCATCGGAAACAGTATTTGTTAACAACAGTATTTGTTGACAAGGATGGCAGCTTTTGGGCTGGGGCTGTATGTCAATATTTTGTTATTTGCCCTCATGTATGCCCTAATTTTTA
Organism: Spea bombifrons; assembly: GCF_027358695.1. Taxonomy (NCBI): domain Eukaryota; kingdom Metazoa; phylum Chordata; class Amphibia; order Anura; family Pelobatidae; genus Spea; species Spea bombifrons. Next base: position 107,242,521 of record NC_071089.1, read on the forward strand.
TTGTACTGTCCATGTTTGATTTTTTTGTTTTCTTTATATGATTTCTGACCCTCAAAATGGCACCAGTCAAGCTGGATCCCTGAAAATTTGTTTTTTGGTGGGGGAGGCAAGTTTTAGTTTTTGCCTTCCCTTGAAGACTTCAGTGATGCCTCCCGCAGGGCTTCTTATGAGTAATTTAGGTTTAAGTCTTTACAGCAGGAAAATGGTGCAGGCCAGATGGGAACTAGACAGTACTTATCTCTGGGTTTGACCAGGAGAAGCACTTGTTCTCTTGGTCTACACCTAAATCCCCCAGGTCGCAAAAACAGGGTCTTGACACTGCCCATTCCCCGCCCATTACGCACCCACTGACGTCCCCGAGACTGTCTCCGATGTCAGCGGGACTGACCAACAATGTCAGCAGGACATCAATGGGCAGTCCTGGCCGCATCCCTCAAGGTTAGGCTCCGAGTAGCCAAAGCCCACTTGTTCTCAGGTATACTTATCCGCCTTCAAAGTTAAATCCACCATCCTCACTGTAAATACATTAGATTTCTGCATTTGAGAGAGTGTAAGAAAGTTAGTGGCAATTACATTTTTTTCCGCATGGAAATAGCCCTCTGAATTTTGTCCGAACTGAAAGGACAGACAAGGAAATACGCTGTTGTTGTGCATAAGTCTAAAATACATGGAATTAGCATGTGTGATTATTATTTATAAAACTGCCACTGTGTTTTACAATACTGTACAACGAGAGAACAGATACAAGTGTAATTTGGCTTTGTATACTATATAACATAAAAATTAATTCATTGATAGTTTGTTGATGTCAAGGGAAACACCTGTTCTATGATGGATGATTTTCAGTGGAGGTCTGGCACCTTATGGCCTAGGGGGCAGGTAAGGCCAAGTGGCCCCTATTCGCCCCTTGGTAACTCACATACGGACTTTAACGCATATATTTACACATGCATACACACTCATGCTAACACACATACTTAGATATACTCACTAACACACACTTAAATACACACAGTCATTCTAACCTACACTTACACTCATGCTAACAGATACTTACACATACATGCTCACTCCCTCTCTAACCTCTCACACACATTCTTCTTTGCCCTCTATCTTGCAGCTTTGTTTATGGCCTTTAAGCACTGACTGTAATGATTATAATTGTACCATATCATACATAACTCATGTTAACAAAAGCTAGCACTAGCATATTTATTTCACCTTGTAGGAGACTTCAAATTTCATATGGGTATTCAACATCTAATTACACTAATTAATAGACTTGTGCATTCGTCTTCGGGCGAACATGAAAACGAGCACGAAGAGGCCGTTTTTTTGTTCGTTCCGAAGGAACGTAGAACAGAATACAGTGCCGGCAAACCGTAGGCGAAGACGAAGACTCACAATCACGAAGAATCGAAGATTCTTCGTGATCGTCTTCGTTTTTGCCGCGCAACCGCCAAAATTTCAAACAGGAGTGAGCTGATCCTCGTCTGTCCAATCAGCTCACTCTTGTGACGTAACGCTAAGGGTCTCGTCCAATGCCTGTGCTGCTGTTTTTTGAATTCTGAAGGCGCCTTTATAAGACCAGAGCTTGCCTGAGAGATCCATTCATTTTTCGCTGTGACTGCTTTGGCAACACTGCTGTGCTGCATCCGAGCGTTACAGAGAGAGATTGTTCTGTTCTGTGTGAGACTGGTAAGCCTTTCTCACAGTGTACTTCATCCTCACTTCAGTGCTACTTAATATAATTAATTTAATAATAATAATTTGATTAATTTAATTTTTTTAAAATTAATTTGTCATCAACTTTAGTGTAAGTGCTGTTGAGTTGACAGTGCACCCAGTGCCTCAGTGGCACTGGGGTGCCCTTGCCCTGGGCTGGCACTAGTGCCTATTGCCTGTCCTGCTTAAATAAATTAAATAGAATTTATAAATTACAATTTAATAGAATCTATAATTTAATAGTTCATTATAATATTATATATATATATATATTTGTCAGTCATATATATATATATACTATAGTATACTAGTGTAGAGTGTACTGTAGACATTCATCTACTAGTGTCTAATTTAAAATCAGTAATATTAATTAATATAATTAATAATTGAATTCATTATAAAATATATATATTTGTCAGTTATAGTTAGTAATAGTATACTAGTGTAGAGTGTACTGTAGACATTCAGAACATCTACTAGTGTCTAATCTAAAATCAGTAATATCAATAATTCTCTAATTCTTTCTTATCTTAATAGTTAATTAAATTAGCTATAAATAAAAGTAATAATATTAATTAATTACTACTAGCGTATAGTTCAGCTAATCTTATTAGTACTGGTGCTGCAGCTCTATAGTTTGTGCTTTGTTTTAGCAACAGTAAGAGACCAAGTCAATTTTTCTTAATTAATCTTTCATTTTATTTCATTTGTTTTGCTCACCTCAGTCCATCAGTGAAGTGAACTTGTTGGGCTAGTGAGTGCAGCCGCATAAGTGCTGTGTTTTTTTTTGATCAGCAAGCAGTGACGTTAACTGTTTTGCAAAGATTTTCTCATTTATTTTACATTTTATTTCAATTTTATTAAAAGTACCCTTAGTGTTTTGCTCACCTCAGTCCATCAGTGAAGTGAACTTGTTGGGCTAGTGAGTGCAGCAAGCAGTGAAGATAACTGTTTTGCTGTGACATTTTATTTTATTTCTAATTCTTTTCAAGAAAAATTGACTGTGACGAGCTGTACTAAGCAAAGCTTCAAGCTACTAGCTGTAGTACTAAAATAATTCTAATCTTCTTTAATCTTAATCTATAATATATTATAAATAATAATATTCTAATTCATAATCTATAATATAAGTAATTCTAATTCTAAATTCTAATTCATAATCTATATTCTTCTATCTATAATACATAATATATAAGTAAATTAGTTCTAATCTATTAATATTATATAACTTAATATTAATTAATAAATCATATACTGAATCTGATTTAACCTCACTTTAGCTTAGTGGGTTTGAGAGCGTCTGCCTAGAGGTAGACTTATAGTAAGGAAATATAGCTTTAGGCTAGCATAGTAGTAGGCTAAGCTCTTAGGCCCGTGTAAATTCAAATTAAAAATAAAATACTGCTAGTTATTAAATAGTTAATCTTGAGTTAATAATTTAAATAACTTTAGGATTTTGGCAGATTGCACACAGCACAGTGCAGTAGTGCATAGTTTTACTTTTTAAGCAGTAGCACTGAAGAGAACTTCCTCTAATTTTTTTGTCTTTAATTCGTTTTTCCTTTTTTTTATTTTTATTTTTTTATTTTTTTTTTATAGTTTTTTAAACACTACACTACACTACACTACACTACACTACACTACACACACAACACAAAATTTGAAATGGATCCTCCTTTTGGGACTAAGGAGGGACAAGCTCCATCTACCACCACCACCACCACCACCACCAGCACCACCACCAGCACCACCACCAGTTCTAAGATGCAGCCTTTGCGTCAGTCTAGTCGGCCAAGTAGGCCAAGCTCTCGCTTATCATTTGGGGAAGCATTGCTTGAAGGATCATCAAGTAAAGGAAAGGCACCAAAAGCAGGCAGTAGTAGTGCGGCTAGGCCCACAAGCTCTATGGTTTTTTACGGAAAGCCTAAAGCACCAGAAGCACGTTCAAAGTTAAAGGGTAGCACAAGTAGTACCAGCCCAGTGACTAAAAAGAAGTGCCTTTTGCCCCAAGCAGCATCTTCCCCATCCACCAGCAGCATGCAAGGTACCAAGCAGAGCCAAATTAGCAGCAAGACTCAGAGGGGTCCCAAACCAAAGCGATCTCATTCCTTTGTAGGGAAAACCACCACCACCACCCCCACCTCTACCGCCTCTACCACCACTAGTGCTGCGCCTACTGTTCCCACTGGTACCGCCACGCCATGTCCTCCTAGTACCTCTAGCAAGCCACCAAGTCCTTACAAAATTTTTGTAAAGACAGTTAGAGAGAGGGCTACACATAGTGGAACTCCACCTAGCGAGGTAGCAGAGGAGCCTGAGACTGAGAGGCCAAGTGCAGAGTCTATTCTTCCTGCTCGCACTACTACTAGTCACGAGTCTCACGACGATATCAGTCTTAGCTCCAGCCTAGCAGGAATTCCATTCGATCTGGCTAATGAAGAGCTAGACTATGAGCCAGAGGAAGTAGAGGAGATGAGTGGTCAGGAATCAGATTCCTCAGGGAGCAGTGTCCAAATGACTAGTGCACAATTTTCCCCTGAGCCTCCACCTTCTCCGCTACGATCATCACCATCACCACCACCAGCAGCAGCAGCAAAACCTAGCAAATCTAAAGCAATTAGCAGTCCCACTATGGCCAGTACTGTTACCACCAGTCCCACCACCACTAGTTCTGCCTCTGTTCATCCACCCCGAGCAGTAAGAGCAGCACCCAAGGCACACTCCAAGGCTATGCGCGCCCCAATTTGGGAGCACTTTGAAAATGTTGAAGAAGGGCGCTATGGAAAGTGCAAACATTGTGGGAAGCTAATAAGCAGAGGGAAAGTGTCTGGCCATTTTACCAGTGCTAGCATGAAGCATCACCTCAGCACTCAACACAACGCTGTGCTATTGGGGAAAGATGCAGAGGTAAAACTTAGTGCAGGCAGCATAGCTGGTGGCCGTGGAAAAACCCCAACAGCTTCTTCTTCTGAGCCAATAGCAGCAGCAGCAGCAGCAGCAGCAACTAGTGCTGGCAGCCAGAGACCAAGGCAGGTTGGAGCACTGCATGCCCAGCCCACCCTGGAAGAATTTGGGGCATTCCACTCCAAGAGAACGATGCCCAAACAGCAGGCCAATAAAGTAACGCGACTTATTGGTCAGTTCATTGCTGTTGGAGGGGCATCCTTCTCCATGATTGAAGGGGAGCCTTTCAAACAATTGATGGCGGCTGTGGCTCCACAATACACAGTTCCGTCACGTTCCACTTTCAGCAGGAACATTGTCCCCTCGCTGTATCGGTCCTGTGTTGCAGCAGTGAAAGAGGAGCTTTCCAAGGCTGCTGGTCAGTGTGTTCATTTCACTACAGATTTGTGGAGTGCACCTAGCGCCCAGCATGCCTTTCTTTCTTTGACAGCACACTGGTGGCAGCCCGGTGTGTCTAAGGAAGTTGCTGCAGCAGGCTACCGATCATTCCTTCTCCATGCAGAAGTGATGGATGAAAAGCACACTTCCCAAAATATTCTGCATGCGATTAGGAAAATGTTTAGCCTTTGGGTGGGAGCAGAGGCGGGCACCAATGTTGAAGTTGGTTTTGTGGTAACTGACGGAGGTGCCAATATGGTGAAAGCGCTGCGAGATGGTCATATTGTTGGTGTGCGCTGTGCAGCCCACATCATCCATCTTGTAGTGAAGGCAGCAATGTCAGAAGGAACTAATGTGGCAGCAGTAGTTCTGTCCCGCTGCAGAAAGATCGCTGGGCACTTTCACCATAGTGTTAAGGCTAGCCAACTTTTGAGGGAAGAGCAAGAGAGGTCAGGTCTTCCCGTACACTGCCTACGTCAGGATGTCAGTACACGGTGGAACTCCACGTTAGACATGCTAGAGAGGATTTTGGAGCAGCAGAGGGCAATCCATAATCTTGCCTCAGAGCACAATATAGGGATTACCTCTCCATTGAATAGGGAGGATTGGACAGTGATCGCCCAGCTAGTGGCAGTCCTTAAACCATTCAGGGATGCCACAGAAAATTTAAGCTCAAACACTGCCAGTCTGGCCCAGGTAATCCCAGTGTTCTCCCATCTAGGCAGCAAGATGGATGTGTTCCTTGGAAACCGTGAGGCTGTTCAAGGTGGCACTCTACATCCTGACGTAGCAGCCATAGTCAGGAAGCTGAAGGATCTGCTAAAAGTACACCTTCGCAAGCGAATGGAAGAGAGTCCCGAAATGATGCTAGCGTGCCTTTGTGATCCAAGAATTAAGGGAAAGCTAGCTTTGAAATTCAATGTTCTCAGTAGCTACCGGGAGCAATTGGTCAACAAGGTGCGTGACTGGCAGCGTAAAATGGGAATGCTGTCCGAGGAGGGTGAGGTGCAGGAGGAGGAAGAGATGATGTGGTCTGCTACCCCTAGCAGCAGCATCAGCAGCAGTGCCACAAGCAGCACAACACAGCTGAGTGGAGCAGCTGCGTTTTGGGAAGAGGCACTTGGCAGTATAGTTGGACCATCTGACAGAGCTAGCAGCAGAAAGGAGAGTAGTGCTGCTGAAATGGTCAAACTTTACCTCTGTGAAGTTCCTTCTGCTCCTAATGTTGATCCTCTTAGCTACTGGGATGAAAAGAAGAGTGTGTGGCCTGCACTCTCATGGGTTGCGCAGCAGCTTCTATCATGTCCGCCAACCACTGTTCAAAGTGAGCGCGTGTTTTCTATGACTGGAAACATACTGAGTCCACAGCGCTCACGCATGGCACCTCATCTGATGGAGCAGATTGCCTTTCTTAAATTCAATCTGCCCAAATTGGGTTACCCAGCTCTTAGCTTGGAAAGTTAAATTTTTTCTCTCTAATGTTTAAGGTAGTTTCTCCCCCTGGTTGCACTTGCTGCGGTGTGGCAATGCCTGCTACCTCCGCTGGTGTAGCCAATTTACGCTAGGGCCTAGTGTCTGAGCTCTGTAAGTCCGCTCCCAAACGCCTAGGACTGACAGTCTTTGGATGCTTTGCCCTGGGGTGAAACAGGTGAGTGGGTCGTCAATTGCCCACTCATTCACCTTTTTCCGTTTCCAACGCTGCTGCTGGTGGTGGTGCCAGTATCTTTTGCCAGTTCGCTTCCTGGCTGAAATCATGCCTCAGATGTCCCTAATGGAAAGGGTAGTTTCTCCCCCCTGGTTGCACTTGCTGCGGTGTGGCAACGCCTGCTACCTCCGCCGGTGTAGCTAGCTTATGCTAGGGCCTTGTGTCTGAGTTCTGTAGGTCTGCTCCCAAACGCCAAGGACTGACAGTGCTTGGATGCTTTGCCCTGGGGTGAAACAGGTGAGCGGGTCGTCAATTGCCCACTCATTCGCCTTTCCCAATTCTGCTGCTGCTGGTGGTGGTGCCAGTGTCTCTCTTCAATGCCAGTTCGCTTCCTGGCTAGTGTCATGCCTCGAATGTCCCTGATGGTAAGGGTAGTTTCTCCCCCCTGGTTGCACTTGCTGCGGTGTGGCAACGCCTGCTACCTCCGCCGGTGTAGCCAGCTTACGCTAGGGCCTTGTGTCTGAGTTCTGTAGGTCTGCTCCCAAACGCCAAGGACTGACAGTGCTTGGATGCTTTGCCCTGGGGTGAAACAGGTGAGCGGGTCGTCAATTGCCCACTCATTTGCCTTTCCCAATTCTGCTGCTGCTGGTGGTGGTGCCAGTGTCTCTCTTCAATGCCAGTTCGCTTCCTGGCTAGTGTCATGCCTCGAATGTCCCTGATGGTAAGGGTAGTTTCTCCCCCCTGGTTGCACTTGCTGTGGTGTGGCAACGCCTGCTACCTCCGCCGGTGTAGCCAGCTTACGCTAGGGCCTTGTGTCTGAGCTCTGGAAGTCCGCTCCCAAACGCCAAGGACTGACAGTTTTTGGATGCTTTGCCCTGGGGTGAAACAGGTGAGCGGGTCGTCAATTGCCCACTCATTCGCCTTTCCCAATTCTGCTGCTGCTGGTGGTGGTGCCAGTGTCTCTCTTCAATGCCAGTTCGCTTCCTGGCTAGTGTCATGCCTCGAATGTCCCTGATGGTGAGGGTAGTTTCTCCCCCCTGGTTGCACTTGCTGCGGTGTGGCAACGCCTGCTACCTCCGCCGGTGTAGCCAGCTTACGCTAGGGCCTTGTGTCTGAGTTCTGGAAGTCCGCTCCCAAACGCCAAGGACTGACAGTTTTTGGATGCTTTGCCCTGGGGTGAAACAGGTGAGCGGGTCGTCAATTGCCCACTCATTCGCCTTTCCCAATTCTGCTGCTGCTGGTGGTGGTGCCAGTGTCTCTCTTCAATGCCAGTTCGCTTCCTGGCTAGTGTCATGCCTCGAATGTCCCTGATGGTGAGGGTAGTTTCTCCCCCCTGGTTGCACTTGCTGCGGTGTGGCAACGCCTGCTACCTCCGCCGGTGTAGCCAGCTTACGCTAGGGCCTTGTGTCTGAGTTCTGGAAGTCCGCTCCCAAACGCCAAGGACTGACAGTTTTTGGATGCTTTGCCCTGGGGTGAAACAGGTGAGCGGGTCGTCAATTGCCCACTCATTCGCCTTTCCCAATTCTGCTGCTGCTGGTGGTGGTGCCAGTGTCTCTCTTCAATGCCAGTTCGCTTCCTGGCTAGTGTCATGCCTCGAATGTCCCTGATGGTGAGGGTAGTTTCTCCCCCCTGGTTGCACTTGCTGCGGTGTGGCAACGCCTGCTACCTCCGCCGGTGTAGCCAGCTTACGCTAGGGCCTTGTGTCTGAGCTCTGGAAGTCCGCTCCCAAACGCCAAGGACTGACAGTGTTTGGATGCTTTGCCCTGGGGTGAAACAGGTGAGCGGGTCGTCAATTGCCCACTCATTTGCCTTTTCCAATGCTGCTGCTGCTGCTGCTGCTGCTGCTGGTGGTGCCAGCATCTCTTCTCTGCCAGTTCGCTTCCTGGCTAGTGTCATGCCTTAATTGTCCCTTATGGTAAGGGCAGTTTCTCCCCCCTGGTTGCACTTGCTGCGGTGTGGCAACGCCTGCTACCTCCGCCGGTGTAGCCAGCTTACGCTAGGGCCTTGTGTCTGAGCTCTGGAAGTCCGCTCCCAAACGCCAAGGACTGACAGTGTTTGGATGCTTTGCCCTGGGGTGAAACAGGTGAGCGGGTCGTCAATTGCCCACTCATTTGCCTTTTCCAATGCTGCTGCTGCTGCTGCTGCTGCTGCTGGTGGTGCCAGCATCTCTTCTCTGCCAGTTCGCTTCCTGGCTAGTGTCATGCCTTAATTGTCCCTTATGGTAAGGGCAGTTTCTCCCCCCTGGTTGCACTTGCTGCGGTGTGGCAACGCCTGCTACCTCCGCCAATGTAGCCAGCTTACGCTAGGGCCTTGTGTCTGAGCTCTGGAAGTCCGCTCCCAAACGCCAAGGACTGACAGTGTTTGGATGCTTTGCCCTGGGGTGAAACAGGTGAGCGGGTCGTCAATTGCCCACTCATTTGCCTTTTCCAATGCTGCTGCTGCTGCTGCTGCTGCTGCTGGTGGTGCCAGCATCTCTTCTCTGCCAGTTCGCTTCCTGGCTAGTGTCATGCCTTAATTGTCCCTTATGGTAAGGGCAGTTTCTCCCCCCTGGTTGCACTTGCTGCGGTGTGGCAACGCCTGCTACCTCCGCCAATGTAGCCAGCTTACGCTAGGGCCTTGTGTCTGAGCTCTGGAAGTCCGCTCCCAAACGCCAAGGACTGACAGTGTTTGGATGCTTTGCCCTGGGGTGAAACAGGTGAGTGGGTCGCCAATTGCCCACTCATTCGCCTTTTCAATGCTGCTGCTGGTGGTGGTGCCAGCATCTCTTCTCTGCCAGTTCGCTTCCTGGCTAGAGTCATGCCCAAAATGTCCCTAATTGTAAGGGCAGTTTCTCCCCCCTGGCTGCCTCTGTCTGCGGTGTGGCAACGCCTGCTACCTCCGCCGGAGTGGCCAGCTTACGCTAGGGCCTTGTGTCTGAGCTCTGGAAGTCTGCTGCCAAACGTCTAAGACTGACAGTGTTTGGGTGCTTTGCCCTGGGGTGAAACAGGTGAGTGGGTCGCCAATTGCCCACTCATTCGCCTTTCCCATTTTTCAATGCTGCTGCTGGTGGTGGTGGTGGTGCCAGCATCTCTTCTCTGCCAGTTCGCTTCCTGGCTAGAGTCATGCCCAAAATGTCCCTAGTGGTAAGGGCAGTTTCTCCCCTCTGGCTGCGTCTGTTTGCGGTGTGGCAACGCCTGCTACCTCCGCCGGAGTGGCCAGCTTACGCTAGGGCCTTGTGTCTGAGCTCTGGAAGTCTGCTGCCAAACGTCTAAGACTGACAGTGTTTGGGTGCTTTGCCCTGGGGTGAAACAGGTGAGTGGGTCGCCAATTGCCCACTCATTCGCCTTTCCCAATTCTGCTGCTGCTGCTGGTGGTGCCAGTGTCTCTTCGATGCCAGTTCGCTTCCTGGCTAGTGTCATGAATCAAATGTCCCTAATGGTAAGGGCAGTTTCTCCCCCCTGGCTGCCTCTGTCTGCGGTGTGGCAACGCCTGCTACCTCCGCCGGAGTGGCCAGCTTACGCTAGGGCCTTGTGTCTGAGCTCTGGAAGTCTGCTGCCAAACGTTTAAGACTGACAGTGTTTGGGTGCTTTGCCCTGGGGTGAAACAGGTGAGTGGGTCGCCAATTGCCCACTCATTCGCCTTTCCCAATTCTGCTGCTGCTGCTGCTGCTGGTGGTGCCAGTGTCTCTTCGATGCCAGTTCGCTTCCTGGCTAGTGTCATGAATCAAATGTCCCTAATGGTAAGGGCAGTTTCTCCCCCCTGGCTGCCTCTGTCTGCGGTGTGGCAACGCCTGCTACCTCCGCCGGAGTGGCCAGCTTACGCTAGGGCCTTGTGTCTGAGCTCTGGAAGTCTGCTGCCAAACGTTTAAGACTGACAGTGTTTGGGTGCTTTGCCCTGGGGTGAAACAGGTGAGTGGGTCGCCAATTGCCCACTCATTCGCCTTTCCCAATTCTGCTGCTGCTGCTGCTGCTGGTGGTGCCAGTGTCTCTTCGATGCCAGTTCGCTTCCTGGCTAGTGTCATGAATCAAATGTCCCTAATGGTAAGGGCAGTTTCTCCCCCCTGGCTGCCTCTGTCTGCGGTGTGGCAACGCCTGCTACCTCCGCCGGAGTGGCCAGCTTACGCTAGGGCCTTGTGTCTGAGCTCTGGAAGTCTGCTGCCAAACGTTTAAGACTGACAGTGTTTGGGTGCTTTGCCCTGGGGTGAAACAGGTGAGTGGGTCGCCAATTGCCCACTCATTCGCCTTTCCCAATTCTGCTGCTGCTGCTGCTGCTGGTGGTGCCAGTGTCTCTTCGATGCCAGTTCGCTTCCTGGCTAGTGTCATGAATCAAATGTCCCTAATGGTAAGGGCAGTTTCTCCCCCCTGGCTGCCTCTGTCTGCGGTGTGGCAACGCCTGCTACCTCCGCCGGAGTGGCCAGCTTACGCTAGGGCCTTGTGTCTGAGCTCTGGAAGTCTGCTGCCAAACGTTTAAGACTGACAGTGTTTGGGTGCTTTGCCCTGGGGTGAAACAGGTGAGTGGGTCGCCAATTGCCCACTCATTCGCCTTTCCCAATTCTGCTGCTGCTGCTGCTGCTGGTGGTGCCAGTGTCTCTTCGATGCCAGTTCGCTTCCTGGCTAGTGTCATGAATCAAATGTCCCTAATGGTAAGGGCAGTTTCTCCCCCCTGGCTGCCTCTGTCTGCGGTGTGGCAACGCCTGCTACCTCCGCCGGAGTGGCCAGCTTACGCTAGGGCCTTGTGTCTGAGCTCTGGAAGTCTGCTGCCAAACGTTTAAGACTGACAGTGTTTGGGTGCTTTGCCCTGGGGTGAAACAGGTGAGTGGGTCGCCAATTGCCCACTCATTCGCCTTTCCCAATTCTGCTGCTGCTGCTGCTGCTGGTGGTGCCAGTGTCTCTTCGATGCCAGTTCGCTTCCTGGCTAGTGTCATGAATCAAATGTCCCTAATGGTAAGGGCAGTTTCTCCCCCCTGGCTGCCTCTGTCTGCGGTGTGGCAACGCCTGCTACCTCCGCCGGAGTGGCCAGCTTACGCTAGGGCCTTGTGTCTGAGCTCTGGAAGTCTGCTGCCAAACGTCTAAGACTGACAGTGTTTGGGTGCTTTGCCCTGGGGTGAAACAGGTGAGTGGGTCGCCAATTGCCCACTCATTCGCCTTTTCAATGCTGCTGCTGGTGGTGGTGCCAGCATCTCTTCTCTGCCAGTTCGCTTCCTGGCTAGAGTCATGCCCAAAATGTCCCTAATGGTAAGGGCAGTTTCTCCCCCCTGGCTGCCTCTGTTTGCGGTGTGGCAACGCCTGCTACCTCCGCCGGAGTGGCCAGCTTACGCTAGGGCCTTGTGTCTGAGCTCTGGAAGTCTGCTGCCAAACGTCTAAGACTGACAGTGTTTGGGTGCTTTGCCCTGGGGTGAAACAGGTGAGCGGGTCGCCAATTGCCCACTCATTTGCCTTTCCCATTTCCTTTTCCATTTCATTATTTTCCTTCTGATACACAACCAACCAAACATAACACACACAATAACACATATAACACATATAACACACAGTGACATCACACATAACACACATACACACACACTTACAATGCACAAAACACAAGGACGTTTTCCTTGTTATTTGCCCTGGCCTTCACTCACTAATAGCATTACATTAACACTATAACTCACACTTCACCCTATAACATTTTTCCATCCACATACCTGCCAACAGACCCAACTTTTTCAGGGACAGTCCTGCTTTTTTCCAGTCCTGTCCCATCTAATTTAGCTAAACTAGGTATGCAAAATGCAAATACACATAGGTAGTTATAGCTTGGTAGGTAACGCTACTATAAACATTTAATAAATATAATCAAGTACTAAATAATAAATCTAACTTTAAAATACATTTAAATAAACCCCTATTTTTTTTTTAAAAAAAAACATTAAAATTAAATTATTATTATTTAGACATAATCCATCTTTAACCAAACCAGTGCACTGCTACTAATCTTAAACATAACCGTACATTAACCCTAAGCTATTTTTTAGTTCTTGTCCAACATTTTTCCATCAGCATACCTGCCAACACACCCAAGATTTTGGTGGACAGTCCTGCTATTTTCCAGTCCTGTCCAATAAGTAAGTTGGGTTGTTGCAAAGTATGCCATTGTAAATAGGTAGCAAATGTTAGGCATGTAAAGTGGTCCAAAATCAATTTAAAAATGTAAAATATTCCCTATTCTTTTATTAAACATCTATGGACAGTACACCTCGGTATGTGTGTGCAACTCTATTGGTCGTTTCGGCAGGGGGCTCGCCTGCCATCAACGAATGAAGTGCATTCTGCAGTTCTGCAATTCACTCGTTGATGCCAGACCAGCCCCCTGCCGAAACGACCAATAGAGCTGCACACACGTACCTTCACGGCAGCTGCTGCTGCTGTGATGTGTTATTAACCCCGTATTAACCCCTGCTAGGCAACCAGGAGGAAAACGAAGATTAAACGAGCACGAAGAATGTCCGCGAATATTCGCCCGAAGAGAAGACAGGAACGGGCGAATATTCGCGGAATACGAAGATTTTTTTTCCCCCGAAGACGAGCACGAAGACGAACACGAAGAGCCCCCTGGTGCCCAAGTCTACTAATTAACCTGGATTTTACCCTTTTATATTGTGTCTGATGATGTACAATCCACTTCTGACCAAGTATTATGTTTTAGGGAAGATAGAGAATTGCAGATAATACTCCAGTTTTTTATCCAAAAGTGATGGATGGGTAAATGTACGAACAGCAAAGAGACAAGATTGACTTATTTATTAATGTGAGGATAATCTCCATCTTAAAAATCAGAGAATTGTTGAATCATAACATACATTTGTCATGAAGTTACTTTTCTTTGATGATGAAACAACCCCTGGAGAAGTGGTAGTGGCAGAGAGCACAATAGGGAGATTTAAACACTCATCCTATAGGCATTTGGCTATCCTGAACCTAAGAGCTAATTAAGGTTTGAGTCTCCAAATCAGACTCCAAGCCCAATGTTTCTTAAGTTATGATTCTATTATTGATGCAGGAACAGCCTCTACATACTGTAAATAACATATGTAATGATATAATTACAGGTGCTCGTAGCAGCATAATGGCTAATGATCATCAGATCTGTTCTGTGGTTCTTAAGACCAGTCTGTTTCATACAAGTCCTACAAGAGCTGTGCTTATGAGCAATTGCCTAAAGTCAGGAGGAAAAAGAGTAGAACACATACCAGAACAGAGACAAATAGGGTGGGTTTTCAGTAGGGTCTTGTCAGGTTGACACCTTGTGAGGGTCACCAGACCTTAATACACAATGTTCTATAAGAATACAATTCCAGAATGTTGAAGACTCCACTATTATTCTCCTTCACAACAGTCGTTTCACTTTTTATATTTTACTGGATTATTTCTGTGGGCTTTTCTCCAGTTCTTATCATTGATGAAATAATTTGCAGACCTGTACAACATGACCTTAAACTTTGAATTTATCTGTGAACCTTGTCTTAAAGATGTATTGTTTTTATTATTTGCAGTGTGGCTTTCTTTCCCTATTGTTAAAGAAAGCAATCTCTTAAGTAATTATATTACTTTTATAACTTTTCTAAACCTGTCAGTTTCTTCTCAAAGGAAGGAGCGATTTTATAATCTTAAAATACAAAAAACAACTCTAAGAACTTACTTGGACACAATTCTTCTAAAAATAAAAAAAATATATTTTTTCGTATGTGTATACATAGCATGAATACCAACAATCCAGAATTTAGAAATTACACCAAAATGTTCCAAAAGCACAGTATGAAACCTGGGCCGATGCTTTTAAATTGGTGTAACCAAGAGGCAACTTTCCAACTGATGTGAAGCCGCTGCTCCAATGTTGAAAGGCCATGCTAGCTAAGGGTCTCTCTCTCATACTCAATATTTTGTCTTTAGCGATATAATGTATATCATTTCTTAAAATCCATTTATATTTGCACATTGCTCAGCTTCATCCCAGAACTATGTTTTGTATTTCTCAAGACTATTTTATGCTCTGTACGATATTTTTCAGATAATTCGACACAATTTTGTTTTGAAAATAAATGTTTGGAAATAAAAGGTTATTGAAGCAGGTCATTGCATTGAAAAATGTCATTCGTGAAGTGCTAGTCACGACTACAGCTTTTGGAAAGAGGCATTAGTTTGCTTCAAGCTACATCGACTTCATGGTAGTGAAGGTTTTATGGATGACCACTGTCTTGGCCCTTGAACAACGCAGAAACATGTAAACAGTATTTTAAGCCTAAATAAGCCATTAAAAGTATTGCTAAAGACTGGGAAGATTGTGTCAGTCCACCTGCTGTATAGAGGTCAAAAGTGTGCTTCACATTTTTGACAGATTATTGTAAAGTAATGTCGCATGTGCAGGAAACGTTCTGTACAAATTGAAAACAAAAACAAAACTAATAAAAAAATCAACCAATTTATTTCAGTAACTAACTTGTCTGCTGGAACTATGTAAAAGCAATCCTCAACATAACATAAAGGAGCACTAGTATATATATATATATATATATATATATATATATATAAAAAAAATAAAATGCCCCTTTCATCCAGATTCTGATCCCAGCATATACAATTAATGTACTAGGAGATAGTATGTGTTCATGCACAGTTACTCAATAATCTATGCCATATGGGCTTATTCAATAAACTGAGACAGAATTTGCTTTCCTAGCTAGATAAACGTAGGTACCATTAACATTCATAGTCTATTAAAATAATGGTATAACTTCCTTCATTTATGTTTGTCTGCGTCCATCGCGCAGACCTTCCCCGGCTGTTAGAAAGAATTCCCATACTTTTACAAAACAGACAACATGAACATTTAAAGGGACCAAGCACCTATCAAAGTAAAGTGCATTTGAGTTTCCCTTTAAAAAGGAAGCGGCACAATACTTAAAAAACATTTTTTATCTAGTAATACAAAATGTTTGGTGGGATTTTTCCATTAAGGTCCATGGTTACCTGGGAAAAGTTTTTGTTCTGGTCCCAATTTTTTACTTAGTAACTGCACAATTTTGTTAACCTCATGGAATTCATTGTTTACTGAACCCCCCCCCCCAAAAAAACCATATGTATAAAAAGTAATGTAATTTATTCATTTAACTACCCTGTTATCTCTGTTACTACAGGCTTGTGAAAGAAACCCAATTCTCCTTCTAGGTATGTTCATTATGTGATATGATTCCATTTTTAATGCTGTACAATCGCTGTAGTGTTCTTACCGTGTTTAGATACATTTTAAATGCTATGGCATTAACATCATAAGGTTGTTTAGTACCTTCAGCTTCATAATGACCCCATGGGGATGCTTTGCTATAAATAACCATGACTTTATGACTCTTAGCATAATCTGTTAAGACATTGTGATGATTGCTTCGCTATTAACAAAAAGCTAAATTAAATAACTAGGAGCTGGCATGCTTGCACCTGTAAACTCATATACCTTATACACATATAATTATATTCTTGATAGTTTGGCAAGACTTGCAATGTCTTTAGTTTCTAGTACAAAATGGGGTGCAGATGACTGTCCATATGCCTACTGGGCATCAATGACTTAAAGAGATTGGGTCTTCTTAATACCATATTTCCATTACTGGGAACTCTACGGCTTTGACCATAGCCTCTAGATGAGGTGCCCTTGCCTCCCTGGTCTCCAGGTTAGTTTCTTATTTATCTGGGCAGGAAGTGGCATTGGCAATGCTTATTCCCCCCACCATTTTGTCTGCCCACCACCAGCAAAGCATTTGTTTTTGGTGCTATCCTAGGCCCTAATTGACCTAGGATATGTCCAGGGCCGGCCCTACCATGGAGCAGAGTGGGGAAATTGTCCCAGGCAGCACTTTTGAAGAGGCGACACTTTGCCTAGTGGTTTTCGCTTACCCGCTCGGCGCCCCTCTTTCTCCTCTGCGAGCCCTCTAGCTCGGTCTCGGTGCCGGCTTGTAATGCTGAGCGCCGGAAAATGACGTCATTTCCGGCGCTCAGCAGTAAAGCTGCGCACACCGTGGCAGAGCAGGGAGACTCGCCGCAGGACTGCTGAAAGGTAAGTGCAAAAGGGGGGAGGATTGGGTAGATAATAGATAGGGAGAGGAAGGGTACATAATGACCCCTGGTATCGGCGGGGGGGGCGGCATTTTAAACTTCGCCCCAGGCGGCATTATGTCTTGGGCCGGCCCTGGATATGTCACTACTACTCATCTGCTTTATTCGCACTTCCAACCAACTAAAGGCTGTCTGGGAATAATCCCTCCCCTTCATGAAGCCACTTCCCTAGAGAAGAGAGAGTACGGCGCAGCCTACCCTAGGAAGTTCTCAGGCATGCATATTTCATTCAGATTGATTCAGATTCTGAGTATGCATTAAATTCTTGCTTTGTTTTGTGTACTTATTGGTCATTGTCTAGCAGCAGCCCGGGAATCTAAATGTCTATGCCTTTTATGCTTTTATGGATATCAAACAATTGCAAACACAACACAAAAATTTTAAATATATGTGTGGCACAATTATTGACACCCTTTTAGTCAATATTTTGTGCTACCACCTTTTGGCAAGAAAATTCCTCTCCTATAATACTTAATGATGTTGGAGAATACACAAGAAGGCATCTGAGACCATTCCTGTATACAGAATCACTCCAGATACTTTAAATTTTGAGATCGAGGCTGGTGGAATCTCCTCTGCAGTTTACCTCATGGGTTTTTTTATGGGGTTCAAGTCAGTGGACTGGGATGGCCACATGGTAGGACTTTGATTTTGTGGTCAGTAAACCATTTTTGTGTTGATTTTGATGTAAATTTTGGATCATTGTCATGATGGAAGATCCAACCACGGCCCAATTTAAGCTTTCTGGCAGAGGCAGTCAGGTGTTCATTCAATATCTGATGACACATATCCTAAAAAAATGTCAAGGTCTTCTTGACAGACCCAAAACATCAAACAGCCCCACTATATTTAACAGTGGCCATGAGATACTTTTCCCTATGGCTAAACCAACCTCTGGTGTTTATTGACATTAGTGTCTGGGAAACTGAAGACGGTTAAGTTTGTTTTTGATTGAGAATAGAGGCTTTTTTTTCCTGAAACCCTTCCAAACACTTGTGATGATGTAGCTGATGTCAGATTGTAGTTTTGGAGACTTTCTGACCCCAAGACCCAACTAACTTCTGCAATTCTCCAGCTGTGATCTTTGGAGATTTTTTGGCCACTTGGACCATCCTCTTCAGAGAGCGTTGAGACAATTTAGATACACGTCCTCTTCCAGGTTGATTCATAACATTTCCAGTTGACTGTTCCTAGTCATCCAGGTGTACTAAAAATGTAAAATATCAATGGGAATATACATTTTTCTCATATGAATATCATATGGGTGGCAGTAATTGTGCCACACATATATTTAACATTTTTTTTATATAAACATGAGAACATTAGAACATGTATGATTTGGAATATCAGATAGATTGTAAAATATATTTATCAAATTCTATCTGGATAAATCTGAGAAAACAACTAGATTTGGTAAACTCAACAGAGAACCCTATTTGTTACAACGGTGGTCTTTCAAATCACTCCATTTTTACCCTGCTCAAGCCGCTCTAAGTGTATTAATAACGTCTTAGACTGGGTCAATGAGCAGAAGTAATAATTTTAGTGTGCATTTTTTAAATAAATTCAGTATATCTCTGTGGGATTATAAATTTATATGAATGGAATGGTAATAAAACTTGGTTCATTTATTTGAAGGAGTATTCAGGCAGAACCAACCAATGTCTCTTTGTAAATCCATTTTCACATCTAATGACCCTTTCTATATAATGATACGCATAAGCAAGTTTTATCATATGAGTTACAAAGGTCTCAAATCAACAGAAAGCTGTTTTCCTAGCAGCATAAAGGAGGGAAATGAAACCAAATATCTGTTTCACTATTAAGAGGTTATTGATATGTCTCCCTAGAGACTTTTATTTATTTAAAGAATATTAAAGTTGAACTAATTACATTTTGTTAGGCTATATTTTTTACAGTCTGTTCTTCTCCCTTGGGGCCTAGGATACTGACATTT
This sequence comes from Spea bombifrons, assembly GCF_027358695.1. Lineage (NCBI taxonomy): Eukaryota > Metazoa > Chordata > Amphibia > Anura > Pelobatidae > Spea > Spea bombifrons. The sequence continues at coordinate 107,261,317 of NC_071089.1, forward strand.
TATTCCAAAATGTGTAGGTGGAGGAAATAAAAAATGTAAACATTTCTTGTAGGTTGGAAACACATTTTCTTACAAAATATGTGCATACAAATTGCAGTATAGTGTTTAATTTTAAAAAAAGTTTGCTATTTTTACACTGTTTTGATGCAAAAAATGTTGCTTAAGCCCTTAAGGATTTTTTTAGCCATCTTTTTCTCAAGTATAATTTCCCCTTCTGTTATTTAGTTTAAACACATAAGTTATATTATGTTTGTATTAGGACAGGCAGGGTTTTTTTTTAAAGTATCATTTCTATAGTAAAAATATAAAATTATAGATAATGCATCAAAAACCATAATTTTCATGGAAAGCAAATATCTTTAATATAGATGACATAATATAATATTTTCTAAGATTTTTTATTTGTAAGATGCGCTTATGTTAAAGAGACTGTGTTAAATCTGTTAATAGGTAAATATACCGAGACGGAATCTGGGGCTTTTCTTAAGCCTGGGCATGCTGCCCAGGACCCATATATTCTTTTGGGGTCCAAAGTTGGTCATCCTCTACTACATATCTAATTCAACTATCTTGCTTTATGTATTTTTTGGTCATTATTATTCCGCTAGCAACCCAAGAATCTGAATGTGTATGTCTTTTATACTTTTTCACGTTATGCTGCCCCCTTTTTGTGTATTTTTTGTGTTCCCGATGACGGTGGGAGTTCCCGCTGATGTCAGGGGCGTTCCTGCTGACGGCAGTAGGAAACACCCCCATTTAAAGGGAAAGTGGGCAGGGAGCAGAGAGTTCCCAGGTATGGGTACGAAGGATATGTGCCGGTTGTGTCTACAATGCCTTAAGTTAACCTAAAAGTCACTTATAGGCTCCAACAACTAATGGTCAGAAATGTACATGTGAAAATATATCCAGCTAAATCATGCTAACACTCTATAAACAATTGAATCACTTAGTGGAAGTTGTGTTTATGTCAAAAGTAGCTTTTTTTCTAGTCTAGAATTTGCCGTTGATGTTTGGGAATTAGACAGGAACTCTAAATCTAAAGTAAGAATTGTTTTAGTAATACAGCCAGTGTCTGATAAATGGCATGCACATGTGCTGGATACACACAAATGCACACTTTATGTTTACACTGTGAATCGAGCTGGAGGGTGCATGCTAGAGGGCGAGATTAGCCACAGGAGTTATAGTATTTGCCTGGTGTGGCCGATGGCCAGTCTAGAGTCATTGAGCTGAATCGTTTTATATTGAAGCCTAACATAATAACACAAGTTTATTCCATTATAAAAAAGTAATCTCTATATCCCAATATACACTGTGTTAGAAAAAGATTTCTTAAATTTAAATTGTGTTACTCCTACATAATTTAATGTTAGTTCTCATAGTTAGTTCTATAGTAAGTTACTTATACGTGATATAATCTGTAGGTTTGTGGTGATAAAGGAAGAGGTTACCCATGTGATTGTGTTTCATACAGTTATACATATATATTTTCCAGTACTGCTAAGAATACAGTTCCACAATTTTACCCATTCCTGTCTATCTCTTAAGCATATGTTAGTGCAGGGGCGTGACTAGAAACCACTGGGCCCTGGTGCGAAAAATTCCCCCGGGCCCCGCAACTTCAACAGCTAGTCAGTGTAATTGCCCCCACATAACTGGTCTGGGCCTTCTTTGCCCCTCCCTTCCAACATACAACATATGCAAACACACACTTACTCCTACTCACTAACACACACTCCATCTCACCCCACTTACACAATTACGCATCCATGCTCATACAACCCCACAGTGTCCGAGCAGCCTCGGTTTCATTGCAGGGTCACGTGACCTCAATATGCTTCTGTCTCCCTGTGCTGGTTCAAAATAGTTTACAATGAGCCCTTCCGGCCTGGATTGATGCGGCCCAGGTCAGAAGGGCCCTTTCTAAACTATTTTGAACTGGTACAAGGAGACAGGAAGAAGGGCCCCCTAGAGGTACGGGCCCGGTCACAGCTGCAACCCCTGTAGTTACGCCAGAGTTAACTTTGCCTTTCAGACTAAGGTGGCAGCTGAGACTCACAGTCACGGGTACGGGTACTCACAGTCTAATACAGCAAATTCAACCAAGTTGCTTGCGATTCAGCAGCTACATGTCTTAGCAATAGGGTTAATCCTACTACAAGGACGAGATTAAAAATAGGGTTCCTGTTTGCAATTCTATGTGTTTGGGGACATATAAGCCATGTAATTGTGGTACATTATTATCAGTCTCAAATCCTATTTTTTACTTCTAGGTAATATTAGTATCTGGCTCAAATAACCATCAGCTCACATGCCCAACTATATATATATATATATATATATATATATATATATATATATATATATATATATATATATATATATATATATATATATATATATATATAATTTATATAATATTTTATTTATATGTCAGAAAATGTACTACTTCATTCAGTATTATATTATAATATAACCGAGAAATGAAATAGGGCATTATTGCATTATTGTGTATACTGATTTACGTATATTGATTTATTATATCATTTGGAATTATATAACCAGTTACATTGATTTTATGATTTTATTGTAAGCACCTTATGTATTTTGATATAAAATTATATTTTATTACAAGAAATAAAATGGTAAACGTCTGTTTATTCTCATTTTGGTCAATTGCATAACAATGGTTTTTCCCTCCTTTAACTATGATCTGCTGCACATTTTGCTAATTTGATGCCCTATTACTATTACAGAAATGTTGAATTTTCATTTTCGAGGTGCATGTTAAAGGAAGACATGATCAAAATGGCTTTATCTAAGATAAAAACAACATGATCTTCAAATACTTCCTGATAAATCAGTATTTCCCGAAGGAGATCAGAAGGCGTAAAAAGAAAAAGAAAAAAAGGAAGGTCTACGAGTGATATTCCAGCTTTTAAAGACCATAAGAAAGAAGTGGTTTGAAATTATTCACTTATGTTTTTATAATCTATGATTTCGTTAATAAGGACATGGTGTCTCCATCCGTTGACCCCGAGCGTTTTTGCAGTATCAATTTCCTTTACAACAGTATAATATTTTAGAAGGGGAAAGTTTCATGCGGCTCTCGATAGCAGGATTAGTGATGAACAAGTGTGGGTATTTTGGGAAACACAAACTTGGCAAAATATTCCTGTAAATCACAATGTAACCAATTAAATTTATCCTATGGTTTAAATTTTACCCCTTAAATATTTTCATGCAATAACAAAAAACTTTTTTTTTTTAATTTTTTTTTTGCTTCATTACTTTCTTTATTAGAGTTTTATTGGTAAATGTTATTTGTTGATTTCAGTCAAATGGCACTGGTGTACATCTGTGTACATCTCGCGTAGGTATGTGAAACCTTCAGAAACGCACCTTCACCACAAAATGCTTTCTTCCCTGATGGCTTCGTTCAGAATTTAATCCAGCTGGTATATACAAGAATACAATACTAAAAGGCCTTTAATTTAAAGGTAAACTTTTTAATCACATTAAAGAAATACTGAGTTCCAGAAGATGTAATATATGAGATGGTTAGACTGAAATCAATTATTATTGCCCCCTGTAATAAAAAGCAAATTTAAATGAAAAGCCTTCTTTTTGTTGTTTAAATCAATACAAGGGACTACTGCTGTCCAGTAAAAACTCTGAAAGGTGTGGTGGAATAATGGTCCGTATGGCTCTAGGAATAGTTACTCTTGTATAGTATAGTGGGAAAAAATAGGGGTCGAATGTCTGTGTTCCACCAGCCCGTCCACGACCTTACCAATTTTACATCTCTCACCAACCAATTATCAACTCATGGTGCAATTATGTATTGACCAGTTGGATATTTCAGCGAAACATGTCATCATATAAAGACTTTCTGAGGACCCTCTGTTGGCAGGAATTCATTGGACACACGTAAAACATGGAGCATCAGTTTACTGGTTGGCGATTTTCTTGGTAACAATTAATGGCCATAGAGTAGATGTCCTTACATGGACCTTCCATTACATAGGTTGAAGGAAACATTCCATTTTAACTGTACCAAGATAGCAATATGACAATTACTGCATTTTAATGATCCCGATAACATCAGAAAATAGCTTCAGTGTTTAGCTGCAACATTTGTGCATTGTGTTGGCTTGTATGTTGAATGTATGTGTTAACTGCTTTTAAACATATGACCTTTTCTTGTTATGCATAATTCCTTTGGAATGATCTTTTATCTCTTATCCTAGGATCCCAGACACCAAGAACATTTCTGTGCTGCCATTCTACATTCTCAGAACTTTTTTTTTAACTAACTTCCGTTTATTGATGGTACCAGGAATGACAGTCTCCACATACATTTAGAGCAGATAATAAATGTACAAATTCAGACAGATGAACAGTACAAGCAGGATACACAGATGACATAGTATGCATCGAGCAGGTATACATTCTCAGAACTTGACTTCACCATGCTTGCTTAATTAAGAGGCAGATCAAATGTCAAGGGTTGGTTTAGTTCTCCCTGGGCTTGTTTTAAGGGCCATTTGAACTCAAAATTTTCAGCAAAGCAGATCACCTACTAAATGTATACTTTCTGGTAAATAATTCAATTCCATGGGCACATATCTAAAAAAAACATTCATTATAAGCTGCAAGTCATTTAGTGAGTGTATCCTTGAATACGTGGGATTTCTGAAGGACTCGAGACAAAGGGAGATTCTGATATGCCAGGTTATTCCAAAGGATAGGGGCAGCCCTTGTGGTATATGAGCATAGGAGATCAAATCAGAGGAAGGCCAAAGATCATCAGATGAGCAGAGGTAGGTGTTAATTTAGAGATAATTTAGGAGATGATAGAACTACTATAAGAGCTTTGCAGGTGAGAGGAAAAGTGTTTTGTGTAAGCAAGATACATATTCTACCTTACAAACTAATCAGGGAGAATAGTCGAGGTACATGTTTGTTTTGATAATATAATAATAAAATAAAAAAAGAACTTTAAAAATGTTTATACAACATACAGATTTTAGTTTTTTGTTATTTTCCAGTGGCAGTTTTGCTTTAAATGAAAAAAACCTCCAAAACAACGATTCAGTTTTAATCATGATCACTACAAATTTAGTGAAGAATTCACAGCACGCAAAAGATATTTTTGTGGTATCGTGGCAACCAGTTTTGACATTTTACCTTAGAATATATTTCTGCTCGGTGTCTCTACAAACAGTGTGTAGGAAGAAAGTCATAAGCATGAATATTCATGACTTAAAGTCTAGACAGAGAGAGATGCAAAAGGAAATGTTTATAATAGGATTTTAATTGTAGGGTAGAATTATAGAGAAAAAAAATAATTAGGAAGAACTCTCTAGGGGTAAATGTATATGAATATTAACGATGACTTAAAACAATTTATTTACCAGAGGCATACAAACACTTAGCTGAGCATTAAGAAAAACTATAAAAAAAATCCACTAGTGTATAATGTAAGTGTGCAGATGATAAAATAACATCTTATACGGTGGTATAAACAAACAAAAAAGCATAAAAAGTGTAAATGTAGGTTAAAAGCAATATTAGCAAAGACCACAACCAGAGTCAACGCAGTCATAGTGTATGTGCATGAGACATAAGATTATAAAATAAATCACGTATACGTTGCTGGTATTGTGTGAGCGAGATTATATTTTCTCAGGTTGCGCTTTAGGGTTTATTTGTTTGTAGTATGTGCATATACACTTTAATCCGGTTTAATTATTTATAAGGATGAGGCCAGACATAATGCTACCTTGCGTTCAAAGGGTTTTACAAAGCCTACTGCTGCTGCCAGATATGGCACACAATTCAGTGACCTTAATTGGTTTTAACAGTGGGAAAAATTCATGATTTGCTATTTAACTCCCCAACCAATCCATGAATAATGGATTCTAGACTGCAAGCTGAAGAAAGCAACTTCTACTAAGTGATTCAGTGGGGTGAGCGGAGTATTAACGTGACTTAAATTGATGTACTTTTACATGTAGATTCTAGATAAACCATTTAGAATCCACAAGACCAAGTGTGGGTTAGCCTAGGTGGCAATGGACCCTTCAAGGCAGTCCTTTTTCTCCCAATAGGTCAAGTCCAGTTGCTAAGGTGGTGCTCAACACGGTCGCGGTTCTGTTATTCCATGGTAGTAGTGGACCAGTGTAACTGTAGGGGTACAACACTACTTCTCAAATTTTGTATGAGAATCCCTTTGTTGTATAGTCCCGAAATGTCTTTCCTTCGGACACCAGTTTCTCCTCTGAGAATGGCCATATGTTTTTAGGTGAAAGCAAAACTTTTGGTCATCTTTAATGGTATATCTAGTTGATAATATGGTTGTAATAAAGGGGTCAATGAAAATGTTCACTTCTTTCGCTAAAACACACTCACATTTTAACACAATAAGATAAAATGTCAGTTATGTTTCAGTTGCAGGCCTGGCCCCAACTTTTCTGCCACCCTGGCTGAACTATATCTCTAACATCCTCACCTGCATACGCTTGCTTGTGGGCATATGAGAGAATCTGGCAACAGCTCCCTCTACACTGAGGCAGCTTCTACGTTTGCCTATATGGTCGGGCCGATCATAAACACAGATTTATTAAGGAGAACATCAACCAAACTACAAACCCTCAAAATTGGTAGAACCATATACAAGCATCATGACAAAATAAAGTATTTATAGAGAATATTTAACCTGCATGTGAGGTCAGACTAGGAGGACAGGGTCATAATTTGTCAGACTTTTGCATTCAGATTAGGACAAATTATAATTTTAACAAATCTTGTTAAATTTGTTAATTCCTTAAATGTCTGAAAATTAGGAGGCAGCCCCAGTGAAACAAATCAAAATAAGGGAGAACGTTCAGAATTCTCATTTGCAATTTGTTTTTTCCCTTATCCTCTCTCCCTACCTTTTCTTCCGTGTTTCCTCTTCCGTGTCTATCTCCGCTTCTCTGTCTATATTCTATATTATCTTTTTTTATAGTCGTTATCTTCCATAGTTTATTTTAATATTTACTTTTATACAGCATAAGGTTTTTGTATTGCAGGCAAACTTTCGTGCCATAATAATGCTAAGTTGGGTTCCTATCGACTGGTCCAAAATGAGATCATTCTCTTTACAGAAAAGAACATAATGTAGACAACTGGCAGAACATCCTGGGGCAATTACATTAGCAAAGGAAATTGTTTCCCTTAAATAATAAAATAGTTTATGATTTGATAAAAAATACCTGTGTAGAGGGAAGACAGAGTGATGATTTTGGCCTCCCTTTTTTCACATTTCAAATTATGTGTAGTAATGCACAATTTTAGTGTAATTGAATGGCTGTGGACCTTGACAGAATTCCAATAAAGATAGAATGAACTTTTTTGCCTCAGCGATTTTTCAGCAATTCATTCGGACAGACCATATATGTTATGTTGATACTCGTCGTCCACCACATTTTAGGAACAAATATAGTTTTCAAATTCTACAAATCACCTCATTAAGCCGAGGTGTGCTTGTATTTCACATTGATTTTATTTCTTATGTTTTATTTCAAGGCAAAACATAAGGCAGTGAGGGGTTTTGGCAGTGAGCCAGATCGACCAGATCTGGAAGAACTGTCGCTCGGTTTTATTTGAAGGGGGTAGGTGATTTTTGGTACATAGGGCTGGAAAAACGCTTGAAACCTCAGCTCTGTATCTAAGTTAGCCTCCAGCCAGGCAATTCTCGTTACATGTAATAGTATAATTTTCAACAAGGCTATATAGGGGTTTGTGTCTTGGATCTATTGGTTCAAAACAGATTTCCTTGCCGCTGCCAAAAATATGCTAAGCTGTGTTTTGTTTCCCCTTAAAATTTCAACAATGGTACCTAAAATGTCCAGTTCAGGAGTGATCCATTGTAATGGTGTTTACAAGATATTTGCCCAAAACTACGTGAGTAGTGGACATAGCCAAAAGCAATGGAACATCTCTGCAGAGGGTTCTTACATTTTAGACAGATGGGGTTCAACAAAGAGGCGAAGGTGGGGAATAGTAGACATAGTGGGTTATTCTGAGCGACATGTCTTTATTAAGAGCTACTGCTAAAATTGTATTTGTTGCATAGGCCACATCATAAATATCTTGCAACTCCAGATGTGGCAACCAATTGTGCAAATCTCTAAGAATGAGTATTTCCCCCCTCTGCAATAATCGGCTGTAGAATATGTTTGACCCTCAAACCCACAAATTATGATTTCTAAAGAGTTGCCTGGTACCAATCTCTGGTAGTGAATTGCTTATGGGGTATAGGCCTGAATAAAGGTAAGCAATAGTAAGGGTACATTTGGATACTTTAGCATCTGTGAATGATGGTAAGACCTGGCTTGTGGTGTGGTTGGCCTGGGTGTCAACTGCCCCACCGTTTTGAAAGGATAAGTTTCCCAAACATGGCAGAAAAGCAGAGACACACCAATTAGGATGTAGGCGCAGGTTTTCCACGCTTTAATCATGGTTGCGAGTGGACGGTTAGCGTTAACTGCTTCTGGCAGTTGGTCAATGGGCACGTGCAACTGTAACCAGCTCTGGTTTTTCTAAGCCTATGGGTGGAATCTACCAGTTACCAGGTAATTGCCCTGCAATTTCCCCAAATCTGCTAGACAAACGCACTGACTTTTTATTATACTGCCCGGAGGTAAACAAAAGATTATCTCAGTCTTAATCACCCAGAAGGACTCTCTGACTCATGGAGGAAAGAACAGTATTAGTAATGCTCTAAGGAATCAGATCAGTGTGGTGTTTGAGATGGTAGCCTACAGGTCTGCATATAAAGGATTATTATTTAAACACAATAAAACCATTTTATGTAACGACAAACTTTATTACTGTATTCAACTCTGCATGTAATATGCAAAGAAAAAATGTTTCCATGGGAATTTTCCTTTAAATCCAGCCCTGTTGGTGTAATGGATACACACATCAAAAAAAGCAAAAACCGTTATGGATTAAACACCTAATCACTTATTAGATGAGCATAAAATGGGTTAGTCTGCAAGTTTTGTAAAGGTTAAATGGGCTATGGGGACAAGAAACAGAATGTACCCTCATCAGAATACAATAAACAGGTAAATAAAAAGATTTTTACAATTGAACATTGGTTTTCTAACAACTTTTCCCATTCTAGTGAATTAAGTTCCATTTAACTTGCATATATATCATTTCTCCTTAATGGAGCACGAAGTCCAATGAATCAAGCAGGTGATACATTATCATTTATAGATTGCTTGCGAGTCTTAACTCGTACCATGAACTGTTCTCGAAAAGCCAGTAAAAAAAAAAAGTGTGCTTATTTTATGATGCTGTCACTTTAATTCTACGTTAGAGAAATGTTCATTATATATCACATGCTATTTCCTGTAGCCTTATCTTCAAAGTATGCCTCTTTTGACTCTATACCCGCAGCATTGATTTAAATAAGTTACTGGACTTAAATACATGCAGAAATCAATAGCAATAATTTACTGCTATTGGTTGCTTTATCAGTCAATCAGTGGAGTGTTTCTCTTTAATTAATATTGCCAGGATTGTCAATAATGCCAGGATTGTTTGATCAAGTGTTGTCCCTTTCACAGTATTTTGTGATAAAAATCAAAGCACTATTGATTTGTTTCCTGATGGTATAATTCATTGCTCACATCGTGTCTGTTTGCCTATTCTCTATCTTTTTAATATAGTTCCGTAGCCACTTTTAAGTATTCTAGAACGTCCCTCCCAGACAATGTTAACATTGATTAACCTTGTAGCATCTTAAAGTATACATGTGTCATCAATAAGATTGCAAGGAGAGGGGCAGCAGGACATGTTGTTTTTTTTATTTAGTGAAAACTTAAAATTTACAGCCTTTTTCGTTATTCATATAAAATAAAATAAAAAATAAAAAAATAAAACTTGAAGGTTTTTAACTAGTAAGAAAAAACTATGATAATGTGCTACTTTGGAATATAGAGGTTCCAGTTGGGATATGTTAGAGGTTCTGCAGGACCGGAATGGGCATCTGGTACACCAGGCAAAAACCCGGTGGGCCGTTGGCCAACATTGTTCCTTACACAGCCGATCTATGGCTCCAGTGACAATTTGGGGGCTACAGTGTGCAGCCACCTTCTGGAGAAAGAAGGGGTGGAATTGCCCTCCTCTTTAGGGGTGTTAAAATAACCTCAGAAAATCACCGTCCACCTCATTGCCACCCAAAGGGTGCTACTATTTGTAAAATAATGTTTAGAATTTACTGTTTAGGGTTTATTCAGCATTATGAAACTCATCTACAGCCCAAGGAACAAAATAATCCAAAATCAAGAAATATACTATATGACCAAAAGTATGTGGACACCCCTCCTAATTATTAAGTTTAGGCGTTTTGGCCACCTAACAGGTATAGAATACAGCACATAGGTAGCTCAATAGACATTATAAGTAGAATGGGTCATAGTGAACACCTAAGAGACTTTAAACGTGGCGCTATAATAAGATGCAGACTTTGCCACAAGTGCATCTGTTGGCAGCAGATACTAAAATGGCCTCTGGTTATGTTGTGGTGTGTTTATATATATATATATATATATATATATATATATATATATATGAAGTCCATATATTACATATATACTCCAGTCTATCAGTGGCCTAGGGTGGTGGCGTGATGCAATACATTATCCTGTGGAATTATATCACAACTATATCAATAACAAAATACCAATTTGTATATTTTTATTTAAGAAAGGAAATGGATGTAGACAATGACAAACTGTAACACAACACAATGCAATACTTTTGGGAACACACTTCAAGCTACAATTTACTTTAATGATACAGTAGAAATGATGAACAAAATACTCACAGGTTCTTTGAAGTAAAGAATCGGTTGGACTCACAAAGCAAATGATCACAAATAAATGTTGAATAGAGAAATATCGCCTAGGGCTATATCTAATGGTACATTTTGCAGGTAAACTGAGTGAATTAAGTCTGAACTTTGATATTAGTTCCAGGTTTTCCCTTTCATTGATCAAAATTATTTCCTTATGCGGGACATTTTGCTTGTATAGTAAGCCTGGTAGTCTAGACATGTAGCCATGTCCAAAATTATCCAAGCCGGATCTTCTTTCCTGTAACACATATGGTGTACTGGTCTAGTCATGGAAAACAATATACCGATGCCATCTGTTGAGGGTAGATATATCCAGTTTGTCATTTTAAACCTTGCCCACGTCTTCCTCTTAACTTGCCACATGAAATGGTAAACAAGACATAAAACATTGTTTACCTTGATGCTATACTGGGAGTATCTTGTAAGTTTCAGGAATGCCAACAGAAAGATGGAATGGAGAGTTGGGATGATAGGTTTATAGCCTTAACCATTTATTTTTATATTTTGATTTGTGATTTCCTTGAGGAAACGGGCTTTACCTACGTAACACATTAGGTGTAAGGATGTGATGGATTGTGTTTATGAAGAGAAGTGCTGGGACAAGTGTGGAATAATAACCAGAAGAACCAATTGAATATTCTTGATGATTGCCACACAAGAAGCAGTTTAGGTCATAGCAGACTGAGACTGAAACTTTTTGTCTTCTCAGTGTGTTCCTTAACCCCTTAATCACCAGGGATACTTTTTTTTTTGCATTTAGGGTTTCTTCCGCATAAAAAATTATAAGGGGAACTCAAGAAATTCCTTCTGGAGTGCTGGAGTACAATTTTGAATTTGATAGTGGTCATGTGGGACCACGTAGACTAGTACCTTTGTTCTTGAACATTCTGTGTGCTTATGCATACATCTATATCTTTGTAGTATATGCTGATGCTTGATCTGAGTGCCAGCTGAGTGTCCAAATGTCCATTCTGGCGTTGCTTTACGGCATTGGGCTGATGCCTACAGAAACATTAAGTTCCCTACTTTGATTAACACCCTCTCGCAGACTGCAGAGCCCTGCTTCCCAGCTACAGTGAGATCACAGTGAAAAGAGAGAATCAATTTCTCTTAACAATGAAAAGAATGAAAAATGTTAAAACAATTAAAAGATAAATACATTTCAAAATAAATAATTATATGGACGTCAGAGACATCCCCATATTGTACATTATCTACAAACATAATCCCTAGGGTCATTCTGTATGGAAGGATAGTTCTATTACTAACGGCAACAGAGATGCTGTGTAATGGTACTGAAGCGTTACACATTGCTGGGACCTGATATAGTTTATCATTATTTTCCCATGTTTAATATAGGCTTAATACATAAAAAGACAAACATCTAAACATCTAAGTACACAAGTGGCAAAGAACAGGTATAATTAACTAAATTGTGTCAAATATCAACTAATAAACATTTTTCTGGCTGATTAGTAAAATAAAAAGTAGCCAATATGAAATAATAATCTTATATTAAAATATTTCCTATCATTTTCTCCTATAAAAGATGGTAACCCTGTTCTTGAGCAAATCTCCTTTTTCTCAAAGGGAAAAGAAGAACTTGTTACCTTTTGAGGATCCATTAATACATATATCTTGGTATTTGCAAAGCACTGTGAATAATTATTTGAACAAATGCCCTTTCTCTGCCTTGGACCTGTCATAGATGCTGGTTTCTGGTCATTTACCAGGCTCTACATGTTTTAGTATGCTTATTGACGTGTCCACCCTCAGTAGCTTAGGACAAAGGGGATTGAGCCTAAAAACATTACATTATTAATATGTAGCAGGCACATCACTGAGCAACCCACTGATTATTTTGCCTTGCCTTTCTTGTATTGTCAGACCCATTACATGTTGAACCATGGGTAATACATATTAAATGCACAGTGATGTCAAATGTAACTAGCAGAGCAATGCCATCCCACCCAAAACACATTAGAAGTAATGCCAACATTAAAGTATGGGGTCACAGGAGACACAAATGGCCTTCTATACCATCTTGGTGACATCAAGAAACACATTGCTTGGGGAATCATTCATCAAGTTAACATTGAGAGGTTCCTCGAGGCTCCTTATTCATTTTGTATGTGTGAGATAATTACATACACCTGGATGTCGAAATTCTTGGAAAGTAATTTCTTATCACTAAATAGTACATCTTGCTGAATAATGGCAATCGTTTTTCTTTGCCCGCCGAATTAATATGCCTTCATTGCAAAATATATGATTTCTTTCAAATCACAATCCTTTTAATCTACAATGCTGTCTAGTTTTGTCAGCATGGAATTCAATGTGAAGCTATTTTATGAAAAATAAAGCACTGCATTTTCAGATTAATTAATTTTTATAAAATCATGTGAAGTAAACATCACATTATTTTTAACTATTTGTCCAATCTTGTCTATATTCTTCACATCTCCTTTCCCTCATACGGAACATAATCTGGATGTATCAGTAAATTGGTGATTTATTTATTAAATCATGATTTGTCATATAATTAATCTAAATTAGTTATGAATTATAAAGGGCCAGACCTTCATGAAGGACAGAAAACTACTTTGTGTAATGTATATTTTTTAAATATTTGAGATGTTTGAGTGTATTACCTTGCATGTTTTTCTTTGCTTCACACAGAACCATTTTAGATGGAGAAAACTTATTCTATCTGGCTCTTACTTTCCTTCACATATATAAACATAAATACTCACACACTTTGTCATGCATCCTAACAAGTACACACATCTAGATATTCTCTGCTTGACACACAAGTAAACACACACATACAGTACTCACACCTAACTAGAAGCCAGAGGGCCCTGGTGTGAAAATTGTCCCGTGGCCCCCCCCCAACTTCACAACTTCTCTGCCCATTGCCCACATACACTCTGGCACACATATGTAAACACTAGACTTGTGCCTTCGTTTTCGGGAGAATATGAAAACGAGCACGAATGGTGCGTTTTCCTTTTTCAAACCGAATACCGAATAAACGAATATGGTGGCGAGTAAACGTACGAACCTTTAACTCTTGGAGCCGGGAGGCCAATGGTCTCCTCAGGCCAAGTTGCTCTGAGGTGTAACTTGCCCTTCCCTTTGTCAGGGAGACTAAAATCCCCGTTCCTCCCAAACCAAGTTGCTCGGTGTGGTTGTCTGAGCAATTTGGCCTCGGAGGAACTGGGATGAACTTTCCTAACTAACGGTTTGCAGGCAGTATTTGGAATCCTACCGGACACATTTTATGCTGTTTGTCCAGAAAAAGACAATATCTGATTTCTAATGTGATCAATGTGATCAACGCATCATAAGATAGATAATAAGATTGGCACAATTTAATAATTAATTGTGTGTGTTATTATTTTTATTTTTATATTTCTGTATGTTCTTCATTGCTAATAAAATCCAGTCCATTTTAAAGTCATCAATTGAATTTATTAGCACAACATATATAGGTAGTGAATTTCTCATATTTATTGTTTTTACTGTAAGGAATACTTTTTGCTGCTTTCCTCAATTCTCAATAGATCTTATTCTTATTATACATGCCTGTCAACCAAGGAGCAGTTTGTTTTGTCCCCATATGTATTGGTATAATGTTGCCACATCACCTCTAAGACACCTTTTTTTTCTAAAGCAAACAAATGCAACTTTTGTAGCCTTTCTTCCTACCCACAGTTCCATAGTGTCCTTTTTGGCAGCAGGCACCCATAATTGAAGGTGGGATTTTACCAGAAACATAAAGGAAAAATTCTCTTTTTGTCCCGTAAATCAACACCTCATTTGTATTCACCATTGCAACTGCTTACATGTAACACGGTTGCTAAGTTTATTGTCTACAATAATTTTAGGATCCTTCTTGTGTAGTGATTTCCCTAAAGTGGCCATATTTAAGGTATAATTTGATCATTTATGTAGGGTTCAGCCTAGGGTTAAATGGGCCTGGATTTCTTTGTTGCTCTTCACCAGGTCACAACATACAATGTAGCATAATACTCTAACACACACTCTAGCACCACACACTAAAACCCACACTCTAACACCACACAACCAAAACACATACTTTCTTTGGTCTGAATTTCTTTGGTGCCCCTTTGCCAGGCCCCGGCACACAATGTAGCCCCACACGCTAACACACACGCTAACACCATACAATAACATAAAGACACTTTCTAACACCATTTACTAACACCCACACTCTAAACATCATAAACACGCACACTTTCTTTGTCCACTGCAAGAAATACATTAAAAAAGAAGTTGACCCAGAATTGCATTGCATTTTGAAAGTGGGGCTTACCAGCAACTTATAAGGAGGAAAAAATATTGCAGCACTGTTGCTATGTTTATTGTCTACGATTATTTCAGGATTGCCTAAAGCAATCCTATCAAAGGTATAATTTAGACAGCACCTTGAGAAATTACACTTACCCCTTGTATTTGCTGCGTGTTGCTTTTTGCTTCAACTAACATCAGATATTTTGTACAGAAATATTAATATGAGATTATAGCTATATTATTAGACCCTGTGGATGTTCTTATCATGTAGACAGTTGCACTTGTGATTAAAATTATTGATAATTAAATCTGGATGGGGTGATCTTTAATGCCATTTTAGTTGCAAGCAGACGCTTAGAAGTCGTCTCTAGCTGGTTTACATATAAGTTAATTAATAATAGTAATTTTCACAAGGATATAGGATTCTCACAATGGGCATTTCACGTCTATTCTGTTTATATATTATACTTTTAACTCGATACATTATTCTGCTATTTGTCCCCTGGCTTATTTTTTCCTTTTTAAAAATAAATAAATAATGTAACAAATATTCATTTTGTATATCTATTTACTAGATATCCTCTGGCCACGTAAAATAAATATATAACAGCTACATTATTATCTTACAATCTGATGTCTGACCTTTGAACTCATTTATATCTTGCTTCACTGCTCTTCCTTCTTTTTCACATTTCACCCAAAATTGCTTTTTCATAGCATTGCCCTTTTCAGATTGTTACATAGCTTACTGTCTCACCTTAAATATCCATCTACAAGCGCAAGAGGGTTTATCATACTACAAGGTTATTTCAAGGCTAAATGGAATTGGCAAAATAGAACTATTAACGTCGTCTGCCGTCTGCTTTTTGCCACTTTTCGTATTCCTTCTTTTATGCAGTGAAACAGTATAGTTTAAAATACATCCAAGCCTCGATGTAGTATATAATATTAGCAATACTAAAAACGTTTGTGAATTTTCAAATGCTGCAGGGAGTATGCTGTCTGCCATTTTTGTGCGCGTGACTGATACAGGAGGAAGTGATACAAAACTGTACAAAAAGTGATGGGTATATGGAATAGCCTTCCAGCAGCAGTGGTAGAGGTTAATACAGAAAGGAATGTTAAGCCCTAGACCCAAGAGGGCAATCTTCCACCCTTGTTCAGCAACAAGGCAGTCGAGTATTCTGGCCTAGACTGACTAGGCCCGGGCCTAGGGCTGCAGGTCTAGGGTGCAGAGGCCATTCTGACATATAACAGGCACTGATCAATAGGCCACTTAAAAGGCAAATCGCTGAACTGACCCATTAACAGTATGGAGGGAGTGCTGAGATATGACATCATATCCTGATGACAACTAGAAAGGACTTTGGCACGGAGGGGCCCAGGGATCCTACAGCCGCACCAAAGGTAAATATGCCACTGTGCAGCGTGACCACTGCCCCTCTGGACCAGCTGCCCTAGGCCTAGTTGGTGGTAGGATAGGTGAATATATGGGATTTGTATGGAATCGGCAAAGCAAACGACCACAACCCATATCTGTAAGTAAGACACAATCTCTGCGATGAAAGTCTACTTTTGCAGTTCAACGTTCTACACAATTTTAATGACAAATCTTTCTCCTTTGGCACACCTTTAAAGTTTATCTCATTTAACTTCAAGGAACCCTTAGTTTGCAAATAATGAGCGTTACAGTGTAAAAATGTAAATCCATGTGTGAATTATAGGGCAAATAAGACAGATTTCACATTAAATGGAATTGCCTCATTTTTGAAAAGTAATTCATTGATCTCATGGAATTAGCTGTAATAATTGATCTTTTCATGTGTCCGTTTACTCAGTCTGGGTGTTTGACACCATTATACACAGCCAACAACGCTAAAAATACATCAAAACATAGAAGCAATGTATGGTGCTTACAGATAACCGAAATACACATAGCAAAGAACTGCAAAAAATGTAAAAAAAATATAATGTGTCAAAGTAATTTTATAATCAAATGCACAGAACAAAACCACAGCCTTTCATTGACCTAACTTGTGCTACTACATCTACTTTCATGTGAATTCTGAGATTTCATGCTCAATATTTGAATCCGCTAGAGATTAAGATAAAAGAAAACAAAGGGGGAAAAAAAGATTAAAAAGAAACGATTTTCCTTTTAAAAATTTCAAACTATTACCTTATGTTTTATGCGGCATGAAAATGCTGAGCCATAAAAAAAATAACAAAAATCCCATATTGTATTCCTTTTTTAGTAGATAAGATCGGCACATTATGAACAGGCTAATTCAAATTCCATCTCGATATCTGCTGGAAACGTATTTGTTTTTCACATGTTTTGATTTAAGCATGAGCAAATGCCACGCTGCCTTGACTCACAGAAATGCACTGCGTTATTACCATGTCACTGATGCATTAACTCTTTGCCTGGGCTGGACATGTTATAATCTGGAACAGACAGCCACAAAAAAAAAAAAAAAAAACGTAAATAGCAAAAGTAAATTAACTAGATATCCCGAAAGCGAGAGTACAAAACTACCTGTGTATTGTATATTACATACTGTATAACAGATAAAAATTGCTTTCCGTTCTCCTAAATAAGGAATAGATTTGGAGAATTTCTCTACTTTTGTTCTCATCATTCAGCAGTGGAACACAATTTGGGCATAATTTCAGCAACATCCCATGTCTTGTAAATGTTTTCATGTGTTGATATTATCGGGTTTTTTTCCCTCAAAAATCCTTTTATTGAGCAAAACAGAATAGGTAATACATTATGGAATGTAAATAAAAATTGCGTGACAAATTAAAAGATAGCAGCCGAAAAAATTACAATAAAATTCCTGGCCATAGAAAAACCCCATTGTTACAGGGAAAGGAAAATACTATATGATCAAGTATATCCGGGGGATGCAGACCAGGATATGTTAGTTTGGCCGATTCCCACTTAAAGGCTAGTTCTTCAACAATGTTGGAATGTGACCTGAAAGCTACAACGCTTCGGACTTGTCTTAATTTATATTACGGCCAAAAAGGGCCAAATAGCTCAAGACCAATGTTTTTGTCTCTGGTGGTTCCCCCCCATAAACAACATCATGATTTCTAAAAAAAGATGTCATCCTCATTTCACCAGAAAGAGCTCTAAATTCCAATAAAATCGAAACCAAACTGATTTTGCTAATTAAATATTAAAGTGCTGATAAATGCATGTTGCTCCAGACTGCATTGATTAAAATTCAACATCCATCACTGCTTGCCTAGTTTGGACTAGTTTTGAGCAATTGTGCGCAGGTTGGTTTCTGGAAATCTAATTTTTCACTTAGCTGAAATATGAAGGAAGATAAATTCTTAGGGTAAGATGTAATTTGTGAAATTCTTGTTGTATGTTACATGTGTAAGATTTCTTCCTACATGCGGTTTGTCTTTCTTGTCATGCTTGTATATTTTGCTTAATTTTCTGCTCAATAAACTCATCTGCCGGTGTTTTTTTGTAAAACAATTATTGTTCTGCACGTGAGAAGATAAATCATTCATGCAGAATAAAAATGAGCAGAAAAATTGCATGCTTTTATTTGTCGTTTGCACTGGGTTACCAACCGACACATAAATAATCAAAACGGCAAAAAATAATTCAACTTTTTAGATTTTGTGAAACCACATTTGAAACATTTGGTTACTAAACAGTTATATGAAGATGGAAAAGAAGAAATGTCGGTCCGCTAAGCTAGTCACAGGCTCAAATAATACAAATGCATAATACGAGGCCTACCAAACAGGTGTAAGCATGCTGCAAGAAACAGTATATTGGCTGTACAATGTATACAAAAAACAAAAACTGTCTGCGCTTCTTACCCTAATAAAGTTGGCAACAAATATATAAACATAATATAAATGAGAGCTTTTGGTTATATGAATTGGCCAAAGCATAATTAAGCTCACCCGCCACGTCAAGGCACACTCTCAATAGGGTGAGAACCTACTCTCACCTCCTACATAGTGGGCACACAAAGCAGTTTATACTGCTACCAAAACCTTATTAATGTATTGGGGGAGGTGCAATTAAACCTCCTCCCTATTAACCCCTGGACAGCAAGCTGCAACCAGACTGATGAGGAGCCAACAACCTCAAATATGTGCAAACAGGGAAAAGAAAAAATGTCGGCGCGCTAAGCTTTACCAAAACCTCTCATTTATATTATGTTTATATATTTGTTGCCAACTTTATTAGGGTAAGAAGCGCAGACAGTTTTTGTTTTTAGTTATATGAAGATGTCTGGGAACCACTATAATTATAAGACTTGTGCACATCGACCAAAAACTATTTGGACACATTTTTGTTTCATTTTGGTCGAAAAACGAATTTAGTTTCCTGCCCTTTCAGTCTGGATGAAATTCAGAGGGCTTCTTCCATTTTGAAACAAAAATCACTCTCTCACACACTCTCTCAATGTCTCCCTACCTTCTCCGCTAACCACTTCCAATTCCCCTCTCTCCTTTTACTTGTCATGCCTCTTTGTTCTCTTGGTGTGTGTCATGGGAAAAGACTCCAGGAGGCCAGGTTAGCAGGGGGAAAAGCAGACAGAGAAGAAGACAGAAGAACAAGAAGAGGCAAGACAAGAAGCCGAGATGGGGACACAGAAGCGGTTGGCGGAGAAGGTAGGAACAATGGCAGAGAGAGAGAGCGCGAGAGAGAAAGTATGAGAGACTGTGAGAGTGGAAAAAAAAGAAATGCAAATAAAAATTTGGAGCTCTCTGCTTCATTTTTGTCTGTTTCGTTGCAGGGCCGGGTTTTTCACATTCGTATGAATTAACGAAATTGGCAGATTTTGTTAACACTTAAATTCATATGAATCCGAATGCAAAAGTATAATGTTATTCTAAAAAATAAAAAAAAGTATAATAAGTGCAGGAAATGTCCACACCTAACATGCTTTGCTAGCTCAGCCCATGAATACGACTAGCCCCGTCACTATGTGAAGCCACTAGCACAGGTCACTCCTCCTGGTTCCTCTCTTGCTCAACTAAACCCAGCAGGTTTTTGAACATTGACATGATTTTATGTATACATGTATAAATGACAGATTTTCCCATGCCTTCCATTAAACATACATAATTTCAGAATCAAAGTGTTTAATTATTTAATAGAACAGAGAAGACTGTAATTTCTTTTTTACCATGTATATTGATGATTAATTATTTTTGTAATATTCTGATGAATTATTTCTGTGTTTCTGCTTAATCAACATGCATACTGTGAAATATAATTGCACTTGGAAGAAAATTAGAATCTCAGGAGATAAATTACTTTGGTTATTAAATTAAGAATAAAGTAATAACATTCACATTCTGAAGTGGAGTTGTAGATTTATCGTTTCTTGTGGTTTAACAACCTTTTTAACGTAGAGGAAAAACATGATAATAGCAAGTATTTGAGAAGAAGAATGTTGCATTTTTTATCGTTCACCACTGGGTTTTAGAATTAGCAATACATGAAATCATGTACAATCCAAATATTGTGCATTAGCTTGGGTTCTTTGAACCCATGCATTTTGTTGTAGCTGTTGGAGTAGAAGGAGGGCTTGGAAGTGATCTAAACTGCCAAGACAGCATAATTAAAGCCACATACAAGTTGGTAGAGTATCAACTTTTTATAATTGCCATTATTGGGATAGCAAACAGAGTGCAAGAAGTACTGCTTTATCTTGGTGTGAGTTTAAAAAGATATACTGCAAATGAGATTTTTAATAAGAAATTATTTTAAAACGTTAGTCTCCACATTTCTTATTTCCAAAGTCTATATATACTAAGAAGGGAATACAGCTTTTATATCCACAGGGAATTCACTCTATGGAGGTTCTTGTGGAATTTCCACATGAGGGGAGAGGGCATAAAGTTTTGTATGTTTTTTCATTTTTGCGCCATCCCTTAGAGCCAAATCTTGAAACAAAAGTCCTACTTCTATAAAAAATCTGATTTTACAAATAAGGAGTATTTAAATTATATATCTACTCAACTTGTTTGTAGTCATCACAGAACCCCTGTTTGTGAATCCAGCTGAGATCTGATATTTTAGCATGTGCAATAATAATGCACTGATTATAAAGATTATACTAGTCTACCATGCACTAGTGCTTTATCTTGAATGTAATTGACTGAAATGTATTTATATTTATTCATAATATTTCACATGAAATGCATTGCATTTCTCATTGCCTGACTGTGTTAATAGTTTACAGAAGTTTTGTCTTGTGTTTCACATATTACATTTGATATAACGGATGAGAAATTATGTGGCATTAAGTTCTAAATATGGAAACAAATGGAATGTTTAGGATGCTCCTCTTTGGGTATTATTCACTTATTCACAATCTGTCAAGCTAAGGATTAACCTAAATTGGAGGAGAGGGCATGCAAAATAAAAATTCTCAGGTCCTCATTTTTCAAAAAAGAAAACGAAAAACAAACAGTGGGACAAATGAACATTCTTTGAAACCTCTGTTAACCAAGGCAAAGGTGTAGATGATGGCCCCCTACTTATCCAATCCCATGTGCAGTAGGGGTAATTCAATATTGATGAATACAATAATATTGTTATATTTAATATTGGTCTGAAAATATTGGCCACACAGACACCCACCTCTCCCACCACTGCGTGCCCAGAGAGGGATGGGGGCTTAAAATAACAGAAATATAACAGCGCTCAGCAGGACAGTGGGTTTGTCACCGCAATTCTGCGGTCCTGATTTCATTCTTCGGTGTCTGGAGTAAGTACCTAAAGCTTCAATTATCAAATTAAAATCCTAATTAAAAATCAGTAAATAAAATGTAAATATAATGAACAGCAAAGCGTCTTGTGGTGATCACATTTTTTAAAATAAAGCTGTGAGTAGTATACAGTACAGTGGAAGGGTTAAATGTGCTGTGTGGTGTATGGAAGCTGTTCGACCAGCTATCGCTGTCATGTCTTTACAGAAGCGACAAATATTACACTGACACAAAGAGTTCAAAGAGATTTGAAGGACCATGCCAAGACAGCTAGCTACCTGACAAAACGATCTGGGGAGTGTTGGTCACCTGGCAAAATGTCTTGCAGACTTGCAGAATGTCAGGGTCTGAAGACTGTGAACTACAGGTGGACATGTATGAAAATTGTGGATTTTTTTGTTGAAATAACATTTTAAGATCAGTATTGATCCAAATTAATAATTTTGTTTTGTATCTTTTTTTATTTTTTTTTTATTTATGTAGCTCTAGTCAGAGTTAACCTCTGAAAGCCCAGAGGGAAGGGCAGTTCTTTAAGCCATGGTTCCCCATAGGTTTCCTCCAAAAAATATCCTATTTCCTCTCCTGTGCGCTGAGGAATGACTCTTTGTGAATCCAGAGGTAGCAACTTTTCTGTCCCTCTGTTTCCACCCATACTATGTTTCCTAATACATAATAAAGTTTGGTTTGTCCCCATAATCAATGTTGTCTATGAGTAATTCTTTGAAAATACTAAAAGGGATTAATCACCTCGTGTGAAATGTATTATTTCCATACGGCTGCACTAATATACAAATGAACATTCTTGTTCATTTGTAGCAATATAATTTTATTTCATATATATTTGGTTTTACTGTGCAAAAGACATTTTTTATTTATTAATTGTAAAACCATATAATTGTCTATGCTCGCCTCTCATTTTTTCTTCATTCTGTGTTTCTCTCCTCCCTTCATTCTTCTCCTCTTTTCTCATATCCCAATCCTGTCTCCTCTCACTCAGCTTTCATTTATTTTTTCTCCTCCCTCCTTCTAGTGAACAACATGCAAAACCAGTTTGTTGTGAATTATAAAACCTTAACCACTTCCCTGGGAGTAACCATTCAAATATTGTCCAGGAAATGGTTCTGCAAAAGGTGACAACCCTAGTGCCACCACAACATGATACCCTGTGTTAGCAAAAGCGTGCAAGATAGAAGTGTCAAAAACAAGGTTCACTTAGGGCATTAGAAATCCTACACCCAACCCTGTTAGTAAAATATGAGTAAACTTATTTTTATGTGGATTGAGCATAATCCTTTCGTTGCTCAGTGAAGCAGTTCAATATTTTTTATTTTGTAGGCTCAGCTGTAGTTCATGGTTGAAAAATTCACCATCCCTATATCACAAAGGCCCCAGTAACCAATATCTAGATGACTAACGAGAACCCAATGACTGGAACTGGAACACTGAGATCTTGAAGTTTTTTTTTAAATGAGTGTGCAAAACAAAATACTGAGTGGTGACACATTATACAATAAATTCAATATTTAGACAATGATCCATGAGATTACAAGGTCAAAAGGCATTTAGTACTGCTTCAAAAGCAAAGGTTTTCTATAAATCTACCATATATTTTTAAATGCCACTGTAAAATTGGTGATATTTGTAAGCCAAATACTCTCCCAAGAGTATTAATGCTAAAAGAACCAAAATGTTGCAGTTATTTTAGTGCATCTGTATCATTAATAATTATATATATATATATATATATATATATATATATATATATATATATATAGCATATTACTAGTATGGCCACATCTGACTAAAGTTTGAGATAAATAGCATGAACATTCAACCTATTATCCAGCAGTGATAAATTTAGACTGGAGGCTACAAGTGGTGATACGTACAAATCAAAATCTGTATGGAGAGTTTGAATAGTTTGAATAGAATTTAGATGATATATAGAACAGATCAATTGTAAATAGAAGATTTCCCTATCTGACTGAATCCCTTGTCATCATAAACAAACTGAAAATAAATACTGCATATATGCCATATAAGGTATTGAGCCACTCAAATGTTTATTATAATGGATTTGTAAGTAAATGTTGAATATACACTATATGGACAAAAGTATTGGTACACCTGACTATTACAACAACAGGGACTTTTTGACAATGCATTCTGAATACATAGATATTACTATGTAGTTGGTCCCCCTTTTGTAGCTATAACAGCTTCCACTCTTGTGGGAAGGCTGTCCACATTCATCCAGTAGAGCATTCGTGAGGTCTGGGCTAGAAGGCCAATCTCTGTTCCAGTTCATCCCAAAGGTGGGGTTGAGGGCTCTGTGTGGGCCGGTAATGTTCTTCCACACAAAACTAATCCAACCATGTCTTTATGGACCTTGCTTTGCTTTGCAAGGTCATGCTGGAATAGAAACGAGCCTTCCCCAAACTTTTTCCACAAAGTTGGAAGCATGGCATTGTCCAAAATGTCTTGGTGTGCTAGAGCATTAACATTTCCCTTAATTGGAAGTAAAGGGGCTAGAACAACCCCTGAGAAACAACCTCATCCCATTATCCTCCTTCACCGAACTTTACAGTTGGTGCAATGGCAGGTAAAGTTATCCTAGCATCTGCCAAACCCAGATTCGCCCATCCAGTGGCAGCATGCTTTACACAACTCGATCCGACTCTTGGCATTGTATTTGGTGATGTGAGACTTGCATGCAGCTGCTCAGCCATGAAAACCCTTTCCTTGGAAGTTCCTGACGCATGGGAGTGCTAATGTGCTTGGTGACTTTTACCCACCATGCACCTCAGCCATCGGTGACCCCACTGCTCCCACAGCTAAGGGATCTCACAGTGTGACCTGGAGAACCAGAAAAGCAGTCCCCAAGTGAAACCCAAAAGTATTGGGACACACCTCTTAATTATTGAATTCAGCTGTAGGTAGCTGGAGCCTGGAAGTTCCCTGGTATGCTGTCACCATAGAAACTAATAGACTGGCCCAACCAGCAGCGAGCATTCCACTTGTTGCTATAGTATTATTAGAGTTTATTTTATTAACACGTCAAAATAGTTTATTAGTCCTTAATGCCTTCCCTTGGGAGCCTCTAAAGCTTTATTCTTTAATAATACAATATTCTGTCTGCTTTACTCACCATCTTCCACCCTCACTTGAGGTAATGAGTTAATAGGTAAATTATAAGAACAGTGAGCAAATGGGGAACCAATTTTTTGCTATTTTTTCTATAGAAATCCTAGCTCTCTGCACATTAGTCTAATTGAAAAAAGATGGCTGCCATTAGCACTTTACTTACACTGGTTTGGTTTACACAATACATATTGACAGAAGACAATAGATTTTGTAAAATAGATTAAAAACTTTCTTAACGCTGATGTCTGCTGCTGAGCTGCCTTTGGATTCTTTCTAAAACTTCAATTCTTAGGTAAGCTAAATTGATCTCTAGGCTCCTATCCATCTTTGCACATCAGGTTCCTAATTCTGAGATGCATCTTCCTGGTGACAAGCAACACTATGGATTAAGAGAGAAATCATGCATACACAACTCACAAATCACTAAAAAAGATTTGCTTCTGGCTTGACTGAAATCTCCAGAGAAATTTCTTAGTAACTGCCACAGTATAGATCTTCACCAAGACTGAAGTGCATGAAATAGCAAGTCCCAGTGGCCTAACCTACCCCTTTCTACCTTAGTGCAGAAATTACAAGCGGCTCAAGAGGAATACGGTAAAGAATATCTGCTTTCTTGAGGATATAATTTATCTGTACAACCCCCAGTTATTCCAAAACAGAATTTGGAATTACGACTCTTCCTGCTTTCTGACGCTATTGATAGAGCTGATATCTGATTGTAACTATATATATAATGTAACCATCTATAAATTCGGTATGCATGGTAATTAAATGTTTTCCAAGTATATTAGAATTATACTATTATTAGCGTTAAATATGTCTTTTGCAATCATGCTGTCTTGTAAGGGTAAATTGTGTATTTTCCTGGAGGTAAAATGGAGATTTAACAGATTTAAGAGGCAAATCATCAAGCTCAATTATCAAAACTAACTACAGCTTGTGTTTTTTTTTTGTATCTCAGGCAACATCATACATTTGAAGATATTTTGTATTAATGTAACGAATTCAAGGACTATTTTACCTCGGGAAAACTAAATTGTGCAAAAAGGTGACAAAACTAGCATTAATTAGTAAAATTTATTGAAGTCCTCTCCCTACTGTTTCTCCCCCCCAATTCACAATATCCATATAAACAGTGCCAGAAAACAGGGGAAGTAACAACAACTTCTACAACAACATATCGTAGGGGCAAAACCACACAAACTGTAATAATATGAAGTTGAAATGGCTGCTAAGAGCCCAAGAGAGCTGAGTTGAAAACCAAAAGAAATTTTAACCTTTCCTAGATAAAACCATAACATTTTGACAGTAGATAAGAATGATGTAGCCCAAACTGAATGTCAATTTTGCCTGCTGTAAAAACCTTATGTTAAGGATAGCCTGTTCAAATGTCGGTGTATTTACTAAAAAGTGGGGTAGTGAGTTAAGGGTTAACTGACAAGGCTGAAGTTGCATGCTAACAGCTACAAAGCAACTAGTATGTTTACAAATATATAAGTTGCTTGCTAGTTCTTGAGACTTGCATGACGCTCGAAGGCAAATTCATGCAAAGTAAAGGAAAACTTGCACATCCTGGTCTGCACCCCACAACATAAAAAAAAAAATCAAAAATTCCCCTTGACTTCCTGTTAACCAAGAAAGGGCCGACAATTGCCCTCCTCTTCTTATACCATATGTACAGTAGGATAGAAGGTAATAAATGATGCACCTTGAGAGATTATAGATCTCTCCTATACATTTACCCCCTGCCTGAGCCCATTCTATGGTTAAAAGGTGATAAATGAAATACCTTCAAAGGCATATTGTTCTTACTTTACATTCCATCAACATTATAACATGTCAACATACTTTGTGAGCTGAAATTCCACATGAATTGTACTTTTATCCTGTAATATTTACTTATTTTCATTTAGTGTTGCTTTGAAACATATCACACATATCTCCGTAGGTTTATTGAAGATTCCTACTGTTTGAATCTCCGCTGTCCATGTATCCGTCTAAACCTAAAATGACCACGTCACAAAATGGCGAGTACTCTTAGAAAATAGAATATTTATAGAACATCATGTTTGATCCTTTGGAAATTGCTAAAAGCCCTTGTTACCACCATAAAGTCAGTAGAACAAATTAACATTTGTTCTTAACATTTGCTAGTAAACCAACAGTTAAAAACTAGTGTCTTTAGACATTAGACAACCGGAGCAAAGAGACGACCGATTCTCAATGAAATAATCTGTTTTACACAGAATTTGTTTTACTGTGAGGAATAGTGTGGTTCATTAAAGGGCAGTTACCGATAGTATTTTTGTGTTTTGATATCATGCATTTCCTAAATCTGGCCAAAAAATGAAATAAAACTGCGTAAGGATACTGATTATATTTTCCGAGGCTGAATCTTGTGTTCCTTTAATGGGCTTTGCTAAGACAGATCAGCTTGAGGCCTATAAATTTCCTCTTATGACCTTTTGCATTGCTCCTTGGTTTTCATGTATGAGGACAGGAGATGTCATAAAAGTACTGAAGGGACAAAATACTCATTAGCCGGCTACTGCAGATAGCTTCAGAGCATGTGGGGATACTAGGGCTTTACTAACAAAGGAAAACTAGGCCCTTGAGAATAACCCAGTAGTATGAAGAAAGCAAATCATGGATTAGGAAAAAAAAACCCACATATGTTTCAGATATTACCAGCTGCAGATGAAAATAAAAAAAGCAAGAAGTTGAGAATAAAATTGCTAAAAAAAAAATAGGTTAACATGGGTAGAATGGCATTTTTAATTACACACTGCCTTTGTATTCAAATGAAACCGATGTTTAATTTTATATTCTTAATGTCAAACAAGGTAAACACTTCAATTAAGATGATTTTAGGAATATCTTGTCATTTGAAATTGTATAATTATACATTATTAACAAAATGGGGTTAATAATAGGCTTAATGATAACAAGATGAGCAGAAAGTAAATATTACAATGTGATTGAGTCACTAGAACCTGAGTACTTGGTAAAATTAAAGGGTTAATTCGACAAAAAAACCTAGGCACTGCTTGCGTGCACATTCTTGATAAAATCAACTTACAGTAAATAGGTGTGTGAGTGCTTGCAGCTTTAAAATTTGCAACTTTGAAACAGATTTAAATTCACATCCTCCCTGTCCCGTTGTCCAATAGTTTTTTTTGTTTTTTTAAAAAAAGATTAAAACAAAAAAAGGGCATTTTCAAACCAATGGCCCTTTTTAATCTTTGTTATTGTTCTGGATTGATTGCTGTGTGCCAAGCCAGCCTGGTCAGCAGGTGGCAGCATAGATCAACTGTGTCTACTATTATGTTATTTTGAAAAGTTTGGTATCTCTAGTTCTTAGAAAAAGTGAATGTTCTTGTTTTGCAGCCATTTTGTCTGTCCAATAATTCTGTTATACTAAATGTTCCAATATACTAACGATATCATGAGCGGAATTGTCTTTTACACCATAGGGTTAATTAACCTCCACTCTTGCACATGGGATGGGGAAGAGGAGGTCCCTTGATAGTAAGGGGTACAGGTCAATTCCTTTTTTTTCTGTGCAAGGGGGTTTAATGTTGTTTGAGCAACAAAGCATTTAGGGATTATTGTCACCTCGTCGCCGTTAATTTTGCCACATCACCCAGTGATGTATCTAGGGAGGGTCCTGATCTACAGCACCACCAAGGTAAAAGTGCAAAAATGCTTCCCCAAACCCCACCCATCACAATTATTTTGCAAAGGGTGGTCCATCAGGTATGAAGAAGATAGATTCGGGTTTTCTTCCATACAGTTTGTCTATGTTAATTGAAATTTGTTTTAGAAGATTCTAAAAGTATATTTTTTTAATCTTTGGCTTTGAACTGTTTTATTTTGTACAAGTAGAAATTTAAAGAATAACACAATTGGAGACCTTATTGTACTGTACAAATTGTTGTCACCTAGGATCTATGACTTTGAACTGCCTTGTAACTCTAGTGTCCTATAATTCCCTGCATCAAAAAGGTTAGTTCAAGTTAGGTATGCTACACAATAGAACTATATAGTGCCAATTTTTACACAAAAAATGTAAGTAACATGAACATAACAAAAAAAACACTTTTTAAAAAATACATTAGATAAGTATTATTGACAAGGAGTCTGGAACACAGTTAACCTCAGTGTATAATCTATACAGTGCAATAAAGGCCATACACATCTACAGTCTGAATTGCATATGGGGCATTGCTAGTGATGGGGTAAGAAAACAGTATCCAGAACACTGTGTGAACCACCTTATTGTCCTAAGAATAAAATACATGTGCTCAGAGAACGCGGTTTTATGAAGGAAACGTGAGACACAATTAAAGCTATAAATGAATGGATTATAATCAATTACACCATAACGCTTTACAGCAAGAGGCTGCAAGACGATGATGGTCTGATAAAAGGCAGGAATCCTATGGGATCAAATAGATGAATAGGAGAAAAATGCTGGAAGATGAGGTCATCTTAGACAGTGTGTTAAAAATATCGAAGGCACATGTTACATAAAATGGTCACGTGCAAGAACAACACAGGACCACGGGGACTAGCATGTAGTGTACGTACAATGTAAAGAAGAAGCTGCATGGTAGCATAAATAAAAGTAAAAGGGTGCATGACATGGACTTTACACTAGGGCATAAAATCTACAAACACACCGCAGAAGGAAGACTCCGCAGGAAAAAAAACAATCCTGGGCTGTATTCAATGCTGTTTATAAGTCTCTAAATAAGTTATTTGATTTCATTCATTTTATAATTTCGAATGTAAAATAATGACATTCCATACAATAATAGGTTTCAGCTCAATTAATGAATCTGTGCCAAGGAGCCTAGCTATGTTACATTACCCTGTGATGGTAGGTCAGCAGCTTGCATGGAGCATGTGAGGTACACTGATGGCATGGCTCTTTGTGAGGTGAGTGGGAGGGCAAGGTAAGGAGATGGAAGAAGCTGCTCGGATGATGGGAGAGAGTAAGGTTGTTTATGTATGTATGTATGTGTAAGTGTATGGTGGCAGTGTGAGCACATGTTATTGTATGGTGTTAGTATATGGTGTTACCATTTGTGTGTGAGTGTATGGTGTTAGCATGTGTGTGGATGTTACTGTATAGTGTTTGATCCTTTCTATTCTTTTTACATCGGAGTTCTACATATTCCATAAATTTGTTTTGGACAGGACTGATATGTACACATTGTTCCACTTGGTTCAACTGAATGCTACCAGCACAACCCCCCCGCCCCCACGGGCAAAAGAAGACCTGAAATGCAATGAAAGTATAGCTTCCTTAACCACAATGAGTAAATAGAAAGTTGAAGAGCAAGGCAGGCTTCATGAAGGCTATCTATGAAGTACAAAGATGTTTCACATATACCTCCAGGTTGATGAGTACTGTATACTGTACATGGAGAATAATTTATGACAGGCTAGCAGCAAAATCAGTTTATGGAAACCAGATTAACAAATCTTATGATCTATGGATGCCAGTGGCTAAATGTAATTCTTGTTTAGACGTATGCTTCAGAAATGATAATTCCACCTCTGAAATGCCTGTTAGTCTTAAAAGCATATAAATTGTTAATAGCAATTTAATGCAATAAATGCATATGACCCATGATAATTAGGGTCTTCAAAGAAAAATTTCAAGGAATAATTTGCAGATGTGTTAAAAGGTATGGTCTATTAACCAGGAGAATACAGTATTAAATTAAAACCATATGCTCGTTTAGCGATTCATACACCAAGAAAGGTACCAGTTTCAATTAAAGACAGGCTGAAAGAGTAACCAATGTATGGTAAGTAATGAAAGTGGTCTGACCGAGGGGGCAAGCACTATTGATGTAGCAGAGAAGAAAAATGTGGTTTCTTTGCAAATACATGAAGAGATACAGTATAAGTAAGTAAAAGGTAAACTTCAGCCCTCATATGCACTTTAATGTATCAGATGGTTGAATGTCACCTTGTAATTAATGTTTTTTTTTTCATTCAAAAGCATTTCATTCATTCTATTCACCAGTGAGCAAGCACAAAGTACTCACCAATCACTAGCGACGGCGCTACGTCCCACAGTTTCCAGAGAAATACATACATATGAAAATACTTACACATGTTTTCTTTGGGGCTATACATTATACTCTATGCATTATATAAGGCCAGCCAAGTTTTCCTTCAGCAGAACCTCACAAGAGTTGGTTCTTTGCAAATGTACAGTATAATAAAAGAAGTTTAAACCACAACTCTGCCGGAAATCCTCCTATCAGCTCCCCTTTTAGTAAATTGACCCTTAAAAAAGCATTGTTTCTATCAATATGCAACCTGCCTGCAAATATCTCCTATAGCTGATAAGCATTATGTCCATTTATCTATGATCACAGAAACATTTAATTGGATAAAATAAACTTTCTTACACTTTGATTCACGCACGTCTCTTCCAAACTCCTATAAAACAATAATACAATTCCAGCATTTATAACTTCACTACGATAGGGACCAACAAAGCATTTTACAGGACTCTAAAGCAATATAGTGGTTAAAACAGATTGCACCATAAAGTAATTTTATATAGCAATAAATGCTTTATGCCCTAAAGTCATTTTTCTATTTTGCCTTTTCTTTCCGTTTCACCCTCAGTGTTGTTTTTGCGTTGTGTTGTCATTTGGTACACAGATCATTGGGAGTGACATCTGGAGGCAGTTAAGGAAGAATAGCCCTACAATAGGAGACTCACATTCTGCAGCTAATATATGTACTGTAAAAAGTAACACATTCTATTCTAGCACTAAATTCTATTGTAATGCCTAATGGTATGTTTATCCAATTTACTTGTCTTTTTCTTGTATTAATACTGTATATATATATATATATATATATATATATATATATATATATATACATATATATATATGAAACCAAAGAAAAAATGGGCACTCACGGGTCTTTGCAGTAAAGTGCATTAAGCACAATTTTATTTCAACCAGCACAGCCAACGTTTCGGACCACCTCCGGTCCTTTCTCAAGGCCTTGAGAAAGGACCGGAGGTGGTCCGAAACGTTGGCTGTGCTGGTTGAAATAAAATTGTGCTTAATGCACTTTACTGCAAAGACCCGTGAGTGCCCATTTTTTCTTTGGTTTCATATATCTGGCTATTTTTGGAGCACCTGGGCAAATAAAAGCCTGTGTATATTAATAAATTCTCTGAGTGTGCAGCCGCTCCCTTTGGTTTGTACATATATATATATACACCATATTTGCTCGACAACCCCCACAAATTTGAATATTCATTTAGAAAAAAAAGAAAAAGTCTGACTACCCTATAAGAAAAAGGTTTTTTTAGTAAATATTTATTCACATGTAAACTATTTTTTTCATATTTAATATAAACTATGATTGAGAAAAATGCATTTTTTGTTTTTATTTCCTTTTATTTGCTAACCTGTGCCACCAGTTATGCACATCTGCCCCACGGCTTGCTACTCTACCCCCAGATATGACTTTTACCCCCCTATATGCCACACTGCCTTCCTGATATGCCACTTTGCCCCTATATGCCACTCTGCCCCCCAGATATGCCTTATACCCCTATATGCCACTCTACATCCCTGATATGCCACTTTGCCCCTATATGCCACTCTGCCCCCGATATGCCTTATTCCCCCTATTTGCCACTCTGCCCCCTAGATATGCCCTGTTCCCCCTATTTGCCACTCTGCACCCTGATACACCTTATTACTTGTCCCCCATGCTCCAGACTCCCTGGTGTCAAGTGAGGGTAGCCTGTAGATGTCTGTGCAATGTGCATGGACAACCTCCGATGTTACCCGGGACTTCCGCCGGGGGTTCTATGACTGAGCACCGGAAGGTCACGTCACGCCGGTGCTCCTTCATAGAAGCCCCAAATATAAGACGAGGGGTATTTTTTTTTAGAGCATTTGCTCTCAAAAAAACCTTGTCTTATAATTGGAATATATAGTATATATATATATATATATATATATATATATATATATATATATATATATATATAGCCTTTAAATCTGGTTTTCCATATTTTTTCCTTTCTCTAAATCTCTCTCTTCCCTGTCTCCTTAGTTTTTGGGGTTTTCTTTACATTTACAGCATATATATATATATATAATGATCACATGCAGGCTTCTATTATTACTTACAGATCCCTACTTTTTGCGAACATGCTTTTAGTGGACTGTCCTACTGTCCTGGGTAGTTGCCAGTTGACTTACCTTACTGGCCCACGGAGCATTAAAATAAATTGAGGTGTGTGCTGTTGTGCTAAAGCTGTGCCCGTGAGAGTGGTCTTCCTGTAAGGTGGGCAGGTGACCACTCCTTACATACATACACACACTGCTACCTGTGGCCAGATTCTGCTCCCTCCTCTTGTACCCATGACAGGTCCCGTGATTGTGACAGCTGAAATGTTGAGGGTATGCACATGGATGTGCTATAGTGTAGGAGTTCTCACAAGTTCTCACTAGCTATAATATACAGTACATGTGGCACATCCATCCTTGCTTAAAAGGCACCCAGTCCTTTATTAAAGTGTCTTGATTTTGGTATCACCACATTTGTAGTTGGTGATTTCTTACTGAAAAGACTTCCTTTGTCATGCTTGAAATGTCTTGAACTCGAAACCTAGGAACCCATGTTCTTCAGATGTTTCCTTTAGATGAACAGATCCTCAGAGATTTGTCTGTATTTAACTTCAAAATATTTGTATACAATTTACCACTTACTCAACTATTTTCTAGTTCAGATACAACTTTTCCAGCCTTTCTTTCTTATCAATGGGCTTGTCCAGTGTCACCAGTGACCAGTTCTCCTTTGTGTAATGAAATGTAGTGCAAAGCTATGGACATTTGTATTTAAACATATAGCCCATTTTTTCACATTAATAGTTTTAATTAAAAAATATTGATGGACCATTATTCTACATATAGACCTTAATGACTCTAATTTGCTTCTTTGTGGAGAATGAATCACTCTAATTAAAAAAAGAAAAAACAAAAAACTAATGACATGTTTATAATGATAATCAGTAGTTACAAGGTCTGGCTTGCCTGTCATTGAAATATTTACTTGTTAAAGAACCTTATCATTATCCACCAAACTCACTAGATCCAGAGTCTGTTTTTTACTCATAATGCAAAATATGTCTTTACCATAAGGGGAGAGATTTGCTTTTGGTGCCCCATTCATATAAGAATAAGATATTTTTACAAAACAATGTCAAAAATGTGAAGGAATATATCCAGAGAGATATTTAGTTGGACCTACTATTTGAAGGAATAACATTTGTAGATCTATGTCTTTTTGGTATTTAAAGGGTGTGCATGAATTTTGGGTAGTTGGCCTGCATGTAACTGGCACTCCAGAAACATGACATCTCATTTTCATATTTTGTGTATTATAATTTATGCAAAAAAACCCCCCAAAAAGTGTTGTTCTATGCACAGCATGCAAGATTGCTGTGGATTTTTGCACAGGTTCTCCAAAAGGTCTGAAAAAGAATTCGTTTAAACAGGGAAAAGAAAAAATGTCGGTGCGCTAAGCTAGTCACAGGCTCAAATAATACAAATGTATAATACGAGGCCTACCAAACAGGTGTAAGCATGCTGAAAAAACAGTGTATTAGCTGTACAATGTATACAAAAAACAAAAACTGTCTGCGCTTCTTACCCTAATAAAGTTGGCAACAAATATATAAACATAATATAAATGAGAGGTTTTGGTTATATGAATTGGCCAAAGCATAATTAAGCTTAAGTGAGCTTAATTATGCTTTGGCCAATTCATATAACCAAAACCTCTCATTTATATTATGTTTATATATTTGTTGCCAACTTTATTAGGGTAAGAAGCGCAGACAGTTTTTGTTTTTTGTAAAGAATTCGTTTAGCAAGATTCTCAAGATATCCCAATATCCCAAATGCGTAGGTTTGCCATGTTTTGGGGAATATAAAGGGCCAAAAGTCATAAGACCACTTTGGATACAAAATACATTTCTTTCTCAGCCATAAAACCAAACAAATGTTTAGCTGTATCTTAAAGATTTTTTTCCAACCTGTATAACATTAAT
Organism: Spea bombifrons; assembly: GCF_027358695.1. Taxonomy (NCBI): domain Eukaryota; kingdom Metazoa; phylum Chordata; class Amphibia; order Anura; family Pelobatidae; genus Spea; species Spea bombifrons. The sequence continues at coordinate 107,296,575 of NC_071089.1, forward strand.
CATTTAAATCCCCCCTCCAAACTATTCACTAAACCTCGATAACTCTAAATTGAATGACAATTTGCATGTTCTTGTGAACAAATTTGCTCAAAGATCAACCATCACCAACTATAAACAAATTACCCCTATTAACCATAGGGGAGTTAAGTCAACCTGGGGCTTTATTGTGACTAAATATAAAAAGTTAACTCTTAAGGGAGACATGGACCCCAAGCCTTGCCTCCCCTCAATTATTTGTTGGTGAGGCTGCTTGGGAGATCGGAGTGTCCCTTAAATATAAATACAGTATATAAAACTTACGGTGCCGTCTGTCCAGAGATTTATTTCATTTTCAATTTGATCCAAGAAAGAGTGCAGCATTCTATATATAACACATACACTGAATATTGTTACATCAAATTTCAATCACTTTTCATGTCTAAGACTGATTAAAACCATCGATGCATGAATTGTGTGAAAGTAGTAATGTTTGGTGAGATCCTCCAGAGAGTTGTACAAATGTCAGCATGGCCTAAAAATAAATGGTAACTTATGCTCAAAGTGCACTCGGTCTATATAATTATGATTTTAGCCCTCCTGTGAATCTTAGGTCAAGCAAAGCTTTTAAAGCAAAGAGAGCCATTTTTTTTTTTACATTTTAACCAGGGAATGGACATTAATCTTAATCTATACAAAAAGAATAGAACACTCTTGCTAGTAGCAGTGAAGGGATATTAAGTATTTCAGCACTTTGGACTCTCCAGCAACCCTTTGTAGATTAGACTGCCATCTCCACCAACTTCTTAGCCTAGGCCCACTTGGCCTAGATCAGAAAACACCAATCCTGGATACAATCCAGGTTTAGGAACCATGGTTGGTTCATATTTTTCCATGTGACTAATCTTTTCTACCTTATATGTTCGCTTATTAAAATGTATTAAAATGTATCACAAACACCTGTCTTCTCCAGGACACCTACAACACTATATTTAAACATTGGAGGTCACATAGTCGCTTACTAACTAACTACAATACTATTACAACATGTAAAAAAACTTGCGAAACCTAGAGATTCTGAAAGTAAGTTTTGTCAGATAAAGTAGAATAAGTTTAATCACTGCCACCCAGACAGTGGCCAAATATTAACCATCCCATTAGGAGATGTTTAATTAATTGAGCAAGCAATCAATCAACTGTGCCATATTTATTTTATGAAAAGTATTACTGTTTTAAATCAGAAAGCAACAAGGGATTAAAGTCGGTTTAAAGAGTATTCTTAGAACTTGGCCCATGCTGGTTTTCCACTGGTCATGAAATAGAGCAAGCCACTCATTTTCACCGTCGGATAATGCCATATGAACATTTTCTAATTTGATATTTCAGTTCTTGCAAAAGAACATCAGACCCGTGTTTCTCCTTATGTTTATGTGGATATGATTTCTGATTATTTTTCCTTTGGAAAGATCTAAATATATGCCCGGTCTATATATGAGTTTATCATAAGTTAAAAAAAATAAAAGAACTAAAAGCATGCTTCGGTAGCTGACAATACAACAGCATCTAACTGTAACAATGACAACCAACAGTGACCAACAAGAAAATATATTCACTCATTCATATTGACTTAGGTATTAGTCATGTTGATTCTAGTTTTGTCATATCCCATGACATTGGTGTTATGTAATAAAAGATAATGATAATAATAATAATAAGTAATAAATAATGTCTCCTTTTTAATCACTTCAGATATACTAACTTTTAGAATTAGTGATATGTGTTGACCTTGTAGCCTGTGAAATATGGACACCAATCATTAACTGGCTATAAAGTCTTGTGTAAGTGGCTGTAGGCTTTTCAGAATCAATAGTTACATTTGTTACATGTAAAAACAGCAACCATTAAGTATAGACAATCCAGAAAGAAGCTTCTGCTTACATACTAATTAATAAATAAAAAAAATAAAAAATAGAGTTTACAATGGTAAAAAATGGTCAGAATTCTTTAATAATGACCTTTAAAGACATTTTGACCAAATGATCCTTAAAGAGAAAGGTAGCTAAAAAACAAGCATCCCCTGTATCCATAAGAACCTTATAACATTTGAACGTTTTTTTTGGACAGGATGTTAGACATATAAAACAGCGTATTGAATGAAACCCTTCATTTCATTCACAATATCACTCGGGTGTTCAGCAGTATATAAAAAATACTTCCTTTTCTTATTGCGCCTCCGCAGCACGCTCCTTTAGCATTTTGACACCAATGATATGCACTTGCCAGGGAATTTCTTTAAGTATTTTGTGGCTCCACTTGGGGTCTAAACTCAAGGTCTCAGGGATTCTTTAGCACTTGGAAATCCTCTAATTTTAGTCCTCAAATGTAATCTGAAACTTGCCTGCAGTTTAAGGCCAATGATTTACCCTTCTAAGCCATGTGAAGCTGATCGATACACAATACAGACGACTCAAACTGTGTTTTACAGCAGAATTCTGCTCTTTAAGCATGACTCAGAAAAGCCTCACTAGCATAGGTAGCAAGTAACAAGGGAAATTAATATATCTATCTGCTACACATAACCTTATTGAAAATATTGAATATGACATAGATGTGAGTTAAAGTACCTTTTACCTGTTTTATTATTTATTGATTTATAAAGTGGCATCATATTCTGCAGCACTGAACAAAGGATAAAAATTACATAAATATTACGTAACAACGAGCTTCCATTCTAGATACAATGTTTTTACAGGGAATAGAGGTTTCTTTCTGTATCTGCTCTAGTGATTTATATGTTATTATTCTTCTTTTTTTTCACAAAGGATGTGTGTTAAACCTCTGAGATTTGAATGACCACTTTAGGTCACTACAAAGGTGGATAAATAATAGGTTTGATTCTTTCTTTGTGGTAGCAGTTGTCACTTTATTATCTGTTGTATACACACATTCTATCACTCTACTCATAGGTCTTTCTGTATCGCCGCATTAATACATCAGGATTTGAAAGGAGTTTTGTCTGCTTGATAACTTTACCTCTTGGGTTTATTTTTTTTCTCTGTAAATAGCTAAAGTAGCAAGTGAGCCAGAAAATATAATTTATCAACAGTAAACGAAAGTTGTGTTGGACAAACATCATAACATTTCGCAATAACTATTCTGTGAGCTGAAATGGTGAGTGAATGTAGAAGATTAAAAATAGTTTAAAAAAATTGCGTAAGTTGTTTTCCCCTTTTCATTCTTACACTAAATGTTAAAGATGTATTATTTGTTAATTAAGCATAAAGGCAACCCAATCCTGGAACACACCATACGTTCTAAAAATTTAGCTGATCTATCTTGAAACATCTTGTGCAAAAGAGGCAGCTGCCTATGGTCCAAGTATCCTGATTCATTTACTGAGTAGACCCTTATTCAGGGGAGGCACCTTCTTACTGGGGGACAAGTAAAGTCAAGTGGCCCCATTGGTCCCTTGCCCTATAGCATACACACTGGCCTACATATGTACACACACTTATGCTAACATACATACACATGCTTACACATACTAACACTAACATACATTCTCATACTCGCTAACTTGCACTTATACACACACACCACTTACACATACACATTCATGCTAATACACAAACACTTACACATAAACATTGTTGGTAACACACAAACACTGCTCTCTACCCCTGTGTTTCAGGGTAATAAGAGTCAAAGTAATTGCTTGGGATGTTTGGTAAACCTACGAAGAATAGAATCCACCCACCCTATCTCACGCCATTCCATGGGGACTTCCTGTTTGTATTTTGAACAAGAGAGAGTTGTGATTCAACTCCTGCACTTTCTATTCATTATGAAGGACCAACACTGACACGTTTCTCCAACAACAAGGGCTGTGTTAGCCCTGTATAATGCATAATTAAGTGGGTGTGGAGCATTTGACAGAATTAAATTGACTTAATTGTGCATTATTCAGGGCCAGCCAAGCCATTGGAGCATAAGCTTTCTGTTATTGGTCTTTCATAAAGTGACGTCAAGGAGTTAAATGACAACTTTTCCTTTAGTTTATTAACATGCTTGCATTAAGTGATGGCTGTGTATAAACCACTGGTGCTGCATGCACTTTAGCGAAACTGATCTCTGGTAGGGTGGTATCGCCATGGCATTGTTTTGAAAACATATTAACTGCTTCTGAAATAATAGTGAGTCCCTTCAGAACATCATTTTAGGAAGAGGAATATACCTTTATGTCCTACGCAGTTTCAGTGCACAGGAGATCAAGCTGTCTGACAAAACAATGACAGTTTGTGACAGCACTCTGTATTGACCCTTCTGGCTTTTACCTGTTGAGTTGTAAGGTTGCAAAATGTGTGCAAAAACCGGCATTTTTCTATTTTAAATGAATGCTTTACAGGTTGACGAGAACATGCATGCATTACATGTGATAGAAATCGTTGAGATTATTTGCCTTTCCAAAAACATATGTCCGTTGGGCAGTTTTGCAATCTCCTGGCGTATAAGGTTCTAAAACCCAAGACCAATAAATGATTATATGTATTATGATCTGTTATCTTTTTTATAGTTGCAACAATTTACACAGTACTTCTTATAATACGTATATTCAAAGGCCATGACAAAACTAGAAGAGGTAAAGAGGGCCCTACTCGCAAACTATAGAGCTGTTTACAAATTATAATTTATAATTTATTTTTCTTCCACCAAAAATAATGAATTTTTTGAGAAATGGTCATGATTTGAAAGCAAAAGAAATAAAAAGAAATTGAGAGTTCAGAAGAGAAAACTTTTAGCTCAACGAAGACCTAGCAAAATGCTGAACTGCTCGCGTCCTCAAATTTAATCGTCCTATCCCTAAGGAGTAATGTCTTTTAGCTTATAGTCTAATAGAATCCTACATATTCCAATCCAGTTGGTTACTTACATTGTTGCCATTCACTGATACATTTCCGAGTTTGAAATTCTGTAAGTGTGCCCAAACATGCTAACTTTAATACCCACTTAACTCACAATGCTTTATTTCCACTTCAATATGGGAAGGTTAATGAGGAAACATTACGATGAATTGATTTTGAAATGAAGCAACATACCAAACAGGCCAGTGCCTTTGTGTGTAAGGATTTCAAGCAACGTATTTATGTTACTGTCTCAGCAGTTTTACAAGTAGCAATCAATAATTGTTAGTTGGAAATATTTTCTGAATGACAACTCCAATATGACCTTTTATACCGCGTGTCTATGATTTTGCTCAGGGCAATCACGATTATTCTCAGAGTTTATAACCGGGGTAGTCAATAGATGGTTGTGGTCCTATTGAAAATGAAAGCTGCTATTGGTTGTCAGTAAAGTGCATGATCAGATATCAGCATGGTAATTCATTTACATTAATCTGAAACCATTGAGGTTTTGGGTTTAGTCCTATCACCAGTAACCACTATCCAGATTTTTATTGTTTTATAGATTTTTGTAGATATCTCAGAAACCTTGTGTCGGGTTTTCCTAGTTCCTCAACCTAAACCTCAAAAATGTAGTTATGCCTACATCACAAAATATGGCATGTAATAGAAAATGGATAATAGAAAACTTGGTAGATTACACTGGTACCGTGGTATACCACATTTATTAAGAATATGTTGGGTTATATCATTGTTTGTTCACCATTTTAGGAACCATATAAAATGTGGCGGTATATTCTTAAAATATATTCATAAAATAGCACATATCAATTAAATTATTTTAAATTCACAAAATCACAAATATCTCTCTATAATTAAATTACATTATATTACTGGAACCCATATATCATAGTTGGGAGGAGACTACCTGTTGGCTCGTGTAGATGTTGCCTTTACTTTTACACATTTTGCCTTCTTTTTAATAGTTTTAAATAAATTCCATTGGATTAATATTCCAATGACGATGTGTAACCCAGCCACATTCATATTTTCTCAGTTTAGCTGAAACCCCTTAATGTAACCTCTACCCTAGCTCTAGCTAAAAAAAATTCTATCACATCGTTTTAGAGACCTGAAACTTCCGATTATGTGAATGAATGACATTGTGGAAAAAAAACTTTATGAAAACTATTTTTTATATATAAATGAAATGGAATTTATTTGTAAAAACAAAATACTTTAACACTTTTAGAAATTAATAAATTGGTTCAATTTACAAACTGAATTAATTATAACTTTATGGATGAGGCTTATACCATGTTTTTTCTCGCTTCTCATATTGGTCAGTCTCAGTTATGCTTCTATAAAGCCAGTGCCTTATCTTTCTATTGATTTTTTTTTTTTCATCCATGGAAGCCAATTCTGTGCTTCCTCAAACAGCAGGACAAGCTCACAAATGACATTATTTCAGGTAGACAGTGAACAATTGGAAGATGAAAAAAAGAAAGGAAATGTGTGCGGAGACCTAGCAGCATGCAATGTGAGGGAGAAGATTAAAATGTACTATCGGCAGAAAAAAATGAAAAAAATGTTATTAAATGAATGTGATCTATCCATTATTGCATAATGTCAACAAATTCCAATTTAGATGTCAAGGATGGTAAATGAAAAGAAAATGTAGATTAGTCCATTCCATTTTTATGAATGTGTTATGTTAGCTTAATAAATAGTTAATTGTTGCTGCAGTGTCAGATGAATTAGTTTTATCATCACTCAGTAAAACACTTAGTTTAATTAAAATAATAAATAACCTGGCAGATAAAAATACCGACAAAATAGAAAAAATATACACATTAGTATCACTGTATCACTGAAAAAAACCCACCAAAAGAGCAATATTATATGGTATAATACTATCCAGATACACAGTTGCAGCCGAAATCAAGCACTCTCCAATTGCTTAAACAAGACGACAAGTAAGAAAAATGGGTTGTTTATGCAAACAGGAAACATAAACAATAACAATAAAGAAAGCGACCATGAACTGATTAATCACTGTGATTTTTTCCTGCTGGTGAAGCCAAAGTGTGGTTTTGCACGATATATATATATATATATATATATATATATATATATATATATATACTTGTTTATTTATTCATCAGATATTGCACTTTATGGAAGAACCTGGCTAAAGCACCTTAAAAAAAATTGTCGCCACTGTGGTTTTTGCACATACCATCTACGTGCAATCACTTCTATACCATGGAAGTAAAGGATTATTTAAGATTAACTTGTTTGCAGAAGTCTGCTCGTGAGTGCAGTATTATAGATGCATCACAATATTGCTTGTCATTCTATAGTATGCATTGTTTTGTCTTTTGTTTCCTTTTTGATTAAGTACGCGATTGTCTTACTTGTTGTCTAAGATAAAAATATTAAAAATTAAATTAAAAATTAAGAACTAGATGAAAACATTAGCAAATAAGTGTTGTTATTTATTATATTAGATTATTAGTGAGGTGATACCACTGAAATATTTAAAATATATTCTTGAAGGATATCAGTTGATATTTTCTAAATGATTGGGTAGATTTTAGCATTCTTAACAAATCAATTGATTTGTATTAAATAAATAAAAAAGGAGGGAAGCACGGGATTTGCCTCAGTCTCCAGAAGTGTCACAGGAGGTCAAACGCTGCTCCAGTCTTCCAGGTAAACCTTCACTACTTCCAACGCATTGCATTGTGGCTCCACATCCTGCCATTCTGTAGCTCCGCCCTAAACAACGGTGAGGAAAAAGCGGCAATCCTAGGCATGGTAGTAAAGCCCTGCACCATCCTCACCTCTGACCAAACACTGCAACAAATTAAAATACCCGTTTTTGACAATACCAGGTAATTCTATTTTAGCCAAAAGGGACTAAAACCATGCAGTTCACAGCTTTTAAGTGAACTGATTTAGTGAACTGAGCCCTTTGCTGGAAGTTTATAACTAAGTGTTACAGTAGAAATAATGGGGCTGTTCTATGTCCATATAATACATTAATATAGTTTACCTAGCATAACATTCGTGGAAAATACTGCTATAATAATTATACAGAATATCTTAAATGATATGGTTATACAATTTAATAGATGGTTCTAGATAGACAGATGCCCAGATGAATTGATAAATTGATTAGCAGACTGGCAGTTAGAGATGACTAAATTAGAGAACTTGATGAAATAAATTGCACAAACATGAATACTGAGAGCAATTTACTCAGTTCCCATGGGAATGCAAGTGATAGTTGGGGTCATTCTTCAAATCTATTAAAACGGTCACTTTTTTATAAAAAAATCAGCGAGTGGGATAAATAAACATTCATGTCACCAATTACGAAGCAGGTTTAAGGAAATTTATTTGGACACAAAGAATGCCCATAGGTGTTTTCATTTCTTCATATTCTCTTCAATAAATAGTCAATTAATCTTAAAAATGATAAAATCACTAAAGTGGAACACAGGAGAGGGCCATGGGCAGTGGTGTGTGCATTTTACTTTAACACCATCCAAATATAGGCTTTACATGACTGATAACCCTGTCAAAGTTTGATTAAGGCCTGATACATCATGGCGCACATAACAAGGAAGCCGGCAAGGACTGTGTTTTATTTTTTACTGATAATAAAAAGATAGATTTTCAGACTTTCAGTATTTAAGACACCTCGCTTATTGCTTTTATCTTCTAGAATAGCAAACATGATGGTAGAAAAAACTGTTACTTGTGATATTATATACATCCCTATTTGTGCATGATAGCAGTCATCAGATCATTAAATAGGGACTTAATTTATTTTGTTATTAATTTAGTTATTTTGTTTACAGAATTTTTGAAATTTAAGACAATGAGTACTGAATTACATTACTGGATTTCTAATTATACGCCATGTAAGAAACAATAATTGTTAATTAAACAAGAGTTTCCTTCTCCAACACTGTTAATATAAAATGTTTACAGAATATGTTTTGGGAAGACCAGGTCATTTAGACATCTGGTGTATTCACAGGTTAAAAGGAACATACCAAGACATTTTGGACAATACTATACTTCCAACTTTGTGGGAACAGTTTGGGGAAGACCCCTTTCTATTCCAGCATGGCTGCGACCCAGCACACAAAGAAAGCTCCATAAAGACATGGTTGGAAGAACTTGACTGGCCATACACAGCTCTGACCTCAACACGCATCAAACACCTTTGGGATGAACTTGAACGGAGATTGCGAGCCTGGCCTTCTCGTCCAACATCAGTGCTTGACCTCACAACAGCTCTACTGGATGAAAGGGCATCAATTCCTGCAGACACACTTCAAAATCTTGTGGAAAGCCTTCCCAGAGGAGTGGAAGCCGTTATAGCTGCAAAGGGGGATCAACTTCATTATAATGTCTATGTATTTAGAATGTAATGTCATCAAAGTCACTGTTGGTGTAATGGTCAGGTGTCCCAATACTTTTGTTTATATAGTGTATGTTTGATGTTGTTCAGAGAGGAGAATATTCTTCTTCAGTCTATGTTGAGCATGAAAAAAGATTTTACTTGTGCATGTTGTATAGCAAGGAAAACTATTGTGTAGTAAGGAATTATGGAAAAAGCCTGAAACCCCTTCCATTTGTATCAATGGCACATTAGCGTATCTATGCCTATGGCATTGGCAGGATGCTATGAACTTAGCCCCAATGTGTTTCAGAGGGAAATAAAGGGAATGATGAATTATTTTTTTATAATCTAAAAGATCTAGGTAACAATATGCAAGAAACTTTTTTTGAGAGAAAGGGATGTTTTTTTGTCATATTGCAGAATCCACGAAACATATTTCTTAAGACAGTTGAACTAAATCACGCTTTATGTCACACAATTTAGTGTTTGCCCCTTAGAGTTTCAAACCGATGTATAAAGACACAAAGAAAACAAACATATTTATTAAGTGCCTGCAGCCTGCAAACATGAAATATTCAAATGATCATACATTAAGCACTTTCCTTCCCTGCATATCTCTAAATGTTTCTGTCCTTTATTTACAAATGTTAGCATATGTTCCTTCACAGTCCTGTGGCATAAATCATAGTATAGCGATTAAACCTACGTGATAACCCTCTGGTATATGTGACATTTGGGGAATGGCAGGTCTGCATTACACTGACACTGGTAGCAGTGAAAATAATTAAGTGTTTCAGTGAGGCAAGCGTTCTACCAGGTAAAGCAAGTTATGATTAATAGAAGCCGCTATGTATTTGTCATGTCAGAGCAGCCAAATTGGATTTTGGGGACATGATATGTGTGGTAAACAAGGGTTATGTTGTATGTACGAGCTTACTGTAAGAAAATGTAGGTTCCTATGAATGACACGCAGCTTTAAATTACTTAGCCGGCTTTTATTAGTATGTCACACACCAGTAAACACTATATTAAAAAGTAACCAGTTCTGACATCATGGTTGTACTAGCATGACATACTTATATTGTAACATTCTTCATGGCTGGTATGTCGTCTTTCTTAATAGCTGATATGCAGGGGCTTCCCTGGCACTTTAAAGCCAGTGGCCTCTTGATGAATAAAGCGCAGCCAAGGGTTGTATATGTGCGGCCGCACTCAACATTTTAATGCTCACGTAGCATGCATATACAGTTGCATGCTGGAGTGGCAGATTGGGTGAGTGTGTGGCCAGCGGCCAACGGCCCATCAGGCATTAGCCCTGTGTGCCAGATGGCTGGTCCGGGCCTGCTGAAATGCATAATAAAATTAAAAATGGGTTATAAAATGTATCTTGCATTGGTCTATAGGTGGCACTATCGCATATGCAGGTTAACTATTGCATAGGGTCCCCATGAGGCCACCAGCACAATTTGGAGAGAGATCAGTGCTACGGAATTTGATGGCACTATATAAAACAATAAATAATAATAATAACTAAGCCATTGTATATAACTTTGTCATGATGTTATATGCTTATAATGCATATGTAAAAAAAAACACCAAATTTTGTTCCTTGTTTTTTTAAATCCATAACGTGCTGAAAATGGTCATTAGTGCTCCTAAAAAGTTGTAGACATGACTGGATATGTAGCAATAGACCTTGTTGAATGTTCACGATTTATGGCTTTAGTCCAGTCTTCATTCTTTGATTTACAGATGGTCTCCATACATACATTGGTTTATGACCCAGTTCAAACAGTGCATATAAATGATATACAGTACATGAAACAGTACAAAACAGAAGCTTTGAGTAATAATTGATTGACGTTTTAAATTCAGTTTCTGTAAAATGTATACATACAGGTTTGAGCCTTGGGTTACTGGGGCGTGGATACAGGATTCCTGTGGTGACTCTCCCCAAACAACACACACACATACATACACACTAACACCATAGATTAACACACAAACACACTCTAACATCATATACTTACATTATACCTTAACATATGACCGCTCACACTAACACCCTATGCTAACACTGTCTAACACTATATGCTAACGCACACTCACTCTAGTAACATACTGTATGCTAACACTACACACTCTTAAAACCACATAGCCACTCACACACTTACTTCGCACACAGCCTACCACTCTCAGTGCAAGCTGCCATGCTACTAATGCAGGGCCACTTAGGGTTGTGTTACATGATCCAACTAAGCACCTTTTTTTAAACGGGCTCAGCACGCCCCTTTATACATATTTAACCTATTGAATACTGAGAATGATTTCATTGAAAGTAATTGGTATTGAGCCTCTCTCTTTTTCAATAAATAATGGTGAATTATACACCCCCACAAATTACTACATATGTGTATTTTTAACATGAATTATAATCTATGTTAACTTTTCCTGCCCATTCTTCCGTCTCTCACTACCTTAACGGCATCACCTTCTCTCTCATACCTAATAGCCATACCTGGGAACTTCTGGGCTCCGGCTACCTGGAGCCTTCCCTTGCGGGACGCGGCCAGGATTGCCCACTGACGTCAATAGGCGGTCCTGTGATGTCGGTGGGCGTTCCCCCTGTTGTCGGTGGGAGGTCTCCTGACATTAGTGGGCGGTCCCGCTGACGTCGGGGGCGTTTCCGCGCACGTCAGGGGGCCGATGTTTGCGGGAAACATCCCCATTTAAATGGAAAATGGGCGGGGAGCGGGGCGGTGCTTCACCCGGCAATCTCCGGACAAACCCAGAGAGTTCCCAGGAATGCTAATAGACCCGTTTTCCCCAGCTTTCTCATTTGTTAGTATTTAATCCTAAATATTTTCTCTATGTCTCACTATGTTTAAATAGTACCGGTCATACTCTTGCATGCACTTGATTGCACACCATGAATATGGTGCTCCACACATCCATCTAGGTTGCTTGTATACTACGGCTGGCCCTGTGTCCCTATCTCAGACTCAGCTTTACCACAAACCTTTCAACCACATTTATAATAATAAATAATGTATTTTATTATATCTGAGCTCATCCCTAATTACCTGCTTTTACTAGGTACTCCATGATACTCCACAAGACTCATTTTCCTCTTTGGTTAGTACAGCTATATCCATTCTATATCTAGAATACTATATCAATCATTTATATTATTGCACTGGCACTTTTAAGTAGTTTATATTAAAATATGTTTCTTTTTGTGTTTTTTTTATATAAAATAAGGCTACTTCTCTGAATTACCTTTTTTTTTTGCAGTGGTTTTCATTTTATTTAAGTTTTACTTGTCAACCATATGCACTTAGCAGGAACCCTTCATAATCACTTCCATCCATAAATCTATGTTTTCTTTCAGAAAGGTATGAGAATATTTTTTACACTTACCAGTATTGATGTTTCTCCAGTATTAAAGAGATAGATCTCTCTTTGGACCTTTCAGTCTGCACGCTAGAGTGTTTCTCAAACAAACCATTTTTCCCTCTTGATAGATGCTTTACTTTGTTCCCCACCATCACTATGTCGGTGAGACTCAAATAAATAACTTGCAGTCACGGTAAAGCTCAAATGTAAAACTAAATATACTTTTTTTTCCATAGGAAACGTAGCTTTTATACTCAAGTGTTATATGAAAGCTTAATAAAAGAACTGATTAAATTAAAACGAGACTATGAAAAAAATCTTCAAATAGAAAAAAGTATAGTGAGGACAACTCATATTATCTTAAGTTACAGTAATTTTGTTATGTGTTATGACTTTGCCAGCAGTCCTAAGAATTCCTACTCACTTCACAAGAGGAAAGGTTGAGGACGAGCCAGAAAGTGGATGTGGTTTTGGCAGGAAAATGGTAGGAACAGGCTTTTTTCCAACCTACATTGTGATTTGGCAGATTTACGTGTAAATAACTCTCCTCACCCAATGCTGAACCAAAAAAATGGTCCGGAGGTCTAGCATTGACACACAAACACTAATTGTAGCGCCGTGCACCGACGTATGCATATTTGGGTTTTTAAATACACGCTCATACAAAGACAGGACTACCGTAAACAAATGTATTCTTGCCTTTGTTGACAAAATACCACTGATGTACAGAAAAGTCTAACATTTACATTAGACAGATGCAAATCTTCAAGGTTAATCAATAGCACATGTCCTATCAGATCAAATATGGTTGTCAGCTCCTATAGAATGACTACAAACAAGGGGCTCGTGACAATGACCACAGGCATTCTAGTGTTGTACACAGCATCTCACCACCTGGTAAACAAGTCTGTTTAAAAACCTGATTATGTTTGGAATTGCATCCACCAAATATAAATAATTCAAGAATCGAGTTGGTTTACATTTAAGATCTAGGATTAAATCCTGTGCTATTATGTCATATGAAAGCAAAGCCGCGACTTTGACATGTTTTTGATAGACGGACGTAATGTTTGTTTTTTCATCCTTCACTCTCCCTATTGAAAGTCCTATATCAAAGGTCTCTATCAAGTTTTCTTGGCAGTCGCATAAGGTATTGTAGTCTGTTTATTTTTCTATCATTGATCTTAAAATCAATACTTGCACTATCCACGGCTACAGTTGATTGAAAGATTAACAGAGAGATTAACTATCTTTCATCTATTTATCTACCTGTCCGCACATCTGTCTGTCGTTAAATAGTAAAGAAGAATAGTAAAGAATTGGCTTCGGGCCCCAAAGAAGGAATACCAAAAATATGTTAAAATGGTTTATAACACATTTATAAATGCAGTTTTAGGAACCTATCATTATTAGGAACAGATCATGTTAAAATCCCCAGACCCTGCCTATACCGTAATACTTTAATTATATCAACTTCTGTTCGAAAAGAAGTTTCCTGTAACATACACTTCCAACACAGTGTGGTGAATGAAAAGCAGAACAATTGATTGAACATATACAGCAAGGTTTATAAGATACAGTGATATAGTATTACTTAATAGCATAAACTTAAAGTCATGCTAATTGTGTTTACGACTGGTGACCCATGTGAACCATAATGCCGTTCATTTTCATTCTTTCCTTAGTTCTCTAGGTTTTACTAGCCCCCTATATTAAAAAACAAGACAGTTTTATTGTGAGAATGAGTAGCGTGTCTCCAGAGAGCTGTAATGCTTGTTGGTGTAAAATCGGCGTCTACTATTGTAATATGTACGTCCACCGCTTTGACACTGAAAATTGATTACCAAGCATGTGAACAGTACCTTTATGAACAGAATATTTTTTGTTTTTAATTTAAATACAGAAGTTAAAAATTAAGTCCTTACAGTCTCTTTATGCTCCCCTTCCACAGCCGTATGCACAGCTTTTTGGATACAACAGAAGGTAAGCGTGTAAATGTGTGCAGCACCCAAACGGCCATATTGAAATAAATTACACACCATCAACTTTAGGTAAGTAGATCTTTTTGTGTGCAGATGTATACATAAAGTGCCATACGTACCTACAGTTGCCCACACAGTTTTGGATTTTCATCCAGGGATCATGTTTAGTTGAAAGAATGCACACCTATGCATACTTTTTGGGCAATGCAATGTTAGAAAAGTCTCATTATTACCATAACAACCAACAGAACCCTCTAATTTGCATCACTTTTGGTCACTTTTCACACACCTCCTATGGAGCTTTATTCACCTCATTAGCCAATTTACTCTTGAAATCTTAACAGTGGGGAGATAACTTAAGGTGGATGAGTGGGTTAACATAGTGTACCGGGCCATCATTGTTTTTGTTAATATGATAGATCCTCTTTAATACACATAAAAGTCGTTTTATTATGAAATCGGTAATACATATGATAGCTGAGTGTCCTCTTGTGATGAATCCACCTTGTGTGTTTCCCTCTTCCATCATTTCCCGGTTGCTACACTTGTGGGAGTTTCAATGGGGGCACCTAACCAATAAGCCAAAAGAGTCATGGAAAGAAGGCTCCATGTGCGGCAGCTTTGGATTTGCCGCTTTTCCTGAAGGTAAGTACTTTATTTGTTTCACAACAAGTTGAATAACTTAACTTAGAGTACTTTCCATGTGTCTCGTCCTTATTTCTTTTATTATGAAAACGTATTGTTCTAGTTCCTTGTTCTTAAGGAATGTTAACATTTGTTTGTAATAAAATGTTTCTATGATGAGAATGTTAACAGAATGAGAGCAGATAGGATAATATTTTGTATTTAAAACTTGACTGCAATGCATTTTTGTGCCATGTGGAATGGGTAATACGTATTCCTTTTATCCGCCTGCTAGTCATAAATATTCCCCACCTTTTATGAAAGCTTGGCAGCTACTCGACGTTTTCAAGAATGGGGTTTTATGTATTCTGTTCTTCATCTCTCCTAATGGTGTAAGGGCAATTTAGAGCGGTGTTTTCTTCCACCTATTTCAGTTTCCATAGCAAATCACTCATTCTCCCTTATCAACCCTTAAATAAGCAGAGAAGTAATTTGTGTCATAATGTGCTGTTTCAAGTCTTAAAAATGAGTCCTTGGTTCCTCAATTACAGTAGATTTCTTTTCTACAGCTTAAATTACTAAAGCTTTTAGATCTTTGCTACAGTTGCCATAATTTCAACATTACAGCTGCAGCACTACTGCACTTTATTAGCAGAAATACCTGCTTTTATTTCTTTCATTTTTATTCCCGTGATTTACATTGAAAAACACAGCAGAATGCCAATTAATGGTAAATCTAATGGTAGCTTTGCTTCAAAAAAAACCCCCCTAATTGCGTCTGCAGAACATCAGTTTGCTCCCTATTAGCTTGATTTAAGCATTCAAAAAATAGCTTTCACAGCACACATTGGGCTGATCCACTGCCAGATAACTCTATCCCAAGTAATTGAATAACAATCCTCATGTAGACTGCAAAGGAAAACATGAGACAACAACAGTGATACATTTTATCTCAGTTAATAAATATAGGCCAATATACCTTTTTCTACTGCAAGCTAGAGTATGCAGGAACTGCTATTCAATGACTAGTGAGATTTGTCTCCGGCATTAAATAGAGTCCATTAGGACTTCAGTTGCCTATAATAGAGAAAGAAAAGTCTTCATTCTGCAGGGGGTGCATCCTCTAAAGTCACGCAATTTCTCACAGGCATGATGTGTATGAAGGGGACAGATCTCTAGGAACTGTACCCTCATGACCATGCTGCTGAAATTAATTAAAAAGGTAAAAGGTATATGTTCTGAGAAAGTGAGAAGTGTGCATCATTTGGAAATATACAAAAGAAATATAAAAAATAAATTTAAAAGGATACTCCATTATCTCATGCAGCCTCAACAAAGAAGAATGCACATTGAAGTACTTTAATATGTATTTTTTGGCCTGATTTAAAAATAAAGTACTCGTCTTTACTTTGCAGCTCCAGAGCCCAAAAACAAATGCGGCAAAAACTGAATCGATTTTGCTTTCCATGCACAAGTCTAATAATAAACCTTTAAAGGGAAGGTTTGATGTTCATTTACTGCTGAGGAATTGTTACTACAGGCCTGCAGTTGGGTTGGGTGGGGGGTCATTAATTTAAATCAGAGCACTTTCCTGCTACTGATTGGCTGCTTCAATCAGCCAATCAGTGGCATGAATCCTCATGCCATAGAGGAGGAGGGCAGCTGCAGAGCTGCAGCTTCTACCTCAGGTAAGTGCTTTTATTTTTTGTTTGATTATAAAGAATGCATATTAAATTACTTGCAGATTTTAATATGCATTTTTCCATAGTGGGGTTGTCAAGGATGCTAAATTGTCCCTTTGATTTATTCCACACAGTTTGAATTTTAATAGTATTTAAGCTGTTTTAAGCGCAAGGGCAGCAAACAAATGTTCAGCTTTTGGGAGTGATAACTGCATGTAAGCTTAAAAAGCTTCCTGTTGGTTACCCCTGTTGTAGAACATCTGAAACTTATTTGGTACTTAACTTATACACACCTAAGTGTGTGTGATCATGAAAGTGTATTTTAGCGTTAATATGTATGTGTGTAAGCATGAATATGTAATTATGTGTTGGCATGAATATGTAAGTGTGTGTTAGTGAGTATGTGTGAGTGTGTTAGTATAAGTATGTGTGTTAGTGGTATTGTGTAAATATGTGAGCCACATTATGTAAAAAAAACTTTACTAGACTTGTGCTTTCAGATTTGGACGAATTGCAAATTTAAAGAAATTTTACTATTTTGTCAATTTGTATCTATCTCCGAAGATGAGGCCAGACCCCCCATGAGACGGATGAAATAGAAGCAAAAAACTGCAAATTGTTGCCCAACGTTTGCAGGCTCTTTTACACTCTCTGAATTTCTCCCTACCTTCTCTGCCGACCACTTCCGCGTCTTGAAGGCCTGCTTCTATGCCTGGCATCTTCTTGTTCTTCATCTTCTTGTTCTTCCTTTTTCTCTTGTCTTTCTTCTTTCTTTGTCTGCATCTCTGCGGATTATAACCTCCCGGGGAAAAACATCCACCAAAATGGCGTGAGAGCCAGAGAGAGTGTGTGAGCGTAAAGGTAGATAATGGACAACAAATTTCATTTCTGAAATTTAAATCGGAAAAACATAATTTGTTGTTCGTAAAGGAGTGGGCCAAAAATGAACCAAAAAGTCGGTTTTGGCCCATTTGCATAAGTCTAGGATTTATATGAAACATTTAATTTACTTTTTTTTAATCTATCATAAAAAAAATAGCTTTTTAAAGGACCTTTGTATGTTAAATATTTATATGAAAGTTTCTTTATTTTAATATACTCAATTATATATCACGGGAGAAATTCAGTGACACATTATTAACTCCTAACTAATAGTTTTCCGTATCACTAAATTTATGGAAAAGATAATGCAGGTGTGTTAAGAGATTTGTCATGGGGCTTACTTATCAGACACGACCCATCCGAACCTTAATTGGTCTTAATGGCAGTTGAAAATGCATGGTTTTGTGATTCAGCTCCCTGACCAATCCTATAATAACGACTGTGGTTTCTGGACAACAAAAACAGTGTTTACCGAGCAATTCAATACATTACATTTACTTATTCTAGTGTGAGCTGACATGGCAGGGCAATACTTGGAGCCAAAATATTGTTGCAAATATAGAAAAATTTTGCTATTTTTGTGACAATATGTGTAAGGGCTTTTGACAACATTTGGGGCTAGCTATAATGTGATACAAATAGGTGCTTTCAATGTCCAAGTTTTAGCTTCTCAAAATGCAGAGTGAAACAGAACAATACGTTCCTATTTATGCAATGTTTCGCAAAAAAAATACTTTGTACATATCCCCTACAAGCACAGGACGATAACACAGGAATATAAAAGTGTGGTGGGATTTACCCTTTAAATTTATATTTTTTTACACGTACATTCTGTAATGAGCTTCTACTGTGGCAACAAACTGCAGTTATGTCAGTTTGTTTCCCTTTGATATTATGAGAGATACAGTGGTTTATATATGAAAACATTGTACGCCGGGCTGTGATTACAACTAATATGTATTTGTTTATGAGCAGTTGCTTACTTGCAAGAATTATTTTAGACAGGTCACTGAATCCAGCCTTGGAGTTTTTTTTTGAGAAATAACATATAAGGAAATTTCTAGTCGTGTCTATAGGAGCAAACATTTGGATTCTTTATTTGAAGTTGATACCTTTTATTTGGCCACCATAGAAAGAGTTGTAAGTTATAAAAGCTTTTGTCTCTTTGAGACACGATTTTTCGTCTATGCTCAAAACTGTTGTTTCTGTGCTGGCCAAATGAAAGGTATCAACTTAGACTAAAGACTTTTTTCATGTTCAAACATCTTGAAAAAAAAACATTTTATCCTTAACTTTTTTGACTTACAACATTAGAATAGTTTTCTTACAGCAGTCATTAAACCTAAATAAACCTAAAAATAAAATGGCATCTTATTATGCTTTCAACAACCCAAAGCAAAAAAAAAATGGATAAAGGTAGCCGATGTTTTGTTATTTTTTTAATAGGTTTAGAGAAAAAATATTCTGATGATGGGGATCACCTTTGACTACAATTTAGATTTGGTACTTGGGTGGTCCGAGCATTTACTTGTAAATAGACACATTTGCTGTTTTCAGATGACAAAATAAGGGTAATTATACACTAACTCATTCATAGCCTAACCTAATGGGTACTCACAGACACCATTACAACTTTATTCTCTGACCCCACAGGGCAAGACATATTTACTCTAATGTGTCCTGTTATGTTTAATGGTTTGTGAAATAAGGCAAAATAATGGTAAGGAAAGTACTTTCCCCTTTTTTTTATATCAAAGTTTTTTTTATTTTTTTTAACTAGACGTTCAGAACATCATGTAATGAGAATAGATATGTTGGTATTGTATGATTGTATGCAGTGTTTTAGAACATTTTTAGAGAATCATTACAACATTGTGAAGTTTCTTGTGTATAGGCCATTGATATGATGCATTATATGTATATACAATAATTGGGTAGTGTGAGAATGTAAAATGCAATGAGCCAAATTAGGTGTTATTAAACCGAATGTTATTTGGTGCATTTACCCAGACAAAAAGCGCTATGAAATCTACCATGGAGTGTTGCACCCAATGGAGTAGACAGTAATGGAAGCCTGACACAGGAGGAGCAGCACTCTAAGGCATGCCTGTATCCCACGCACCAATCCCACGCAACCAGACACAGCCAGACACATTAACACACAGGCACACACACAAACACAAATAGACACATAAGCTATCAACCCCCCCACACAACCAGACACTCATATTAACACAACCAGATACTCAACACTAACATACACGTACACAGACCCACCTGGAAAAACACACACTAATGTCTAGACACTCACACTGTCACGGACTGGGTCCATGCTGATGACTGAAAGGACCCAGCGCGCCCAAAGATTGTGTGCAGGAGTTACGGTGCAGTAGTGGAGTTAGGCAGGGCCTGGTTGCAGGGCGACCACACTCACCCAGGTGTTGAGCACCTAGGGTTGTGCAGCCAAACACCAGTGCCCTGATATAGCAGCGGATGTAGTCCAAAAGGAAACAAAGTGATATCCTGCAGGCACCTTGGAGCAGGCATGAAACATATCACTCAAGTCTCATGTGCGGGATGCTGCAGACTGGGAGTATGGAAGCTAAGCAGCAGACACATAACAAGCAAGGGACAGGGAGACCAGGCACGAAACATAACCAGACAAGATATACATGATACAGGGCACAACAGGGAACAAGACAAGGAATAAGCATAACCAGACAAGATATACAAAACACAGGGCACAACAGGGAACAAGACAGGACACCCCGCTGCCGGGGATACAAGACAGGACACCCCGCTGCCGGGGATACAGGACAGACTGACACACATAAATACAGAAACTAGCCTAGAACTGTTTGATAACTATTGGAGATTCCGTCACATCATATGGCCATAGTATGCTTAGCCCACCACTACGCCAAAGTACTCCAATGACGGTGGGTCCTAACGCTAATCCCTGCTGACAAAGATACGAAACAAACCAAACATGTAAACCAAACACATAGCACTGAGACATACCTGTAGACTGCAGACTGAGACAAACAGAACACACAGGTGGGGCACACCTTATAAAGGAAACAGAGCTGAAGCAAAGAGCTGAAGCAGAAGCAAGGAATGGGAGATCAGAACAGCGCAAAAGGAAATCCAGGAATGGATTGAAGCAAAACAGGGAAATTGAAACAAAAGCGAGATATGCAGCTCCACGTGACACACACTAGCAGAACAAGACATACAACACTAACACAAGCACACCCAGACTCTCACATAAACAGACCCAGAGACTCACTCTAAAACAACTAGGCAATCAACACTAACACATACCCAGACACTAGCATTAACACACTCAAACTAATATAACTAGATACACATATTAGTTACATAGTTACATAGTTACATAGGCTGAAAAAAGACATGCGTCCATCAAGTTCAGCCTTTCCTATATCTGTTAATCTGTTGCTGTTTGATCCAAATATGTTTACAGACATTCACACGAACATAACCAGTCACTCAAACTAAACAACTTAGACTAACACCCAGACACTCACTAACATACCCAGACAAATATACACTAACACAGCCACACAAATTTACAAACCTAAATTCACACACAAAGGCTAATATACCCAGGCACACAAAAACACTAACATACCAAGACACAGATATACACAAACTAACATACTGTCACGTCCTACCCAGGCTGCGGAGCTGCATATCTCGCTCTTGCTTCAGTTTCCTTGTTTTGCTTTGATCCATTCCTGGATTTCCTTTTGCTCTGTTCTGATCTTCCATTCCTTTCTTCTGCTTCAGCTCTTTTCCTTTAAAAGGTGTGCCCCTCCCGTGTGTTCTGTTTGTCTCCGTCTGCAGTCCAAGGTATGTCTCTGTGCTATGTGTTTGGATTTCATGATTGGGGTGTTTCGTATCTTTGTTTGCAGGGATTAGCGTTAGGACCCACCGTCATTGGAGTACTTTGGCGTAGTGGTGGGCTAAGCATACTATGGCCATAAGATGTGACGGAATCTCCAATAGTTATCAATCAGTCCTAGGCTAGTTTCTGTATTTTTGTGTATCAGTCTGTCCTGTATCCCCGGCAGCGGGGTGTCCTGTCCTGTATCCCCGGCAGCGGGGTGTCCTGTCCTGTATCCCCGGCAGCGGGGTGTCCTGTCTTGTCCCCTGTTGTGCTCAGTAACATGTATATCTTGTCTGGTTATGTTTCGTGCTTGGTCTCCCTGTCCATTGCTTGTTGTGTGTCTGCTATATTTCTCTGCTTAGCTTCCATACTCCCAGCCTGCAGCATCCCGCACATGAGTCTTGTGTGATGTCTCATGCCTGTTCCAGGGTGCCTGCAGGATTTCACTTTGTTCTACTACATCCGCTGCTATATCAGGGCGCTGGTGTTTGGCTGCACAATCCTAGATACTCAACACCCAGGTGAGTGCGGTCACCCTTCAACCAGGCCCTGTCCAACTCCACTACTGCACCGTAACTCCTGCACACAATCTTTGGGCGCGCAGGGTCCTTTCTGTCATCTGTTTGGACCCAGTCCGTGACACATACCCACACACACACACACACACACACACACACACACACACACACACACACACACACACACACATACATACTAACATAACCACACACACACACATACTAGCATACCCAATAACACTCCTTAATATATCTAGACACATACACTCACTAACATACCCAGACACACGTGCTAACATACATAGAAACACAAGCTAACATAACCAAGCACATACACTAAAACATCAAGATACACATACCCAGACACACACATATTCACAAAAAAAGAAAAAATGGTTCTGCACTCAACTCCCAGGAAGCTGGGTGCTAGTAGGAAAAAAGAGACAGCATAAAAACCCTCTTGAAGCACACAAACAAAGAAAAGGAATCCCAGCACTCCAAACAGCTTCCAATCTTTAGGGTACTTTATTAAGAGAAAGCAAACAAAAGCAACGTTTTGGCCAAACAGGGCCTTTGTCAAGCTCAACACACATATTCACACACAAACCCAGACAGACACACACACACCCAAACACGCACACTAACATAATCTAGATTTAACCATGCCTCTCAGTTAAGTAAAACTTCCTTATAATACATGTAAACCTGTGACCCCCTAGTTTTAGATTATGGCCTCTTGTTCTAACATTTCTCCTCCTGTAAAAGACTTAATAAGAAAGCCTTATAAAATATACAGCTACAAAGGGCTTTAATGACTAAACTGCGAGTTTGGAGACATCATTATGCTTTATGAAGGGCCTACTCAGTAGATCATCTACTGCAAGAAGGGCTGAGATGACCCATCAGAATGTATAGCTAATATGAGTAGATTATTTAACCCTAAATTCACCAATTAAACTATGTATTATGCAGTAGCAGCTAATAGTGACATTCCACCTGGCAAGTTAATAAGGACTACAAGCATGCTGGCATCATAAGTAACTACATCTGGGTGCATTGTTGTTCAAGACGATTGCCAAGCCTGGAAGCTACATTTCAGGCATTGCCCTCACCCCAAATAGTTAATCAAGGACATAATGTGCAACCGAAAAACACAGCGTAAAAATACAGCATTTATGAGTTGATAGCAAAACCAGTCCCCTGGTGTACCATCATTTTACAAGTTTTTTTCTTTAAATTACACGCTTAAAACCTACAGATGTATGTCTGATGTTAATAAAATCTGCACTTAAATCCGAATGTTGTTAGGTTGAATTTTAAACAGCTGTTAGAACAGCAGCTGCACTCGCTATTTGATATTATTTCTCTCATCAAGTAAATTACCAATTCCTCATCTCACATGGATCACTAGGGTGGATCTGTCGGATTCTTAGAGATCAGGTAAAGTTTAATGGTCCACACTCCAACAGATGTGTTGAAATATAGCACTCTAGATAATATGTGACAAATGAAACTAGTCGATATGAAAAACTCTCAGTTACACACAAAGGAAGTGCCAGGCTGGAGACAAAATGTGGAACTGCCCATCATACATGAAACATTCCTGGAGAAGGGACTTGTACATTGTCTACAGTCTAAGAATAGTATTATCATAGTTTCAAAGTGTGCTATTTAATAAATAAATGAAGAAATATAAGCTTCAAGTCCCATAAGCTTAAATACACGAATACTGGTCAATATGCGCTATCCAGCTGTTGGCAAACTGAAAAACGTATAATAAATCACAGAATTGACTGTTGCTAAAAATAACAACCCATCACTGATAATTTAGGCAAAATACGTTACAATTGCCATCTAATAAATACAACAATATCCACTGGAGTAGTGAGCCATTGTACAATCTATGTACTATAATTTGACTTCCAATTATTAACACTCAGCGGGTAGGAGAACGCTCTGTGATGGGGCTATGGCTTTCTCTCTTGAATTTATGTTCACATAAATTGAACAAATTACTTGTTACATGTTTTCTACTATTACACTTTTATTTATTACTTTTTTTGTTTTACTCTCCTAGGTAGAACCCCGACTATCAAAAGACAGGGAGGAAAAGCTATAATGGTAGTAGGAAAAAGATACATACAATTTTAATGTAAAGTTCACTTTTAATCCAGATTAATATTGTTAACTGATATATTTTTTTTTAGCATTATTACCTTCAGATAGGCGTGAGGTAGATAATGAGTAAAAAATAACTAGTGAATGGGTGGATAATACCATATGTTCTTGGCTCACAAGAAAAAAGAAAATATATTTTGAGAAATAACCCATTCAAATTTAAACATTAAAAAAGGGATACAGTAACCAGAATAACAATTACAAAATGCCAAGTTTTATTATGTTTTTATCTATGCTTTGGTGCTCTCGGCTGCTTATTTTGTGCAGTCGGGCAGACAGTTTGAAATTCATTCGCTTTTATTAACAGTTATTCTCTTGCAGGCAGCCAATGATGTACTGCTCTGTCCTTAATAGGCTGCACAAGGTTCATTCATAACTAACAGCAACTGTTCCACGTGTGCTTTTTGCATAATTCGGGCCATTTAAGAAATAACACAATTCTGCAGTCCGTTGTAAGGTGTATTATTGTTTCTTGGAAGTAATTGTTATATCGCCAGCTTCCGTTGAAGTAAATGAATCTAAATGTACACTCTTTCTCACCATTATTTATCTTCAGGCTCCAGCATAACCAAGAGAATCACAAAAGCCAGATACTGCTGTATAGCATTTTTTTTATGGAGTCATATAAGCACCATTGTGTAGAAATAAAATACTATAAGTTATTCTTGCTGCTAAAAAAATAACCCAGACTTTCAATGAAAAATGTGTTTGTATTTAATAGTTATTTTAGATTAAATAGCATTTTTTTTTATAAAACTCAGATATATTATCCAGCTACATTGAGTAACATAATACATGTGTGGGTATTATGCATATATGTGCCCATATACATCTCACTGTTGCTTTATGGTACATTAACATATTCTGAAAAATACACATTTCCAGGGCAAGCACATCAGTGACATAGACATGTAGATGAACACATGAAGGGGTGACTCTACAGTACTGGTTTGATGCTGTTGAACAGTCTGTGGCTCTAATGACAAAACTATTGCTGACAACTATATAGCATCCAGTAACTATTTTATGTTGAAATAGTATCTGAAATATCCACAACAATGTTGTTAATTATTTGTATAATAATCTTCTTTAGTTATTTACGACTGGCTTTTGCCAATTTTGTCAATTCATACAAATTTCCAGAAACAAAGCCAGATCCTCCCACGAAACAGACAAAAATGAGGCAAAAAGTGCATACGTTTTCTTTCTTTTCGTTCGCGTGTTGTTTCACTTCTACTCTTTCACACTCTCTGAATGTCTACCTGCCTCATCTGCTGACCACTTCTGGTTCCTTGTCTCACAGCTCCATGTCTTGCATCTTCTTGATCTTCATCAATTTGTTTTTCTCTTTTTTTTCACTTCTCTTCTTTCATCGTCCACATTGGGGTGGGGTCAAGGATGTCATCAGAAGCTCTGCCATTTTGCCCTATGATAATTCCACCAAAGAGATGGAGCTTATGGTGAAGCAATTTCCCCTAATTGAAGGACTGGGGGAAAGGATGCCACTGGAAGCTAATAGGTCCACTGAAATGCCGGACAAGGTGTTACCATTTACTTCAATATTTTGTATGTGAATGGATGGAGGGATTCCTCAGAATCCTCACTGTACACTTGTTGTGCTTTCCCACCACCTCACACTATCAAGAGCTGCTTTCGGCTACTGGCTAATGCAAGATTTCCAGATGTGTATTAGGAGATCCGTGCCCATATGCAGTTGGAGTTCTCAATGATTTCAAAGCCAATGTTACCATATCCAGGCCAATGTTACCATATGAAATACGATTTGTTTTGAGGCATTGCAAACTCTTGTAAAGAATATGCCATACAAAATGAACATGTAAGCGGTGATGTATTTCTGAATTCCTTTCTATGTGTTTTTAGGAGCACACAGTATGATTAAGAAGTCATATACCACTACAGTACTACACACATTCTTAAATGCCTGCCATTCAATTCTGTAACCATATGATAAATATATGACCTAACTATTTCACCCAAGGAAGCTAGTAGACTGCACACATTTTTTGCAAATAATTCTGAAAAGAGTGTGACAATATGATGCTGAGGTTATGTCAGCGTGTGGCTTATTAAACCTTACTTTCCTTCACCTGGTCTGAGAGGAGCTCCCAGTAGGGAGGTAATTTGTGAACCGCTTTAGGTATGCTATTACTGGCCTGATGACATTCCCTCCGAAACTAATGATTGACAGCCATCACAAATTCCAGGTGGATCAGCTCAATTGACTGTATACTTTTTCAAGAGAAAGGAAGTCTGACAGATTGATATGTGAACTGGTTACAATTTTAGCAAAAGTGGGTGCTAGAAATATATTCTACATAATATTCCGTTAAATTACCCTCTTTATTTAAATGAACAGATTTTTAATTAAATTGTGTAATGGGTCTGGTTTAGCAGGTATGTCAATGCCAATGTGTGTTACTATGTTGCCTTTATAAAACAATGCAGTATATTAGATGGTAAATGATGTGGCATATGTCAATAAAATAATTTGATAACATGTTCGTTAATACAGCGCTACAGTGACTTTACTGTACATCCCACAGTATAATCAAGGATGGACATTTGAATAAGACTTCTAAGCATACCAAAAAAAAAAAATTAGTCCACATAGCTGATGTGGTGCTTGAAATATGTCATTTGATTCTCCCTGAAATAAATGCGTAAGCATCCATCCTTTTCCTCAAGGTATCTTTAGTATTAGGCATATACTGTTCCAGCAATCTATTTTATAGAAGTACTGTCTTGACTTTTATGTAGCCAAATAATTCTCCATTTGTCACATTAAGGGGATTCTCACATATCCTTAATGTGCAAAACACTTCTCTATTTAAATCTCTATTTAAAGATCCTATGTTTTTCAGAACTAAATTCTTTCTTGTATGTCTTTTCCATCTTTAAAAGTTTGTGTTTCTGTTCTCCCTCTTATCTGTCTAACTGGTGCCTAAAACTGTCTTCATGTATAGCTTAGCAAAGCATCCTTTCCTGTGCTTGACTCCATTGAGTAACTTTGTACATTAATAATTATTTCTGTTCAAGGATTTAGCATTGTTAAAAATATTTTGGAATGTATTTAAAAAACATAATATTGCATTTATCTGTGTTTATTATGTGTAGTAATTGAAATAAATATGAATTATTTATACAATTTTTGTTGCACAAAACCAAAGAATATTGTTGGAGTAGCTACTAGTTTAGCAAGTAATTCTTAATAGAGTTTTTAACATGTTTTTCTTTAGAGTTTTAACTTAATATTCATCGTTCTAAAATCTAAATATGAAACCACATTCAGTATGCAACTCTATACAGATCTTTATTGGCTTAGATATAACTGCATATAATCACTGACATTGTAGTTGGGGTATCACTACTACTACTACTACTACTACTACTACTACTACTATATCTATTTTGTCTTTACGTCTTTATTTCAGCTATAGTAAAATACTATTATTATTGATGAAAACATTAGTTAAAAATGATGACTACATGTTGGTGGAGTATATTTCTGAATTTCTGTTATCATATTTTTTTTTAGTCAACTAGTAAACCACAGAATTCCCAGTTGAGAACACCTTCCAGAGTTAGCAAAGTAATTCATCAGGACCATATGACTTTAACCTTTTGCTGTAAGAGGGTCACTTCCGTGACCCACTCAGGGCTCTTGTGGGAAATCAAGAAGATACACCGCTTCTCTGGTTTGTTTTGGTGTATATTGAAAACATCTATCACAATTGCATGCCTTCAATTTATATTTTATATCCTGAAAGATGCTTGATTAATAATGTAGAACGCACATGTGCCCATTTTCTATTTCTGTACAATATCTTCTCCCGAAATTTTGCTATTCAGTGTCTGTCATTATAATACTTTGTTATAGCATTTAACCAATACAATATTTGATCTGAAGACAACAAAATAAAAATAGATTTGCTGGCGATAGTTAGTTTACATGTATTAGGGAAAGTAAAAGATATAACACGCGTATTTTCCAGACAATTTAAATTTGTAATACCACCATTGTGTTGTCTTAGTGTACATGTTGTTTCCATAAATAAACTAACACTAATAATGTCAAACATAAAAGTGGTTACTCCATATCAGGATCAGGCTCAGCTACTATGTTATGTAAAAAGGGAGTTATTATGTATGGGTTCATTGGGGGCATAACAGTAAAGCTAAAATCAGACCCAACGTATGTCATTTTCAGGCTCTGCGTTTGGTCACTGATGTCCTATGAGCAATAATTTTGATGCACCTTGAGAGGCACATGTAAGGCAGGAACCGTGTCTGGTATGACCCTAGGTAATCTTCGCTGCCCGATATAGCCCCTCTCCCCAATGTGTAGCAGAAGATATGATCCTTCACTTTGCAGAAGCTTCTGTCATCTGCCCCCTTGCAGTCCGTCATTATCTGTCACTAACTTGCTTTTAATATCCTGGTGTTCTGAAAACTTAAGCCCAGAGATCTGTGAATCAGAGTAGTGTATCCCCTGCTAGAGACCATAGGCTGCTGTGAAACTTGGAGAACATTGTGTAAGTACTGGAATAATTTTACCCCAGGAGAAACATGTTTCAATATTTGAGTCTGTACTTTAGCAAATGCCCTGCTCTATCCTGAAGACCTTGTCTCTGAAATGTTATTGAGGTTCTGGAAACTGTCCAAAGGGCACCAAAATGGTGCACAGTTTATTGCATAGACCAATTTAAGAAAAGCAGAGAGGAAATACAGTGGGCACATCACTAATTCTGTGTGGCTAGAGGCTTAAATATGTTTTATAAAGAATATCTTCGCTGGGAGGGTAGTGTATAAGTGGAATAGCCTTCCCATAGAAGCACGAGTTTAAACATGCATGTAATAGAAATAAAACTATCCTGAACATAACACAAGGCCGAAGAACAAGAACATATTAGAGTCTATCAAACAGTGTGTCCACTGTGTAGGATATGTTATACCAGTGGCTACACCTATGCCAGCCTTCTCAAGGACGCCATCCAGTCCATATAATCAATATCTCACCAGTTAGCAAGTTTAAGCGAATACATTTTATAAATTGCTTTAGTAACTTTATTAAAGAATGTTAACATAAAAGGGCCTCTCCTTCATGCGCTAATGTATTTTATAGATTACTGTTCCCATTAAATTCCCCCTCACACTTGATCTACGCCACCTTCTATGGTTGGCAGGTGTTCCTCTCTCATGTATTAGCGTCCTCTTGTGTGGCCTCCGGTACATGTGCACTAAGCACACACACAACTCAGATTGTATACTGACTACGATATTTGCTACTTGTACTTCTGGTTGCCTGACTGGTCTACTGTTGCAGACTCTGTTTTGTTCTTGACCTTGTCCACAGCTCATGTTCTGCAATGAGGGTCCAGTTCGTGACCCGGTATACTGTTAGAGGATGGAGTCATCAGATTCCCCTTTTGTGTTTGCTCTCATTCCTGCCTTCTGCTTGCCAGTACACATGCACCCACCACAATCAAGCTCTGATACTGGCTTGTGTGAGAACTAACAAGACTCCCTGCTCAATTTCAATGGGGGTCTTTCCTGCGAATGCCAAAACTGGTACAAAAATTGGACAGTGAAGACTATGGTGCGCTGTAGCTCATGAGAGGTAGATTTTCCTAAAAGGTAAGTGCATTTTTTTTCTTTCCGCTAAAGAACAAAATACACACACTGCATGGTGTGGGGTTGTATGGGGCAAAATGTTCAGCTAACACTGTGGCCTTTTATCTCCAAGGCTTCCTTCTGTTGATTATTAATATAGTTAATGATTATGACATTGTACACATCACATGATATTACTGGGGAATGATGTAAATTAACATGTGAAACACCTCCTGCCAGTGTGTACTAAATACTTCTGCAAGTTATTTTATGTCTCCCTTGGCAAATAGCATAAATATGCAGGAACAACAAGCCTTTGCAATGAGCTTATCAAGATTCAGAAGACTATGAATGAAAGGAATATTTGCTGGAAAGGCACATAAATAACCTTTCTGTAATGTAAAAACACCTTGATAATATAATTCAATTTGTCCAGAAGTTACAAAAAATTGAGTACAAATGACAGAAAATGACTTCCTTTGTGAGAGATCTCCTAAAGTAACAAATGCATTAAGATGAGTTATTACTTCCTCTACCAAATACATCTTCATTTGAGAGACCAGCGTACTATACAAAAGGGTCCTGCTGTTTTATTATATAAACTAGCATCACCTGATTAATTGTAGATGCTTGGTTAGTGTTGTCATTCAATAGCTTATTCTGTTTTATGCTGGGTGTTTTGTACATACATTGTTTTATTAGATATATATTATTTTAGAACCTTAAAGGAATTGGAGAAATGAACACCCTTTATTCTAGAGCATAATGTCTTTTACATTAGAATGGTACATATGGAACAAAAACCATTTGGAAAAAAAAAGTCATCTTATTTTGAGCCCTTTCGGTTTGGACAAAATTCAGATGTTTTTTTTCGGATTTCACACATCCTCATTCAGTTTCTCACTCACCAGTTTATTTTATATAGTTAGGGAAAAAAAATGATATTTGGAAATGAAAAATTTTAATTAAATAAAATGTAACATTTATAAATAATTAAACAGACTACAGTGATGTCACCATGACATCATACAGGGTAGCATCCAGTTCCAACATAGATCCCTGAGGTCTTTAGAAAAAATAATAAAAAAAATGAAAAATAATGGCCCACACAATTTTACCTCTCCCACTAAAAATCTAAATTAAAAATAACCCCTTTTTTGCCCCAATCCAAAGATTAAAGTAAAGAAGTAAAAAAATGCAGTATGTAAAGGAGCATTGTGTTCTCTTACAAAATTAAAAACCTATGCATGTGAGGTTTTATTCTATTCAGGTGATGCTGGGGAACAAATTGTGAAAGTAAATGTGTAAACAATTTGTTTTTTTTTCACGTTTTTGCTGTTTTTTCACATATTATTCACACTAAATGAAAAAAAAAACTTCCTCTACCAAATAGATTTTCATTGGGGAGACCAGCATAATTTTTTTATTTATTATGTAAAATAGCAGCACCTAATAATTTTTGAGTGCTGGGTTATATTATATTACTAATAAAAGTAATAGAAAATAAAGATCTCAATACTGTTCCTAGAGGTACTCCATTAGTAACTTCCTCTAAATATGCATTAACTACAACCTTCTGCCTCCTATCACTCAACATTGCCTAATCAATTCAACTATGTTTTACAACCAAACCCAGACTTTTGTTTATAAGTCTTCTATGGGGTACAGTGTCCAAAGCCTTACTGAAATCTAGATAGACTATATCAACTGCTCCTCCCTCGTCTATTGTCGTAGTTACCCAGTCAGAAACATAAATTAAGTTAGTTTGACAGGATCTTCCTATAGTAAACCAGTGCTGTTTCTGATCATGTCAACCATTTACTTCCAGATATTAAACAACCATATCCTTTAGCATGGTTTCCATTAATGCCAACTACTGACATAAGGCTTATTGGTCTATAGTTGACCGAGTTATCCCTGCTACCTTTTTTTGTAAAGTGATACTACAATTGCCAACTTTTAGGCTTCTGGAACTTCTCCTGATATTAGTGACTGGTTAAATAAGTCTGCTAGTTTTTGCACACGTCTCTTTCAAAAATTTTGGGTGAATCTCATGATTTGCAAAGGCTTTTGATATCATGTCACACAATAGGTTACTGAGTAAACTAAGGCATATTGGATTGGAAAAAAATATTTGTACTTGGATAGAGAGCTGGTTGAAAGACAGATTACAGAGCATGGTTGTAAATGGCATGTATTCCAGCCGGACAATGCCTTAAGTGGAGTGCCTCGGGGTTCTGTCTTTGGGCCGATTCTTTTTAATGTATGGATCAATGACATGGAAGAATGTACTGGAAGTAATGTCTCAATGTTTGCAGATGATATAACATTATGTAAGGTCTGAGTGGGATGTCTTTTCTCAGCAAAGGGATTTTGACAAAATGGGAGAATGGGCAGTTAATTAGCAGATGCGTTTTTAATATAGATTAATGTAAAATTATGCACTTGAGTAAGAAAAGCAAACATTATGTTCTGAATGGCTGTGTGTTGGGTAAATTCTCTATGAATCCTCTAGAATGTGCAGTGCAGTTTTGGGCACCAGTACATAAAAAAGGAAAACTGGAAATACAAAGGGTTCAGAGAGGGGCTATAAAAAAGATTAAAGGAATGGAAATTCTCAATTATGAAGAAAAGATGTCCAAATTGGGATTATTTTCTCTGGAGAATTTGGTGATATGATAAACCTTTACAAGTATGTTCAAGTTGTTTTGGCCAATTCAATAAATGCAAGTTAGGATGTTTTTCTAGATATGAAATGCATACAGGTGAAAGTAGATAAGATAATATTGATTCCTGGGTTCGTCCGACTGCCTTGAAGATTTTTTACCCCTTTTGAGATGACATTGCAGTCTCAATGTTTTTTTTTGTCTTCTTCTGGGTAAACTAACATGGGTTTGTGAAATAGTTGGACTTGATGGACTACATGTATTTTTTCAACCTAACTATGTAATTATGCAATACTATTTTATGTTATACAAGTGTAAAATTCAGGTTAGGTTACATCTTTAAGAGCACAACTATATACCAATTTAGTTGAATATTGTTCTTGTGTTTAGCCGTTTACCCTTTTAGAATATTTTAGTTGGGGCTTGCTTCACGAGTTGATTAGTAGACCTGATATTACAAAGAAACCTTCTCACTGGAACCATATTCGGTTTTCAAGCTACCTACCAGTTTTAGATTATATGGAGACTTTCTAAATATTATTTCCCATTTATTTACCATTTTTTACTGGTAGGTTGATGGTTAGGTCAGCTCGTTATTCTCAATGCAAAAATAAATCCTGGGTTTTATTATTTATATATCTCTACTAGTGCTAGCAATTCTCTTCAATAATATATATATATATATATATATATATATATATATATATATATATAAACAATTATATACAATCTACTAAATGGAAGATGTAACATTTACTTTAGAACCATGTGTTTTCTTGTAATGTGTCTTTACATGAGTACTACGTGAGCTGCTAAGAACAGCTTTTAGCACTGTAGACTATAGCTGCTTTGCGTGTTAGCATTAACAATTGAAGGCTTGGTGGATAGTGACTCAAAGCCCAAGAGCCAATCTCTGGTACACCGAAGAAGCGATAGTCCTTCATTAGCATCATCCTTCAAATCAGCCTGAAATATATGAAATTATTAAGCAAGCGCTGGCACAGCACGTTACAGCATGATGGAATTATATTTACAGCTGCATCAGAAAATACCCTTTATCACTTCTATTACAAATGTGTCACACTTTATTTTCAATATGAAGCACAACAATATGTTTCATCAGAAACCCAAGCCGAGCGTCCATGTGCCTTCTGCCTCTGTTGTGTTTCATTGTATTGTTATTCATATGGGGATATGCTTAGCAGAAGTTTATCTAAATTAAAATCACTGTAGAATTGATATACTTAATTTTTCAGTGTAGAGCATTATACTATTCATATGTGTCCATTCTTTCTTTTTTTCCCTTCTGCATTGTAGCACCACTTCTTTCGTTGTAATAAACACCCATTATAATAAAATAGGATAGTGTTCTTATCTTTTACATCATTTTATTCATAGCTCAGAGATTCAGTTACTGCACAGGCTGAAACACAAAAAAGCTTTTGGTTTTTGACTCGTGAAAACTCTCCTAGGAGAAAAATAAATTGTAGAACAGTGGTTATCTTTACTGTTTTATCAGAACCTCATAATAAAATGATAGGTTGCAAAACATAGGTATGCATACATACATACAAATGTATGTGTATTAGACTTGTGCATTCGGATTCATGTGAATTGCAAATTTACAGAACTTTGAAAAATTGCTTTTGGCAAAAAAGCCATGAAAACGAGGCAAGACCCCACCACGAAGTTTATGAAAATGAAGCAAAAATCTCAGATTTTTCACTCACACATCTCATACTCTCACACTATCGTTGTCATTCACTCTCTCTCGCAAATGACACATGGAAGAGGTCGCTGGAAAAGGTAGGGAGACAGTGTGAGTATATGAGAAATAGTGAGTGAGAATGTGAGAGAGAAAGAGCAAGAGTGTGAGAGAGAGTGAGAGTATGGGAGCAACAAAAGTAACAAAATGCAAATAATGGCGCAGGGAGCTTCATTTGTTTTGTTTATGGATCCCTCCCTCAAAAATACTCTGTTCTCATGAATATCACACAATTGCAAACACAACACAGGTTTATCCCAAAAAAGAAAAACTGTTAAATAGATGATTGGCACAATTATTGGCATCTCTATTAAATCATATTATAAAAATACATTTTAAGTATATTCCTATATTTTACATTTGTTAGTACACCTGGGTGAGTAGAAACAGGAAATATAGTTTGCCTCAAAATAAATTGGCCTAGAGCCTTTATTTATCTATTAGATTAACTGGGGAACTGGCCCTTCCTGGCACAGTTAAGCACCTGGGTTCTTTTGAAGTGTGCAGATTCCTCATTCTGGTTACTCAAAATAAATTGTGACAGTGATCAGTAGAGTACCTAATGGGGGGCAGGGGTCCACCCCGGGTGCTGCTGATCATGGGAGTGCCACTACGCCGTTACTCCTCCAGAGATGGACAGTAATGTCCACCGCTAGAGAAGCAGGCTCGGTGGGGGAGATCAAAGATCTCCCTCTAACAGGCATAAAGACAATTAAGGGAGTGGGAGGTCTGTTAATGCCAACTTCAGATCCTGCTCCCTGCAATGCAATGCAGCAACTGATGCTGTGCGTCGGGATTTGCTGTCACATCCCGGCACACAACACTGAAGCTGCGCCCACTGCCTTATGCGCTCACTGCACCAGAAGGACACAGAAGAAGAAGAAAGCCAAGAGGAAGAACAAAGAGGGTGAGGAGGAAAAGGAGCTGTAGCGGGAAAAGTGGCAGTGACAGAGGAAAGGTAGGAAAACATTCAGTGAGAGTGGATTGGTAAGTGTGGATTAGTAAGTATATATGGGTATATGAATGAGCGAATGAATATTTGTGAATGAATGCTTGTGAATGAGTGTGTGTTTGCGATAGCATGGGTGTGTGTGTGTGTGGGGGGGGTAGCGAGGCTGTAATCAGACTCCTATCATGTCCAGGTTCCAGAATGTGCTGGCTACCTGCGCATGATAGGATTGTGATTGCTGTTAGCAATTATATATATAATATTGTTATAGATTTTTAACCACACCTTTATTAAAAGTAAGTTACACACCAAAATTGGACAGAAAAATGCAATAACAATATATATATATATATATATATATATATATATATATATATATAGTGGCAAACAGCAATCACACTCCTATCATGCCCAGGCAAACAGTACATGCTAGATCATGGGCATGATGGGAGTGTGATTGCTGTTAGCAATCATATATATATATATATATATATATATATATATATAATATTGTTATTGATTTTTTTGTCCAGTTTTGGTGTGTTACTTTTAATGTTTTTCTGTTAGTTTTTTTTAAAGGTGTGTGTGGGGGGTCATTTTCAGTTTCGGCCAAGTGAATGCTGAATTATAGGTTTCGGTCCGGAATTTTCATTTTGGTGCATCCCTACGATATACTAAGCCAGACACTGAAGTGGTAGGCCTACACATCAATGTTTGGCTTATGCTGCATAATTGTCAATGCCTGGCTCAATTTATAGTTACAGGGATTTTGCTGTGCCACCGTCAATGTCTACCTCAGTATTTATTGATAGATGTTATGCTGTACTACTGTCAATGTGTGCCTCAGTATATAGTGATGTGTGTTACGCTGTACCACTGTCAATGTGTGCCTCAGTATATAGTGATAGGTGTTATGCTGTACCACCATTAATGTGTGCCTCAGTATATAGTGATAGGTGTTATGCTGTACCCCCGTCAATGTCTGCCTCAGTATATAATGACAACAGTTATGCTGTACCCCCGTCAATGTCTGCATCAGTATATAATGATAACAGTTATGCTGTACCCCTGTCAATGTGTGCCTCAGTATATAACGATAGAAGGTATGCAGTTTCAAAGTGTGTGTGTGTGGGGTGCCACATACAGGATCCGCCCCAGATGCCAAATACTCTAGGAATGCCCCTGACAGTGATTCATAACACTGTGGCCTTTTATGTGTCTGTGTCCTTATTTTAATATCATTTAAAGACCATATTGATATTGCACCAGTCATGTGCTTTAAAAAGTTTTGGCCAGTTTATGTCAAAGTAACAAAATAATTTTAAATAATGTAGGTAATATTTTATTTATTACCCACATATAAATATAGGTATTATTTAATTTATTAATTAAGATAAAATCATGATGAATACTGATTTTTGCAATTCTGTTTGATGGGGACTTATTTTATCCATCGTCAACATGAACACCAACAACATAATAATAAGGTACATACATACTTTTTTTAGTATTGTTAAAAAATATATTTTTTAGTTAAAAAACTTTCAACTATTATCAAAACAAACATCGGATGATTAAGGAAAAAAAAAAAAAAGATTATTCAGTAATCACATACACATGTACACAAAAAAGTTCTGTTCAAAGTATCACAATAAAAATGTATAAGAATGGGACACTTGAATGCAAGAAAGCTTATTTTATTATCTATTGGAGCAAGAAATTAAAATATTATAGGCATAAAAAGGTACTGCACATTTATTATACTAATATGACATTGCAGTAAAAAATTGAGTAAATCATTTATACTGGAAAAAAATTACCTTTTTTATAGCAAAATGATGTATAAATGCAAAAAAAATTACTGAATGCATAAAACATATAACATTTATAATCACTATATGAGTGAAATAATTTGCTCCATGTCTCTTTATTTCTATGAGACAGCAGATGTTTAAGGAACACAACAATCATGATAGGCACTTCGTATTCTCACTGTTCTGCTTCTAAGGTATTCTTAGGTTCTGGTTCTCCACCGAACCCCACTTTGACCCATACTAACCAAATGGAGAAGGTTCGAGATAGCAGTCACATGGATCCAAGAACAACATTCATACAGGGCTCTCTTACCTCCTAACACATGGATGCTCCTCAGCATTCCTCCTGGAACATGAGATGAGAGAAAGTGGAATTTCCAGTTATGTCAAGCCAAAAGCAAAAATGAACACAAAAATATGGAACAATGCAGTAAACCACACAGGGGGCAAGTGCTTTTTATACAATTGTGCATACTGAAAGAATTAAACTCAGTAAAGTTCAGATTTTGGCCAATTCAAGGTCACAGTTTAACTGTGTTAGCATTTATAAGTGAATCTGTGGTCTTATTATCGCTGAATTCAAGATTGATCTGATACACGTTTTGCTGGTAATGCCATATTTAACAATAAACCTGTATTCACAGTTTGCACTGCATTATTCAAATATGCTCTCTATTTATATAATTAATTTTATAGGCAATGGTTTCGCTGTTCACATGTTTCACGTGTTTTCATGTTTCATTCTCTGGCTGTAATAAAAGTCAGTTTCTAAGTCATCGTTCTTAAACCTAGATGCAAGTTCCTACTGGTTACCTTCATACGTGAGTGAGAAGTTAAGCAATTAAAATTTAAAAATATACATTAGATATTGAAATGCATACTTTCAAGAGAGAGTATAAAACTACTTTGATGATGGTTGTAAAGGGACATGGTATAATAAAATTCATAATGGATTATATATATTTGATTAATATTCATTGCTCCTACCCAGCATTTTTATTAAGCGGGAATAAGATGGATTAAGGAGGTTATCCAAAGGGACCAAGTATGAGCCAAGATTAACATTTTATATTTGTCATATGGGTTTATTTACTCAGTTTATTCAGGGTTACTTAGAGAAAACTAATTGGCTAAAAAGGTTAAGACCCCTTGCATGTTTGTTTTTTGGAGGGTACAGTTGAAACATATTCCAAGTGCTTCAAAGCATTTGGAAAACTGAGAGGACCGCATAAATAAATTCGGTTTTGTGTTTTTTTCCCAAGCTGATCTCCACCCATTGAAGTTTGTGAACCCTCAAATCACTTAAAAGAACTGTGTGAACAAATATTTGCTAAATAATTCAAGTGACAGATAACTGCACCCGTTTAATAGTTCTATCCTAGCAAATATCAACATAGAGACAAACGCCTCACGCTCCCAACACTGCACTCTGGGCAGCGCTGAGGCAGGCGGCGGTGGCTGTGGCGGCGGTGGCTGCGGCAGCGGCGACGACGGCAGCGGCTACGGCGGCAGCGGCTACGGCGGCAGCAGCGGCGGGGAGCGGAGGCATCCTGGATTTCTGTCAGTCAGGGGGGCTCAAGAGTTGCCGAGTGGTCGTTTTCAGCAACCGCTCGGCACCCCTTGCGCCCCCCTGACTGGCAGAACTCCAGGGCCCGGTCGCATTCGCGACCCCTGCGACCCCGGTAGTTCCGCCACTGGCTAAGTGTCATGCTTGCTCTTTCCTTCAGCCGTCACATCCAGTCACTCACCTGAGAAACATTTCTTGAATCTGTCCTTTCCTTACACAAGAAACTCCAAAAATACTAATCTACTCCCTTGTGATATCCTGTCTTGATTACTGCAGCTTTAACTAACTTGCAAAATACCCTATCTTGTCTAAATATTATATTTTTTAACTAAATTTCTTAGTTAAAAAAAAGTATATTGCATATTTTCACTTTATTACATAGTGACATGGCTTTATCTAGTTTCATAATCCTTATATCAAAGAAAGGCACTGACACACAGTGATAATGTAATATGCATGCTAAATCCCCCAAGGAATCATTCAATTATGCATGGAATTTATTTCAATCTATGCCAAGGCCAGGCTGGTACATGATCACATTTTCTAGAAAGCAGAAATGACAAAATGCTTTATTTAAAAATGTTTGCATTATAAACATGGATTTATAAATGATAAACAGTGGGGGATGTTGTTATAAACTAAAATGTATAAATATATTAAAAACTCTATTCTAAATATTCTACTCATTAAGTAAATTGCTAGGAGTAAGTTACAAAATCACCAAATTTTACTTTACCTGGTAAGTAAGCTATAGGTACTAGATACTAAATTAATAGCCATATTCTAACTTTGGCTAATAGTTACTAAAATCTAGCTTGGTGAATAACATCAGGATATTTACATTTTACTTTTGGCATATAGGATTGTTCAGGTTGAACTCGAGCAATCCTCATAAAGGAATGCAACTGGAACATATGCCACTCTGTCCCATGATATGCCTTTTAACCCCTATATGCCAGAGTGGCATATAGGGGTATAAGGCATTTCTGGAGGCAGAGTGGCATAAAGGGGGTTAAAAGGCATATCATGGGGCAGAGTGGCATATAGGGGGTTAAAAGGCATATCACTGGGCAGAATGGCACATATACTATATTGTCTCAGGTTTTGTGCCATCTTTATTATACTTAAGGAGGAACGTCTCCAACAGGTATAAGTTATGAACACCACCAAGGAGCTGTGGTTCCGTACTCCTAGAAAAATATTCAGAGTAAGACCAAGAGTGGCACAGGCTTTAAAGATTACCCTTCTAAGAGGAGGCTGGGTGGGATTGCAGATCTTAAATAAAGCAAGAGTCATATAAAAGATGGATATTGCTTTAATAAGGTCACATTGTGACCCAGATAATGCAAATGTGTATTTGTCAGGTTCATACACAAGCTCAAGCATTGATTGAATCACAATTATACTATTATTACAAAGAAAACAATTTACCTCCCTCAAATTGGAAAATCAATGTGACACTCCGCACCTTCTATCCTCGTCCACCATGTCAACAATAACAAAGTATTGTGAGCATTTATGTTAAAATCACAAAAAATATCCTAGTAGCATTCATCAAAACAATCCCCCGATAAGCAAAATTAAGGAGCATATCTTACTTCACAGTAAAAAAATGAATGTACCTAAATCAGCCGAGGCTTATGGATGAAGTGTTTTAAAGGTTAATTTGTAGAGGGCTTCCAATTTTCTCAACTATTCCTCTCAGTGACATTAACTAAGTATTATGGGGAATAACACAGTCTGACCTCAGGCGAGCTGGCGTGAGACATGACACTGTTCTTGGGTGAATTTTCCCTCTTAAATTCTTGATGAAATTCTCTCAGCAGGATCACTGTTGGGCTGTAAAGAGACTTTAAATCTAATATCTACTAGAGCTTCAAACCAGCCATCAAAACACATTTATTTCATCAAAGGACTCCCATACACTCTTTTAATGCAACATCATTATGCCAAGTCGCTTTAAAGACCATCGCTAGTGAAATGATAATTTTTCACCAAAGCAACATAATATTAAATGCTTAATTATTCATTACTAATGCTTGTCACTGTGAAATATAGGTCCCACTAATTCTGAAAGCACGAGACCTAACTTTTCTTCCTTGAAGGTTAATGGCTGAGCTCAGGGTGTCATTAGATTTGCTAGACACTACATACCCCATATGTCAATGCATTATTCTTAGAAGGAAGAAGAAAGAAAAAAAAGACCCTGTACAATATTTAATGAAAACAGCAAAATTGTTCTTAAAAGTGTGGTGGTGGCTTTAAATTTAAGATAATGTTTAATGTAGGGAGAAGAAGCTTGTAAAAGCAAAGATATTCATTTAAAATAAACCTTTAAGATGCCAAACTGCTGTACGACACCATGCATATTACCACGTGGACGATAAATGGTTAAACCCATTTCATGGCTTATTTTTCTTTATTTTTTGATATAGTAGACAAAAAAATATATGTCGCGGTAGTATTTATTACACAGGCTCCAAAGTTTCTCCTTTTTGTTTTGATGCTATGTAAAAATGTACGTGTTCCAAAAGTCAACTTAAAATGTTTTTACTGTTTTGTTTTTGCTGGTGCTTGGTAACATATATCTTTATTTGAGAAAAAAGGAATTTGACACCATAAGGGTCATAACCTCCCACTATATTGCCAGTTTCTAAAGTAGGGTCATAGAAAGATCACACCCTGTAACAAAAACAATCGTACCATGAAGCCAAGTGAGCAGAAACGGGATTTTAAGTTGTCTTTAGCAATAGAGATATAAATGTGTTACAAAAAGCATGCAACTTTATGTCTACAGGAAGCCAGTCGTAAGGACGTTTCAAGGTTATGGAACTATAAAGGCAGGGCAATTACTAAAAGACACTTATACTTCCATACCAGGGAACAAAATCAATTACAAATAACAGTGGGTAATTATTGATTTTTGTGTATAAGTGGTAATTCTTACCTATAAAGCAAAATCCACCTGCTTCAGAAAGCATTGTATTCTGTTTCTTTTTTAATTATTATGACTTTGAAAGCTATCTATTCACAACAGCGAAGATTAAAAGGTCTGTAGTTGAGAGGGAGTAGGTTAACAATTGCCTCCTTTAACTTAGTTAGTGTTGTATTAAATTCAACAAAGGAACACTGATTGAAAACAGAATTACACATCAAAATACAAGAAGAGTAACACTGGTTGTTAGTGTTACTTATCAGTCATGGTCTTCAAGAAGAACTGTCACATCTAGCTTTTGCAATACATCTATTTGAAGAAAAAAATGACTGTAGCTCGTACGATTTGTGTAATTGTTTTGGAGGTATTGTGTTTGATCAGTTAACCGCCATAAGACATATGTTCTAAGGATTGTGACCTATCTGACTTTATTGTATTGGGTTGGAGTCCACATCTCCCAGTGATAGTTGTTGGGCTCTTATGAGCCACCATTGTTCCTCTAAGAGACTTCTGCTGTATTCCTGCATCACACTCGCAAACAGCAGTTGAACTGTTTTTGTTTAGTGTACAAGGACTAATGTATTTAAACTTTCTGCTTCTGTATTTATGTTGCTTCTCCTTCCTTCCATCCAATAAACCATAATGTCAAAATAAAATAAGTCTTGATTTATTTACTATTTGAGTGAGGACAGGTGATTGCATTTTGTTGCTTGATTTTTTTTGAGAGTTATTTGGTAAATTATCAATCTAATTCTCTGGCGTTCTTGCTTTTTCTCTATGGCGTGCACGCTAGTCAATATTCCTTTTGTATTTTACAGTGTCTCCCCATTCGCCTGCAGCCAGTCTCCTTAACTTGTTGGACACCAGTCAAAGTGGCTAAAAGATAACTTCTGTATTGGGAATGCTTTTAAAACTCTGCACCTAAACAGTTATTTGTTAACAACCACGTAAAAATTTGAATTGAAAGAACGGTTTAGTTTTCATATTCTAATTGTAGACGTTTACCTTAAAATATAGCAAATTCTCTACTGTATAAAGGTTACAGTCACACAGATTGTGATTAGATGAAGGCCCGAGGGGTGCCTGACCTTGACCAATTAATGTTCGCTT
Organism: Spea bombifrons; assembly: GCF_027358695.1. Lineage (NCBI taxonomy): Eukaryota > Metazoa > Chordata > Amphibia > Anura > Pelobatidae > Spea > Spea bombifrons. The sequence continues at coordinate 107,339,481 of NC_071089.1, forward strand.
TGCTGCACCCAGTCCTCTTCTGTTTGATTAATGAGTGCCATGTAAATACAATTTATTGATTTGGAAGTGTTACAACACAAGATGGTAAAATAAATATTGTAGGTACGCTATATATCTTTTGTAATTTTTAAAAATGCAGTTAAAAATGTATCTTGTCTGGATTATTACAACTCTACACTAACAGGCGGCTCCCTTTACCATCTTTCACCAGGGCAATCTACTCTGAACTCTGCCTCTGGTTCCCCATACCCTCAGTGATAAAATTGAATCTCCTGAGCCTTACCTACAGAGACTTAACAAAACCGCGCTCATCTAGACCTCTGTTTATATCTCAAAATACATTCTTAACTGCCTTCTTAGCACTGCCTATGACTTGTGTCTCCCTTCAACTGTTATCACTTCTTCCTACTTGTTTATCCCGGATGTTACCTGTGCTGTACCTAATCTCTGGTATTCCCTACTTCATCATGTCAGACTCTTTCTTGTTTTTTCGTATACCTTTAACTGCTCGCTAAAATCCCACCAATTCAGAAAAGCATGCATTGTATTCTTGTAATAAAACCTGAAAATAAAACATGCATTCTCTCTATCTTCAGGATCCGTATGCCATTGGACACATGACCCGCGGCCCAATGAAATCATGAAATGTCTAATCAATCCCATATCTCATTTCACCTGAACCTCCTAATAGATAGTAAGCTTGCAGTGTTATTGTTAGCTATAGAAACTACTGAAGCTCTATATGTTAAAGGTAATGAGGACTTAAACATTGCCTTGTTTGCAGACACTAAATTATGATGGTGGTGGCATTGGATGTGGCAGGGAAGATCAGCACACATGACACTTGTGAAAGATACTGAATGGGCAGTGACAATAATGTACACTGGGCTCTACGTATTGGCCTCTATGTACACACATTGCTATCACTACCTGTGGCAGACCTCACTGCACGTTTGGTCAGACTTTAGATGCACCCTTCATGAGGTCAATATGTTGCTGTAATTGGTAGTCAAACACTTTCTCCGCCATCCTGTGAGCCACTGACCCCTCTTTCACTGCAGCTTCTGCCATTGTTATGTATGCGCTTGATGTGAGATCTCAGCGAGGATGTGGCTAATTTGTTTCTCTTTGTGTTGGCACCATATGGGTGGGACATATTCCATATCATTTATTTTATAAACATAACCCCGCTATACTCACGCTTCAATTAGTCTCATTCAGGTTGTGATGGTAAACCAGGATTTTTCTCTCCCAGTTGCATCAAGTTCAAAAGCACAATGACATGCAGGTATTGCTTATTTGACATGGAAGTCATCAAGATAATGATGATGACATACTGTACAAGAGGCCTTAGCTAATGCTATTGACAGTCAGAAGGCTGGAGGAAGGAGCAACAAAGGTAATTCATCTATTATCCCACAAACCCTGACATATTCTTGTAAGTTTCCCAAAGGTTATATTGCATTGTATAAATAATTTCATGCCATCTAGCCTGTGCTTCTGCACTCAAGACCATGGCCATGTTTTGTCCAGATCCAATGTGACCATGATGCTGGCAAGAGCAGGAAAATATTCACTTATTGAATGTAATTGTTGAAAATTATTTTCATGACATGACAACAAATGGCTGTATGAATATGCCAAGTAGCAGACCCAAATCGTGATCATGTGTATTACTAGAGGAAGAAATTCAGCGTACTAATTAACTCTTGATTGGAAGATATCTGCATAGGCAAGTTGAAAATCAATAAGACACCGTTAAGTAAAATATCCTTGTTAAATCTGCCTCAACACCATGTTCATTTTATATGTTAATCTCTTTTTCCTGATAAAAGTGAAGTAGCATAGATTGGCTCAATTGATCTTCTTGCAAATCCCTGTAAGAATCTAGACGGGGGACCCAATTTCCAGGTTCAGCAGGAAGCGTGTGTATCCAGCCAGCTTCATGTCTTCTCTTGCCTCTGAATAGTAATAACTAAATCACAGGTGGCTATAATCACTCTAATTAAAGGGTCATGCCATTACTGTTGGTTCATTCCCAGACACATTTTACACCGTGATTCCTCAGCGCTAGATAAATTGGTTTTCTCTCGGCTTCGAGCATTGCATTTTAGAATAGTTTCTCTGGAGGCCAACAGTAAATGTCTAATACCAAATATATCATTCATTAGCATAGGCAGTTATTTAATTTCCCTTTTTTTTCGTTCATTTCCATAATTCAATAAAAAAAAAATTAAACATGAGGATGTGACTTGAATTTGGTAATGATTTAGGCTTTGTTGCTTTGTTAAACTGGTAGGATTGTATTTATTTGCAAGTTAAAAAAAATAACATTTCAATTTTGTAACGATAAAAAAACAAAAAACAACGAGAGGTTCACATGTGTAGTTTTCCTTCCTTCTTATCATAGGTCTATAGGGCATAGAACTATTTTATGTATTATGATTGGTTTAGGATAGGGCGTTATTTCCGATATGATTTAATAAATATATCCATAATGCTCCATAATAAACGGGAATCTTATTACACAAACACTCTTGTCTGTGTGTCTGATTTCTCTCGGCCCGCTCGATAAAGATAGCTACATAATTTGGAACCACAAGAAGTACTCGGAAGTTCACCGACAAGTCTTACTTCCTATGCCATAGGCCATTAGCTATAGGTAATGCTTCAGACTATATGCAAGGAGGTAACTTTCTTCTTTCCAAGTAAAAAACATTTCTGATTATGTTAATTTTTAACTCCCTACTATGGCATTAGTAGAGTGAAAGGCTGTATGCCAAGTAAGAGTGTAACTGAGTATCCATTAGCATATGGTAATAAAGTGTGTGTGTTAGCGTATGGTATTAAAATGTTAACAAAAGGTGATAGTGTTTGCGGGTATGTGTTAGCGTATGGTGTAAGTATGGGATGTTAGAGTGAGTTTGTGTGTTAATGTATGGTGTTAGGGTGTGTGGGTGTTGGATTGAGTTTGCATGTCAGTATGTTTTAGTCTGTGTCTAAGTTTATGTGCTACTTGCCAGGGAAGGGGGTGCCAAAGAAATCTAGCACCCAGGTACTAGTAACCATAGACTCAACCCTGTATGGATCTCTATAGCTGAATGTTGGCATCCTGAGATATATCTGATTTTTTCTGCTTTGTGCTTGGGACTTCTTTACATGAGGCATAAACATAGAAAATGGTAATCAAGCTGGATTTTGTACCTTTATTGGCTAACTTAAGTATAAGAGTATTTCAAGCTTTCAAGACCATTTCGGTCTCTTCTTTAGGCACATCCTACAACTAACACCGTACAATTCTATATCTTAGTCATGTGGTATCATCAATAAGCACATAAAGCAGTGCCAGCTAGACATTAGCATAGAAAAGTCAGCCTACTAGAAAGGCAAGATAAACCAATATGTTTTACTGGTCATCTTCCATGTGGAATCAAACAGGAATCAAACAGATCCAAAATTTCAACACACAGTGCTACTTAATTGAAAACTGAGAGTTGATGGTTGGAAGGAAGTATGAACGTTTGGTGTCATTTAAGGTTTCTTGTAATTGATGTTCTGGAATTAATAACACTGTGGCTCATTAATGCAAAATAGCTTAAAATATAGACCTAATAGTCTTGCCCAGGGAAGCATGCATTCATTAGAATGTACCAGGATATATTTTATTATCTGTGATAAACTTTGTTTTTCCCATAGATTAATGCTGAGAATTTTGAAGGATTAAGATATATATTTGCTGCACCAGTGGAATAGCTGGTAATGGAGCAATTCATTTTTTTAGGGGCCAAGTTGTTAATAGTTTAACACCGTTCAAAACTGGTGTGTGTAATTATCACATGTCATTTGTTTAATGAACATAATATGTCATGGTATGGTAGCATGATCTTTACCAGTCCTGTGTAAATTTCAAGTAATGTGCATAGGCAGGGGTGAAATTTAGCTCATGCCAGACACCCCTCAGCATGCACCACAGCTTAGGGTGCATATGTATGTGACATCACTGGATTTCACTGATACACCGACTGATTTCTGTAGGACAGGCACAATTTTCAGGCTTTGTCCCTGACCCGTACTTGTGGGTAGTGGGATAGACCAGTTGGGTGCAGTGGCGTGACTACAGGGGTAGTACTACTGGAGGCACTGGCCCTGTCTCAGCTCTGACCCCTGCGACCCCTTGTTTGTGTGTGAGCATGCATGTGTAATTGTGTGTGTGTGCATGTATATGTAATTGTGTGTGAGCATGTATATATAATTATGTGTGTATGAGAGCATGGATGTGTAATTGTGTGTGTGTGTCTGTGCATGGATATGCAATTGTGTGTGAGCATGGATGTATAATTGTGTGTGTGAGCATGGATGTGTAATTATATGTGTCTGTGAGCATGGATGTGTAAGTGGGGTAAGATGGAGTGTGTGTTAAAATTAATGTGTACATAATTTGTTCATGTGTGTTTACACATGTTTGCCAGAGTGTATGTTGGAAGGGTCGAGAAGAAGGCACAGACAAGTTGTTTGGGGTCAATGATGTCACAGACCACCTGTTGAAGTTGGGGACCCCCGGAGCAAATTCTGGTTACACACCTGATTGGGTGGATCCATTAATCTCCATTGACTGGCCCAGAGAGCTGTGTGTTGCTGCACAGATGCAGCTTATCGGACATTGTAGATTCCGTCCACTTCCATGATTATCTCCGTTTCCTGCATCTTGCCAAACCCCCAAATAGGTGCCTGAAATGCCGTAGGGTATGTAATCCCACACAATGCTGAATGATGGCATGTTTCCAATGTTTTCCTTAGTATTAGAAAATCATGGCATTCTATATAACTCCAGTTATACTCAAGGGGCACATCTTTTCCTGTCATATCCTTTTGCGCACTATCCATAGATACCCATTTTAACGCATATTGTGCATCTGATCGCATTATATGGGGGGATATATACAACCTCCCCCCACATTTTTTGAATTATTATTTCCTAATACATTCCAAAACAAACAGTAAAACAAATGATTTTTTTTGATTGGGGCTTAGAGTGGTGAGCGGGTGTCTCCAGTTGAAAGGACACATTTGTGTATGTCATTAAATGTGCATCTTTCCTTCTTAACGGAACCCTGTTACATACTGTTAAATGAAAAAGATTTTCTCTAGGACATGGAAAAAATGGCTACCAGTTGGCTCGAGGGCATATCCTGCATTACCGAGATACTACAGGTGGTCCCTGCGGTCCCACCCTGCATATAATACGTGATTGGCACTATTTCCACCACAGTGTGTGTCATGCAAATATTATTCAATTTTATAGTTTTATAGTTATAACATTTACGCAAGTTGTTTTGTTGTAAACACTCCAAAGTTTGTAATAAAGAAACTATTCTATAGACAATAATAATTCCAACCGGAACCACAAGGTGCCAGTATTCCTTAGAATATTCAAATGACCCACCTTTTAAAAAAATTATCATTTTTGCTTCTACATCAGTAGACCTCTGATGTAAAGAAGGAACATTCCTTCCCATATTTTAATGAGCAGTGTTATATCATACCAACTAATGGGAACAATCATATTCAGAAGTAGGCAAACATAAAAATAGTGTTTAAATTTGGTATATAGTGCACCTGTTTTATCATTATAATGTTTTTTTTATAATGTTTTTCCACATGTGGCCATATGTATTGTGTTAAACCTAATCGTTTATAATTAAAATAATGTGTGTTAGAAATGGGCCCCTGAATAATTTTGGTTTCCATCTCCTGCAATCCAAGGTGCTGGGGGCTGGAAAACACAGCAAATGAATTGGAGGATTCGAGGAAAAATACTAATTTACATATGCCAGAATCAAGATTTAAGGAGTTCTGGAAAGTTATTCAACATCTGTAGTAGAAGGTAGCTCAACTTGTATCCTTGCATTCTTGTAATGTGGCACTATGACTAAGCATACCTGGGAGCTCTCAGGCTTTGACCCTGGATCTCAGTGGTTTTGCCCCAATCTCAAGGTTAAGGGGCAGATTCTCAGGGTCACACAGACTGGACCTATTATTCTGCACTGCTGTGATCATAAGTAAAACTCCTAACTGGTGCTTTTGCTACCAGTATGTTATGGTTGATCTCAGTGATTGAATGCACGTTGCCCAATTAAGTGTATCTTCAAATAATAACCCAGTAGTAGAGTCATTTGGTTAACACAGTTTGGGAGTCACTACATAGAATCTTCACAATAAGCTATTAAAGGGTCAATATTTCAAGACTCTCAGGGTGAGCTTATCTAGAAAGTTCTTAGGTATGTGAATGAGTTGCTGAACATGGACCAGAGGTGCGTAGGATGAGCATAAGGATCAGGTTGAGGGACAAGTTTTGATAGAAGTGGTTGTGCAAAGCAGATGGATTATACACAAATGAGGCATTAATGGAGTCCTAGTAACAACAGTAGAGAGGTACACATACTTGAGGATACAGCTATTCTTGTTTCCATTCCAGGCTACTTAACTCAACTTAATCAACCCGCGGGCTGTGGGAGTCTTGGAATACGGGGCACTAGTATTGTTACAATACACATACAATTCTTTAGAATAAAAAAAAATTAATATAGTGAATATTTAATTAAAAAAAAAAACTACAAAAAACACAGCCATTACTATATTGGGCGAAAATGTATCTTGAGTCCCAAATTAGACAAGGCCTTTATTGGCCTGTAATGTCATTTCTTTGGAAAGATAAAATGTTGAATTAATTCAAACAAAATTAATCTTCTTAATTATTCATTCAGGCATAAATTTACAAAGTTCCTATAAATGTTGTACATAGATTTAATAAAGACATTTAACTGTGATGAAACTGTAAAAACCAAAATGGACACTGTGATCAATATCGAAATAGGATTGTTTTTTGGTCTAAGTAACAAGTACAATTCCAACATGATCAGATCTGAATCATTAATCAGTTATAGCTTAAGTACTTGAAACAGCTAGTTGATAACAGAAGAACATTTATAACAGTGCTTCATTGTTATTTAAGTGATGGATTAGCTGAAGTTTTTTTTTATTTTATTTCTTCATCAAGTACTTAAGACAGAATTTTGTTCTTATATATCCTGATTTCATCTTTTTTTAATGAATTATAAAGAAAAAACAGTCAATAATTCCGCTACAAAAATGCATGGTTTGCTATTTTCTTGATTATTGTAATTACAAATAAAATGGAAATTTATCAACTGTACTTTGGAAAAAGATGGTAAATACATATTTGACCAATTTATTGCGATTGTGGTGAATTATTTACTATTGTTATAATTAGTTAGAAGATTTGTAAAACTAAAAGAAAAATGAATGACTATAATATGGCTCCTAATTTCATTATGCCTCCCAGAAGTATTTTGTTCTGGGCGTTTTTGTATATCTTTCCGTAAGAGTTTATTTATTTAGCTGACATTTTAAATGACTTCATTTCTAACTTATGTTTTCTATGCATGAACTATCATCCTTCAGGTATGATGTTTCTGGCTCATGATGATCACTGTTTCTCAGCAACTATGTATATACTGCTTGCATATTGTTAAATTCAATTATATATTATGCACAGCTTTACCAGATCTTAAAAACAAATCTGGATGTGGATGTTTTGCAAAATTTTAAATACATATATATTATGAGTCCAGTTCACCTGCTTTCTAGACTTAATACCCCAGACACGCAATTCACTCTGCTTATATTTTTTTCTCTTTTTGTATCTATTTTTAGCAATTTCTCTATGAAGCATTTTTGCTACAATACTGATAAGTGCTTATCAGAAAATGTGCTGCTTAAAGGACATATTTGCTGTTATGCGCCTTGCTTGACACAGACAGAACACATTGTAAACCATGATGATAAGAAAGAAGCAAGAACAGAGTACACATACAAATGGGGTTAATAATTGGCAGTATTGTACAGAATGTTAATGTTCAGGGAAATAGGGCTTTTCCAGTGTGTGATTAAATCCAGAATAATCCAGACATAAAGTAAGTAAGAAGATGGTGATTAAATTTGTTTCCACCACACAGGAGGTCCACTAGGTCACCTGGTAGCAGATATTTAATAACACCTAAAACTAACTACAATTTACCTACTCCTGCAACAATGGGGCAAAGGTCCAAATACTTAGGAAATGTGATACACCAACACTCTCAAGACGGTCTCATCCTGAGCTGTTCCCACTGTACAAAACATTGGGAAATGCAGACAGTCAAGCTTGGATGTCTTAGCCCCTGTGTGTTACTGCACAATACAGTCACTGATGTGAAGTATGCCTTACTGTCTGACAAGGATGACAATCCAGTAAAAAATATACGTCAATGAGGATCCACAATTAACATTTATTTTATATTCTCCAGACTTGATGGTGGATTATTCATGATAATAAGAAAGAAGTTTTGTGCAACTTTCAGGAGGTCTTTTCCTGACCGTTCATTTCAGATCTTTTTTTGTTTTGAAATTGTATTTTGGTGGCGTTCCCAAAGGGGGAGGTCTCTGACCACTTCTAGATTCACCTTTCACCTACAGCTGCACCATCTAAAGGTTTACGAAGAGACTCAGATGCTCACTGTGCCAGTCCCCCCCATGCCTGCCCCAGACAGCCTTCCTGTGCCATCTTTGCCCCAAACAGCCTTCCTGTGCCATGCTTGTCTGAAACAGGCTGCCTGTGCCATGCTTACCCCAACAGGCTGCCTGTGCCATGCTTGCCCCCAACAGGCTGCCTGTGCCCTGCCTTCCCCAAACAGCCTACCTGTGTCATCTTTGCCCCAAAAAGCTTGCCTGTGCCATATTTTCCCCACTTACACAACAATGATATGATACACATGCTCATTCATTCACTCATTCACACATACTTATTCATACACCCTCCTGCATCCCTTTACCTCAACTGCAGATTTGTCTGTGGTGCTTGCACACTGCGCAAATGACTTTTACTGCACTGGGGAAGCAGGAACAAAACAGGATCACGTGGTGTGACATAACTCAAAGGGCGAGGTAAGCTCCGGGCCCATTAGGGAAGTGATCACAGAGATCGCCAGGGCCCCCTAGATTGGCAGGCCCGGTCGCAGCTGGGGGGCCCATAGCAGCTGCCCATTTTGATCCGTTTTAAAGGCAGCCCTGATTACAAATTGGAGTAATGCAAACTCACATTTGCCAGCTCCCACTCACTCACTGTTTAGTGGGTAGACCTAAATGTGTTTTTGTATTCTAAGCATTAAATAGTAAACTGTGTTGCAGTTTTTTGGTGCAGCATTAAATCCTGGCATTTGTAAGCAAAACCATTTAGGTTGTCTGCTTTCATAAAATGTATGACTTAGGTGATCAGGCTCCCTGGTGCACTGCTGCTCAGTTTGTCAGCTGGGAATCTCTCTGGCGCAGCATCTATTGCATTCTTGCCTAGCGTCGCACAGCATCTATTACAAGACGCCCAGCGTCGCGAAGACTTCCAAGACTGAGCACCAGGATATGAGAAGACAGCGATTGAAACTGCACATGTCAATGTCAGGCTGTCAGAATCTGCTATACCAACTATACAGAGGCTATTACAAGCTGATTTATTTTTAACTTTTTGTTTAACGCACTATCCAAGTAAAAAATGAAGTTATATATGTAAGTAAGCACCAAAAAGCCTCCTATTTTTATTTTTTTTAAAAGAGATACAGATCATTTAAGGACTTGAAGGCTTGAGCAGCTTAAGCTAAACTGCGTCTTAGAAGAAATCAGTATTGATACCTTAAAATAGATAAAACTGAGAAACCGAGTGCACCAACACTCAATTATATAAATATATTAGCGTTGCTATAATAGTGTTAGTTCATCATTCAGGAAAGTAACTAAATCACAGAGAAACACTCAATAACCCTAATAGTTTTTTTTCTTTCTTCCTTTCGACTTTTTTTTTTTTTTAAATATTGAGCTGTGGTAGAAATTATTCCAAGTAAAACAGTTTGCTTTTTAGAGATAATACCCCCAGAATAGCTTTTGTTGAAAGAAGCTTTGTCTTTCTCATTGATAGGTTTTAGTTACTTTACATTTTAATGTTTGCACATATCAGTTCTATAAAGAAATGGAGCACTCGGCCGTTCTTTTTCATAGAACACGATACACAATGAATGCACAATGAAAGTCTAAGCGTTACGTCTAAAACAAAGTTCAAGAAAATGTATTGGCATGTGGTATTGAGTCTCACAAGGTGTCCTGAGAGAAGCACAATCAAGGAGCTAATTAACCAATTTCTATTACTAATGCAAAACGAATGCAAACCAGATGCACGTGAACCTCTGGCTTATGTTCTTGTTACCTTTTTCAGAAATATGTTCAATTCTCTGAGGAACGAAGGCTACATTTAACATGCATTACTTAAAGCAGTTATGTAAATATAGGATGCACTCAGTAATGCTTCTGTAAATTATGAATCAATGCTCTTTTTTTTCTTGTTTCTAGTGTCAAAAAAGAATGAATGGTAAAGAACCCTCAACCCCTGTACATTTGTACTAGGGAGTTTAACCCCTTAAGGACAATATGCGGTCCGGAAACCCATTGAAAACAATGCATGGCCTTTGTCATTAAGGGGTTAAAAAAACATCCCCTTTGGTGGGGCATTGATGCCATCCTATGCACCCTTCCCTTAGTCCATGCCCCATGGGATGCTCCATCCCAGTAAGTGAAAACAAAGCATTAAAAAATCACTTTGTACCCCCACATCCCTATGTCACCATGGGGGGGGTGGTTCCATCCAAGAGGTAGAGGTCATGAGGTCATTTGCCTTTTTAAGGGCCTATCGAGTGACACAAAGTCCTTGCTCCTTAATTTGGAAAGGAGCCATCCAAATACTAAGAATAATAACCCAAGCAAAGAAAAGAAGAGTAATCTATCTTCACACAGGTGACTGCATGAGACGGGAATAAATATTATATATATATATATATATATATATATATATATATATATAATGGCAATTTTTTCATACCCTTTAAGAAATGTAAATCCATAAAATAATATTTGAATTTAAACCTGTTAATCTGTCTAGATAACATAAAAAGGTACAAATGGAAAGCTGGTGTGATTTAATTAAGCAGTTAAATCATATAAATTTTCTTTTATTTGTATAGACCAGCTAATAGCTTCTTTCTATGCGACCGACCTACTGTAAGTTTGGCAGCTGTAGGTTCACTCATGTATAGATTAGCTAATTTATACCTTAGCTATTATTTATTTTGTACAGTATGTCATTGTCTGATGCTGCTGTGATTGATTGATGCAGTTATTACAGAGCGCAAAGAAATTGCTTTTCACGGATACAGTCAATATATGTAGGTTGATTATGTCCGATATGCATATTATATGTTCTCATTTATTGCTAACAAGCCAGTTTCTATGAATATATAATCAGATTTTTTTCTTGAATTCTGCATATGCTAACCAAATATTTCTGTCTAAAATTATTAGGAAGCATCAAATGTAACTACAAGGCATATATATATATATATATATATATATATATATGTGTGTGTAACTCAAGCCCATAGGGACCTGGACTGACCATCTGGCACATTGGGCAGATGCTTAGTGGGTCAGCAGCCTGTAGGGTTGGAGTACTTATCAATACTGTCGCTCCAGTGGCAGACCAGGACCTGCAGTGTGTGGATGCTGAATATGCGCAGCCACGTGCTGTGTTAATATAAAAATGTAATGTGCAAGAGCACCTTAAAGTGCCCGGGCCTCCTAGTCACCCCCAATCCAGCCCTGTCCTCATAACGGTAGACTGCTAGTCTTCTAGGGTGGATCTACATCTAGACCACTACCACATAGACCAGAATATAAAACCCACAAATAAAAACACTGGAAAAAGCATCAATTCTTTGGATACATGACTTCGGCAACATACCCTGCTTGACCATGATTCTTTTCCCTTCTTCAGTTTCTGGATCAAACCTCTCACAAATTGTTAATCAAAGCAGGCCATAAATGTGTGAGTTTAATATTGTATCTCTATGTATCTGTAAGACAAGACAAACATCTCATCAAATGATGTATTTGACATATACATTGTTGCAATAGAGTTGCAACTGAAAGAACATTTTTAACAAGACTCAATAACAGGGCAAATACAAATGCAATTGCATGTCAATATAATATGGAATAAAATAATTACACAAAATCTTTAGAATCAAACAGTAAGCACTGACAGGGTTTCTTAAGTAACAGTTGACACTATTAAAACATGGCCCTTGTTTGCTTGTTATGGCCTTTTTTGGAACTTGTTTTGGTGAATGTGTGTTGGATAAGTTTCAGTAGTGAACACTGAGTAATTTGTCTGCCAAATCAGTTTTGGTCTTCTTTATTGCAATGCTACTTTGCTGGATTCACCCCCTGGTTGAATGTTACCAGCTCTCTCAAACGATACATTGGATGGACCACATCTGCCTTAACTGGGGTACTTAGGGGCAGAAGGGGTAGGTAGGAACATTTATTTGTATGTACATAGCTTAACCACCTCCATCCAAAAGAAAACTAGATAGCACTGGATTGTCCCCATGGTTAGGCCCACCCAACCGATTTAACTATCCAATAATTAACACTAAGAGTGCGGTTGAAAAGGCCACAGCTAAATTATTTATTTAACCAAGCCATTGCCACTCAACCTAAACCAAAACAACCTGTAGCCTCGAATTCATGTTCTAACCCCCCAAAATACTTGAGGCTTACCATACCTTGAACTGGTTTAGTTAATACTGTTTATGTACTGAAATGGCTCAGGAGTGAAATTACCCAATTTTTTTTCTCATTTTGGCTTTGAATGCTATAATATTACTCTTTTTGAACTAGGTTTCATCTGCAAATCAGTCACTAAATATAAGGTTATAAGCAAATCTGAAAATAATTCAGACGTTTCTTTTTGATCAAAGAAAATAAAAAAAACATCAAATTATCAAAGTATCAAATTAAAAAAACATTTAGATTATCGTTATGTTTTGACTACGTTGTCTGGTACTTTGGCTGGTCAAAATGTATATCTAATTCTGTCTGAATGTCTCCTTACCTTCCGCTTCTATGTCTCGCAGCTCTTTCTCCTCATCTCCGCAGACATGACCTACCATGGAAGGCCACGAGCAAAATGGTGAAACCTATAGGCACACTCTCTCCCTTGATCCTCCAATCTGGGGGACAGCATCTCACCAGAAGCTCCACTATTTTTGCGTAAATTCACCGGGAAGTCATATCCACGGAGATGCAGATTAATAAAAAAGAAAGAAGACAGAAGTGAGAAGAACAAGAAGATGACCTGCATAAGAAGAGAAGGTAGGGAGACATTCAGTGAGCGTGAGAGAGAGTACATGAGAGTGAGAATGTGAGAGAACATGAATGAGAGTGGGAAAGAGTGGGAAAGAATAAGCCTTAGAAATTCAAACAAGAATTCTGAGCTTTTTGCTTAGTTTTCATTTGTTTCATAAGGGGTTGCCTTGTTTTTAGAGATTCTTACGAATTGAAGAAAATACAAACAAGCAGCTGGATTAAGGTATATAGGGCAGATATATATGAATTGTGTTTTTATTTTAGCTATTTTCATTTATTTAATTTGTTGCAGATTTTCTTTTTAAAAAATTCCTAAAATATATACTATATTTATGAAATTATATGTACATTATTACATTAGATGCATATATATGGAAAGGAATCACTGAAACGGTAGGTACAAAATTAGCAAAGCACAACACACCTTACAGGTATTTTTAGGAATTACCCAAGATCTTTATGGAATCTAGGAATACCCCTGGTTGCACGAAATGGCAGTTACGCAATGTTGTCACCAATGGAGGCAACACAATAGTCAAGTAGACTGGGCCCCAGACCCTGCATGTTACAGTACTACCCAGGTCTTCCTTCTACTCAGTCTAAAGACTCTTGATTCCTGCTTTTATTTCTATATATATATATACTGTATATATTTCATGAAGTGGAAAGGATCTTTTCTAATAACTGCTTCCTGTTTTGTTCTCAGAAGATATAACAATCCATTTAAATACATGGAGGGATTATGTTATAGGTAGACATTTTTGTTTCAAATAAATATTCAGGCTTCGCGCTCCAATTAGTCCATGGGTACTTCAATGCATCTAAAGGAATCTATAAATGCTTCCATCCAAGTTAAGATGATAGTTTCTAAACTGATGTGAATGATGTTAGCTAAATCCAGCATTAAAAAGGATTGGGTAGATTTTTATTCTGTACCCATCCCTTTTCAAGTTCACACAGGGATTTGCATCTCAAGCAGAGTCCTTGCAATTATAATAAACTGTGTTTGGATATGTATATTAAGTTTAGAGGTACACCTTATCTTCAAACATTTCAAGTAACCAGAGGGACACTCTTTTTATTTTAAGCCATACTAGGGGAAAGAGCTTTATCAAGGCTGTGAGTATGTGTGTGTGTGTGTGATATATATACACACACTAACGTGGCTTTTAGTAAACTTTCTGAACTCCAAGATGAAAGAATGCCTACGTGAAGAAAGAAGGGCCGAGGGATAAGGGTCCTTTGAGAAGATGTATGAAAAGTGATTTTGAAGTTTATACCATATTGAATTGTCTATACATTCCTTAATATATTTGATTTAAAGGGATATTAATATTAAATGTATTTCATTTTTTTGCAGACACTAAAGGTAATTGTTTTAATGCAGCGTTGGCAAATACAACCTAAAGATCTTTCATTGTTTACTGTTCCCACCACACTTTCACATTCATTCAAAATCATTTGTCTTGATTACATGGTTGGGGAGATAAGCAAAGTTGCTTAGGATTTTGCTGAACAAATGACTATCTGGCAGGCTATTGATTATGGTGAAAGTTCAGCAGCTCAATGGATAAACATTATCAATCGGTCATTATTAATGGCCTTAATCAATACCACCGGTATTATGTCTCATGTGAAAAAAGGGAAATTAGGTTGTGTCACATAGTAGCTGCTAGGCACAATTTAAACACAAGGAACCAGCTATAGAGTATAAACTTTACACAAAAATGAATCGGAAATGTAAATTGTGGAAATTTTAGCTCAATTCTTTAAAATAATTTTGTTTAGAACTAATTATATGAAACAAACCATGACATGGTTTGATGTAATGTAGTACTAACCCATAATACCTAGTTAAACATAATGACATTTTGTTAGATAAAAACAATTGGTGGTATTTTTATGACACGTATTTAGTACTTTAATGGTCAACATAGAATTTGAAGGCAGATTAGAACATTTTCCCTGCTCTATGTACCTTAAATCTTGACCATGTTTTATAATCAGGATAACCTTATACCTGCCCAATGCATGTTTGTATGTCTTCATAGTATTAACCCCTACCACTTCTGCTGAAGTGTTGTTCCATCTACATAGCTGGGGACTTCCCAGGGTAGGCGACTTGGTGCGCTCTCTCATATCAGGAAGTGTTTTTGTGAAGTGGTCTATAATGGATGGAAAATAAAAGGAAAGTGAGCAAGCAGTATGAGCTGGAGACTTGAGGAAGCACTACCTCTCAGGGTTACCATATTGTGAGTAAAACTTTGTTATCTCCAAGGACAGACTGGGGATAACAAGGCTGGCCTGGTGCTTTAAGGCAGGTGACTGTCTAATAACATAAGGGTGGCTGACGGCAGGCTATGATAGGCCACACATTACATATTTAGGCTCATGTAGCATAAATATGGTGGCCACACACTGCAGTACCTGGTCTGCAGATTGGGTGTGTATGGAACGATGTCAGGCAGTGGTCCACCAGTCATTTACCTGTGTACCAGATGGCCCTGGTTATATTACATTTCACCTCAGACCCTGTAGTTACAAACTATCTCTTGTCCTAACATTTCTACTCTATGTTGTATTGTATTTATGTGTGTACCTATATAAACATAATTGCAGTGCCTAAATTATACCCCTGACAAAAAAAACCTACTAATACCACCACACCTACCTCCAACCCCCCGCCAAAAAAATAAAATGTAACATATATGGAAACTGGGTCATGTTAAATTACATATGCATAACTCTTTAAACAATTAAAATGGCTATATGTGTTACATAGGTGTATTTATTTTGATGCTATATTATGTTTGATGCAATCACGCTCTCTGTTACTTGCTTTCGTTCAGAAATGATTAACATTCAGTTATGAATATGCAAATAGTGCGTATTACTAATTGCTGAGAATGCCATCTGCTTCTGTTTATATGGACAATGTCATAGCGGTCTGTTAATAAAGTGACTGTATACATGTGAGAATTATTTTTATCTGGCTAATTTCTACAAGTGACTTATTTATTATCTATCATGTACATGCTGCTGTTAAACTGTCAAAACCATATTGTAATATCCACTTTTATGCAAGTAGGGTTTGCTAAAATACATGTGTGACATCAAAATTCTATATGTTTTAAAATAAATAACAGACAACTTAAAAAAATTATTTTCCATGCTAAGTCACATGTAAATTTTTACACGTATTTCATTTGTAGATCCCAACTACACCAAACTCTTATCCAAACATTAAATATCACCAGAGAAAATGCATTAAATAATATAAAATATCAGTAAACTGTTATTAATCTTAAAAGTTACTAATTTTGAGCCTAACATTATGCAATATGGAGAAAATAAATTTTAGTCACTGTGTTTGTATTGTTACACTTGACTATAGGACCTAATGTTAATAAGAAACAGTAACTACTAAGATAACAATCATGCACATACATGTATTGATCATTTAAATGAAAGCCAAGCTCTGATTATTAATGAGCACGTTCAATGTGTCAGGGATAGAAAAATACCTCAACTGGTAAATGGATCCAGCAAATGAACCAGAAACTTAATAATAATGGAGTCAGCACCCAATCGGAAAGTAATTTGGCGGCTGCTAAGTGAGCTTGACTAGTTGGTAAAGTCTGATGAATATCATGGCTTGCCCTTCCAGAGCTCTAAATGATATTTGTTGATTAACAGTCGGAAATATAACATATTCCAGATAAAAGCCAGGTGGATTCATATTCATAGTACGAGGAACCAGGAAAGGCTCCTCCTATGTTTATAGCTTTTCTGGTTTATTCAGCAAAGGGTGAGATTACACTTGTGGTTTCAGCTCCTCGATGTCACCTAACATTATGAAGTTCAAACCCCAGTGAACTTCTGCTATAGGTCCTGTATTATGTATGAGTTAAAACCACCAGACCCATTGAATTATACACTAGACCCTGCAAACTCTTCCGTTAATGAATAACACTCATTTGGTGAGGTAACGATCCAGCCAAGTTCTTCAAATGTGCACATATTCTAAAAATGTGACAACTCTACCCAACCTCCCGGAGAAAATAGGTTTCTGCCTAGCGTTTCCACAGTCAGTATTATGTCATGTATGTTTTGCCATTGATGTCATCGTGCGTCGTAACATCAGTCAGTAAATAATATTTTCTAACCACTTTTTTTCGGGTTTTGTGTTCCTGCAGAAGTTACTTCAAAAAAGTGCACATCATGCAATATTCACGGCAACTCCAATGGGAGCAAATCAAATGTTTCACCCAGCAGTATTCATTCATAATGCATAATGAAGTTTGTGAGCTACAAACTCTAGTGAGACTAAACTTTACCCAGCATACATTTCCAACAGCTACCGAGAATCTATACTTCATATTCTATACCTTTATAATTCAAAAGATAATTTTAATAATATTTTAGCTGATATAGTAGTGTAGTAACAGATTACGTTCTCATTAGGATGGCCTGATAACCTTCCTCGGTTAACGGTTTAATGGGTGTTGCTTCTCCAACTCTGAAAAATATGGTTGCATCATATAAAAATACTATTAAGGTAGAAATAATAGAATTACGTCATTTATTCTATTTGTCATTTTGTTTTCTTAACATGGAAAAGCACACACGGGTTACATACTAGTTTGAAAATTAATCAACGTTAGTACATATGCTTCATAAAATAACAATTTAACTCAAATATTAATCCTGCTTAAGATGTGAAAACCGTTCAGCAGCCCTTTATGTGCTCTCCATTAACATTTTTAGTTTGTTTCCAGAACCCAAATGATAAAGAACGGGGTATCGTCTCAAGAATGTATGCGCCACCCAAAAAACAGGTTGCTGAAAATCTTTCCAGTTTGTTTCTTTAAGATAAATAATGTGAACCAAGTATGTACAAGGATAATGAAAGCCTTACCCCGTAATGTATTTAGTTGTCTACTTAATTGGGAATAATTAGCAATAAAGTGGGTAACAGCAGCCTGACAATGCAATAAGTTGCCTGACCTTGTTCATCATTAAATTAGAAATCAATTAATTGCCGAATAACAGTTTGAATGTTAATAGAACCCATAGGATAAATGTTGAATGATTAAACATGAAGGTCTATTAGTTGTGTACTGGTTTTTGCTGTGGTTCATTTCCTCCGTGTTGTCCACTCTTCTCAACTAGTTATGCAGATATGATGTTTTGAGATAGAAATAGGTGAATAATGAATTTGTTAGAATTTTGGAACATTAGATTGTAATGAGCCAATTGTAAAGCAATGGAGTTCATTAAAACATTCAGAGATGACTTAAGACTTGAGAAAAGTATAGGGCAATGTTTAACGTTCACAGTTTAGTCAAGGCGGGATAAAAATGTTTACTGACTGTTGGGTGATTAAGGGGCTAATAGCACTGTCCCCTTTAGGTGTACTTGAAACTATTCATGAATCCATTCCTCTGTCTCTATAATATCTTGAAAGGACTTTATAGCAACAGTCAACATTCAGTTTTGTTGACAAATAACAATAATCCCCACTTCACTCCATAGTTTTGAAAATGTATTGTATACTCCTAATCCCAACCATGTCTGTTAAAGGCAGGGCATGGATAAAGGCTAGGCTAGGAACAAACATTACATGTGCCAAAGTCAGTTTAATTTTTAATAGCCCCGAATATATATATATGTATATATATATATATATATATATATATATATATATATATATATATACGAACATAAAAACATAAAAAGACATGGTGCTGCCTGGTACCAAAAATGAAATTTTGCCCCCTTCCCACCAACAAAAAGAAAAAAATCCCCTCTCACAGCTCTTCATCTCCCCCTGTCACAGCTCTCCATCCCACTTTCTCCATCACAGCTTGTATCTAACCGGTGCAGTGGAGCCCAGTAACAAGCCCTGCCACTGTCCACTAAGTACTGCCTGTAACCAAAGGACCCAGCCGGACCCAAGAGCCCTGGCTTGGCTTATCTTATAGATGGAAGCTGCTACAAAGTCGAATAAAAATACATTTTAAAGGCATTTCAGAATATGCGTTTCAGAATATGACAATGTTCTCACTTGCTGAGGCCTGACATGAAGACCTTGAAGTAAGAAGAAGCTTGACAGGTCACACTTCTTTTTAAATGTCATGTCTTTGCATCTATTCATTTGCATTAATGCACTGGAGTGGAACTGAGTAACAATGAAAGTTCTGCTTATGAGCTGTAAGGCTTCAGTAGTCATGAAAAAATGTCAATAATTATTGAATGTTACAAAGAAAAATTTCAAAGGCTAGCACTAATTTCTTTAATATGGATATAAAGCCTTGTCTTGACTTGTTTAATTCAGGGTGTCACAGAAGATGAAGTTAAAATAGTTCAGCCATACAATTAACTCACAGTGCCTTTTAACAAAAAAAGTAGTTAAGTGTTTTTTTTTTATTACATTTAAGTATGTTTAATATATAATGATAAAGCAAGTCGTGACTTTTTTATTTTCCTTTATAGCCCTACTAGTAAAACTCCTTGTGTTATATCTGTTATATCTGTGGAAAAAGGCATGTTCTCTTAAAGAACAGCCCCGGAGGAAAAGAATTGGACAGAGGGGCCACATTAATTTAGTGCAGACGAGGTACCCATGGTCACGCCTGTTTAAGGGGTTAAGGCATGACTAAGCGGAAATTTTGGCACTGAAAGTGTTAAGTTGGTGGCACGTGCAGGGCCAGAAGGGAGGGGGTAATTACCCTCCCTGGGGGGTATATAAGGAAGGGTCGTGGCCTATAGGGGCAATCATTTAAAAGAAAATTTTCCTGCCCATCCCTCCCCTAATTTTGGCATTTTGCCATTTTGCCGGGTACTCTGGTTTTGAAGCTGGTACGGTGCAGGAGTTAACCATCTAGGTATGGTTACTTGTGTTGCACAGAGGTGTAAGTGCAGGACACTCCAGGGGCATGCGCCCCTGTGAATCGTATGGTCATGTGACTGCTGCGCAAGGGGAAGCCGGCAGTTCCAGCAGGGATACAGGTGGACACGCCCATACCAGCAGATTACTTATTTGGTTATTAATTTGGTTATTAAGTGGTTATTAAAATGGTTACAATTGGTTATGTTTGCTTTCATTTTACAATAAATTATTGATATATATTGTGTCAAATTGGTTGCGTTAATAATATTTGACACTTTGTAACATGTTAATAAAGGTTGAGTGTCGCGGTGCTGAAGTTATTTTAAGTCCGCACCGCGGACAAATAATTCCATATCTGACGTTTAATAAAGTTTTTTTTAAAAATAAAGAAGTGTCTCTTGTTTTATTTGTAAAAGAGGTACCGAAACTGGACGCTACTACATTCATGAACTAAACATAATTAATGTACAGTCTGTAAAAACGTATATATTTCCCCATTATAGGACAAGACCAGAGCAGTACAAGGCCTAATTTGGGATAAAAACCAGCCGTGGAAATAAGAGAACACAATCTCAAATCTTCTCTAACAAGTCGAGTGGTCAGTTAAGTAAATTTGCCTGACCAGACTCGCATGTCCTAGTCTGAAACTTGTAAAGATTTAACCCCTTCCCCGAATGCTAATAAATAACATTAAATAATAAAGTGAACCTTATGGTGCAGAAAATTTGCGAGTTACAGTCAAGGACATGCAAGTTTGGTCAATTGTTGATAATTGTTAATTTGTCTGCCCCTCCGATTCTCATGAGTAATAATGAGGTGTTAGTCATATCAATCTGTGCCTCCCCCTCTTGCTGTTCACAACGGGATGGGGGTTAACATAAATCAAAAGCCCTTTGGTGCATCCTCGCACCCCAAGTTCACCTGCATCATGTTCATACCTGGGAACTCTCCGGGTTAAATCTGTGGGTGAAGCACCGCTTCCCTGGGTCAACACTTGATTTCTCCGGGTCAGGGTTTCCCATGATGTCAGCGGGAACTCCAATTTTAAATATTGTCAATTTTAATTTTGTTAATATTATAACCCTTTGTAATCTGCTGGGACTCTATAACTAAAATGAAATGCAATATAATCTACGATTTGTAGTCAAGGTGCCAAAAGCATACTAATGGTTATGAGTGATGTAAGGTTCAAACGAAAGTGTGGAAGAGGTTAAACACGCACATGAATTTTGTACTTTAGCATTAAAGAGGTTAAATCATCTTCACCTCTTCACAATGCCAAGCTTCTAGATATGAGGGGTCAGATGAATTTACTGGTTTGCAAGCAAAACACACAACATACCGTATGTTAAAGTTATACCCCAGCAGAATAAAACCTGCTTAACATAAATGACAAAAAACTATTGCAGTATAAAACATAGCACAGTGAAGATACCACACCAGAAATCACTCGCAGTTAGTTGGGTGCATTTAAGATATAAAGTTAGAGATTCCTTGTGGTTCTAATGTGCAAGCGCCTGATCTGGAGCAACGTGACTCCTATTCGAGGCTTCAGAGTGTCTCTCCTTCAGCTTCCTTCAGTCCTCTTGAGATCTGCGTGTGGTTTAGCGGCTGCGATGCAACAACAAGCGCTGAACACTCTTTTCGGCATCTAACATCATCATCCACCTCATTTATTTAAATTATGAAAGAAAGGGTTCTCACAAGACTCTTATTTTGGAAATCCTCTAAAAACTCTAGTATAGATAACACAAGATAACATGACAGAAGAGCTTATACAAAACAATAATTGCAGCAAAAAGAACTTCATATTTTCTGCGTTACCACAATCTAATCTATTTACTTTCAATTTATTAGAATTACCTAGTAGTGGATTTAACCTATACTATATCAAAATAAGTTCTAGTTAGTACTATTGACTTTTTTATCACATACAAAATCTTGTTTTTCTAGGTAGGCATGTAAAAAACAATATTCCTTTTTTAATGGCTTCCTCATTACTCTATAATTTGATAATATTTACATCCATTCCTCTCATATACAAAAGGGTTTTTTTTTTAAGACAACGCTAAATACTTGCCAATACTTGCCAATGGCAAATTACCAAAAATCTCTCTAATTAACGTAGGAGCGTAAGAAATTAATAATGGCATTTAAAAGAACAATATATTTTTGATTATGTTTTTTGAATATTCGCATCTACTTAGCGTGGAAGTGACATATTATCAATGTATTTTTGAGCCCTTATCATTGAATAAATATATATTTGACTTGAAATCCTTTAAGCAATTTATTTTATCTTTTTATACTTATGGCAGTATGAGCTAATGGTAGCAATCAAGTTGCTAAATACAAAAAAGTCTGAAGTTTATAAAACAATTTCTAGAGTTACACTTGAAATGATTTTAAATATATAGAGTATATACTATATATATATATATATATATATATATATATATATATATATATATATATATTATACTTGTGCATTCGTATTCGGCGAACATGAAAACGAACACGAAGGGTGCGTACATACGTATACGAAGACGAACACACACAACATAAAGAATCTTCGTCTTCGTCTTCTTTTACTAATCTCCCTGATCCCTTCCCCATCTAGTCTACCTTATCTACACAGCATCGCAGGGGTTAATGGGAGCGGGAATTTGTAGGTTCTCCGTCAGGAGATAAAGGGCCAGGCGACCAATAGATTCACTCTCATGGCCCTTTATTAACTTACCTTCCATCTGCCCGAACTGCCGTCCCTCCGAAGTCCCTTGATGCCAGCAGCTGCTGCCAGGAATCCATGACGCGCGCCCCTGTGTGGCCAATATCGGCTGTATGGAATCGCATTTCCTCCAGGATCCGTACAGCCTCTTCAAGGGACTATGCGTTCCAAGTCTCCTTTTCATCCTGGGCGGGATATTCAATCTAAATGACAATTAAAACCTGGCAGTTATGCTATTGTGCATTTTGGTTGGCTTTAATAAAACTCCTGTGATTTTGGCTTTGACCCTGGCTTGTATTGACGGTCTTGTCTGTCTCCTGCGTTTGACTCGGCTTGCAATTCGACTATTCTGTTCTCACATATCCCTGACCTCGGCTTCGTATAACGACTACATCTTCAGCGCAATAATTGATACCAAGTTCCTACATTGCTGGTCCTCTAGCCGTGACACCTTTAACTCCTGACAGCACAACTTGGCCTGGGGAGACCTTACAGACCTTTAACTCTTGAAGCGGGGAGAACAGTGGTCTCAACATAATATATACCTTTCAATAATATTTCAGAATGTGTACACTTAGGAAACATAGCTTTAACTAGTTCCCCATTTGATATTACTTGTACACATACCGCACCTTTTTCAATAAGTGTAACAAGGTCATTAGACTTCCCTGCTTTGAAGCCCCTGGGAATTGGTGCAGCTGAATGGACAGGGAGCATGTATGAATGTGAGTGATTGATATGTGATTGGTGTATGTAAATTTGGGGGGTGAGGGGTCCCTGAGGGGATAAAAGGTGACCCTTCTGTGGCCCGGGTCATTGCCACTTTTTGAGAGGGGCCAGCAATCATTTACTAATTGTCCTGTGCTTGCTTGACAGCCTAGGAGATGGATCTTGAAACCATGTTTGCTGCTCTTAGGGCTGCTGCGGACAATGTCCCAAATAACACCGGGGGAAGGATGACCATATGTCTAATTTCCAATTTGAAAAATGCACATGTTCTAAATGTGGCTTTCAACCCCCAAACAACCCGACAAACCCATGCAAGGGTGATATCACTGTACTCAGGAGATATTGCTACACATATTGGGGTGTTGTGTGACAGTGACTTATACCAGGACCTGTAAATTTATACCTAAAGTACAATGTGTGTGGGGAAAAATACACACAAAAAATACTACTGCTAACTTTGCCAAAGGCTGGTGGTAGAATAAGTGCATGGAAAGAGTTAAAATACCAGCATCTGAAATATCCTGGGGTGTCTAGTTTTCAAAAATATATGGTTTTCTAGGGCACATTGAATTGGCCCAGCTCAAAGATGTACAAAATAGGGCATGGGCAGTGGATCACCAAATAAAGTTCAACATTGAAAAATGTGCATGCCTCAAATATGGCCAGGCAAACCCATTCATGTAGGGTATACTGTACTCAGGAGATGTTGCTGAACACATATTAGGATGTTATGACAGTGACATATACCAGGCGCTATTTATTCATACATGAATTTTTATGTGTGTGAAAAAAACGCAAAACAATGACTACCATAAAGTTTGACAAAGACTTGCGGTAGAATTAGTGCATGAAAAGAGTTAAAATACTAACATTTGAAATACCCTGGGGTGTCTAGTCTTCAGAAATATATGGTTTGATGGGGTAAATTGTATTGGCCGACTTCAAAGATACCCAAAATAGCTCATGGGGGAAGAATTACCAGATTTGGAAAAAATGATTTTGAAATAGCAAAACGCTACTTGTAATTATTGTCCCATACCGTGCAGAGAAAAGCAAAAAAACTAAAAACATTGGGTATTTCTAAACTCAGGACAAATAGTAGAATCTATTTAGCAGGTTTTTTCATTATCTTTGAAAGATGAGTAAAAGATTTTTCAAGTCAGAAAAAGTCATTTTTTTTCTCAATTTTTCACCATATTTTAGACTTTTTTAATGGTAAATTATATGATACAATCAAAACAATGAAAAAAAAACAATATATAACTTGTGTGGGTTCAGTAAACGAGAAAATTACAGCTAAACATGAGCACCGCAGAAATGTTAAAACGGCCATTGTCATGAAGGGTACAAAAAAATAAAATCAGCCTTTGTCACGAAGGGGTTAAGTATAGTTAATCAATATTATCAACATCAAAACTGCTACTTATTGACTTGGCAATATTTTGAATTGTGACATATTACAATAAAAACCCTTTGAGAATTATTAGACTAGTTGAACCACAATGATTAGAACATTGAAATATGAACAAAAAAGGCTTTGAAATCAAAATGCAAATACCAATTTGTGTCACTCCCGGGACAGCATGTGACTGAAATATAATTAAATGTAACCTTTCTCTGAATGCTTATTAACTTATTTTCCGATCTGTCAAAAACCAACTCATTAGGCATAAAGATTCATCCCATCTGCATAATGAAAATGTTTATCCATGCAAAATCCAAAATTAGAAAAAAAATGTAATTAACCTACAAAAGAAGCCATATTCATCTTTGTCATACTATGCACATACAGGTTTGCACTGTACAGCAATCAATAACAATGAAAACAAATATGTATTGTGTTAGATCACCTTATGTAAAATAATTAAATCATTTCCATGCAACTAACATTATTATTATTTTTTTTTGTCATCTACTGTATGTCCTTAACATCCCCACTATAGAGGAATGCACTATACGCTATAAGAATATGTATTCGTCCAAGGCAATAAAAAAATGAAAAATAAAGCACTTACCTGACACTGAATTTACAGCCATTCTGCAAAATCGTCCTTCTTCTTCCATGATCAGACATTTCTTGCCACTGATTGGCTGTCTGGAGCTGTCAATCAGTGGCAGGAAAGTATTCCCATTAAAATTAAAAGAGAACCCAGCATTGGATCTGAATTTAGGTGAGTACATCGTGTGCAGGGAGACGTATTTGGCTGAATGCCTCTTCTGCAAGGCAAGGCAGAACAAAACATTTGTACAAGTTGTTTTTGGTCTATGTGCACAGGTCTGCCGCCAAGGGCTCGCTAATGCACTGGCGCTGTAGTTCCTTCTCAGTTGCTCAGATTTTGGGTGCACAAAACAGCAATAGACTGAGTATGGTGTGGTTGCACAAATGTCAGCTGTACACATTTTTATGTGGCCTTAACAGTCATCTTTATATTATTAACAGATATTCATATTGAATTAATTGCCTAATTCCACCAGGCAATGAAGCAATTATGGTTTTTAATTAGAACTTTCATTCTGAAAGTGTCCATGTTGATCCCTCAACTTACAGAACGCAAACATAATGACCTTGTGCTACAATGAGACGAGAAAATTTAATTTAAATATTAATTGCATGTTAATATTAGTTTCTGTTTTTGCATACATTAAAAATAAAACCAGTGCTGGATTATACATTTTTTCATGTTTACATGCAGTCATGCCTAGGTTTAGGACTCAGATGATTGACAATAGGTTTTTAAAAAAATCTATGTCTAATAATTACAGATGGCCACAGTCCATCATCTTAATGGGTCTAACTGTTACATAGTATGCTCTTTTGCGACCTTGCAGCATTAGTGGATGAAAAAAAGAGGCATTTTCTGAATTAGCATAGTCCTTAAGTAATAACTCAAACATATAATAATATAACAATATGGGACGTAGCAGTTGTAATTCCATTAATGAAATAACCAAAATTAATGATCCTGTACAACTTTAGTGTCTCAGATTTGACAGCCTTTAAAACAATCGTATTAAGAGCACAGTCTGAGTTCAGTGAAGCAGGCTAAGCTTGTTCCTGCTTGATTTGAATGGTATTTAATTATAAAAATGTTTTTCTTTTCTCACTTACTGGAAGATACCCAGGTTGCTAAGTTGGTGGAACAATGTATGAAGGGTTGACTTAACAAACCTGATCAACTTGGAGTTGTAGGTCTGTAGCGTGTTTTCTGCGTGGACTGGGGGCCCTGTCTACATTTATTTTTCTTATGGTGACTGGCAGAGCCGGCCTTAGGCGTTGTGATGCCCTGTGCGGACTACTCCTCTGGTGCCCCCCCACTACCCCCCCTCTCTGCCCCTTTAAACTACCCCCCCTCAAACTACCCCTCCCCTCTACCCCTTCAAACTACCCCTCCCCTCTGCCCCTTCAAACTACCCCTCCCCTCTGCCCCTTCAAACTACCCCTCCCCTCTGCCCCTTCAAACTACCCCCCCCCTCTGCCCCTTCAAACTAACCCCCCCTCTGCCCCTTCAAACTACCCCCCCTCTGCCCCTTCAAACTACCCCCCCCTCTGCCCCTTCAAACTACCCCCCCCTGCCCCTTCAAACTACCCCCCCTCTGCCCCTTCAAACTACCCCCCCTCTGCTCCTTCAAACTACCCCCCCCTCTGCCCCTTCAAACTACCCCCCCCTCTGCCCCTTCAAACTACCCCCCCTGCCCCTTCAAACTACCCCCCCCTCTGCCCCTTCAAACTACCCCCCCCACTTACCTTGTTGCCGGAGTCCTGCGGTAAGAGCGGGAGGCATCCGTCTTCTCGCGCTGCCGGCATTTCATGTTGAGCGCCGGTATAGTCCGGCGCTCAACATGAAATGCTGGCACCGCGACGGAGTCACGGAGAGTAAGGGGCGCCAGGGGGGTTGCCGAGAACTTCACGAGCAACCGCTCGGCGCCCCTGACCGGGACTTAGATTAAAGCATCGTTTTTTTTTTTTTTAAACTTTATTTAACATCAATGATGTTAAATAAAGTTTAAAAAAAAAACAAAAAAAAAAAACGATGCTTTAATCTAAGTCCCGGTCAGGCGCCCCTGCAACCATGGCGCCCTGTGCGGTCGCACAGGTCGCACACCCCTAAGGCCGGCCCTGGTGACTGGGTCCTGTCTTTCCCACTTACAGGGAAAAAAATTGCGAAATGGGCTAGGACGATGATGTCAGAAAGAATAGCTGTTTTTGGCTACTCATTACGGAATGTAATGTACTCATAATATTCTCAATACAAACATTGTGCAAAGACACTAAAAGACAAAAACTTACTGCCCCCTAAAAATGATAGCATGTGTCTTTGTGTACATTTTTTATTTATTATTTAAAATTATTATCTTAAAAACACTGTTTGCAATTCCTAAACCCCTGTGTGCATGGATTAAGCAAATTCACTATTGATTTTAGGAGGTGAAAATTAAGATCTATCGATTCATACTAATAATAAGAGACGGATAATGACTTTGCAAATATTACAACATGCAGATCAATAAGCTTTGGTAGCAAAAGGCCAAGGGGACTCAGCTATTTCATCCTTCAAAAGCAGCAGAATCTTTTTTGAGGTTATTTCCAGCTAAGCTCTGTAATATTGGGTGAAATATTAATGAGGGGATTAGTTTACTTTTTAGCATTGTATTATACAACACATCAAATAGTAATATCGTATTCAACAGACACTGGAAATGTTTTCATTATCATCCACACAGCATTGTATTGATATTCAATGCCAGAGTCTAATGTACGTCAATATAAAATATGATGAGTTCATTTGTAAAAGTCTTCAAGGTCAATGCAAATAATTTTCTGGTTATATCTTCCTAAAAAGATGGAAAATTTCTGGATATTTTGGTGGCAGAGGTTTATTTTTTCTTTTTTAATTTTTGAATGGGTTTGAGGGGAATTATGGTAAAAATTGAAACATTTGCAATAATTTTCTTATCCTTTATTGATCTACATTCCTTGGTATATGTCAATGTTATGAAGATTATTTTTATAGGCTCATTAGTGACGCACACAAAAAGTTTGAATAATGTTCTAGTAAATACAGGGAAATAACAGTTGAAAGATAAAACATGTTTGTTTTATGTGTTTTACAGAGTGAAAATGAAAAGGAAAATAAAAAAGCTGAATATGACATATACCATACTTTTTGTCTAAATGTTTATGAAGTACATACATACTAATTTACAAGAGTTTTGGTTACTTCATATAAAAAAGAGAAATGAAACTACTAAGTATATATATTTGTAAATTTGCTAAAGATGTAAAATAAAAATATATGGAAGGAATAGTCTTCAATTTAAGTCAATGGCGTATGCTATTTATCCTCCATCCACTAGTGGCCGCTGGCACATAGTCCATTTTGTAATTGGCTGCGATAGGGTATGGAATGGATTAATTTTTTGTGTCAGGATATTTATGTTTTTCCCTGGGTTTTTCACCAATTGAGTGGCAAAGGGGTGAAGAGCGATTTTAACTTTTCTCATTCTGGGCACCCAACTGGTGCATTGGATGGGCCTTATCACTTGCCTGCTGGATATAGAGATAAAGGGAGTAGGTATTTTGTTTTTGACATTTTATTTTACATAACTTTTTTTAACCTACAGTAAGAGGATGGATGGAGAGAAAGAGGTGAGATGGGCACTATGCCTCTCCAATTGGTTTAATTCACTTTACCCCGATAGGCAGAGGCATACATGGGCTCAGTGCACCAGAGATTATTTTTATTCATTTAAATCCCCATTATACTAGTCACAAGATGGACTTTGTACATTCTATAGGTGATCTTCTGATATTTAGGATAGGTGGACTCTAAACTGCTGAGGGTTGTTATTTGAATCACTCCCCACTCAACCACATGGTGGGGAATCATCCCCACCTGTTTTAATTTTAAATTTTTTATTATTGATTTAATGTTTTTATTAATGTGCTATGGTGGGGACAAGGTTGTTTGTTGATTCAGATATGAAATATATGACTTGAAACAAATAAATAAATAAAGTATAAAAGTAGCGCCGGCCGGCAGCATCAGCACCCAGCGGCCGTTTAGATTCGATTTCCAACAATCTGATGGCCGCATAGTGATGGGAGCAGCGTGAGGGGTGAAAGGTGAGTGCGAGGGGGCGGAGCTTTCACCCCTCACGCTGCTCCCATCACTTTGGCGGCCATCGCATACGGCTGCTGGGTGCTGATGCCGCCGGCCGGCGCTGCGTTAATACTATATTTTTTTTCATTTAATAGCCGATCCGGCTTGCCATATTACATTTTAAAAAAGTATTAAAGTAGCGCCGGCCGGCGGCATCAGCACCCAGCGGCCGTTTAGATTAGATTTCGGGCGACCTGGGGGGCAATTGAATCGAAAAACCCCCCCCTATAGGATAGTTGTTTAACCTTTTTACGTAATAGAGATCTGTCCAATATTTCCCCCTAGGAGGCCAGGACATTGTCAACAATTGCCCCACACTTTCATTTAACAGTGCTTTCCAGGAACAGTTTTTGCTTTACTGATGTAAAAACTATATAGAAATTTAACTTTTCATTGGTAGCTTACTTGAGGTGTATTTTGCAGAGAGGGACAACATATAAAGTCTTCACAATTTTTTTTTTTACAAAATATCACATATTTTCATGCTATATTATCTTATAAAACAACCAAAATGCATGGGATTGGTTCAAATAAATAAACTTTTTAAAACTAACATAACCGAGTA
This sequence comes from Spea bombifrons, assembly GCF_027358695.1. Lineage (NCBI taxonomy): Eukaryota > Metazoa > Chordata > Amphibia > Anura > Pelobatidae > Spea > Spea bombifrons. The sequence continues at coordinate 107,369,861 of NC_071089.1, forward strand.
TATTTTATTTAATATGTATAGATTTAAGTACCAGTATAATTTTTATACTCATATGTATATTCTTAAACTTTAGTCAAGCCTTTCCTAAATTAATTGGTTAATAGGGGCACTTCCATTTTGCTGTAAAGCAGGAGATGACATTGACTGCAATTAGTTTTTTTTTTTTTTTTTTACATATTTACAAATTTGGCAAATCAGACAGCAAGACCCTGAAATATTTTAAGTATTTTTGTTTCAGCATTTACTTAATGAAAATGTCTTTTTAAATTACAATTCCTAGGGCAATTTTATCATATGTTGTTTTGTTAAGTAATTGCTTTAAATATAAACTTAATAAAGTTAATGGAAAACTTTAAAGTCAACAATTTTAAGTCTTTATTAATAATGCATGGCTGATCTTGTAAATACAACAAGCAAAGCAATTAAGAAATTAGTGTCATATATGCTAGACCATTTTTAGATTAAAATACACCACTTGGTCAGATTATTTTAAAATATTTTTGATTTATTGTATTTTTGATAGGCACTTTGGGAAATTGTTCTAATTTCTAGCTTAGAATTCTTATAAGGGAGTATCAAGAGAAATTGCTAGTAGCAATTTACAAGTAATATATTCTAATTGCAAAGTGCATATGCAGAATTAGGATTCCCAAAACACAGAGCAAATAGTTACTTAAAAAAAGCTAGGAATTTTCCTCTTATTACCAATCAAAACTTGAACATACTAAACTTAAAGATTCCAGCAGTTAAGAGAGGCGTTTAAGAAGACATGAGGTAGAGTTCACACAATTTTTAACAATGGAGATAACTACTCGTGTGGCACATACTACAGAAGCAGAATGTGTAACTTGTATGAAGTAATGTGCCATAAGAAACTAGATATTTTTTAATCACTGTCAGGAAAAGGGTGTGTAATATGGACGCTGTCTACTGTATGACAATGCTTGTGGAGGTCAATTGGCATGTGGAGAATTTAGCTTTGTTTCCTACCAATGTGGTTTTTTTGTAAACAATTACTGAATGGTTTACTTGATGTAATCTATAAAGACCTTTTTTACATTTGATTGTGGTATTTAATAGACTTGTCCATTTGTATTTGGGAGAACATGAAAATGAACACAAATTTTGCGTTTTCATTGTTCAATCCGAATACTGACGGGTAAATGTACACAAAAACGAAGAAGCATAACATGAAGAATCTTTGTGTTCGTCTTTGTAAATATCTACTAGCTAATCTCCCTGGTCCCTTCCCCCAATGCAAGTGATTGCCTCTAGCCTACCTTATCGATGTAGAATTGCAGGGGTTAACGGGAACAGGAATCCGTGGGATTTCGCAAGGAGTTAAGGGCCTGTAAGAACTACACTATTGTTCGCCGGCAACGGCCTCCTCTGGCATCAACCAATGAAGAGCGACTGCCCCTCATTGCTTGATGCTAGAGGAGGCCGTTGCCGGCAAACAATGGAGTCTAAAATTTACTAAAATAGACATAGACATTCATGCTCACACACACTGATACATAGACATTCATGCACTGATACATAGAGATTCATGCTCACACGCATTTATACAAAGTAATTCATGTTCACACACACTTACACATTGACATTCATGATCACACACACTGATACATAGAGATTCATGCTCACACGCACTTATAAATAGAAATTAATTCTCACATGCACTTATACATAGACATTCATGCTCACATGCACTTATACACAGACATCCATGATTACATACACATTCATGCTCACATGCATTCAAACATACATACCCCCTCCATCTCGCATTTACTTTTTACATTGTATATGCATAGTACACATGCACACATGCATATATAAACACAGTATAAACATATGCACACAATACGCACAGTCACCTTGCATACACACAAACTAAGAATGTGTTCTCTAATTTGCATACTGGACTTCAATGTACTTATGAAAAATAATAGAAGCAAAGCCATAAAATGAGGTGCATTTATCCATTTAGCAGACAAGAAAAAGCTGATTTGCATAATTAGTAAACAAGTAGATATTAGAGCTATAATAGTAACAACTTACGATGATTTTACTTTGGCATGATAAAAAAGAAAAACTTAGACACAGTTATAAATGTATTACTAGCTGTAAATAAGTTATAAATGCAAACTAGCTGCAAATACTAACTAGATGTTAAAGTCAGAAATTGTCAGGCAAAGCAGGACAAGGCAGTGCGGAGGGGACAAATTAACCAGCCCTGCTGGCCAAGAAACTACAGAAAATAATAAAAATGTATACAAGATTGGTACATTACAATTTAAGGTTGGAATAAAAGGTCCAGGTGGAACAGCGCCTTTAATACCCATCCCAAATCATGAAACGCATACAATGTTTGTATTGCTAATAAATAATTCACCATATTCAGTAAAAAAAAAAAAATGAAAAAAACAACAAATCTATATTTATTGCTTTTGGGAAATTTGAAAGTGTGACCTGAGAATTGTGTTGGCAATTTAGCATCTGGAAGTTGTCATGGTAAATAATAATTGTCTATAAATATTTCAGGCATGATTTATCAATGTGAAGTAAACGTATTGATTTTGTCTGGAAAAGGAGCAAAAAAAAAAAACAACAACTTTATTTTAGATTACTGTTGTATGAAATGAAATACGACTGTATGCTCCTATAAACAGTTTTGTATTTATGATCTTGTAACTTAAACATGCTCTCAAACATGCAATCATTTGTACTGGATTTTATGTCATACTTAATGCTTATTATAGACATAATATAAATACAGATCATTTTGAAATAGCTGTATTTCACACCACCTCACATCTTTCTTCCACCTCCCTTCTATCATTTTATATATATTTTTTACTAACTTAAAGGGGAAGTGCCATCACAGTTTATTTATTTAAATTATTAATTTCATTACATAAAACGGGCTATAGCTTGTGTTTTGGTTGTTTGGTTTGGCAATTACTGTAATTGTTTTGGAGTTTTGAAAAAGGTTAAGGACTGAATCCATTACATGGCGTTTCAGCAATGTTGACACAGTCACAGCTTTAGGCATAACTAAAATAATTAAAACTACTTAAGTTATCCCCTGATGTAATTCTTACAAAGGCTGCCTAAACCAATCAACATCAGCCACCAATTTAACATCAGGCCTGTTAGTGGTTATTACATTACATTTAATTAAGTAGCGCCAGCAGATTCTGTAGCACTTTACAATCAGAGTCGGTAGAATAAGTCTAAAATCATAAACAATAACAAATTGGAGAAGATGGATGGCCCTGCTCTTGTGAGCTTACAATCTAGTTGGTTGAGGGGGAAGTAAAACAGTAGGAGAGGACAGCTTGGATGAGGATGAGTTAGTCAAGTTTGGGTGAGCTCTAGAGGTCGTTGGGCATTTAGATGGCTTAGACAGAATGCTGGCTGAGTGTTATGAGAAAAGCTTGTTGCTTCTTGAAAGAGGTGAGTTTTCAGAGAGCTTTTGAAATTTGCATACGAGGGAGAAAATCTCACAGAACGGGCAATGGAACGACTGTTGTAGCTTCGATTTTCCAGGCTAGGCTTAACTCCCCATTAACCCCAATAACGACACCACACACCATAGAATATGGATAAGAAAAGGCCACAGCCAATTTTATTTATTAGAGTAATTGTCACGCCAAAACCTGAAACAATAAACATAGGTGCGTTAACAAGGACAATGTCTCAAAACGCAAACATGTATATATATATATATATACTACACTTGATATATATATATATATATATACACACAATAAACACAATAAACACACCAAGCTTGCCAAGTAATCCAGGTACCATAACCAAATACCACTTAAGGAAGGGACATCCCCAGATTCCCCCACCCTGACCTAAGGTTCCCAGCACTGACAGCCAAGAACCTCCCACCAGATGTTACCAACCATTCACTTACCACCACATTAACGCCCTGAATACCTGGCAAGCTGCCGCCCCACAGACTGTGACAAAACGACACAACCAACAAACAAAATAAAAGGGAGGGAGGGTGGGACACGCAACCAGGTAAGCTAACCACAAGAATGGTTTCTGAGCCCGGGAATGCAGCCACTTATATAATCTTCCCCCAACTCTACCCCCGAAATTCCCGCCGAAAAGCCTACCCCTCCTCCGCACAACAGTCAGGGCCCACTATAGCCCATGCTGGCCCCCCGTGGGCATCATTCCAGAGAAGAGTACAGCAGAGGTGAAATCCTGGGTCCTGGATTAGTGGAAGAAGAGACAAAGGTCATGAGAGGAATGGGGATGCCTAAGGATGTATTTGGAAAGGAGGGTAGAGATATAAGGGGATGCAAAGTTGTTAAGGGCTCTGTAGGTCAGGATCAGTTAGAATTTGACTCTGAAGGGTATGTGAGCCAGTGAAGCGATTGGCACAGAGGAGCGGCAGATGAGGAATGGTGGGAAAGGGTTCTGGGTAGCATGTAAAACAGATTTAAATTGGAGTTTTACTTGTCACTGATTGGCAGCTTCAATCTGTTTTTTTATTGCTTTAGTGAATGTGTATTAAAGTACTTAAAAAATACCTTTACACTCCAGTGTTCCAGGCAGCATGCAGATCAATTTGATGGGAAGGAATAATCTTGCAGATCCTGAAAAAAAATAAAAATAGGATGGCTACTTTTCTCTTTTTATTTTAACTACTTTTTTTTTTTTTACACCTACGACTTTTATTTTTGGCTTTTTCTTTCTCTTTTTGCTCATTGGAGTGAGCAATGCACACACTTCCTTATTCTCTATGACAAAGTTAACACATTTATGTATTTGGAATCCAAAAAACAAAAACAAACAATGCTAACAAAGGCACCGTAAACTTTTTTTATTCTAAAAAGACATTTTAATTGAACGTCCATCATTCTGCTATGCTGCATGGCCTTTCTGAAAAACAAATACTGTACAGTTAGTTCCAATACAATAATAATAATAATAATAATAATACAGAACCTAATATTCAGGGTTCTGTGAGGGTTCTGGCGTGGCATGGTAGTGGAGTGCCAGTGAAAGGCTTGAGGGCTAAAATAAGCGTGCAGGCTGACTTTCTGTTACCCTAACATAGTGTTCACTGTATCGCTGATCAGATAATGTAAATGCATGAGCAACACTTCCTATGAAAGTCTCACCTGACCATATTAAAGGTACCCCACAGCATCCCAAAGAACCCCCTGGACAATGAATGCATATGTATTGTTTAAATCAGCAAAAAAAGGAAGAAAACAGTTAGGGAGAACCCACAGTTTCACATTTTCAGCAGAACACCCCACTCTATGGTACATTGTTTTTTTTTCTAATTGAAGTTAATGGGAGCACTTTGCGTTTGTGTACTTGGGGATCTCATTAGACATCCTCTCCCCCTGAAGACTTTATTTACCCCATAAGGACAATGGGCGGTTCCTAAACCCATTGAAAACAATGCATTTTGAGCCCGTACATGTATGGGCTTTGTAATTAAGGGGTTAATACATGTGCTTTGACCATCATAGTTTTAGATAGCTACGCAGACCACCTATTATAAATTGAAAGAAAAGTAGGGTACTTTTTATTTTTAATACTTCTATCAAATAGCACGTATGACCTCAGACAGAAATAAAAGTGGGATAAATGTGAGAAAGAAATCTTAAATTCGATCTGCTGATATTTTTGAATGGCTGCCATAAAGGCAGGATGATTATTAAGCCCATGTGGCTACTCCATTTCATACTGTCAGTATACCACTACAGTTTAAGTAATTGCATATTTTGCAAAGCAAATAACTGCCACTCATTCAGAACAGTGCCCTATTATTTTCTATCAGACTTAAGACATTAATAATTGTCATTACATATACTTATTAATGACCTTGAATGAAGGATGTGACTGCCATTCCTACAAGCCCTAGTCACTTTCTTTGGTATTGATTTAAGTAGTTTGGATGTACGTGATATTTTATATATTTCTGTTTCCAAGTTTGCATGTTTTAGACACTTAATCCAGATTTATAGAATATGTTCAAATCTATTTAAACCATATCCCCTTTTTTGAGGTCGCCCAAAGAAAACTAAATAGAATAACACATGAGAAAATACAAATCAATGAATAACCAAAAGAAAATCTGAAGAAAAAAAAAATCACATTATAGAATGATAGAATGTTTCAAAAGCAAGACATGTGGATATAGTTCTGGATGAAAGCCACTAAAAACAGTTTAGTAGACTAAAGATCCTTTAGAATGAATGTAATGCTTTTAGTAGCGGAGACGGAGGAAAATTAATTAAAAGTGGAAAAAGCTAACTGAATAGTTTACAGACGCGCAGGGGTCCTAATGGGAAAAAAGTACGTGTATATGAGGGAACACTGTTAATGGTCTTCAAGGACTCTTTAACCGCATCTGTCTGGTTTAGAAGGTGTTGCTCGGATCGGGGCTAAAATGATACATTTATAGACACTAACCAGGAAATGCTTATAGTGGTGATTATGAATTTAGGCACAGGTTAACCTAAATACTTTATTTCCTTCGTTTTCTTGCTACTGGGCTAAATAAACGAGATAGAACTCCAGCAAAATTCTGGACTTCATCTGGACATTCCTGAAGATCCAGCTCTGACCTGAGAGATGGGGAAGGTTAGGAAGCATATGATTCCTTATAGACATAGCAAATGTCAAACGTATATCTCAGACACCCTAAATATGTTAGAGGGCATGAATGGCTCCTAGATAGAGAAAAGACAAGATGGATAAAATAAAAGAATGGGAAAAAGCCACATCCCAGCCACGAGGATACAGCAATCGCAGCAGGGTTCCAGGTTACGAAATATCTGTAAAACAAAGGTTACAAAGGACCTTCAGTTTAAATGTAATCGATTTAGGATTTCATCCTTCTTTAGAATTTGGTAGAATTGGAGCTTGATTAGTCCATTCTAAAAACCTTCGGATCATCATTACTTCTGTAGTCAGAGGGCGCTTGATAGTGACTAGACTAGACAAAAGAACAATTAAGTCTCAAAGGAGGAAGCAAGATAATCTTTGTAAGTGCTTGAAATGTATACTATAACAAGCATGAACAATTTGCATAAATTCACAGTCCATAACGGTGGCATCACATCTAAGCAGGGCTATGTTGGGATAAAAGAGATGAGACTTGATGCTTCTGCCACTTCTGTGCCACAGTTGGACCTTCTAGACTCCATTGTGTTAATGTGTATTGGTGTTGAGTTTGCATTTACAGGTTTTAAAAAGGCACAGCAATTAGCCCTGCATAAAGCATATTTAAATAAGGTGAAAATTACACAATTGGTTTTTTGGAAGTGTTAGAGGACATGATGTGTGCAATTTCTATATGATCCTTAAATTATATCAAGATATAAACACAGACACAGAGGCATGGAGATAAGAGGCAAACATTTTATTGAACAATGTCACTATTTTTTTTAAGGCAAACAAACTAATAAAATATATGAAACAACTTGGTTACTGATGTGATCTTGATGACTGTCTAGATATGTCTAGATTATTATTATTAAGATACAGTAGGCAGTCCTTTCTTAATGCTGCTTACCGGCTTATCCTAAACTCACAGTCCAGCCTACCTAACCTGGTCCTTGCACTGTGTATCCTACTGTGTACTGATACAGACTAAGTAAAGTCTAAGTAAAGTCTACCTAGTTCTAATACTAAGAACTGGCTACATATATTTAACGACCATTCCATGTACCATCGTAAAGCCCTCAAATCAATTCCTAATTCCAGGGCTTTTGGCTGTGTGCTTTGCAAACTCAACATACCTTTCATTAGGCCACGTCAGTGTATCCCGATTCCTCCGTAAAATATGTGATTATTAGGAAGAAGTGATGTTTTAGTATCTAGTACTATTGGGAAACAAGCTGATACCTCCCATAAGGCTGTGTTCTCTAGTTATATTTTGTACACTTAATTCATAATTTATAGAATACGCACTGAAATTCCTTGAAGACACATCATGTCGATTTGTTCTTATATTAATGAAATGTCTTCCTTTTTTTCCTTCTAAAATGAATTGACAACAATGTTAACAGACACGATAAGCTATTACAGCTAGATGAGTAATCATGAGCAGCTTTAACATAATTGTTTGAATGTCATAAATAAGAACGTGAACCTACTGTGTAGTAGTGTAGTGAGTCTTTTTTTCTCCTTATGGCATTCAATTGGTTAATACAGCTGCCATCACATTAACAACCAACAAGGCCATGGTTTGGTTTTTGCCATCTAAATCATATTACAGAAACAATAAAGTGATATGTAATATTTTGATTTGTTTCATTTCCAATGATGAACCGGATGGATTGTGCATAAGAATGGGGAGCCATAAAAGAAAAATGTTCCTTAATTCAGAGATACTAAGAGCTTTCACTCTGAGTCTCTATTATGTCCCGTAGCTCTGGGTATACTTAGTAGGATCATGTCTACTACCTGCCCAGGATCTACACATCCCCTCTTACTCCCTGTCCTTCAAACTCTTATTGGGGTTACTTCTGACCCACAGCCCCTTTCTTCCTACTATAACAGCAAGCGAGGGGTAGCTCCAAATGACCAGCTCTGGGAAAGTCCCAGTTATGAGTACTAGCCATTCATGCCTATTCTCTGAATTGGTTTACCAGTGTCCACTCACCGCTGAGCTTATTCCAGCTATTTTTATTCATAATTCACCTAGTTATTGCCTGCTGTAACTAAAAAGTCTTACAAGATAATTTATTTGGTATGATGCTGGAGGCTAGCGATACTTTGCTGAGTGATTGGGGTTTTAATGTGGGCATTGTGATATAGCTCCATTGTGTGGTTGTGGTGGGCAGATTGTAAGCTTCTTGGGGTAGGGTCCTCATTGCCTTTTGTATGGATATGCAAAAAATATTATATAATGTACTACTTGTTATATTCTGCTATTGATATTTTACAGTGCCATTGAATATGATGGCGCTATGTAACTCAAAAATGAATAATACAGCAAATGGAAATGAGTTCATCAGCTCCTAAAAGTAAGAATCATGAAATCATGGAAGGAGAAAAACAGAAAAACAAGGCTGAAACAGAACATAGAAGTGTTATAATTATTATTGTTATTATTACTTATTGTTTTATATAGCGCCATATTATTCTGCAACGCTGTAGAGCAGGACATAATAAGTAGTATACAACATACCAGTCTGACTTACACAAACAGGAGGTAAGGAGGGCCCTGCTCAAATAAGCTTACAATCTTATAAAAGCAACTGAACACAGTACGTGTGTTGGGTTTGGTGCGTGTGCATTGGAAGCAAGACGTGTCTACTTTCAAGACATATGAAACACTCTCTGAACACAAAAGCTAAGAAAAATCTGAAAATCTAGTGTCCTTTCCTTTTAGACAGGAGCCAGATCCCAAAGACCCCTGTAAAAATACAGAAACTGATCACCAGAAAAAAAGGATTGCTTATAAGGAAAAGTAATAAAAGGAGGATTAGAAAGAGAGGGGGAAGGGCAGGAAGATGGGGCAGAAGGTAGAACCAATTGGCATTTTCAATATCTCTGAGATAGAGTTGAATGACGATCAGGTACAAGTCCTTAATAAAGGTTTAAAATATGCACCTACCAAAGCATTGAACAGCATTACAACTTGATATATATTGATATTAACCCTTAATGACAAAGCCCGTACATGTACGGGCTCAAAATGCATTGTTTTCAATGGGTTTAGGGACCGCCCATTGTCCTTAAGGGGTTAATAAATGTATTCTTATGGCCACTTTAAAGGGTTATTTTCTAGAGAGATATAAAGATGTGTGTGGGCCTTTACAAGTTTTTGAAACATTAGTAAAAGAAGATATTGATAAGATTAATGTTTTTACCACGAAACCAGAAGTCTACTCCGAAAATCAGAAGTTCTCCACAAAAGTACACAATATTCTGGACTATTTTCTTCACTTTCCATACCTAAGTATTTTCTGGACTTTTTTTCACTTTCATTACCTAAGTGGCACCACCTGGTGTATGTGTTGAAGATCCTGAATTCAAATGTGAGATAATATGTTTTGTTTATTCAAATAAATGTATTTACTTGTATTGGAAGGTTACAGATACGCGACAGGTCTCTATGAAGTGCTGGATTGATTGAGCATTAGTGCAGGTATTATTATACCTGAGTTTTATACCATCCTTTGCTTTTTATATATTTCCGGTGTTATATAATATTATACTTTTGGCAATTTCCTTGTTTTTCCCCCAATGTGTAAGTTATTCAGACTGAAGGAGGTTACTACTATCTAAAGCAAGGTAATATTTTGTATGTATTCTTATTTTGAGGTGGGGACTAGCGCACTACCCTATCCTTCTTTAAAAAAAATTGATATCTTAATTATTTTGTGCATGTAATTAGTTATTTTTGTTTCGTTTAGTTTCAATAATTAGATGAGCCTGTGGTTTCTTAATTTAGGTAAGAACATTTTAAAAACAACATTTTAAGGGTTTCCCACTAGATAAAGCAAAGAAGCTTAGCTATTGATTAGCCCACTTGTACAGTTAGCATTAAATTCTCTCTGGTTACTGGCTCTGGAGGACTTGAATCTCTAGCTTAGATATTGATCTCCACAGGCAAACAAGATAAGCTTTTAAACTCCACAGACACTGCTGCATAAACATACATTTACACTGTACTGTAAACATTTCCAGAAAGAAAATAATAATACAGAAATTTGGCTTTTACGCATAATAGAAAGAGATGTTAATACCACCAACCAAACAGTAGAATCGGTGTAAAGTTAGTGCAAACATGAATGGAGAATAGTTATTTTTATTTATAATGGTACATTAACCCCTACAAAACATCTAAAAGGCAATGTCTGGCATGATTTGGTTATTTGAATATACTATATATGATGACAGTGGTCTGCAACGTGTGTGTGTGTATATATATATATATATATATATATATATATATAGTATAGCAAACATATTTAAATAATTGATTACAACACTTGGTAGTCTTTAGAGTGAAACACATGATAACCAATGTCTACTTTTTATAAGATGTTTTAAAAAGTGCTATATATATATATATATCTATACATATAATGCGAGTATCTAGCTGGACCACACACAGAAACTTTTCCCTAACCTACACCTATAAAGCTGACTTGTGTGGTCTGGTTGTTCCTGCACTGAAATGTCAGATAAAATGGAACGCAGATGGTATATCTTACCTCTCCACCTTCACGACAGCAAACAGAGTAACCAAACAAAAATAACAGCCCTTTCTTGTTCGTTTCATGCACGGTAAATATCGGTTTTTGTAACCTGAGTCTCTCTTTCAAATCTTTTTAACTGTGACCAATGTAATTCCATAATCTTTGTAATTTGCTGAGTATTCTTGCATTTAAAGCCCAAGTGCACCAGGACAAACAAACTGTAGGAGGTCAGTAATTCACTAAGGATACACTTGTCTGTTAACCCACATCACTTTCATCTGGAAATTATTTGTTCAAATTTGTTACTTGTTTTCTTTTCATATCTTTTGCCTGCTCGCTTTATCTTAATATATGTGGCTAACATCAACATGTATGTTTATTTTCCCAAAAAAAAGTCATTTCTCCGTTTTCAGTATTACTTACAAACCCATAATAAGTTTATTTTGAATAAGAAATTCATCCACCTATGAAAAGAAAATTCTATGATGACCTTAATTTCCACGAAGAGTTTCTGCAATGGTATTCATAACATTATAAATTCTGAATTATATATATGGATTGAGCATTTATTAGTATTTTTTAAAACCTCTATATAGCCTTTAGTTTTTATTTAATATGGTTGCTATGCTCTCTGATTTCTGCAAAACTCTTCAATTAATTAAACAATCAGAAAATGTACTAGAAATGTCAAGTGCCCTCATGACCTTTCTCAGGAATTTCTAGATCTTTGACTAATCATAATTTTTTTATATATACTTTTTATGATGGTTAAATCTGAAACCTGCATAAAGAAAATAGGTAAACGATACAAAATAAAAAAAAAGAACAAATACAGATAGGGTTAGGTGCCATTTCAGTTCAGACATAGTGCCATTAGACTGGCACAAGGTAGATCTGGTGCCCATATTTAAAAAGGGATCAAAATCTCAGATGGGCAACTACAGGCCAGTGAGCTTGACACCTGTAGTGGGGAAATTATTGAAAGGGTTGCTAAAGGCATACATTCAAGAATATCAGAATATAATTAGTATAAGTCAGCGTGGTTTTGTGAAACCAACTTAAAAGCAGTCTGTGAAGAAGTCTGTACAATATTGATCTCGGTTTGGCGGTGGATGTGTTCTATTTGGACGTTGCTAAGGCATTCGATGTGGTTCCACACAAAGGATTACTGTAGAAATGGTTAAAAATAGGCTTAGGGGCAAATGTATTTATTTGGATTGAAAATTGACCAAAAGAATTGGCCAAAGAGTGGTTGTAAATGGAACATTTTCAAACCGGACTTAAAGGTATTAAGTATTGTACACGTAGGAGTCTCCTTGCGTCCTGAGAAGGATTAAGGAATAATTGTAGACAGCAGCCTTAGCAACAGCGTGCAATGCCAGTCAGCAGCTGCAAAGGTCAATAAAATATTGGAATGTATAAAATGGGGTATTGATTCACAGGAGGAAGACATCATTTTGCCTCTTTACAAGTCAATGGTAAGACCTCACCTTGAATATGCAGGGCAATTCTGGGCACCGGCCCTTAAAAAGTACATTATGGACTTGAAAAAGCACAAAAAAAGAACAGCTACAAGATTAATAAAGATATTGCAAGATCTTACCCATGAAGAGATACCAAAAAAGTTGCATTGAGAAACGCTAGAAAAAACTGCTTTTTAGAGAGGATATTATAACATTATATCAATATATGCAGGGCCAATATGAAGAGCTTCCACTGACCTGTTCATTAACAGAAACAAGAGGTCATCCTCTTAGACGGGAAGAGCGAAGATTTCACAGACAGGGATTCTTTACAGTATGGGTGATAAAGGTATGAAATTCACTGCCAAAAGCGGTGGTGCTATCAAATACAATAGATGCCTTCAAAAACGGACTTGATTTTTGGATCAAAAGCAGGAAGAATTGGTAGAAGAGTCGAACATAAATTATTATGTTTCTATGTTACAAAAAAGTTATATTTAATTTCAGTAAATCTTTTGTTATGTTAAAAACCTGCGATTCCCCTTAATGTTACTAATTTAAAACTCTGTGGAACTCATTTGCAAAGTGTAGTTTCCCACAGAATATTCTATATTTTCAGGTTTCACAGCAACTTAGCTTTTTTCATTAAACTGCCTGGGAACTCTCCAGATCTACTAACTGCTTCCCTGGGTCTCCTTGTCAGTTTCTGCATTAGGAGTGGTGTTTGGCCATGCCTTCTGCCTGTCCATTTTCCATCCTACTCCCCACTCACTATAGGCTGTCTGGGCCTAGTCCTGCTATTCTGTGAGGCCCTTTAAAAAGATAAACCCCTAGATGAACTCTGGGTCTCCCTGCCATGCTACGTTATGCTTCTGTATTGCCGTCTTCAATTTACAAATTTACCTGGAAACATTCCAATTTGAATTAAACATCCAAACATCTGGATTAAAGAGAGACAGTAAGCCAAAGACTGCATACAGTTCTTGAGATGTCTTTGTATTCTTCTTCTTATTATTGCTTATTGATTCTAATAGCCCCATCATATGCCACAGTGCTTTGCAGTAAAAGCAAACCTATTTTCTTAGCAGTAGCAATTATTATTATTCCACTTATTTTAACAATATATATATATGAAAAAACATCTTTTATTAAGCTAAGTCTGAAATTTACCCAATTAGACCCAAGTAAAAACTACAGCAAGTTCTGTCAATTTTAGAAATATTAGGAATGAATCTGCCGGCGCTTTATAAATAAATGTAATGTAATGTTATATATATATATATATATATATTAAAATAATAATAATAAAAAAAAATATATATATACCGGTGTATATCTATCTATCTATCTATCTATATATATATATATATATATATATATATATATATATATATATATATATATATATATATATATCGGTATATAATATCATTTTTGTCATGCCTATGAAGACCCTTAGGAAAAACATTCATTTCTTTACTATAAATTCAGTTGAATATTATAGATTCCTCAATCTGCTGGAAAGTTTATGTTTGATGGATTTCATTTTCATAACCATTTTCTTTCTGTTGATAATTTAAATATTTGCAATCCAAAACTGGAGAAGAGGAAAAAAAATGGAAGTACATTTTAATTATTTGGGGGGGGGGAGCAACATTTACAGGAAAAAGAGTGTTTTTTGCAAGCCAACATTATTTATATTCATTTTCTTGATGAGACAACTAAGACCCTACTAAGAGTAGAACGTGAAATCCACGCCTGGAGCCATCAGTGCAATGTCCCAATTTATTACAGATTTTATTATGAATAGCAGTTTAACAATGTTAATAAGCTTAGTAAACGGTATATGTGAAGCTACTATATATCGTAGCAGTAATGGTTCTTTATTAAAATCCCAGGCGCTTCTTAATGCCCTTACCTTTTTCTGTGGGTTAGTTTTTATTTTTTTTGGTAAATTGCTTCAATTTACTCACAGGGGCACAATTGTTTGTTGTAAAAGACATTCTAATGAACAAATGTTTCTGCCACCTGGAGCACTTCTAGCTTGGTGTTAAACTTCAGCTATAAAAGGTCCTTTTTGGTCTATTGATTCACTTGGCAGTGTTTGATTGTACCTTGGGGACAAATAACAGCTAGGGAACTGAACTCTCACTGTTTTACTGTCCTAATTACACAGCGGAAATAAATCTTCCCCACATTTTGTTTTATTGATTTACAGAAATCATAAGTGGGTAGGTGCAGTACCTACATGCGGTATGCCCCTTACTGTTATAAATACTATATACCCTTTATTTCATGATATGGTATGTAAGCACGTGGTAAGACATGCATTCTACAAAATATTTTATGACCATCAAAAATGTATATGGAGTATAGTTGCTTGTGTTGTGAGAAATTACAAACATTAAGAATTAGCACTCATTAATATAGTTAATATTATATTGAAATGGATGAATAAATGAGGAAACTTATTAAATGTCCTAATAAAGTACATAAACCCTAAAAAAAAAAATGTCCAATCACCCTACTTCTCAAATGAAAATCACAGCTACCTCCTTGGCCCCAAAGGATGCAGCCTAGGAAATACTGTAATATTATCTGATATGCAATACCAAACAGTGTCTTCAACCAAGTACAAAGAGGTTATTCATAAACTTTTAAAAAATGACACTGCAAAATATTATTTAAAATGCTAAAAAAATCCACCTTTGTGTCAGATGACAGCAAATGTAAAAATGACCTTTGGTACCACATTGGCTATTACCATATTTCCTCGATTATAAGACGAGTTTTTTTCCAGAGCAAATGCTCTGAAAAATACCCCTCGTCTTATAATCGGGGTCGTCTTATAATCAGACCTCAAATAGTTCTGACTATGAGACTAAGATCCACATCCCCCGTAGCGATGCAGGGGACCTGGATCCTCCTGTGTTATGCCCCCCCCAACTTACCGGTGCTTCTGAGTCCCCAGTGTGTAGCCCGGGCAGCGTGTAGAGCTCTACGCGATTCGCGTAGACAACTTCCGCTGCAGCCGGGAGGAGGTGCGGTTAGCAGCGGGGGTTGTCTGCGTCCATCGCGCAGACCTTCCCCGGCTGTCAGAGATCAGAGTTCCCTGCTATGTAGAGCGATTAACATCAACAGTACCAGTTGGTTATTGTTCGTGATTATTTTTTATACCTGAATTTATCCTGCCTGATTTTAAAGTGTTATAGAATCTGCTGGAGCCATATAAATAAATATAATATAATGTTAAAAGTTATGTAATGCTAATACTTCAATTTAACCTTGAATTTCAGTTTCCAGGAATTATTAAACAATTGTGTCTTTAAAAAGATTACTCTATATCACAAAATGTCCATAATGTACACCACCAGTCATTTGCAAACACAAAAAATAAAGATGCATAATTAATATTTTAACAGCAAAAAGTATATTAATCTTTATGGAAGTAAGAAGAAATGCCACGCATTTTTAAGGAGTGGGCAGAGTACATTTCTCTCTTAGTTCTTGTCTACCAGAAACTTTTTCGGTTTTATATATCAAGTAAAAACATTATAAATGGAATACATATTGTATATATTATAACAAAAACTAATTGTTATGTTTCTTTATTGTCCTTTGAAATTACCATTCAAAACCTTCTAAAATGATTGAGAAAAATAGCCACATAGGTATAGAAAATAAAACATTTTTTGAGATTATCCTGAAAATAATCAGCCATCTTTGCAGAAAGACTCTTAAAATGATATATTATTGTAAGAAGAACATACACCCCGACTTACCATTAAAATGTATTAACTTTCACACTCTTGCTACGAGCCTTGATTCTAATAAAAGACATATTAATAGACTTATGTTTCTGTTTTTTATTAATTTCCCATCCTTTATCATGACATCTGCTCCTTGCAGACACAACTAAGCTGCTCTGTTCTTTTGAGCTACACAGAATTCTCTAAAAAGTGTAATTAAATGTCATGCTTAAGTAGAGGTAGAGAAGGAAGATCATGCATGGCATAACTGTAACAGTAACAATGAAACCATATGTTGGTGAGCTGCCAATATGAAAAACCCATCCAACCGGAAACCAACCTATTTCTAGCAGGATATTTCATTATATTTCATTCTGGTGTCGTTATGACCTGCATGGATTTGAAAACAAGACATTCCAGTCCAGGTAGTTCTACTCAGAAGGTTGCAATTTTATATTAAAATTGTTTGCATCCACAACATCTGAAACATGTAAGCCAGATTGAATGGAGTGCCAATAAGGTCAGAAGGGTGATATGAGCAATGGCCAAAGGCAACGATGAAAATATGAGTGTATACAATGGGGCATTGGCTAGTCTGCTCTCATGGAAGATGGCCTGAGAGGCTGACCAGACTAAGTGGCCAGCAGATGGCAGTGTTGCACCTTAGGTTGTGTTCTGTTTTTTTTTTTTATTTTTATTTATTTGTGATAGACTTTATCAGAATATCATTTATAACCTCCTGTTGATATATACGTATTTTTTTCATTACACGGTCATCACATTTTTAAAAAGTTTGGCCTTCAGCCCACCAAAGACTCAAAGAGACCCCGTTTTGATGACACTCTTTAATTGTCCAGTGGTTTTCCAAAGGCCCCAGAATAATGGTATCGGGTGAACAGACACTGTTATACCATGAGTCATATATATTATAGATTTTATTAAAAAGGATGGGTGGAATGTGCCACATATATTATTATATATGAATTGTGCTTTCATTATTTTTACGATTGTGATTATTAATATTGTTATTAATACTACATTTAATTTATTAAATAAAGGCATATTCCTTAGGAGCATAGGGAAGGCTAAAGATGAACAATAACATTACAATTTACAATATACAAAATTGATAAAAAAAATTAACACACTTTAAGACATACTGGTACAAAAGGAGATGACACCCCTGGTCTTAAAAGCTTACAATATAATCTATTATAGCGATAGTAAAGTGATTACATAATAATAAACATGTATAGATAGCAAGTCTTTTTTATTTTAATGTTCATGCAGACATTAAGAAATTCAGATGGTTAACACAAAGAAATTCCACACCATAACAAATTACAAGTGACACAGGTTAAGTACACGTAGCTAAAGAATTGGATTACATTTTGGATAGCCACATAATAATCTTTTATTTTTAATATCTCACTAGAATATTATATCTAATATATCAAGGTTTATTCAGTAACACATTTGTATATGGGATATCACATTAAGTCTGCATCTTTAATGTGTAAATAACTTCCAATAAATATTGTTTATGTATGTTTTACAACAGCCACCACAATAGCGATCATCTCTGACAGTGGTTTTAATAACAAGTTGAAGGTCAATTTCCATGTTCTCAGCGCATGAATGAATTGTAACCATTATAGCTTGCCATGTGGTTAAAGAATGAAAAGCCTTATTGTGTATCAACGCTTAATGCCAGGTAATTACGTTAATCACTGATCCAAGGTGTAAATAATTTACATACCGGTTAATTAATTTTAATAGTAATATTTAAAATATTAATGGTCATTTCAATGATAGCCTCAGTAATTACTAAAAGAGTCAAGTAGAAGACCATTAGATTTATGGAATAGAAGTATGACTGGATTGATATTGACCTAAATTATAAAGTTTAAATATGAATTAACTATGAAACATATTACAATACTTTTGACATTACATGGATTTAAAATGTTACTAAATGATGGGAGCACTAAAGTTTATTTTAAGAGGACAAGGATAGATTTGCAATACCACATTTTATATGTATTGTCCCTTTAAGGTCTCACCTTAATACTTTCTATTGTCAAATAGCTGCTTACAGGCTGGGATCAAACATTGTGATGTGTCTGGTACCCTTTCAGCTGTCAAAGCCCCCAAATAAATAATAATAATAATAATAATAATAATAAAAACAGTGATTCATTTAGATTATACATAAAGCATATTTTTTTTTTAAATACAAAAGGTAGAATGCTGATGATGATGGTAATAAGAGTTTTTTATGAAACCAGGTGCACCAGAAGTGCAAAAGGTACAATATGTATTTTAAGTTAGTTAAGTATATTTATGGCATTTAACAAGAAGTTATGTGTGAATACAGAGCCATGTATCTGGACTTTACCCTACATGTGTGTTCAACTACATATTTTAATACTAAAGGATGCTAGTGTTTTAATTTTTTTATAACTTTTTTTTTCTTTTTTTTTTATTTGGTTTGGAATATCAAGAATAATGGAGCTTCTTCTTTTTTCTATTTGTAGCTTGGTATCAAGAAATACGATTCACAGTTTAAAAAGTGGTAACTTAAAATTGGAAAACATATAGTTTTATTACATGTTAAGAGGTTTATACGATTGTGACCTAAAAAAAAACAAGAGGCCATTTGGCCTGGCCTTGGAGACCCTTAAGGGTTAAGACAGTATTAACAATATAACATAATATAGAATATGTAAACTTAAGGTCATTCAGGAATATGACTTTTTCAAGTGTGATCTCCAAGGGGAAACAAGAGAAGTAGGATGAAATCATGCGGCAGGAGTTTTTAATATTGCTGTATGTGTATTACATTACATCATGTCTGATTTTATATCTTCGATGTACCCATAGTCTTCATTGTCTCCCATGGAGGCAACATAAAAATAATTATAGCTCTAATTAAGTTATGGAAGATAATTCTTATATTCTTAAAAGGTATGCAGGGTACCTAATTTGACATCATGGCTATAATAAATGGAGCCAATAGAGAATGAAAATGGATCACAATTCCCTTGCATTAAAACATGGACTTTTTATCACTAGATAGTTGCAGCTGGTAGAACTGCCATCATAACTTGCGCAACAGATATCCTGGGTATTCTTTATTTTTAGTTCCAAATGGTGATAAAATATAAATAAATCATATCATGTAACTTATATAAATTATTTTAAAGCAATGACATTTTGCACTGTTCAACTTGTCTATAGCTTTGTGGGCCATTCGTTGTTTAAAGAGTTAAAAACATTAATAAGACCTACACAGTTGTCATGGTTGAAGATAGTGGTTTCCTGCTGGAGTTCAGATGCATGGGCAGGAACAGGTGTAGAACCCTGAGCAGGATGACCACTCACCCCAAGAGTGGAGCCCAGACTTTGAGCGGCCACATACATGGGTCTTAGTCTTCCTTTTTTCTTTTTTTAATGTATACACAGGAACTAAAGGGCAAAAGTGGATATCAGAGTTGGAGACAAGCCAAGTAAATGCCAATGGATCAGGCACAATCACAGACGTGAGAGCAATGCAAACAGATGGATGGGTGGATGGATGAATGGATGGATCAGTGGGTGAATGGATCAGTGGGTGGATGGATGGCCTGCGGGCAGTTGGTCAGGCAGGCTGGCAAAATGCTCCAGCAGAGTGCGCTGGTAGGAGGGGGTTTAAAACATGGGAATAACGAGAAATAGGAACACCTGAGTAGATATCTAGGTACAGGTAGGAGGTTGACAGCAACACAGCATGTCTGAAAACCAAGTCCTCAGGGCGTGAGCAGAACAAGTGCAGGCATCAAAAACACAGAAGCCGACAGTTCAATCCCAGCAGAGTTTACAGTAATACATGTGCCTTTGATGCCTTAATATAATGATGGGATAATTATTCACTAAAAACTAAAAAGTGTAATCTTCAAGCAATCTGTTATGCTGACATACTAGCTAGGTATACCCTGGCATTTTCATATGTTGCAATTTTCCTACAAGGTGAACTGCCCAGTTGCTGTTCTTCTTGTTAAGTCGTATCAGTAGACAAAATGTGGTAAGTTTATTTTAAACCGATGTCATTTTAACATTTTCTGTGCAATGCCCATGTTATAGTTTCCATCTGATGCTGAGTTTAGGCAGTGCAGTAAAATATTAACAAAACACAATTTATTTTTCATTAATTCTTTTCATGCATTTTCAAGTTTCCACAATGTCCTCAGACAACTATGGGTGTAGGACAGAAATGTTAATTATGATCATACATGGGAACTTCCTAAATGAGCTAACCCTGGGACTCTTTAAATATCAACCCTTTAATAGCCCATAGTGAAGCTTCTGTGTGGTGACTTGTCAAATGTGTTAATCAAATGGCTCTACCTTATATGAGCTGTACTATTTCATATTTTCCTTGCCCTTATCTAACGTAACATGTTATTATTACAGTAGTTTTGATACTTCTACTTGTAATAACAAAAGAGCTCATGTAGAATATGCTCTAAATCGGCACTGATGGCCCATAAGGTTAACCTATTTTTTATATGATCAGAGCATTTCACTTACAAATATTTCTAGTGCCAATAAGTTAAATATCATGTGTATATAGGGCATGGTGGCCTAGGGGGTAATTGCAAAGAATTCTTTCTGCAGAGCTGGCCACCTCAAAAATTTAAACATTGCATAAATACGCACTAGGAGCGAGGGAGTTTGAAGCCGGGTGAGCTGGTATGTAAAAAGAAAGAGGGTGAGTGGATAGCAGCATCTGTTATATGGAACTTTTTGGCATTACATTACATGTATTTATATAGCGCCAGAAGATTCTGTAGCGCTGGTACAACAACACAATAACAAACTGGTACAAAGGGAAGAGCAGGGATAGGCAAAGTGTCCGTACAAAGATACCAGTGTTTGTAGCAAGGTTTGTGATGGTCCATAGAACATCATGAAATTGTCCACCACAGACCTCAGCAAATATCCACCATGAGCAATGTTGACGCCTACCTCTAGAGAAGAGGGCCCTGGTCTTGTGCGGTAACAATTTAGTTGGTGGTGAAGTGAAACAGTCGGGGAGGACTGCTTGGATAAGGATAGTTGTTAGAGTCAGGGTGAACTGTGGAGGTTGTTGGTCATTCAGATGGTTGCTGGATGCTGGCTGAGTGTTAGGAAGATAGGTTGTACGCATGTAGAAAAAGGTGGGTTTTCAGAGAGCCACTGGGACCTCCAGGCCAAAATGTGCCAGCCTTCCCTTGTACGCACCACACAGTTCCACACACCACCCCTGTTTTAATGCATCATACAACATCTACAATAATGAATTCTATTGTATGAGATAAAAATTGTTATGCATAACGTATGCATATTTTATACTTTAATTTTTATATTTTAGAAGCAGTTCATTTTTCCACAATTATTATATTTTATATTTGTAGAACAAATTGTTGCAGCAGAATATTCTTCGCAGCATCTGCTTAGATTTACATACAAAAAATAAATTACTGAAAAATACAAGTATTCAATACAAGTTTTATATGATCACCATTCTAGCTGTTTGTTAATTCAATGGTAATATAGCTAAAAGCTCGTTAAAAAAAAAGTCAAATAAGGGTTTGCCTAATTAGGCCCTAAGAGAATAATTAGTGGAGTCGGAGATATAAAACGTACGCCTTCTCAGTGCTTTTTTATTTTATAGTCCTTAGGAATGC
Organism: Spea bombifrons; assembly: GCF_027358695.1. NCBI lineage: Eukaryota > Metazoa > Chordata > Amphibia > Anura > Pelobatidae > Spea > Spea bombifrons. The sequence continues at coordinate 107,391,988 of NC_071089.1, forward strand.
TAATACATATACTTCACATTCACTAACAGCTATTTCAGACTAGTAAAACCAGTGATGGCAGAACTTTAAAATGCATCCTTTGAATGCAAAAGGAGTGCAAATGTTTTCATCATACCTCTGGCATTCAGAGTTAAAAAAAAAGGAACAAAAAAACACAACATTATTCTACCTATTTAATATTTACGTCCTAGTTAATAAACTAATGTATCAATGCCTACTGCCAAAATATACGGTACAGTAAAATACTATAGGGAAATATATGGATGCTGCAAAGACTACTTACCCAGCCAGAAGAAAGCACATCCGCAGACCTGGTGAAACGACAGGATAAACTAGAATTTTATAAGGATTCCTATTATCCTTAAGTATTGTGATTCATAAGTGGAATCTCTTCTTGTTTATGCTTAATCTACAATTTGACAGCTAAATCAACACTTACAGTCGGGGGGTTTTGTCGCTGATTGTCTATAGTATTTTCTTACCATCAAATACCTAGACATATTTGTCCTGCACTTCCTGCCAACGGTAAAGATATTCATATTATTATTATCATTCTCTTTTATTACCATATTTCCTCGACATAACACAAGGTTTTTTTCAGAGCATTTGCTCTGAAAAATACCCCTCATCTTATTTACAAGGTCATTTTATAATCCGACCTCAAATAGGGGTCTGACTATATGACTAAGATCCACATCCCCGCAGCGCTGCAGGGGACCTGGATCTTCCTTTCTGGCAGCCGGCGGACGTCTGCACGATGCACGCAGACAACCTCCGGAGCGCCAGCGTGACATGACCTTCCAGTGCTCAGTCATACAAGCCCTGGCACAAGTGCCGGGCAGCAGCAGAGGTTGTCTACGCGCATCGTGCAGATGTCCACCGGCTGCCCCACTAGACACCAGGGAGTCTGAAGCACGGGGGACAAGTCTGGGAATGCATTGGTAAGTCTGGGGGGCAAAGTGACATATAAGGGTGTCAGAGTGACATATAGGGGGTATGACATATCTAGGGGCAGAGTGCCATATGGGACAGAGTGTTATATAGTGGGGTATAAGGCATATCAGGGAGGCAGAGTGGCAAATAGGGGTTATAAGGCATATCTGGGGACAGAGTGGCATATATGGGGGCAGATGTGTCTAACTGGGGGGCAGGTTGGCAAATACAAGGAAATAAAAACAATAAATGCATGTCTCTCAATCATAGTTTTTCTTAAATTTGAAAAAATTGTTTACATGTGAATTAATATTTATTAATTTTTATTTATTTTTTCCTATAGGATAGTCTTATATTCAGGCCTTTTCTTTTTTTCTAAATTAATATTCAAATTTGGGGGGTCATCTTATAATCAATCGAGCAAATATAGTAATATAGTGCCAACAATGTACGCAGCGCTTCTTACAATACGTATATTCAAGGGGTATGACAAGACTAAGACAAACCGATACATTAAGTGGATGTATATATGTGTAAGATCATACTGGTAATTCTCATCTAAGTTTAGAGTGAGCAAAATACACTTACACTACTTGTAGTGACTAACACTGTCACTGGCTGTCTGACACTTCTAACTCACACGTGTTTCTGGCTGCTACCAAATGAAAAAGGCATCAGGAAGCTTATACGACTATGCTTGTTTCTTTCCCATGTAAATGCTGATTGGCGAGAGTAAGAAAAAAGTAAAGAAAAAAAAGAAAAGCAAACAATACTTCCCACATAGATATTCTTCAATACATCCTTGCAAATCAGATATAAATCATATAAAAAAAAAAAGAAAACAAGAGACAAAGACACTTATAGTGTAGTATGGTCAAGCTCAAAAATATGAATATACCATATTTGCTCGATTATAAGACAAGATTAATAAGATAAGATTAATTTAGGAAAAAAAGAAAAAGCCTGAATATAAGATGACCCTATAGGAAAAAGGTTTCACCAGTAAATGTTAATTCATGTAAGCTATTTTTTTTTTATAAAAGCTATGATTGAGAATTTTTTTTTGTTTTTATTTCCTTGTATTTTCCAACCTGCCCCCCAGTTACGCACATCTGCCCCCAGGCTTGCCACTCCAATATGGCACTGTGGCCCATGATATGCCTTTTAACCCTCTATATGCCACTGTGCCCCATGATATGCCTTTTAACCCTCTGAATGCCACAGTGCCCCATGGTATGCCTTTTGACCCCCTATGTGCCACTCTGCCTCCAGAAATGCCTTATACCCCTATATCCCACTCTGGCATTTAGGGGGTTAAAAGGCATATTATGGGGCAGAGTGGCATATAGGGAGGTATAAGGCATTTCAGGAGGCAGAGTGGCGTATAGAGGTTTAAAAGGCATTTCTGGAGGCAGAGTGGCATTAAGGGGTTTAAAAGGCATTGTATAGAGCACTCTGCCTCCAGAAATGCCTTATACCCCTATATGCCACTCTGGCATTTAGGGGGTTAAAAGGCATATTATGGGGCAGAGTGGCATATAGGGAGGTATAAGGCATTTCAGGAGGCAGAGTGGCGTTAAGGGGGTTAAAAGGCATTTCATAGAGCACTCTGTCTCCAGAAATGCCCTATGCCCCCATTTAACACTCCCCCCCCACACACACTTACCGGTGCTTCCGATTCCCTGCTGTATTGCCGGGGCAGCAATTGCCCTGGCTGTCAGAGATCAGAGTTCCCCATGCTGAATCTCTGACAGCCGGGGAAGGTCTGCGCGATGGACGCAGACAACCCCCGCTGCTAACCGCACCTCCTCCCGGCTGCAGCAGACGTTGCCTACGCGAATCGCGTAGACGTCAACCTGCTGCCCCGGCTACACAGCAGGAAATTGTAGGCACCGGTAAGTGTGTGTGGGGTGGGGGGGGTGTTAAATGGGGGGGAGACTGGAGGATCCAGGTCCCCTGCAGCTGCGGGGGATCTGGATCTTAGTCTCATAGTCAGACCTCTATTTGAGGTCCGATTATAAGACGAGGGGTATTTTTCAGAGCATTTGCTCTGAAAAAAACCTCGTCTTATAATCGAGCAAATACGGTATATGTCCGTACGATTTAAAATGCAGAAGCGCACTATAGAAGTATCAGCACCAGAAACACTTCTGTCTCTTCTCGCTCTTCCCTTCTTTATCCCCAACATCTTTTTCTTCATATTCACCTTTTACCCAAATTTTATGATGTCACATGTATGTCATCTACTCTTCTAATCTGGTGAGCCATTTCACCTTTAAGTCTTTCTCTATCTCAGCTCACAAAATGTTTTTCAATATTTCAGCGTATAGTATCATTTCACCACAGTGGCGTCGGCAGGGGGGGGCCAGAGGGGGCCATGGCCCCCCCTACATTATGCTGTGCCCCCCAGTGTGCCCCCCCAATTGACCCGGCTCACCGCCGGGAAACCGGGACATTTCCCGGTGTGCCGGCACATTGAGCTGAAATTGCAGCCGATGCGGCTGACAGTTTCAAAGCTGCTGTAAAACCGAAGGGGGGGACCGATAATAGAGAAATCCCCCCCAGGGCTGTAAGTGGTGCACAGCTGCCCGATCAGCAGCTGCAGCGTGCAGGACTGGTTGGGGAGATCAGTGTGCTCTCTGTCACTGAGCGCCGGGCGATGGGATATGACGTTTATATCCCAGCCCCGGCGCTCAGCATAAACAGAGTGAGCGGCAAACCAGAAGGAAAGGAGGAAGAGAAAGCAGAAAGGAAGAAGAGAAAGCAGAAAGGAAGAAGAGAAAGGTAAGAGATGTGAAGAACGAGGGGGGGTTTGAAGTGGAAAACGAGGGGGGGGTCTGATGTGCAAAACGAGGGGGGGTCTGATGTGCAAAACGAGGGGGGGGGTCTGATGTGCAAAACGAGGGGGGGGTCTGATGTGCAAAACGAGGGGGGGTCTGATGTGCAAAACGAGGGGGGGGTCTGATGTGCAAAACGAGGGGGGTCTGATGTGCAAAACGAGGGGGGTGTCTGATGTGCAAAACGAGGGGGGGGTCTGATGTGCAAAACGAGGGGGGGTCTGATGTGCAAAACGAGGGGGGGTCTGATGTGCAAAACGAGGGGGGTTTGATGTGCAAAACGAGGGGGGGTCTGATGTGCAAAACGAGGGGGGTGTTTGAAGTGGAAAACGAGGGGGGGTCTGATGTGCAAAACGAGGGGGGGTCTGATGTGCAAAACGAGGGGGGGTCTGATGTGCAAAATGAGGGGGGGTCTGATGTGCTAAACGAAGGGGGGGTCTGATGGTAGATATGTGTGTGTGCATATACAAATGGGGAGGCATGTATTCGGGCAATGTTTATGAATGTGTATGGGCACTTGGGCAGGCATATGTGTGTGTATAGGGCAGGTGTGTATATGTGCATGTATGGGCACGCGCATATATGGGCACTGTATGTGCATACGTGTGTATGGGCAGTGTATATGTGTCTGTCTGTATGGGCAGTGTATATGTGTGTATATAAGGAGTGTATTTGTCTTATAGTGTATACGTCTGTGTAAGTATGTGCAAGGGCAGTGTATATATATGGGGAGGCATGTGTGTGTGAGCAGTTTATGTATGTTTGGGCAGGCGTGTATAAGTGCATATGTGTGAGTACAGGCAATTGCAGCGTATATGTGTGTTTTTGTGGGCAGGCATGCGTAAGAGCAGTGCATATGTGTGTGTATGAGCAGGCATGTCGTACTTAAAGGGAAGACAATGATTCCCTGTAACACATGTTTAACTCAGGGGCACCTAGGGTTAAATCCAGGCCTATTTCTGGTTAAAATGAGTGTGTGTGTCACTGTATGTAGCATTTGGACACAAGAGAATATTGCAGGGTGCTACTTGGTCTGGGGCATCACTAATACAAAGCGCCACGTGTTAAATCTAGGGGTAGGCAGAGTAAGTGAAGGATGTGTTTGAATGTGTGTCTGGGTGTGATAGTGTATGTTTGTGGGTATGTTATTGTGCACATCTGTTTTTATGGGTATGTTAGTATGTTTCCAGGTGTGTTATAGTGGGCATGTGTCTAGGTATATTAGGGTGGGAATCTTTTTGGGTGTATTATTGTGTGTGTGTGTGTGTGTGTGTTTGTTAGTGTGTGCATGTGTATGTATGTTATTCAAGTGTCTAAGTGTGTGGATATGTTCCTGTGTGCATGAAGTGTTAGGAGTCTTAGATGGATCCTTCAATACATCATAGTAGTCTCTGTGGCCGTGTCCAGCGGGGTCCATCTGTGGTTGTAAGATTTTTCTGTTTCTGTAGGAATTTTCTCCCATTCATCTAGTAGAAGGTTTTATGAGCTGAAGGTGATAAACCAAGACATTTTGGACAGCACTATGCTTCTAACTTTGTGGGAACAGTTTTGGGCAAGGTCCTTTTTCTATTCCATCATGACTGTGCCCCAGTGTACAAAACAAGGTCCATAAAGGCATGCTTGCAAAAATTCCCCACAGAAACTCTCCAAAATCTTGTGGAAATCGTTCCCAGAAGAGTGGAAGCCGTTATTGCTGCAAAGGGGGACCAACTACATATTAATGTCTATGTATTTATAATGCAATGTCATAAAAGTCCCTGTTGGTGAAATGGTCAGGTATACCCTACCAGTAAAAATGCTATCCCCCCCAGATTTTTAGGGGTTCCTACGCCCATGCATGCTAGGGAGCGTTGAGCGGGGCCCAAGAAAATGCTTGGGTAGGGTCCAATATTTTCACTATAAAATATATTGGCAGCAGGGTAAATATCTATATATGTTTTGGCAGCAGGGTCTAATATTTATATATATTGGCAGCAGGGTCTAATATTAATATATATTTGCTGCAGGGGCTAATATTAATATATATCGGAAGCAGGAGCTAATATTAACATATATTGGCAGCAGGGTCTAATATTAACATATATTGGCAGCAGGGTCTAGTATTTATATTCATATTGGCTGCAGGGCCTATTATCAATAAATATTGGTTGCAGGGGCTAATATTTATATATATTGGCTGCAGGGACTAATAATATATATCAGCAGTAGGGGCTAATATTAATATATGTTGGCAGCAGGGTATAATTTTTATGTATATCGGCAGCAGGGTATAATATAAGTATGTATCCGCAGCAGGGGCTAATATTAATATATATCCACAGCAGGGGTTAATATTAATATATATCGGAAGCGGGGTGTAATATTTATATATATTGTCAGCAGGGGCTAATATTAAAGAATGAAAAATAACTGTCACTTTTGCTGTTATTTTGAAATCATATTTCAATCACGGTCTTTACTTCAAAGTGATAAGTGCATATTATGTAGTTAAAAATGCACGTCTAACGTGTGTGTGTATATATATATATATATATATATGTGTATATATATGTGTATATATATGTGTATATATGTACTGTTTTATAATTGGCCCCCCTACTTTGGTCCCTGGCCCCCCATGTGCCCCCCCTAAATATGAAAGCTGGAGACGCCACTGTTTCACCACACTATCTATCCACCTTTTTGTCTACCTATCTCTATATTAGTATTATTCTTGATAACAGAATAATGATTTAAAGAAGGAAAAACTGAAGACATGGTTTCATGGGAATAAATTTGTGAAAGCGAGTCTAATCACCTTATCCTCATAGTAATGGCGATATTATGTATCAAGGATCAGGAAAACTGTTTCATTAACATTCACATAACATAGAATCTCATTCACACAACCTTAGTGAGCTAATTTGGGCTCTGGCCAACTTTCTTATAATATGATGACAAGAGCACAGGCTTCATTGCTTCCCTTTCATCGCTAACGATTCAGTGAGTGGCAGTTGTGATCTCGGAGCTCAGCGTGCTACCTTGCCCTGCAGAGATATGCTATGTTTGTGCCGTCTCTGTCACCAGCTCCCTGCCAGGCCTTCTCCAGCAAGGACAAACTATAAATACAACAAATAAAACAAAGGTTTATCTAGGGGATGCAATCGGAACATGACATGTTTTTGCAGCAATATGTCTACGGCATAAATACCCTGTTAATAATTGGATGCCCCAACAAAACCTTTGTCTCTCCCTTTGAAGCGAATAAAAAGGATTCCTTTCAATCACAGCCATTTCTTTAGTTCTGTGATAGCAATGATCTTCATTTGCACACAGATGTTGTCAGAGGTTCCCAAAGCTTTCATTCAGATTCTATTGTTCAAAGGACTCTACAGTTCTGTTCCCGCACCCTATAGTGGGATCCTAGCTATCTGGATGTAACTATGCAGTATATATTGAAGTTACTTAACTATATTTACACTTTATTAGTTTAGTTTTTTTAATATGAAACAGCAAAAAAAATTGATATTCCCACTAATGTCCGACAAATGTAATATTTTCATTTTAAGAGTTGTTTCACAGTCATTAATTCATGTTATGTTTATTACGGATAAGTAAATGTGAACTTAAATTCTAGAAACTTGGCTTTTTTTTAGGAATTCTTCTTGTAGTTAGAAAAATCTATTTGCAAAAGGCAAGAACTGACAAAATATTTGAAAAGCGCAAGTAAGCATAAGCGTGGATAAACTGCTGGTAATTTCTGAACTGAGCAATATTTCTGAAAGCAACCGCCTGTGTTGGATGTTTTAAGATATCTAAATTATTTATACATATTTATATATTTATATATATATATTATATATATTATTTATATATACAATTTCTGTATAACTTGCACTTGTTTTGGAGGTATCTAGTTTTAAAAGTAAGGGGCTATTTGACATCAAGGTGGCTGAGATCTGTGAAGGCCATGCTGTTAGATCAGTTTCTTCTCCCCAATTTATTGCCTTTCCCCTTACCTGAATCAGACAAAGGTTGTCTGAACCAATAACAACAACAAGGAAAATAACAAAACATAGAAACATAAAATTTGACAGCAGATAAGAACCATGCAGCCCATCTAGTCTGCCTTCCTTGGTCTTGCCTTAGATTCAGGATAGCTTGATGTCTTTCCCATATGTGTTTAAATTCCCTCATTGTATTGGATTTCGGCTCTTCTGGTGGATGGCTGTTCCATTTATCTACCCTCACCTCTAACCCTCCAGTTTTAGACTTTACTTTTTCCAACATTTCTCCTCCGAAATAAACTTCCCACCTAACATTTGTTAAATCCCTTTCAGTATTTAAATGTTCCTGTCACATCTCCACTCCAGCGTGAAGTCGGGCACATCCAGCCGGCGGGGGCATACTATAGCACTGAAGTGGCAGATTGGATGCGTATGGAGTAATGTGGACCACTGGGCATTTGCCTGGCCTGGCTAATTAGATTGCACGTAGTGTTTGTAATGCTGCATTTAATTATAATTTTCTTAATTTCAACAGAGCATATGGAAAAGCAACTGTATTAATGCAAAATATAGTATATGGTGATCTCTGCGCTTTGGAAGATATACACTGCATATTCACCCAAATAACATTGACGCAAATATTGTATTACCTGCATTCGTGTTAGACTGGATTTGTCTCTCATCTTTGTTGGAACAAGTGTTAATGCTGGCAATTTTTTAACATCAAAGTTATTTGGCTGTATTATTCTCTTCCTTGATTGGCTTTTCAAATAAATGGAGTTCACAATGTCACCTACCTGAGTGGCCAGCTGCAGTCTTGTGTCCAGTCACGCCACACGCAAGATGGCCGTGGTTAAACGTCCTGATCTGAGTGACATCACTCCATTTGAATTTTGGTGCCAAATACGAATGTTTGAAAAACATAAGGAAGCAAGGCCTAGAAAACCAATTTTGTGGAGGGTGAAAGGAGACATGTTGGAATTACATTGTTACTAAATGTTACTTATGGGGTACTTTAATGTATAACTGTGCATGCTCTACATTCTTTGACTGGTCTCCATACATTTGAGCCTAACCCCTGCCCACTTATTGTTTACAATTGAGTCTTCTTGCCTAAAGGTGTAAAACTGGGCCTACAGGGAATGCTTGTTCTTAATTTTAGATGGTGATCAGACCTGGGCTTGCCATCTGGCACAGTGGGCAAATGTCAGATGGGCAGGTGTTCAATAGGGCCACATATTTACTTATACAGCTACTGCTATGGCAGATTGGGTCATGCAGCCTTAAGGCCATTTCCAGTCTGGCATTGACACTACTTTGTTCTGTAGTTAAGTTGTTACTTTCATATGTAAATAAGCTGCACCCTAGCTTTAAATAATTCTGTTACAATGGTGTTACAACAAGATATGTATTTGAGCAATGGTAAGATTGGATCTACAAACTAAAACATTTATTGTAAGTGAAAAGTAATCATATTAATTATAGGTACCGATAAATATTTAATGGATTCAATTATTAAATGAAGGTCATACAAAGTCATAAGAGCAAAGGGAACCCCATTTTTAAGAAATGTTATTTTCCCATAATCAAGATGCATTCTGGAATGTGAACCACTGTTAAGTATAAATTGTAATATGGAAAAAAATACTTTGGACAATTATGGGGTCATGTAAATGTGTTTATACATATTTGTATGATCCCATGATTGTCCAAAGTATTTTGTCTTGATCAAATGTATCCACTAAATGTAAGGTATCATGTTTTTGTTTTTTCAGTGTGAACTAGGCAGGTGTGATAACTGTATGTAGAAATAAATCTTGGAAAAATGTATACATAAATAAAACCGGAGTAATACACAAAGTATGAGCTAAGAGACTGACGGGGCAGTTTGAAAGTATTATTTTAATCACAAGAAACCCCATTGAAGTGCACAATTAAATACCCTGAAGCCAGATGGTCTTGGCAATGGATTTGATTTATGTTATTTTAATTGGATGACATTTATTTATTGAGTTTTTTGCAGCTCAACTTGAATTGTACTCTGCATTTCTCTATATTAAATTTACACTCATACATTATATATATATATATATATATATATATATATATATATACATACAAATACAGCAGTTCTTTGGAGATTTGTAATAATAAGTTATATATAACAGCCATAATTCAGTGTAGCTGAGCTGTGCCCATGAGCTTTTTTTCATTCAGTGACAGGAGATGTTAAATTAGAGTTTATTGGACAACAGAGACAACCTGAATCTCGAATAGGCGCTGAAAATGTTTGTGCCTAAGCTCTGGAACGGGCAATAAATTGATATGTCTACTTATGAAGATCATCAGTCTCATCACTATAAGATAAGTCACAGTTCAAATCATCTGTGATTAATCCACACGTCATTGTATAGACTCCTGAAAAAGGAAAGCCACTGGAAAAAATAGATATTTCATAATAGCTCTGCTTTAACTGGAAAAAAATATCTAGACAAGTTGCTTCATTTTAGTGAACTATTAACTCACCCTATAATGCAATTTTAATGAAAATAGGCCATGCATAATTAGCATGATTTCTAAAGGAAAGTACAATTGCAGGGCAAGGGTGGATTGACAATGAGGTAAAAAGGGCATTTTTCCCAAGGGTTCAATGTATGTGTGCACGGGGTCCCTATATTGTAGAAGGGAGAGTTACCCCCTTAACTGACATGTTTTAAGAAAGACAGAGATCTTCTCAAATTACCCAACACACAAAAAAACCCCACCAAAATACTACCACAAACTTTGACAAAGAATTAGTGTTAAAATAATAATTTTTAAAAAATATCAGCATTTGAAAAAAGCTACAGTGTCTAGTTTTAAAAAAAAAAATGTGGTTTGATGGGGTACATAGAATTGGGTGACTTCAAACATGTCTCGAATAGGCCAAATTGAAAATTGCACACTGCCCAAATGTAGCCCTCTAACAAACTCACAAACCCATGCATGGTAGGTACAATGTGTGTAAAAAAATGCAAGAAAAAAACTACCACAAAGATTGACATAGGTTGGTGGTAAAGTTGGTGCATGGAAAGAGTTAAAATACCCCTATTTGAACTACCCTGTTTTCAGAAATATCTGGTTTTATGGGGATACATTGAATTGGCCACCTTCAAATACATCCCAAAATAGGACATGGGGGCAGGATTACAATGTTTTGAAATAGCAATACGGTATGCTACTTGTACTTATTGCTCTATAACTTGCAAAAATATTGGGTATTTCTAAACTCATGATAAATATTTAGCAGGTTTTTACATTAGCCTTTGTAAACAGATTTTTTTCAAAATCAGAAAAAGTGCTTTTGTAAAATGTTTTACTATAATTTTAATATTTTTTTTTTCTAGAAAATTAGATGATATGATCAAAATAATGGTACCTAAAGATTTCTGTGGGAGCGCTAAATGAGAGAGGAGACAATTCCAGCTAAACAGAAGCACCACAAAAATGTTAAAAGAGCCTGGTAACGAAGGGTACAAAAAGAGAAACAAGGGTTAAAAGTGCAAATTAAGGTACTTACAGAGTATTTATAATATGCATTGTTTTTAAAGAGTCTATCTGGGACACCAGAGTGTACCTGTAATATTATAAAACAATATGGACGCTATTAAAGACCAGGAGCAGGCTAAACACAAACTAACACATTGAGAAATAACTTAAATTTGGTAATAAAGAAAACTTAAAATCATGGTATTTTTTTTTATTTTTTTTTTAGGTTGAAACAGTTTCCGCACAAAAAGAAGTTTAAAGTTAAAAGCCTGGCAGATAATCCACCAACTGAATGTGTGCATTGAATCTGGAGCAGATCTAAACTGAATTACATGGCTGTCCCTCTTTCTCTTTTACTGTCTTTACCGGCGATAATAAAAGATGAACTGAGTTAGACGCTAATCTCAGTGCTGTGGCACAGCTGAGATTAGCTGATAGAGGATTGAATTCAGATGGAAAAGTTATCCTGTATCTAGTTTCATCTGAAATAAAAACAGCCTGTAAATGGTTGCAACGTTTTGGTTATTATTATTTTGGCAGTATTTCAAAATGTATGAACCGGTATAAATGAAGGTTTACTCCAATATTTATCTATACATGTTATGGATATGCTTTTTGTAAGAGTGTGTTGGTGGAGATTGCTTTTCTGTCCTTTAATGTAAAGGGGGAAAAAATTAAAAGATGCATCTGGTTTGAAGCATTTTCTAAAGGGTATAGATGTGGGGCAGTGGCTATTGTGGTTTTTTTTTCTGTAGATCTTAATGGTGAAAATTCCATTTTTCACATACCACAGTTAAACAGAAATAATAAAAATTCAAGTCAAGTCACTTCGTAGCACACTTTTCTAATAAATCTATAGGTTAAATGTAATCTTACTCTACCTTTAGGAGAAGCTGCAGCACACATATCCTCCTCCATGATCCAATGTTTTGCCTTACTGGTCGAATAACAATTCATTTGTAAAGGGACACTCGGCAATCACATTTATGAAGTGCACGTGGTGGCTCAAGTGCCTCTAAGCTGATTCTAGAATTTTGAGAACGTTTATGCTACAAAAAAAAGGAAAAGCAGGTATGGAAGCTGTTCAGAGATGGCCTTTCGCTACTCCTGAAACGAGATATTCTTGTTTTCACTCACTGGTTTTGAGTCTACTGTATTTATTAGTGAAAACAGGGTCTCCCAGTGCAGATATAGTGACAGATTGTCATTTGCACCCTGGTGCTTTCAGCTGAACTGGGTGTCGGAGAGCACTGATGCTGTCAGCAAGTGCTTCCAGCTGGATCTGCTAAACCTAAAAAAGATAGTTTTATTAAAATACCTGCTAAACCTTAAAAGTAACTTTGGCTTTTTTTCTAAGGTCCTTAGAATATAGGAATATAGAAGAAAAGAATACATTTTATATTTATGTTTTATATTTATGTTTCCTCATCAAAGGTAATCTCAGCAATAGGTTTGCTAGGGTAGCTTTCTGTAAAGAAATTTGAATAGATATTGTGATTGGAAAAAAAACCAGGGCTATTAAGTTGACCTCTCGAATTTTCTTTTTTTCATGTGTGAATTTAAAAAACAAACAAAAAATTATTCTGTGTTTGGTAATTCTTCTTAAAAGGAAGAGGGTGCTTTCTCTCATTCAGGATTTTTTTTATAGTACCAGGCAACTGATAAATATATCATATATAATTTAAGAAATGTATTGATGGAAAACTTGATAGGTACATTTGGTACACCTTAACTAAGATCTCTGTGCCATCTACTAATTCTCCAACATCGATGTGGCCACTACTGTATTAAAATCTTTAAAGCTTTGCTGTTTCACATGAGCATGAAATGGCAGGTGGTGTGGCTGTAGCTTGTCAGTCTGCTGTGATGTAATACATAGAGGGGCTTAGACGACTATACTAATTTAATAAACCTTTAAACACTTTAAAGACACAGGGGGCATTAAAGAGACTGAAACAAAATGGCAGATAGCTTTCTCCTAGCACCCCTGTAGCCATGGCTCTCAACCAGGCCCGGACTGGCCATCGGGCACACCGGGCATTTGACTTAGGGGCTGATGGAGCTGCAGCTCCAGGCTCCTACCTTAAAATAGGCCCAGTCAGTCAGGTCCTCATTAACGCAGGGCATAAGGGGCACCTGCCCCTTAAGCCCGCCGCAACTGCGACTGGGTCCGCCACTCTAAGGGGCTGGGAAGCCCCCACCAGGGCCGGCCTTACGGGTGTGCGGCCGCACAGGGCTTAAATTAAAACATCAGGGTTTTTTTTTTTAACTTTATTTAACATCCTCCATGTTAAATAAAATTTTTGTTAACTTTATTTAACATGGAGGATGTTAAATAAAGTTAAAAAAAAACAAAACCCGATGTTTTAAATAAAAATGGGCTGCTCTGGCTTAAATGCCCGGGCCTATTTTTTGTCCCAGTCCGGGCCTGCTCTCAACATTGTGTCTATATATGTCTCTGTTTACTTTAGTAAAGATTTCACTGTTACATACGGACATTCAACCTCAAGGAAGACTCATAATTGTCATTGGGTCTATTAGACATAAGGTTTATATCAAGGTAGTCACTATTAGTAGAGGGTAACCATTAGAATGTGGAGATTATAATTTACCCTAGACCTGTAACGCTTCCCCATGCGCTGGCTGGACTTGTTTATATTTTGCCTTATTTATTTCCTGTTTCCAGCCACTAGTGGCCGCCCTTGCTATTCAGAGCCTCTCAGACTAATTATCAGGTCCAGCTGCAGTTGATCTCATGATCAAATCAGCCTTTATAACCTGCCCAGCCCTGCAGTCTGGGCCTTGACATTGTAATGTTTGAGGACTACCTGTTTGGTTCCTGATTTGTTCCAGTACCTTGCCGTGTTCCAGTACCTTGCCGTGTTCCAGTACCTTGCCGTGTTCCAGTACCTTGCCGTGTTCCAGTACCTTGCCGTGTTCCAGTACCTTGCCGTGTTCCAGTACCTTGCCGTGCTCCAGTACCTTGCCTTGCTCCAGTACCTTGCCTTGCTCCAGTACCTTGCCTTGCTCCAGTACCTTGCCTTGCTCCAGTACCTTGCCGTGTTCCAGTACCTTGCCGTGTTCCAGTACCTTGCCGTGTTCCAGTACCTTGCCGTGTTCCAGTACCTTGCCGTGTTCCAGTACCTTGCCGTGTTCCAGTACCTTGCCGTGTTCCAGTACCTTGCCGTGTTCCAGTACCTTGCCGTGTTCCAGTACCTTGCCGTGTTCCAGTACCTGCCTTGTTCCAGTACCTGCCGTGTTCCTGAGTTGCGGCCTGCGCCCCACTAAGTGGACTCCCAAGAGGAGTGCCCTGCATCGCGACTCCCAGGATGACTGCCACTAGCGGACTACCCTGGTTGAGTGCCCTGCGAGTGGGCAACCTGCCGTGTGCCCTGCGAGTGGGCAACCTGCCGTGTGCCCTGCAAGTGGGCAATCTGCCGTGTTCCTGAGTTGCGGCCAGCGCCCCACTAGTGGACTCCCAAGAGGAGTGCCCTGCATCGCGACTCCCAGGATGACTGCCACTAGTGGACTACCCTGGTTGAGTGCCCTGCAAGTGGGCAACCTGCCGTGTGCCCTGCAAGTGGGCAACCTGCCGTGTGCCCTGGAAGAGGGCTTCTAGTCGTGTGCCCCGCAAGAGGGCTTCTAGCCGTGCCGTGTGCCCCGCAAGTGGGCTTATCTGCCGTGTGCCCCGCAAGTGGGCTTATCTGCCGTGTGCCCCGCAAGTGGGCTTATCTGCCGTGTGCCCCGCAAGTGGGCTTATCTGCCGTGTGCCCCGCAAGTGGGCTTATCTGCCGTGTGCCCCGCAAGTGGGCTTATCTGCCGTGTGCCCCGCAAGAGGGCTTATCTGCCGTGTGCCCCGCAAGAGGGCTTATCTGCCGTGTGCCCCGCAAGAGGGCTTATCTGCCGTGTGCCCCGCAAGAGGGCTTATCTGCCGTGTGCCCCGCAAGAGGGCTTATCTGCCGTGTGCCCCGCAAGAGGGCTTATCTGCCGTGTGCCCCGCAAGAGGGCTTATCTGCCGTGTGCCCCGCAAGAGGGCTTATCTGCCGTGTGCCCCGCAAGAGGGCTTATCTGCCGTGTGCCCCGCAAGAGGGCTTATCTGCCGTGTGCCCCGCAAGAGGGCTTATCTGCCGTGTGCCCCGCAAGAGGGCTTATCTGCCGTGTGCCCCGCAATTGGGCTTCCTGCCGTGTGCCCCGCAATAGGGCTTCCTGCCGTGTGCCCTGCAATAGGGCTTCCAGCCAAGAGTCATTCCTTGCTTTAGTTCTGCTTCCTTTATGAGGTCTGCCCCATCCGTGTGTTCTGTTTGTCTCAGTCTATAGTCCAAAGGTATGTCTCCGTGTTATGTGTTTTGATTACATGTCTGGTTTGTTCCGTATGTCTGTCATGCAGGGATTAGCGTTAGGACCCACCGTCATTGGAGTACTTTGGCGTAGTGGTGGGCTAAGCATACTATGGCCATAAGATGTGACGGAATCTCCAATAGTTATCTAATAGTCCTAGGCTAGTTTCTGTATAGTGTGTCCTGTCTTGTTCATGTCTGTTGTATGTGGTATCCCCTGCACCTGGGCTCCTTATCCATCTGTGTCCTCAGCTCGTGACAGAATGTCAAGGCCAATTCAAGGAGTCCGCGGGGATGCCTGCAGTACTGGAATTAGTGGTGAACACGAAGACCCAGACACAAAGAGACCACAGGTCCCTAAGCATCCGGGGGCTGCTCCTTGCGGTGGGGGTATGTAACGCTTCCCCATGCGCTGGCTGGACTTGTTTATATTTTGCCTTATTTATTTCATGTTTCCAGCCACTAGTGGCCGCCCTTGCTATTCAGAGCCTCTCAGACTAATTATCAGGTCCAGCTGCAGTTGATCTCATGATCAAATCAGCCTTTATAACCTGCCCAGCCCTGCAGTCTGGGCCTTGACATTGTAATGTTTGAGGACTACCTGTTTGGTTCCTGATTTGTTCCAGTACCTTGCCTTGCTCCAGTACCTTGCCTTGCTCCAGTACCTTGCCTTGCTCCAGTACCTTGCCTTGCTCCAGTACCTTGCCTTGCTCCAGTACCTTGCCTTGCTCCAGTACCTTGCCTTGCTCCAGTACCTTGCCTTGTTCCAGTACCTTGCTCCAGTACCTTGCCGTGTTCCAGTACCTTGCCGTGTTGCAGTACCTTGCCGTGTTGCAGTACCTTGCCGTGTTGCAGTACCTTGCCGTGTTGCAGTACCTTGCCGTGTTGCAGTACCTTGCCGTGTTGCAGTACCTTGCCGTGTTCCAGTACCTTGCCGTGTTCCAGTACCTTGCCGTGTTCCAGTACCTTGCCGTGTTCCAGTACCTGCCTTGTTCCAGTACCTGCCTTGTTCCAGTACCTGCCGTGTTCCAGTACCTGCCGTGTTCCTGAGTTGCGGCCTGCGCCCCACTAAGTGGACTCCCAAGAGGAGTGCCCTGCATCGCGACTCCCAGGATGACTGCCAACTAGCTGACTACCCTGGTTGAGTGCCCTGCGAGTGGGCAACCTGCCGTGTGCCCTGCAAGTGGGCAATCTGCCGTGTTCCTGAGTTGCGGCCAGCGCCCCACTAGTGGACTCCCAAGAGGAGTGCCCTGCATCGCGACTCCCAGGATGACTGCCACTAGTGGACTACCCTGGTTGAGTGCCCTGCAAGTGGGCAACCTGCTGTGTGCCCTGCAAGTGGGCAACCTGCCGTGTGCCCTGGAAGAGGGCTTCTAGTCGTGTGCCCCGCAAGAGGGCTTCTAGCCGTGCCGTGTGCCCCGCAAGTGGGCTTATCTGCCGTGTGCCCCGCAAGTGGGCTTATCTGCCGTGTGCCCCGCAAGTGGGCTTATCTGCCGTGTGCCCCGCAAGTGGGCTTATCTGCCGTGTGCCCCGCAAGTGGGCTTATCTGCCGTGTGCCCCGCAAGTGGGCTTATCTGCCGTGTGCCCCGCAAGTGGGCTTATCTGCCGTGTGCCCCGCAAGTGGGCTTATCTGCCGTGTGCCCCGCAAGTGGGCTTATCTGCCGTGTGCCCCGCAAGTGGGCTTATCTGCCGTGTGCCCCGCAAGAGGGCTTATCTGCCGTGTGCCCCGCAAGAGGGCTTATCTGCCGTGTGCCCCGCAAGAGGGCTTATCTGCCGTGTGCCCCGCAAGAGGGCTTATCTGCCGTGTGCCCCGCAAGAGGGCTTATCTGCCGTGTGCCCCGCAAGAGGGCTTATCTGCCGTGTGCCCTGCAATAGGGCTTCCAGCCAAGAGTCATTCCTTGCTTTAGTTCTGCTTCCTTTATGAGGTCTGCCCCATCCGTGTGTTCTGTTTGTCTCAGTCTATAGTCCAAAGGTATGTCTCCGTGTTATGTGTTTTGATTACATGTCTGGTTTGTTCCGTATGTCTGTCATGCAGGGATTAGCGTTAGGACCCACCGTCATTGGAGTACTTTGGCGTAGTGGTGGGCTAAGCATACTATGGCCATAAGATGTGACGGAATCTCCAATAGTTATCTAATAGTCCTAGGCTAGTTTCTGTATAGTGTGTCCTGTCTTGTTCATGTCTGTTGTATGTGGTATCCCCTGCACCTGGGCTCCTTATCCATCTGTGTCCTCAGCTCGTGACAAGACCCAAATTAACTTTTTGTCTTTCCTAACATCTGCACATTGTTGTAGACTGCAGTCCTTTGGTGACCAAGCACGCTTCTTAATTCAGAACGCTGCTTACGAGACTTGTGCTTTCGGATTAGTCCAAATTGCAAATTTACCGACTTTAATAATTTGCACGAAAACCCCGGAAAACAAGGCCAGACTCCCCTCTCACGAATTTTCATTCAAAATTTGTGGGGCCCTTTCACTCACACTCTCTCACTCACTCTCTCATATTCTTGTTCACTCTCTCACACTCTCTAAAGGTTTCTCTATCTTCTCTGCCGACCATGTCCAGACGTCCGCTTCTTCTGACCACTTTTGCTTCAGCATCTTCTGCTCTCTGCGTCTTGTCTCTGCCCTCTGCTATCTTAATCCACATGACGTCCTCTCTCGAAAAGGACAAGGCCTGACAGGAATAAGAACTTTGTGGAATGGGGCTACTTAAGGGGTTCAGGTAAAATGAAGGTAGAAATAAAACAGGTGGATAGACATAAATATAAGATCTGGTTGTTTTTTTTTTTTTCAGAAAACCAGAAAAAGACCGCAACCATTTCTCTGTCTGACTCCAACTATGTTTTTGTTTTCCTTTATTTAAGGTATGGGTTGTTGCCTATTTTGCCTGGAGAGCCAAGCATTTAAATTGAGTCCTGTGTAGTTTTCATGTTGTGATTTAATGAAAAAGCAGCATTGGTAAAAAAAAAAAATAAAAAAAAAATAAAAAAAAATAAAATCGACTAATGGAGCAGCAAAATGGTTCAATGCTTCATTGGGCTGAGGCTATAAGTTCAGAATACTACCAATGCAAAGGCAGGGATTCTTGGAATTAGATGCTCGGCCATTAAGTTACACCACCTGAGCACACTCTTTACATCTAAATAGATTTATTTTCATATAAAGGGGTTCACTAGAGAAGGAAGCATTTCTTGTCCTCGGACTTAATACGTGTAACCATGGATAAGGAGTAATATTACTTTGTACCCTTGTGTGCATGTCTTACACATATCCATACAACTTATCTTTGTATAAGTGTTTCAAGTATTACACATGTGTATCAAACTCGCATAATGGTTATAATGGTTTGGGACCTAAAAGACAAACAAAATCAACACATACATGAATATACACAAAAGATAATAAACTTGAATAAATAGTTTGACATAAGCAATGTAATAGAATACTTTGTACAAAATACAAAAATGTCAGCAAAAATTTCATCTTTTTCATTGTCTCCAGCTATAAGTCAAAACACGTGTAGTATAAAATGTAGCAATGAAAAGAAAAACGATAAAAGTGAAAAAATGAAAATGTATAATATGTCCCTTGAAACAAGGACCAGAACTTTCTGCTGTTTTATTGAATTTTTAGGTCTTATCACTTAAGGAAAACGTAAAACTTTCTCTCATTGGGTCAGATTTAATACTGGAGAAAAACCCATCATAAGTAATTGAATACCAATAAAAAAGTATAATATATATTGGCTCAGATCTGATAAAATGTATTACTGATTTTTCTATTGCAGTCTATATGAGGATTGATATTAAATTCTTTGTGATATATTTATTTCCCACATTAAAAACAAGACCATTCTACCTTATCTATCCCCCTCCTAGGACCATGAAGCACGTTTGCAGGCCATTCCTGATCCCCTCATGCACTGGATCAGTAACCGGATGCTTTTTTCAACAAACTCCAACCGGTTATATCCAAGCTTGAAGTATCTGTAAACTCAAACTGAGCATCTAACAATAGTTACTAATTGTACCATTTAACCAGAAATTGACAATGGGACATCTGTCCCACTAACTGGTTGTCCTCATCATCATAAGCACAACATTTATTCATATATAAAATGCTCGTTGTGCCATAAAAATAACTTGTTGGAACATTACATTTCAACAATATGTAAAACACCATGATTCAATCACAACAATCCCTGTACATGATGTTACCAGAAGATGTTATCCAGATTAAAAATGTTTTGATATGCTTCCTTAGTGGTTCAATGTTTAACCCCTTAATGACAAAGCACGTACATGTACGGGCACAAAATGCATTGTTTTCAATGGGTTTAGAGACCGCCCATTGTCCTTAAGGGGTTAAGGGATTTTGATCTTGTTGATCATGTCTTTTGTACTGAAAATTGCTAGACTGCCGCAAGTATGTTTAACATGGGTTTAATATGTGCTTAGTATGCTTTTGACAAATTTCTATTGCATGACAGTTAGCGGGTAAATTCCTGCGCGGTGTTCCCCGTATCATGCACTTATGTACATTCTTTGACACTATGTCAGCAGAGGATATGTAAATATAGTGATTCATACTCCTGAAGGCATGCGTCTTCCTTACTGTACTGTAACAACTAACTATTACCGGAGGCAAAATGTCAGTTTACCGGAAAGTCGTATGTAACACTTTCAAAGGGGTGAGAGTATCTGTGTGATTTCCTGTAATTTCAGTGCAGTCGTTATATATTTGAATGCTATTAAATAAATAGTAGTCTTTAAGGACAGGTGATGTTGGTGTTCTAGAATGCCGTTCCCGGTGTTGCTTTCTTGTTTAAAGTAAACGGTTATGCATATAACCTTCATGATTTTTTTTAGTCTGTAATTGTAGTTTTCTGATACACATATATAATGTACATAAACACACACACGTTATTTTTACGCAATGATCTAATACCGCTCCGTCAGAGAGTTGCTTGAAAAAACAATGACAGTGTACAGCACTGATATCGTTGATGAGCCAGATCCCTTTATTTACCAGATTAACCACATTTGATGGATCTTATTTTATTTCGATGACTAACATGATTTCCCATCTAGGTATGCTTGCTTGTATATTTGTACTTATTTAACACAAACAAATATACTTAACTCTTTACATTTTACAGTATAATGAAGAGGTACACTACAGTCAGATAGTTAAGGATAGTGGCCGCCATCATAAAAAAACAACAAAAAACAAAAATAAAACGCATTTAATATAGAGATCCCAAATCATGGTTTCCATAGTTTCCAAAGATCTCTAGAATTTTATCATTGTAAAAGGTATTGTAAAGAAATGGTGGAAAATGCTTGGTAGTATAAAGATGTGGGTGCACTCCTTTATGTTCATCTAACTCTGCCTCCCCAACTTGGCCTTTTGAAAGGGAGCAGATGATGGAGAGCTGAGGTTTAGGTGACTATACCAGCCGTGTTTTCCAGGACACATGTAATTTTAACATGTTGTTGTCACGCACAGGTACAATGCTGCCATGCACTGTGCAATTGGCTTCCATCTATAACTTTATACATTCCACATACTGCAAAGCGGCACAAATGCAACACATAAGAAGAAGAGTGATATTATTGCCCATGGTCAGGGAGCACAAATGGGGAAAAAAAGGCCCTGATGAATCCTGCCTAACAATTGTTTAGTGCTGTATTAAAACATTACACAATTAAAAAGACATTCTCTGACCAACCATAGCTAAATAATGGTTGATTTACTAAACCTCTACCTTAGAGTAAAAATTGCAGATACAAAATGGGCCGGTTATGGCCTGTTCAGACTTTGATTGGTTTTAATGGAAGTGAATAACATATGTTTTGCGATTCAATGACCTGTCTGTTTTCTATTTTCAAATTCTCAGACATAGAATCTAAACTATGTCCCCTAACAATGTGACAATTAAAACTAATGAAAACATCTGTACTTGAATAATTTAATGGAAATGGTAGGAAAATAGCGCATGTTAAACTAACAACTGTCGGTCAGATTTCTTTTTTTTTTTTAACATAATGGTAAAGTGTAAGCTGTTCTAATGTGTCTGCAGTCTATGCCCCAGCACTTAAAGGGGTTAAAAGTAAGTTTGTAGAACAAACATTTCAATTTCCTGCACTGATAGTATCTCATTTTCTATTATTGCTTTCTAGAACAAACCTCCAGCTACCAAAGAGAGACAGTAACTTAACCAGATGGGGCAAAATAACCTTATTGGGGGAAATATCCATCCACAAAGCAGGAAGGGCTGCTCCCAGAGATTTACACACAAAAATGGGTTACTAATATATATATATACTGTTTATATTACTTAACACACTTTAACATATATATATATATATATATATATATATATATATTATATGTTAAAGTGTGTATTTAATGTTTAGTAGAATTGGGGAAAGTCATAGAAAAGTGTTAAGCTCTTCACTTGAAAAGTGCCTTATTACAAGACATAAATAAAATAAAATGTTCATAGTACACTGCTTTTTAGGTGTATCAAATAGTGTTTAAAATGCAGGGTATTAGAACCAGCAACATATTGGTTCTCTATATGCTAAACTATACAGAGAAACAATATCAATTAGAAATACTTAACAAAAATGTTGTTCCTATCAGTTGGTAACATCTTACTCATAGTTGTTTATGAGAAGTAGTCATCATAGAAAATTAAAAGCAATTACACAGCTTTCCAGGAACCTCTTAGCAAACATTTTCCCACAGGTAACTTGTGATTTTTTTTTTTCTCCTTACAGTGGCGCCTGACTGCGAGCCTTTTACTGCCTTCCCTAGGGCTACCAAAACATGAATCATTACTTTACCTGTGCTTGAATCATCCACAAGGGACATCCGCTACAGTCTGCTGTCTGATTCAGTCTGTCCCAACTGCATGACTAAGTACATACGCTATAGCTCTGTCTACATATCAAGTGGACTGAATAGCAATCCGCAACATTTGTTACATAACTGTTTTTTTTTGGTTTACTGTTTACAACATTAGTAACGCTACTTAAATGTGATGCTGTTAGACGTAGGTATATCCTATAAATAATGGATTTTTTTATTTTACACAAAATCATGGAAAAGACTAGCATCTTTGAAGATATGGAATATAATAATTATTTATGAATGATCAAACATTGTTTTTTGTTTAAAGGCTTTAAACAGAATCTAGAATGTAACCGTTTCCATTTTTGGAGGGCCTTATTGATTTAAAAGGTGTAAAATGCCCTGCGTCTTTTTCCCTCCCAGTGGAGGTCTTGCTTGTATAACTGTTGAAGAAGAAAGCCTTGTATTTACAATTAAACACAGAGACTTCCAATGAAAATTGTGCTGTTGATTGGTCACAGGCCTATTGTCAGCTTCTTCAACTACAAAAAAAAGTAAAATGGAAATTGGTCCATGGAGCAGGAAGCCTAATATGGCTTCTTGATATCAGTGTTACCTATAGTTTGTGGTAGCATGATGCCAACTGATTTATTGTGATATTAGCTGGGTTGCCTTAAAGATTAAGGTGTTGCCTTAACTATGTATTGAAACATAGCATAACTTGTCCTGGATAAAATGTACAGTAATAAGTTCCCCTAACTGAAGCTGTTTATAAAGTTGTCACTTAACTCTAGCAAAAGCTAGCTCAGCCTCCTGTCCTGAACCCCTGAAACTCAAAGATAAAAGGGCAGAGATTATGTAAAAAACTAAAGAAACATTTCTACTGTATGCAGATGTATTTATACACATTATATCATAATCAAACATATTTTTTTATCAACTTGTTTTCTATTAATAATGATTTCATTATTTAATTGAATTAGAACATATCAGGTTAAATTGTACATATAACCACCTAAAAATCCCTTCTGATTGTCACACACAGCAAGGTTGGAGACACCAGAGTCTGGTAGAACCCAAGGGTAGCAGTAACGTGGTCAAACAAGACAAGATCAGGATACCAGATCAACAGATAACAAGCCAAGGTCAGGATACCAGAGAATCAACATAAAGAAGTCAAGGCCAAACACAAAGGGACTGCAGAGGAAACCACACACTGAGGAAGCACTATAAGCACAGGCAACCATCAGAGGGCAAGGGTAATAGGAAACTGGAAGGTTTAAATAAGGACAGGAAGGGGTGAGGAATTAAGTTTGGAGGCAAAATTAGTCAAACATCACTTCCTGTGTCAGGATCTGCAGCCATCTTGTGTGTAGCGTAATCTCCGTTTATAAAGTCCGGTAGTTCTGGAGGTGACCACTAGATGGCACACAGAATCTTCAGTTGCAGGACCTGACTGTGTCAAGGAGGAAGGTTTCCCTTTTCTGCATGGCTGTCCTGGTGGAAGTGGCTGAGAGATGGAGGGAGGTCTCCCCCTTCTCTATGGAGGCTGCTGCTGCTCTGGCAGTCACAAAGTGGAGGAGGGTCTCCCTCTTCTGCGGGGTGGCTGAGAGGAGGAGGAGGAAGAGGAGGAGGAGCCAAGTGTGCAGGTACGTACCGTAACACTGATGTGCAATGTTTTTTTGGGTTTTTTTTTAAAAAAAACACTGAGAATTTTTTATTATTATTATTTCTTAAAAGAGAATGTACATTTTACTTTATGGTTAAAACTGATAAACAAAGCTTATAATTATTGTGCAGAAGCATTTGTTAAATATGAATTTTGTTATGACCCCAGGGATTCTCTTGGGTACCTGATTTGATAAATGAACTCAATATCTTACTGGCCCAGCATTTTAATTCACACTGTACCTTCTTTTGTGTAACTAACACCTGGAATAGGCATTTCACTTTTATTAGCAGACACAGCAAATAAAAATAGAAATAAGATTTTTCGGTAATTGCTAAATCACATTAATCACAATAATTTCTGCTAAACAATTTTGCAAATGTATATGTGTACAAGATAAGGGCAGTAGCTTGCAAGTTATAAATCTACCTCTGGGGAGGATAATCCATCTGCACATTAAGACAAATTATCATTCAAGGTTAGATAAGACTCCAACTTATGTTAGCAGCAGGCAATTATTGTAGAGAATACAGCAAACAGAACATATGCTCTTATGCTACCTATTAAAAGTCTGTTTGGCTCAATGTGATGACATCATTTTCAATACTCCTCAAAAGTTTGTAATTGTAAATAAATCACTATTGCTAGAAAAGTGAAGCTTTGTATTGGTACATGTGTGTCATTTGAGAACTTTCTGACCATGTAGTGAATTAAACTAAGAGATTTGTGCAATGGTTTTCATGCAAACTATATTTTTCATGAAAATTGCCTGTTTCGCGTGGCCATACGAATTAACAAAAACAAGGCCATCTCAGATTAAACTGACGAAAACGAACTGCAATAGTGCTGAAAATACATCATGATTTGTCTGTTAATTGCCGTTTTGGTCCCATTACAAGCTGTTTTGGTAAAGTGGGAAGGACTGTGTGTAGGACGATACATATCAATGACTGATAGGTAGAAGTAGCCAAAAAAAAGAAAAAAAAAAACGGAAGGTTATGTCCAACAACCTGTGGGAGTTTTTCCTTTTTTCGCTCTGGCCAATCAGCATTTAACTCTTAACTTAACTCTCTGAGTAAATCAAACTTCCATCTAAATATCAAGTGTGCCCATGATAATATGTAAGGAATATCTCTTACTTTTGCCTAAGTAATTAAAAATGTATTTTAATAATTACATGTGCACTGAATACCATATTTGCTCGAATAGAAGACAAGGTTTTTTCAGAGCAAATGCTGTGAAAAATTCCCCCTTATCTTATATTTGAGGTTGTCTTATAATCAGACCTCAAATAGAGGTCTCACTATAAAACTAAGATACAGATCCCCAACAGTGCTGCAGGGGACCTCTCTGGCTATGCTTCCGCCCAGGGGCTTCTATGACGAAGTGCGGGTGTGACATGACCTTCCAGTGCTCAGTCACAGAAGCTCGGAAGTGCCGGGCAGCAGCAGAGGTTGTCTAAGCGCATTGAGCAGATGTTCACCGGCTGCCCCCACTTGACACCAGGAAGTCTGGTGGACAAGTTTGGGGATGCATTGCTCTGGTGGACATGTCTGGGGGGGGCAGAGTGGCAAATAGGGGGTATAACGCATATCTTGGGGGCAGAATGGAACATCAGGGAGGCAGAGTGGCATATAGGGGGGTATAAGGCATATCTGGGGCAGAGTGGCTTATAGGGGGGTATAAGGCATATCTGGGGGGGCAGAGTGGCAACCCGGAGGAAAGATGTGCATTACTGAGAGACAGGTTGGCAAATAAAAGAAAATAAAAATGAGAAATGCATTTTTCTCAATCATCGTTTTTATTAAATATGAAAAAATAGTTTACATGTGAATTAATATTTACTAGTAAAACTTTTTTTTATTGGCTATTCTTATAGTCAGGCTTTTTTTTTCTAAATTAATATTCAAATTTTGGGGAGCCATCTTATAATCGAGTAAATACGCTAAATGTTTCTATAAATAAATACATTCTTAAGGAATTGAATAAGCTGCGCTGTGAAAAAAGCGTTTGCCACATTCCAAATTTCTTCTTTTTTTGTTTATTTGTAACATAAGACAAAGGTGAGTAAACACAAAATGCAGTTTTTAAATGCAGTTAATTAAAACCTACAGTATATCACCCATGTAAAAAAGTCATTGCCCCCCTACATTATTGTGGAAAAAATTTGGCCCACTTTTCTTGGCAGAATTGTTTTAATTCAGTCACATTTGGAGGGTCTTTGAACTTGAACTGCATTCTTAGGCCACTTTCAGAGAATGAGGAAAGGAGAGAAAGGAGGGTGAGAGAATGAGCAGAGGGAGGGAACAAAAAAAAGATAGGAGAGAGATCTAGGGAGAGAGGGAAGGAGAAAGATTTTTGGCCAAGTGATTTCAGTATATGTGTGTGTAGAAACGTGCTGGGTCTTGGGCTGATAAGGGGTGCTTTCACTACTTCTATTAGCAGGCAAGTGAAGGTAGAGATGGCATACTTGACACAGACATTGTTTTCTGCAGGTAACAGAAACCTTGAGGCTGGCCTTGTCTTTTGATTTGGTTAGTACTTAATTCAAGAATTTTAATTTACCAAAAGTCAGATTCATGTTAAATAATGGTCCCTGAAATGTTCTTTGTGATATCACAATAAACATGTTTTAAAATGATTTATTTTAATTACTTACTCTCTTGCATTTGTCATAGAGTACACCTGTTATATGCTGGTCCACGTTAACTCAAATTAAGTGAAAACCCTTGCTACAAAACGAATTGCAAGGCTTCTACAAGATGGTAGTCGAGAACACGCTAAATGCCAGAACACCATTCCGGCAAGTATATAACCTGAACATTGTTTCTGGGATCGTAATACCCTGTAGCATACTGTTAGCAGTGATAATAAATACAGTGTGAAAAGACTATTGATCTCAGAAAATTAGAAACCATTTGTGACACGAACCAGGGTTTCAAGGGTTAAAGCATTGCTATTAAAGACGAAGACTCTTCCAGGGTCCCAGGGACCAAGCAACATGGTTAAGGGGATAAGACAATGAACATTTTATTTGGGAAAATACACAGCCTTTTAACAGGTCAAAGAAAACAAATCAAACAAATTTGGTATTAGGACTAAACAACCAACAACATGGGATTACATAGATCAGCCAATGAAGGACGATGGGCATGTGATCAGTGGTAGGGATCAAGCAACCAATGAGGAACGAGCCCACTTTCAACAGCACCCAATGAAAGGGGCACCTACAATCTCTGTTATACTATGGAGGAGAGCAATCAGATAAGTGCCTGCTCTCTCTATTATTATTGTGTATATATATATATATATTTTGGGGTTCCAATCCCAAGGATACTATTAACCAAGATTAGCTCCCACTCCCATCGCCCTAGTCATTGGCACTCCCATCACACCATTGTAGGCATAAACCAAGATCACAAAATAGATGCCCTTAATGAGAGTGATGCGTGTTTGAGTTAGTGTAATTTAGCTGAAAGACTGTTGGTTTGCTGAAAGTTAATGTTTTTGGGTGTATGTCAGTGTGGTTTAGTATGGGCCTAATTTTAATTAAATAGTTTCTTTTAATTTTTAATTCATTTTAAAGAACCTCTTGAGAGGTTGCTAATTAAAATGTAAAATTAAGTAAATAATTAAGTCTATATAACTTAATTTATTTCTTTAAATGGGTAACTAAGATGATAGACCAGGGAGGAGCTGTTGATATATCTAGATGTCAGTACGGCATCCAACACTGCCCCTCGTAGAAGACTTATAAATAAATTGCAGTTTTTGGGTTGGATGCCCGAATAGTTGAATGGATAAGGCAATATAGTTGAGTGACAGAATGCAGAAGGTTGTAGTTAGTGGTGTATATTACGAGGAAGGATTTGTCCCGATACTGGGAACAGTATCGCGACCTGTACTTTTTAATATTTTTATTAGTAATAGGGTAGACAACAGTGTAGACTTTACAGGTGGAACAAGTCAAATGGCAAATGACTTAAGTAAACTAGAAGAATGGCCACAAGTGAGGCACAATGCAGTTTAAAGTTGATAAATGTAAAATAATGCATCTGGGACATAAAAATCCCAAGGCGGAATATAGCATTGGGGACAGTATTCTGTCAGTAACAGAAGAGAAGGACTTAGGAGAAATTATTTCTGATGGTTTAAGGTAAGCAGACAATGCATTCAAGCTTCTGAAAAAGCAAACAGGGTTATAGCAGAAAGAGGAAGGTGGTTCTGCCACTTTTCAGATCTCTGGTCAGGCTTCACCTAGGTTAAGGGATGTTAATATGTACGGCTTGGGGGAAAGAGAGAGGAGGGATGCAACAGAAACATTTAAATACTTCAAGGGACTTAAAGTACATAAAACAAGCTTATTTGAAAGAATCAATATTAAAACAAGAGGTCATGGTCTAAAACTAGAGGCTCGGGGGCTTAGATGTAACATAAGGAAGCTCTAATTTACTCAGAGGGTAGTAGTTAAGTAGAACAGTCTCCCAGCAGAAGTGGTGGGGGCTAATACAGTTAATTTAAACAGACATGGGATAGACATAAAGCTTTCCTCACTATAGGACCAAAGATTGATAGGGTTTAAACCCCGTACATCAGGACAAATGGGCAGACTAGATGGACCAAATGGTTCTTATTTTCCGTCAAATTCTTCTTCTTGTTGTTTCTATAGCACCCCATCTGGCGCTGTGCAACCCAGTGCTCTTTTCCACGGAGTAATACGGTCCTAAAAGCTTTCTAAGTTGTGCGGGCCTGATATATGGACATGTCTAACTGTGTATTGTGTGTGCATTGTGTGCGTGAGCGTCTGCTTTTTCCATTCCATTATAATGTCACTGGTTCATGGTATGGCTTTGTTGTGCCAATATGATGATGGCAAAGGTCAAAAGCCTGCAAACACCATGATAACGAAACCATTTTCATTATGTTTCAACTGACTTAACATGGCAAACCTTAGATAAGAATTAAACCTAATACAATCATGGAATAGTACAATATCGAGTGTCAAGGAGGTTGACGTAGACTGTGAACAGAAATCCTAGGAACGCTTTCCGACCGCAGCCATTAGGTCAGGTCACTGTGTAGCGAAAGTAAATGGAATAAATAAAAATAAATGCCACGATGTCTTCTAACGCTGTGTACCTGATTTATATTTTTTTATGCATTTATCAATTGATGTTGCAAGCAGTAGGGTAGCTTAGTGAATATGACCCATTTCGTGCACGTAAAAGTATATTCCAGTAATATCATTTGGGAGGACAATGATGGATTTTGAAAAACAAAACTCATAGGGATCAAATCATATTAAAAATGAACCGGTTGTGAATTCATGATGAAGAGGCGGAAACCAGAGACTCGCTTGCTGCAAATATAGCCACAGGGTCTAGAGGGAGAAATAAGCCTAAACTTGTCCCACTCCTGGGATCAAATCAAATCCTGCTGCATTTTCATCAGCTGTCAGAGGCAGACAGATATTTCTAGAGGCCAGGCAGGAAATTAGGCTATTAAATTACAATTTTTTTTCCCTTCCAGCCCTTGTCACCCTTTTTACTACAGATGTTCTATCAAAGCAAGTCCTTAGAATCATTTATCTTTCGCAAACTTAAAATACCTTCTTACAAAACTAATTCGTTTCTGCTCGTACTCAAAAAGACTTTGTACCTCATGTTTTGCTTCCCTGAACTTGCATGCATCTAGGATTTAATTTGCGCAAGTACCGAGTTCCACAACAAAATCAATTTCAAATGGGTCGCAAGGGGTCACATGACACTCAGAAGTCTGAAGCCGAAAACAGATTATTATCACTCTGAAAATACAGTACCAAGTTACTGACAAAACAAGACCGAAGCAAAATAAAATCTCAGATGTCCAAGGAGTTTGAGTAGTTATAACGTGACCGGGGGTAAAGTTCTAAAATAAGCCATCGACACAGAAAATATGCTCACTATTTCCACATTTCTTTCTTTTTTTTTAAATTTTTTTATTAAAAGATAGTTTACTGTCACCTGACACCTCCGCTATAGATTAACGCATATTAAAGCACTCACCTGACCTAGACGTTGCATACTTGCTGCCCTGCTCCCCATGATCGCCATTTCTTACCACTGATTGGCTGCTTGAAATGTGGAAAGGGTTAAACGCACGCATTTGCAAAATCAATACAAAAATATAAAGGGGCCACACATTGCATACGATGGTGGGAATGTCCCTTTAAATTTTAGTTGCATTTATAATTAACAAACAAAGCAATCCTAATCAAAATTTATACTTTTGTCAAATTCCACATTAAATACTGGTGCTACTTCAATACCGAAGCTATGTTAAATATGCAATATTTTCATTGTGCTTTAATATCTTTAATAAAAATGCAGGTCACTAAACTGCGAAAAATGCTGCCTATATTCTATAGAAGACTAGAATTATGCTTCTGGGGAATATATATATATATATATATGTGTGACATATGCCATTAATTAAAGACAGACATGTACAGCCATCTATTAAGATCCAGTCCTTTGCGCGACGTTTTTTTAATCTGGGATGGGATGTATCCCGAGCCACATTTTAGTATTTCCCCTTTCACCTTAAATCAGATTGTGCTGATTTAGTTTCATTAGTACATAAATAATTTTGGCTTTAAGGCCATATGTTTAATGCATGACCATCTGCCCACCGCAAAACAGTTATGCTAAGCAAAGGAAGAAAATATCCATAGTGCAGTAGAAACTCTTACATGCTATGACATACCCACTAAAGCACTAATTATCCGGATAACCGAGTGTTCTTTTGGAGTTTTACAAATGTATTCCAGTCTGTGAATATTTGCTGAATGTAAGAAAAGAAAAATCATAATTTATGCTACGCTACAAATGCACCTTGGATCGGATTAAATAAAATTGTGCAGATAGACTGGAATCATATTAAGTTGAATTTTTTTGCAATAGTGAGTAGCTATCTACATATTTAACCTCGTCGAATTCAAAGTAATGTATTAAAGTAATAGGGTTCCCAGAGCTACATTTCATTTGATTTGTTTTGGAGACCTTTTATAGGTTTCTCTTTTGGGGTCACTGCACAAGTGACTTACCATCGGAACCAACATGTTCCCAAAATTGCAGAGACAGTTTAATCAATCGATATCCCTGAGCAGCATTTCTTTTCCTTGCGGTAGTGACTATTACCAGATCAGTATATACATAAAACTAATAAGATCACTCAAGACTTTAACCCTTCATTGGCTTCTTGGTGTAATACTCGAAGAATTGTATAGCTTGAGTGGCATGACAAGATGCTCTACAAATCAATAACTTTGGATATATGTATGTTTATTTTCAGTTGTATGATGGCAGGACTACCACAACAATCCAGGTGCTTTAAATATTTAGTATAATAATTTTGCCTGCTGGAATTCCTCAAGACTCCTATGGGTGTTGATGGATTGTGTGGTTCCTATAACTATATAAACTTATAAACCAAGGTTAGAGATCCTTCTAATGTTTGCATCTATGTTTCTAACTTAATCATTGGACCTGTTTGGAAAAATAACTGCAAACTCAATTCTCATTTGTTCTTTAAGTCTCAAGTATTCCCTAAAAATGTCATTGGTCCTGACTAGTACTCATATTATCTGGTGGTTTGTAAGCAGAGGTAGGAGGAAGACCAACTGTTCAGCGGTATAGGCAGAGGAACCTGGTAAAGCCCTCCAGAGCCTGTATATTCTTTCAATATTTTTCTCCCCATAGCTTGAGCCCCCAGGTTGTGGGACATCAAATGGACCACCAAGCAACACAGCATGAACTGGCAAAACGGGATGAACCCGGGTTCTGGATGGATACCAAACTAGCTTAATCAGTCCCAAGTAGCCAGGCTGGTAGTGGTCAAACTAAAATATAAGTATTCACACCTGCCAAGCAGGTGCAAATAATTTAAGAGTGAACAGTTCATTCATGTTCCAGGGAACTCCATTCTGCAGTTTACATTAGTAAGTTTGCTAGTCCATAACATTCATTGCATTCAACAAACACAATTTAACAAATGTAAGATGAGCCTCGATAATGGCAGGCTGTTGCCGAAACCCATCAGGAGCACGGCAGTTTCGTTTCTGTACTTATTGCACAGATGAATAAATCAAAACATAATTTGTTACCGAAGAAGTTGAGATTATTATTGCAATGTGATACAACCTGTCTACAAAGAGTTACACTTGTTGCATGCACTTGTTGAATGCAATATGTATTGCTACATATTGTGTTGCTACATGTTGCAGTTCCCTGGAACCTGAATTAACTGTTTACTGTCAGAATAATTACACCTTCTTAGAAGATGGGTACATTTATTTTTCCATCAGATCTGATTGAGTTCATTGTTGTATTAAATTGGCGTTGCTAAATATATAAAGTGATCCGTGGATATTTATGCTTTGAATAGGTAATCAAATCCAGTAATACAATATCAAGAACAAAAGCGGAGTAGCAAAGTTGAAGGGAATCCAGTCCACAGCAGCAGACTAAACACAATTAATAAAAACCAGAGCACACTAGAGTGTATGGTAGCATGAAGGTCTATGTGTAAGTGGTTGTGTACTAGCATGAGTGTGTATATGTGTTAGCAAGAGTATATCTATAAGTGTGTGTTAGCATGAGTGTGTATGTGTAAATTTGTGTGTGAGCATGAGTGTGTAAATGTGTGTTCAAGTGTTAGTGTACATATGTTTGTAACATCAGTGTGTATGTGTGTGTGTCTGAGAGTGAATAAAATGTGTGCAGTGTATGCTACCGGGGAGGGGACAAGGGGCTGAAGGGGCCATATGGCTTTTCCTGCTGCCAGGCCAAAAGGTGCCAGCACCCCCCTTCATAGGGCAACATGAGCACCGAATTAAGGAGAGAAATGCTGGTGTGACCTTAATATGTTTTTGCGCTGGTGAGATAAAAGCTAACAAATCAACTGCAGGTAGACTCCTTGTTGTTCAAAACCCTAATAACCTTACACTTTCCAGCGCTGCTTCAGTTGCCACGCCAAGACACATCTAGTATTGCCAAAAGTCTATTTGAAGATTTATCACATAACATATTTCATAAAAGTAATGAAATTATCTGAAAAATATAAATCTGTCAGTATACTTTATATTTTATGGCAGAAAGTAACATGACATCGTCCTTGGGATTTATGATGCTACTGCTCCTTTAAAAATGAATGCCACGTGAAACAGATTTAAAAGCCCAAGAAAAAGCACAGAAATATTCTGTACTATGTAAGATTATATTAGCATTTAGTATTTAAAAGATAATTTTGACGTTTGCTGTTTATGTCTAGAGGTTTCTACACACAGAATGTTCCCTGATAACATATTGAAGAAACATTTGTTGCTTAGCTCAGCTGCTCTGCTGTTAAGTTGGCACAATGTAGTCTGTCATTATCTATAAAACAAAACACAATATTACATCATCCAGGACCCATTCTCGATCATGACTAAGCAATCATAATTCCCTTTATGAGGATTAGATCTTTAACTCTTGGAAAACTAGTCTTTTGCAGTATTGTGTCCCACTCCAGAACTTCCTCATTCAACATTATTAGTATTTAGGGTTAAAAAAAAAGTTCTACAAAATAACTGCTAGCCTTTCCTGGGTCATTGGTTGACTAATGGCTGTGAGCAATAAGAGAGGGAAATGTTACTTGTTAAAGTAGTAGCTAAAGTCAAAAAGTAGTAGGGTAGTGATTCACCTGTTTTTTTTATTTATTTTTTTGCTGATTGCCCCCCCCCCGAATGTTCAGGGGTGACCTTTTACGGCATACGGTCAGCTAGCCAAGCTTTCTATTTTTGTGTACGCTCAACCTCTGCAAGTATTTCTCGATGGTTTGGTGGAACGTAGAAGGTCATGGAGAACGAAGTTGAAGCTGAATATGGAACCTTGTGGAAGTGGGCACAGCTAAACACCGCATAACACCTAGATGTGAATGACCACCTCAGAGGACCAGCAATCAGCTGTGATAGGCAGAGGGTAGAGGCGGTCATGCTATTTATAATTACAGTATTATAAGTATTAAATCTTAAATCATGTAGATAGAGTAGTACAAATGTGTTAGGTGTCTGGTTAGCTAGTCTTATAGATCTTATGTACATGTCGTTAAGGTGGCTGTTTCCACGGTATGCACATAAGGTATGTTTTAATGCAAATCTAATGACATCGATTTATTTAGTGTATAGTAGGATTTGGAAAACTGACAGATTCACCTTAAGGCTTTTCTGTCACTTTAAGTATGTAAGGGCTTTTGGATAAGAATATTAAATTCTGCTTTGACAACATACATACATACATACATACATTCATACATTAAGTAATGATAAGGTGATGCTTTATATAAACTACTAATAACACAAATCTCCCAACATTTTAAGTAACCAGCAAACATTATGAGCTCCTAGAAAAAAGGGACAACAGGCAAGGAAAAAGGGGACTATCCCTTCTAAATAGGGAGAGGTATAATAAATATATGGGGAAAGTGTGTTGATGATGGGTTCATTAACAAAAAAAACTAGACAAATGAAAAAAGGAAATGGTTGAATTCTAATTGTCAGTACCAAGGAAATAGACCAATAATTACCAAATAATGGTGATGCAGTTAATTGTTTACATGATTTAATAAATTATGTGATTTATTGCTGTGTACAGTGTTTCATGCTTCATTAAGAGAACAGACAACACATGGCTGTTAAATGTGCGTCTAAAGTTATAATAGATTTACAAAATGCTATATAATGGAGATCTCTGTGTACCTTTTCTAAAGGAATTAAAGAGTTACGGTTAAGATGGGGTTAAATGAATTATGGTGGTTTGGTGCCAAAAACAACCATGTTATAGCATAGGCAAACACAACACATGGTGCGCTATGTTTACCCAGTGTAACCTGGGTCTAGTTGTGAAGCATCTCTGCCACTCTTTCACGTGCACGGCTCTGCTTAGTTATCTAGTGGCTGGCAGTGTCAATAAACAGGAAATTTGCCAAGACAGATGGGACATAAGCCTCTTGCCTTTGTTAATTCAGGCCTGTTGGTAGCTATGCGTTGGCTTATTATATATTACATATTCACATACCTGGGAATCTTCCAGGCCAGGCTACTCAGAGCTCTCCCTCTTTGGGTTGATTTACGAAGGACAAGGCTAGCTCTGGAGTTAGCCCCAGATAGTTTCGAGTAGAAGCAAAGTGGTCAGTGGGTGGGCATGCAGCATGCTCCCCCTGTCTAGAAAGTGACCCAGAGACACGGAGAAGCAGTACTTTACTTTGAGACTCTGTGTCAAACCCAGAGAGTTTCCAGGTATGTTCGCTATATATGCTGCTAATGTATTTTATTTTTTTCAACATACTATACTTTTGGGGTATTTTTTTGGTGCTTTAAAAGTTTCAAAATCCACTAACAAATAATTTTTACCACCAGCCATTATGCCTGTTATATGGGTTAGCTTGGTGATATGAATAAACTGGAAATGTTTAGAATTACTCTACAGTGTTCCTTATACAAACATCACAGGGAGCCACATCAAATACGTTAACAGTACCCACTTTAAATGTGAACTGAAATGTGTATAGCCTTTCCTGCTGGATTTAGGATCTTGGGATCTGTCCTGCATTCTAAGCAACCATATTCTGCTATCAAGAAGAGTCCCAGAATGAAGTGTGATACACAGGAGGCACGGCACCATCTGTTGCATGACATAAGTGCGTCTGGCTAGTGGAGGTTGCTGTCAAAGATACATGCAAAATGGAAATGAATACATGTATGCATGTGGGACTGAAGGACAATGTTTGCATGCACATACTTAGTGTATGTGAGAATGTGTACATGTGTGTATGTCAGAGTGTACAAGATGTGTAAAATCATGTATGTGCATGATAGCAGATTAGGTACAACGGTACTCATTTGCGACCCATATCAAGCCATCTGGTGCACAGTGAACTGCAAGCAATTGATGTTTCAATTCGTGGGTGCAGTGATTCACCAGGTACCGAGTACTCTGAGGCCCTACTAAAGCTACAACTCCCACTAAAAGCAAATCACCCACCCAGGATTCCAAAATCCCAAGTGAAAAAATCTTCTTGTTCCACAGATTCCACAAATCAGATCACGTCTTACTCACTCCATACAGTTTTACAGTTGAAATGGCTGAACACATCATTATTAATCAATCCAACAGCAGTGGATTCTATATTGGCTGTTGGTAGAACAGGAGTGTGCCTATACACACTATGGACTAAGGGATTATTTTTATCATGTATTTATATTCTCTTAAATTTTTATGACATTGTTATTTAGTTGTACGCAAGGACTTATGAGGTTTAAATCAAGTTACATGACCTCACCAGTAACTTGCATAATTTAGAGAGTCATACACTTGCAAAAAATTGGTAAAATAGTGAATATACAAGCGATCTGTAAATTGGCATACAAGGCCATGCAGAGTCAGTCATGTCTAGTTGGTTGAATTGACCATTTAATCGACTTTTTATTGAATCATCTCGCTATGTAGAGTTTTTTTTATTCTATACTGATTAATGTAACATCTTTGTAGGTTGACAGGTCATCGTTAATCTGATTCCTTCCAGTACTCCAAACATTTTCTGTTTTTTTCATGAAACTTTTCCATATTTAGTGATAAAACTTTCTTAGTTGCATTTTTCTGTTTTCTATAAAGAAAAATACAGAGCAAGGGCATACATCATAATAAACACTATTGACAGATTTCTCATTCAGTCTGCTATTCCTCCAACATAATTAAAACTAATTACTTTCTCTATCAAGCATACATGCAAACATTATTGCGTGTAGTTTAATCATTATACATCCTTCTATGTGTAGCGCAACAAAAACAAAAGTGAATTACTTATATGGTGAAATAATACAATTAATGTTGAATGAATTCTGAATGGTGTTTTAAAATGTCGGCTTAGAATGTTCCATCACATGGTAGTAAAAAACTATATTACTGTATGCAAGTGCTTATAAGAAGTGTATATATAATATATAACACAAAATACAGCTAAATGATGATTTATTTTATTGACGGTAATGAATTAATCAATCAAATGTTCGAGGCTGGCAATGCGTCTTTTACTCAATTGTGCATTTCGCCCCACTCTTCTAGGCAGAATTGTTTTAATTCAGCCACCTTGCAGGGTTTACAAACATGAATTGCATTTTTAATGTCATGCCACAACAATGGATTTAAGTCAGGACTTTGACTAGACCACTCCAAAACCTTAACTTCATCATTTGAATGGATGGATTTTATTCTGTGCTCTATAAAAGTCATATAAAGTATTTTCCT
Organism: Spea bombifrons; assembly: GCF_027358695.1. NCBI lineage: Eukaryota > Metazoa > Chordata > Amphibia > Anura > Pelobatidae > Spea > Spea bombifrons. Next base: position 107,429,461 of record NC_071089.1, read on the forward strand.
TAAGCTTTTAGTAAACTGCGATATGAAGTAATGTAATTTAGCAATGCAGAAAAATATTTTATTTCATTTTGTTCCAATAAACTACCTTTTTTTGCCGTTAGTTATGTGATATTTTGGGCGACTTTCTCTGATCAAACACCACACTGAGCTGATTCTTTACGCAATGCTAATGAAAGTCTTCCCTCTATAGACCTTAAGATTCAGAGCAATTCTCTAATTAACACTAATATATTATGTTGTTTATCACAAGACAGTATGATGAAATCTAGATATTTTTAAGCACTTTCTCCTTAACAGCTTCTCATTGATGGACTTGGTACTCCTTGGACATATCTTATGTGCTTGCATAGATGTTCTTCTGTTCCTCTCTTACTATATGTGATGCCAATTTCCTTTTAAAGTACTCTTTGAAAGTTGGCACTTCGACCAATACATGGCTTTACAAATAAAAAAAAACTGTCCCTTCTTCTAGGGGTCTCATGTACTCCAACCTTTAACATTTCCAGGAGTTCCATCATCTCTCCACCTGGAGCTTGATGGTTAAGCTGCAGAACCACTGCGTTTCCTCTCCACTGACCACTGTTTTATTTGTCAGACATTATGTTAAAAACTGCAATTTTTGTAGCCCATTAAACATTGACCATTTGACGATGAGCAGATGTTCAAGCAGAGTGGACAGAGGGTCACCAGGCTGCTTTTAATGAGTTCATTAATCAAAAACCAATTGGTATTTAAGCTAAACATAACAAGGTTTTTCTGCTCTTTTGTTATTACGCATTGCGTTAGGGTTGTATAGTTTCTGGACCGTGCTAGACTACGGATCTGGCATTCTTGTCACCGTGTGATAGTTTTTTCACATAAAATATCGATTTGTGGGAAAATGGTTTATTCAGTATGTGGGAGCTTGTCATTAATTTTAATGTTACAATTACCAGCCAAATATATGGCAGAGAGGAGTTAAAAGACACCAGCTGCAATGCATGAAGAATTGAAGTAGCAGATGGAAAGGCAGAGCACCAAACCAGATATGCCAAATTAGAGTGTGACAACGTGAGATAACAGAAGTTTCAGCTGAGGGGTGCATTCTTCATTAGATAATTCATAATCGTGAAGAAGACTTAACAAGACAAAAAAAAATCAAAATACACCAAGACCACTAAGTATTGACTTTTCTTTTTAGGGAAACGTGAACCCAAAATGACCTTACCATGAACAACACTTTTCCTCATTTTAGAACAAAATGTTATTTGTCAGAATAAGAAAAGTCTGGACAGCAATAAGGAGGCACTTGTATTGAAGGTGGTGCCACTCAACCCTAAGGTTTGGTCAGAACCTGAAAATATGCAGAGCAAAAAATATACAGAAAGGGGAGCGCACAACCTAAAAGGCATAAAAGACATACACACTTATGAATAGTATTGGCCAGGCATAGGTGTAATTCCTGCTTTGGTTTGTGGACTTATTGATCATTATTATTCTGGCAGCAGCCCAGGAATCTGAATGTGTATGTCTTTGATGCTTATTAGGTTGTGCGCTCCCCTTTCTTTATAACTTTTTCTTGAAAGCTGTTTATCCACAAAACGCTCAGTAAATAAATACTTAATGTAAAAATACTACATCTGGGACTCTAATTATAGTGTGAGCTCATCCTAGTTTCCCCTCATTTAAAATGTACTTTATTTAACCCCTTATGCCCTTTGTATAGTGTGTACAAACAGGACAAAACATGACAAGCCCTCGAAAAATATTACCTGAAATGATGTAGTTATAGAAAAACACTTCTATTAGTATATTTTTCATAAGGGGCACATATGCCACATACAGTCACTTTTTTTTCCAGTTTTTGCCTTTTTATATGTTATTGTAAATAAATATTACATACATATGTATCAATATGGTTTAAAATGAAAGACCTACTTTTATTTAGGTGGGTAGGCTATGCACAAAATAGGTGAATTATGGTTAAATATACATACCGTTCAATTTAAAAAAAGAGCTCCAGTACTGGGGGTGTGACGTATCCCTCATCATGAATAGGTTAATATAAGTCAATTTCACTTATTTTTGACCCTTTCTGTTCAATCTTTTTGTCTACAACACACATAGGCAGAATTTTATTTATCTCATGGATAAGTGTCTAAAGCTAAATTATTATTTGAATGAATGGACACTATTTAAGTAGTCATTGGATATAGTAACATAGTAACATAGTAACATAGTTCATAAGGTTAAAAAAAGACCAAAGTCCATCAAGTTCAACCTATATACATATTGTGTCCCTACTGTGTTGATCCAGAGGAAGGCAAAAAACCCTTATGAAGCAGATGCCAATTGCCCCATACCAGGGGAAAATTCCTTCCCGACTCCAAATATGGCAATCGGAATAAATCCCTGGATCAACGTTCTGTCCCTATTAATCTACTATCCATAACTTGTGATATTATTGCTTTCAAGAAACACGTCCAGGCTCCTTTTGAACTCTTTTATTGAGTTCACCATTACCACTTCCTCTGGCAGAGAGTTCCATAGTCTCACCGCTCTTACTGTAAAGAACCCCCGTCTGTGCTGGTGTAGAAACCTTCTTTCCTCCAGCCGTAGAGGATGTCCCCTTGTTATAGATACAGTCCTGGGTATAAATAGGTCCTGGGAGTGATCTCTGTACTGCCCCCTTATATATTTATACATAGTTATTAAGTCCCCCCTAAGCCGTCTTTTCTCCAAACTAAATAACCCTAATTCTGATAATCTTTCTGGGTACTGCAGTCCTTCCATTCCCCTTATTACTCTGATTGCCCGTCTTTGAACCCTCTCCAGTTCCACTATATCTTTCTTGTACACTGGTGCCCAGTACTGTACACAGTATTCCATGTGTGGTCTGACTAGTGACTTGTACAGTGGTAGAATTATTTCCTTGTCGTGGGCATCCATGCCCCTTTTGATGCACCCCATGATTTTATTTGCCTTAGCAGCAGCTGCCCGACACTGGTCGCTACAGGTAAATTTACTGTTAACCAAGACTCCTAAGTCCTTTTCCATGTCAGTCGTCCCCAGTGTTTTCCCATTTAATACATATTCCCAGCCTGGATTTTTCTTCCCCATGTGCATAACCTTACATTTATCTGTGTTGAACCTCATCTGCCACATCCCAGTCCAAGCCTCCAACCTATGCAGATCCATTTGTAATCGTGCACTGTCCTCTATTGTCTTAACCACGTTACAGAGCTTAGTATCGTCTGCAAAGATTGATACTTTACTATACAATCCCTCTACAAGGTCATTAATAAATATATTAAAAAGAATAGGACCCAAAACTGACCCCTGTGGTACCCCACTAGTAACAGTCACCCACTCAGAGTATGTACCATTAATAACCACCCTCTGTTTCCTATCACTGAGCCAGTTACTTACCCACATACACACATTCTGCCCCAGCCCAAGCATTCTCATTTTATGTACCAGCCTTTTATGTGGCACCGTATCAAATGCTTTGGAAAAATCAAGATATACGACATCCAGCGATTCTCCCCGATCCAGTCTTGAGCTCACCTCCTCATAAAAGCTGATCAGGTTAGTTTGACAGGACCGATCCCTTGTAAACCCATGCTGATATGGAGTCATACATTTATTTTCATTGAGATACTCCAAAATAGCATCTCTTAGGAAACCCTCAAACAGTTTACATACAACAGAAGTTAAACTAACAGGCCTATAATTCCCCGGGTCACTTTTTGTCCCCTTTTTGAATATTGGCACAACATTTGCAATGCGCCAGTCCTGGGGAACAGACCCGGTCACTATAGAGTCCTTGAATATTAGAAATAGGGGTCTGTCTATTACATTACTTAACTCCCTTAGAACGCGGGGGTGAATGCCATCTGGACCTGGTGATTTGTCTATTTTGATTTTTTTTAGGCGGCACTGCACTTCTTCCTGGGTTAGACAGGCGACATGTACTGGGGCATTTATCTCATCCTGCTGTATATTACCTGACATTTCATTTTCCTCTGTGAATACAGCAGAGAAGAATATATTTAATAGATTAGCTTTTTCCTGATCCCCGTCTATAACTTCTCCCTCATTACTTTTTAAGGGGCCAACGCTTTCATTTTTAACCTTTTTACTATTTATATAGTTAAAGAACATTTTGGGGTTTGTTTTACTCTCTTTGGCAATGAGTCTTTCTGTCTCCACTTTTGCTGCTTTTATCTGATTTTTACATATTTTATTTTTTTCCCGATAGCTCCTTAGTGCTTCCTCACTGCCTTCCTGTTTTAGTAGCTTAAATGCCTTTTTTTTGCCATTTATTGCCACCTTTACATTTTTATTTATCCACATTGGTTTTCTCTTGCTCCTGACACTTTTATTCCCATACGGTATGTACTTTTCACAGTGAGAATTTAAGATATTTTGAAAAATCTCCCATTTAGTATCTGTGCTTTTGTTTTTGAGGACATTTTCCCAATTTACAGTGTTAAGGGCTTCTCTTAGTTGATCAAACTTTGCCTTCCTAAAGTTCATAGTTCTTGTGGCTCCTCTAAGAGTTCCCTTATTGAACGACAAGTTATAATGTATTATATTGTGATCACTATTTCCTAGGTGCCCTCTGACCTGCACATTAGTTACTCTGTCAGGTCTGTTGGTTAATATTAAGTCCAGTAGAGCGCCCCCTCTGGTTGGGTCCTGTACCATTTGGGACAGATAATTATCCTTACTTATAGTCAGAAACCGGTTTCCTTTATGAGATTCACAGGTCTCGGTTTCCCAGTTTATGTCGGGACAGTTAAAGTCCCCCATAATAACCACCTCATTGTGATTTGCTGCCTTGTTTATTTGCTTTAATAATTGATCTTCTGCTGCTTCAATTATATTTGGTGGCTTATAGCAAACCCCGATCAGTATTTTATTATTTTTCTTTCCATATATTTCTACCCATAATGACTCCACATCATCATTTCCCTCACATATATTCTCCCGCAGTGTGGCCTTTAGGCTGGACTTTACATAAAGGCAAACTCCTCCCCCTTTTCGTTTTTTTCCGATCCTTCCTGAATAGACTATAACCCTGTATGTTAACCGCCCAGTCATAGCTATCATCCAACCATGTCTCTGTTATACCCACTATGTCATAATTGTCTGCAGACATTATTAACTCCAGTTCGCCAGTTTTATTGGTCAGACTTCTGGCATTAGTAAGCATACAATTTAGAGGTGTATGGTTTTTTCTCCTACGAAGCTTATCCCTATTAACTATTCTAACCCCTCCCTCCGCTCCACCCCCAGGTACATTTATAAGCCCCAGCTCTCTATCTATACTATCTTCCCCTTCTATATTGTAGTTTCCCTCCCCCCCTTTCCCTAGTTTAAACACTCCTCCACCCTTCTGGCCATCTTCTCCCCGAGCACAGCTGCACCCTCCCCATTGAGGTGCAGCCCGTCCCTACCGTAGAGCCTGTATCCGACAGAGAAGTCGGCCCAGTTCTCCATGAACCCAAACCCCTCCTTCCTACACCAGCTTCTGAGCCACTTGTTTAGCTCCCTAATCTCCCGCTGCCTCTCTGGTGTGGCACGTGGTACAGGTAATATTTCAGAAAATACTACCGTGGAGGTCCTTGCCTTGAGCTTGCTACCCAAGTCCCTGAAATCATTTTTAAGGACACTCCGCCTACCTCTTACTTTGTCATTGGTGCCAATGTGCACATTGACAGCTGGGTCTTCTCCAGCCCTTTGGGGTCTATTCACCAAGGAAGGAAGGAAGGAAGGAAGGAAGGGATTTGCAGGAGAGTTGAGAATGTCTACTCTCGGATATCACTGTGATTATGAAGGGCAAACGCAATGACGTTGTCCTGCAACGCAATGACGTTGTCCTTCAAAGGTCTGCGTTGGCCCTGCATCATGTGTAGGCTATATGAGATGATTTCTAAGAACTCTACTCACTGATTTATTTACAGTTTATTCAGGGCTAATTTAATCCTTCTGATAGACTTGAGTTTGCCCCTTCATATTGCATAGCAATGTCATTGGGGCAAAATGTTCAACTCTCCCGGGGCAAAATGTTCAACTCTCCCAGGGCTGCTCTCAAGGTTTGTGGGGCCTGGAACAGGAAGGATTTGTGGGGCATTCCTAGAAAAGGTAAACAAGATCCTGATCTCCCTCCCACATCGTTGACATCGATGGTGTCTGCATTGTGGACAGAGGTGGCAGACAGATGGAATATGATGTCTTGGTAGGGAGTGAGCGATAAGCAGTGTTAAGCAGCAGCACTGGTGGACCTCCCTAAGTGCAGGACCCAGGGCACGAGCACTGCTTGCTTTTACTTAAGGGTGTCCCTGCAAACTAATTTAGTGAACTGATCATTTAAAACCTTGATTTAGTTGACATTTTCTGCCTTTTAGTAATCTTTTGTAATCCAAAAAATAACATAAAATCAAGGATTTAAACAGTGGCATGTCACGAGTATGATCCCTGGGATGAAACCATTTTATAGTAAACTATAACAGTTTACAGATTATAAATTATTCATGCAAAGATTAATGAAAATATGCTAATATGGATCTGCTGTTAAAAAAGGTATAAATGTATTTCACATTTCCTAAAGTAATTAGAATAAGTAATTACTTACACATTATGATTCCAAAGTTAAATAATTACACTGGTGGAATATTGCATGCAGATAACATACAGGAATATTATGAATATAATTTGAAGAGTTGAACCTAATCATAATATTTTCAAGCTGTTTATGGATATGCTTTATGAACTGTATGGCTGGTTTTAATAAATATAAAAGTAAATGTGTTTTTTTGCATATAAGTCACTGTTATGCTCTAAAAGTTACTAGTGCATGACAATGTCAAGTGGTCTCACCCCACACACCCATGCCCCAAATAAAGAAACATAAGCCTAACATTGCTTTGGACAGTACATTTTATTTTTAGATGGTTACCCCCAATTGCCAAAAAGAACACAACCAATAACATAAAAAATAATGCACCAACCACTGACCTCCAGCTGCACCACACCCGCTCAGCAGTCCCACAACAATGAGTCCATAAAACGATCTCCAACTCTGGTGCACACAACTTTTCCCAAAGGAAGTATAACCTGAACTTGTGAACTAAGATCATAAACAACCCCACCAACACCTACAAGTAGAACCTGGAACCTGCCATGTCAGGGTAGTTTGACACCTTAAACTTGCGTGCTCCTCCACACCTGCACAACCTTGTCAATCTCATCTTGGAAATCCAAACACCAGATATAATTATCCATTATCGTTTAAATGGACCTTAACAGCTACTCATACTTTGTCTCCATCGGTATATGCCTCCCCAAAATCCCACCATTCCTCGCTACAAAACAGGAGGCTGACTTATCCATTTATTTCCTGGCCTGATTGCCACCGATCTGGCGTTGCTCCACCGAATCTTAAGAACAATCTCTGACCACACAATAATTAAACATAAACACACAGAAGAAAGCCCTGTGCTCAAACTCCCATCATTCTTGGGCGGCAGCAACGGCTATAGTATTCATCAGCCCAAAATACATAGAACAAACACCGAAAAAAGTTACCTGCGCACTATCCCAAACACCTGTGCTTATATAGACAAATGGAGGTTTTTAGTTTCACTCCAATGGCCATTAAAATGGAAGCTCGCCTGCCACGTCACGGCAAACCTCTTAGGCGAGTCCTACACTATACCATTCACCTCGCTGCTGTGAGCTAAAGGTAAAAATTTACCTCTTTATCTCATTAGAGATTTTTACCTTTCTCTCTTCAGTTAAGGCTATCAGTACCTACTTCCATGGCCCGTTTGTGGAGAAATGATCATTTTTTTTATGAGTGAGTAAGTACATTAGAGCCATAGAGTGTAGTAAATTTGGGTTACATAATGTGAGTTTATATAAAATGTTATCCATGGCTTGGTCTACCAAGGTTGACTTTGGTGTAATCTGGAGGTAACATGTATGAACATATTCATCTTTTTGCAATGTTGGCATACCAGTTAAAGCTGTTATTGTGCTGGTTTCCATGTTCTGGACACATGTGAAAGCAGCCGTGTTACCTTTGTCTGTCACTGCATGTACTTTCTGGCTAAATTTCTCATGTATAGCTAGATCTTACCCACTTACGAGCCATACTCTCTACATTCTAATGCTATCCTTGATCTCATGGATCATTTTCTTTGCTTGTCCCTATAAAGAGTTTATTCCTCTGCAAAGTGATGACATTTATTTTCAGAATTGGAAACATTTTTCTGCTCCACGATTTTGATATAACATGCTATAAAATGTGTCTACATGTGTACTGCATGCAAGTAAGTTAATCTTTGTTTGAGGATACAGCAATATGCATTTTTATCTCCTAAATCCCAATGGATTGGATACAACGGGGTTTATTCATAAAGGTGTTGCAGCGACAAAAATTAGACAATCGCACAACGATGTCACAAGTGTGATTTTCGTCATTGTACCATCATGTATCTGTGACATATTGGAGATCACTACCCAATTTTTCATTAATTGTCCATTGCTTTCCAAAATCCACATCAAATCTAAAGCATTACAACAATTTTTCAAGTTCTCTAACTTGCTCAATATGGAATAAAAGCACTATAACTATGAAACTCATAACAGAAATGACTATAATCGTGGATATATTATCTTTCCTATTCTCATTGTGTTTAAACAATCTTGCTTGACTTGTAACATGAAGCCTTTATTAAGCAAAATTGTGCTCTCTCTCTCTCTCTCTCTCACTCTCCCTCTCCCTCTCTCTCTCTCTCTCTCTCTCTCTCTCTCTCTCTCTCTCTCTCTCTCTCTCTCTCTCTCTCTCTATATATATATATATATACATATACATACATATACACATGCACACACACTCTACTCAGCTTTCTTTAGTAGAGAACATCTGTGAAATTGATACAATATCAACATTTCAAAACAGGAAAGATTTCATGCAGCAAACTTAGCTTAAAGGATACTTCAAAAATGGAAGGAATCTTTTTGTAGCAATATGATAGGATATTTGTGGATGGTGTATTAAGCATTATAATTGTTTCTTTTATCATTTCTAAGTTTTACCAGATGCAGTATCGTTTATGTTTTCTTTTGTGCTTTGAAGCTTATTTTACCATATGCATGAAAGGTGTAAATATTATGAAGGTTGTAATAAGGACAAGTTCCTAAAATATAGTAAAATTTCAAATCTATATTCAAATGTTATCAATGTATAATGCCAGCATAGGCATAGATTACTTGTGCACGTCACCCATGAGTTGTACCCCTGCCAGGTACCAGATCAACTCCTACTCATTGGGAGCATTTGCTATATTGACTGCTTGCAACCCCCCAGTCCAGGTGACCAAGGGGAGATGTGTTGCATTTAAAGGAATACATGTTTGGGGTTGTACCTATTTTCCATGCAATGGCGTATTTTGGTTGGGGGATGTTGTAGGCCTGACCCAGGACAATATCACAGCTGCCACATACTTCCATTCCCTTCTCTTCCAATCTGAGCGGTGGCATATAACGTTGGTTCATCCCTTAAGGACGAGTGGCACAGATACAGCATGTTGTCAATGCTGTTCCAACAGATCTCTATAGTATAACTGGGTTGAGTAAGCGGTGCATCAAGATGTCTGATTGTTTGCGTGCCAAGAAATGATGTGATTTCCGGTTGAGCAGCACCATGACGGAGCTGCAGGCTGCATGGAGGGAGGTGGGGGATGTAGTAAGTACTGTGTGTGTGTATATGTATATATCTGTGTGAAATATATACATATACATGTGCATGTGTCAGGTTATGTATGTGCGAAAGGGGGCAGAATAGAGGTGAGAAAGAAGATGAAAAATGTAAAAGGCAAACAAGCAAAGTAAAAGGGAAAAAAGAGTAAAGCATGAGGGAAGTATGTTAGCAAGTATGGTTTCCCTGAGGACAGGCAATAGTGCTATTTGGTTAACACCCGAAATGAGCCAGTCTATAGAATCTTCACAATTGGGTTTTTCATTATTATTTAACCCACCATACCTATTCATAGGGGGTAGGGAGAGGGGAGTATAAAGGGTCATATACTCTCCAGGTAAATTGACCCCCATCCCATCTCGCACATGTTGAGGGAAGAAAGGGGGCAAGCATTAAGACGTCCACTGAAGTCTCTTCTCGCATCAAAAAGTAATAAATCTCTTTCTTTTTTGACATCTCTGCTTTCAACTTGATTTCAGCTTGTTTGTGTTCACTTTACTGATTTTCACACTTTCCTTAATGCCTAGGTATTCTGTACCAAGTCTATTAAAAAGGAAGTAGTCAGGCATTGCATAGAAGACTTCCCTTTCTACTGTTACATACACAAATACTTTGAAATCTTTATGGAATTAGCTTTATTCTATGAATTTCCAATCCCAGTTGTACACTAATATTAAATACAAGATTAGGACATAACTCGTTTGGTACAATGTGAATGTTTATGAGTATAAAAATCCCCGCTATGACTGCTTTCCACCAGAAGGTGTTGCTGCTCCGTGGGATAATTCATGCATTACTTCAAGAGCGAGGTTCGAAGAATTTTCAAAAATATAAAACTGTTGGCTGGTGTTTCTACCTCCAAAAAATTATGTTTTTGAAAATGACCTGCCATGTTGTATGAATGATTAATCTTAGGTAGAAGCATGTCCCGGGCGTCGGGCCCTATAAAAAAGTGGAAGTTTTATTTTAAATAAAAAACACCAGTAAATCAAATAAAAAGTAAATCTATATTTTGAGTTTTACATTTATTGTTGCCATTTTTTTTTTAAAAAAACCCCTCTTTTTATTATGAAAGAGGTAGAGTAATGTTTCGGCGAGAAAAGAATAGATAAGCATTACAAGTCAGTATAACATTACAACACATGTAATGACATTTCCATCATCCAATCCCTAGAACCGTTACATGTTGCATAAGATTTGTGTGGAAAAGGATAGTCTCACATCTGAAGTGCCAAGGGCAGTCGGGGACGTTAGAACTATTTAGGACAAGTGGAAGGCCCTGTTTTTTTCCTTGTTTTTTTGGGCATCTGTTTCCTAATTTTATTATCTGGATGGCCCCATTCCCTAGACCAATTATAAGAAAGCAATGCTTGATGGGCCCTAAAAAGCTAAGTACAACAAAATAAATGTATTTATTTTAAATAAAAGATATATTTAAATATATTGTGTGGGGGGTGATGCTAGTGTATTTCGTGGTTTTCAGACGAGGACATCCAAGTTTTTATCACTTAAATTAAGTTGCAGGCACTCTCAAATAACTGCTATATTAATGAATATAACAAGGAAAATACCAAAAGAGGTGAATGATGTGTGTGCGCCAATAGATCCCCAATAAATCAATAAATATACTGTGAAACGCTGCCCCCAACAGCACTCTCCACTATGCTTCAAAGTTCCAAACAAAAATACACTATTATTATATTAATTATTATTATTAATGGTGTTTATTGATTTATATAACACCATCAGATTCCACAGCACTATCACTGTTATGTTAGTTATAAATGATGATCTGTATATATAGTGGTACCATTCTTGCTTAAGAAAGTCACAACATGCCCTTCTTTATTGCTTACGCAATTAGTATTTTATACTATAGAGGGATAAATTACTGGCAGCCCCAGATATTCAAGTGGATATGTTGCATCATTAGTCTCCCAGTGTATTTACTACTGCTACTATGGGAGTAACGAAGCTGAAGACTGGCCCTGATTCCAGGTTAGTGCAAAAGGCTACAAAAGCTAAAAAAAATCTGTAGATCTAGCTAGCCCTTTTAGCCTTCACTTCTATACAGTGACCATAAAGGTAAAATCTACAAATTTGGCCACTGTGTAGAGTGTGCGTTCCACAGTGTCACAGCATGCTGTGTGTTGTGTCAGACAATAGAAAGTACAGTGGGCACACTTGCTGCCAATTACTGTATCTATAAAGTGTCATATTTACCGGCATTGGATTTATGAATAAATTAAGAACTTAATATGTTAAAAGGATTTAGCGCTAAAAAAAGGAAAAATGTGTATTTGCTGCAAACTCAACTTAAACTGTTTTCCTTCAAAACACTTAACATACCAAAAAATGTTGATAAATTAATTACCTACTACCTAATAACTACTACACGTGTTTACATTGCTGGAGTACATCAGAAGAGCTTGCAGTCTAGATAATAAAGTTAACATACATTGTAACTGCTCTCTATTTTTTTTTTATTTTTTATTTCTGCACTAATTTGATGACCGTAACATGATAAGGAAAATGCTGACAGCTAATTTATCTGAGTATTAATCAACCCTCCTCCCTAAATAATTCTAATTGAAGAGTTAATGACTATCCCAGAATGCATCTTTTAGACTATAGTGACTGCCTCAGGCTATACCTATATATCTCAGTCTAGTGTAATGAAGCATGAAGCTGGCAAGTGATGGGAAGCCCTGCATAGTCAGAGACTGATAGGTATTTCATTTTCTTAAATCCCAAGAGCCCTCACACATTTCAGGGTCATGTAGTATTTATTTTAGGCCCTCACATGTCTCATCTGAATTTCACACTGGATTCAATGAATATAATGCTTTGCATTAAAAACTCTCCAGGCACCTTCAAATGTACCTTGATGCACAGGGATACTGCCTTCTTCTAATATATATATATATATATATATATATATATATATATATATACACATCCCAACATTTTAAAATGTGAAAGAGGGACACTTTTTTTTTTTTACAAGCAATTGCACTTTACAATGTTGCGCTTTACACACACACATAAACACATACACTGCCCTTACACACACATACACTGCCCTTACACACATACATGTACACTGCCCTTACACACACACATATACACTGCCCTTACACACACATACACATACACTGCTCTAACACACCACACCCTCTTTTTAATATGAAAGAGGCAGAGTAATGTTTCGGCGAGAAAAGAATAGATAAGCATTACAAGTCAGTACAACATTACACATATACATGTACACTGCCCTTACACACACACACACATACATGTGCACTGCCCTTACACACACACATACATGCACATTGCCCTTACACACACACACACACACACATACATGTACACTGCCCTTACACACACACATGTACACTGCCCTTACATACACACATATACACTGCCCTTACACACACATACACATACACTGCTCTAACACACCACACCCTCTTTTTAATATGAAAGAGGCAGAGTAATGTTTCGGCGAGAAAAGAATAGATAAGCATTACAAGTCAGTACAACATTACACATATACATGTACACTGCCCTTACACACACACACACATACATGTATTTTTGCTAGGCTGTGGCTGAGGAAAAGATCTTAATGGTAGAAGGAGGAATCTGACATTATTCTCAGGTTTCAAGTGGGTCAATTTGCTCCTTATTGAGCCACTCTGAAGCAAGCGACAGACGTTCTGGGGAACATAAACTTTCAGATGAGTGAGTATATGCAGAAAGAAATTATGAAGAAATGTTCTTAATTGCAAATCAAGCTACAGTATTGGGTCCATTATGTAAGTATCTATGACTATCATCAAACCCAGCTGCCCTCTATCAGAATAATGAGCAATTGTACAGAGAACAGGTATGAAGCCTTTGCAGAACAGTAGAGGTAGCACTACCCTAACCTAAAAGCTCACACACAGGTATAATTAAAAATAGGATCCTTGAGTTCTGTGGGAGAAGAACAATGCTTGGGATCCATTCGGGATATTCTGTGCTGTACAATGCACTGATTCAGTAATTTATAAGTTCAACAGAGGATAGTGATATTTGAGTAGTTTGTAGTTATATTCTAAATTATTGGGATATTGTTATCATCTAAATTGTCATTCACCATTCACTAAGTGTTAGTTCCTCCATGTTATATAGAGTCAATATATTTTCTTTATATAAAAGTGGTGGGACTTGTAAGCTTGCAAGAACAGGACCCTCTTCTTTTGTACCAGTTTGTGGTTGTTTATGATTTGAATTTATTTTACTAACTCTGTTGTAACAGTGCTATGCTAGCACTATAAATAAATGTAATGTAATGTTCAGAGCCGGATGGTGGATTTAAAAGACAATCATCAATCTCTCATTTCTACAGAGGCTCAGGATCTACCTGACAAGCTCTTGCTGGAGGTAACCATCACTTTCTCGCTATCAATCTCTCTATGTATGTGTATTTATAAAAGACAACACCTATATAGCCAGAGATAATCTGTATACAGAAGGAGGGCACACCAGCATATACAGTACATATATGTATCTGGAAAATGGAAAATCGGAAAGCCAATGGAAATGCTTTCTGTGCATGTACGTGGGAGGGGGGCTTGTTAAACTCCCTGGAACTTTTAAGTGATGCAGCACTGGAGCTGGCTGGCAATAAGTATTCTGCACATGCACATCGGCAAGGAGAATATGCTACAAAGCTAAGGGGCTTGGGAATGGGGAAAGTGCCATGTGCATAAGGGGCTCTGCTGAAGATGGTATCTGATGGCTGGATGCCTTTAATATGGCTGGATGCCTTAAATATGGCTGGATGCCTTAACTACTGTTGTCTTCTTGTTGTCACATATTGTAACAGCACAACATTTCTTGTATCTTAAAACCCCCTTGCCCTGTTTTCAATCATATATTTTAATTTGCAATTGTCTGAACTTTAAATGATTATGCTCCTTATATGAGCTACATTTTCAATATTTTATAATCTTGTATTCATACTGATTATGCTTGCCTCCCATCAAAAGTACAAAACAGTTTAGCTTCTAAATTGATCTACATTTGGTTAGAGCTTTAGATTTTTAACAAAGTTGCACAGAGAATAACTCATTTGGTCTCTTTATAGAAACTGAAACCCAGGATCCTAATTTTTAATGGATAACATGATGAAGCAGCATTAATTGACAAATGCATAATGTTAAATTATGTACAGACTGACAGATAAGCTGCACAGTACATAAGGCTCAGTGTTAGAACATCTGCTGAGTCCTAGTACAATAAAATGACATGCCTGTGGGATTAGACGTTTCACAATAACCAAAATGTGGCTCACTATATTGTGGATTATGTTTTATGAATATTCTGAATACCATTGCGTGACATAAATACTGAAGTTTGGGTCTGACAGGTGTATACCATTCAACCATGGCACAAAAAAACGATTATAAAATCCTTGTCACATCTGTGGCAATAAAATTGCATTATGGCTTTGAGCAGTTTAAAGTTACAAATAAGCAATTCTGGAGACTGGGGCATTTTTCAGTTTGGAAAATTTACACTTTAATAATTAACTATTACAAGTGAGAATATTGTATTTCACCGTTAGTTTGATTGACTGATCCTAATCTAGAAGAATGTTAGTTCTTATATAGTGTGGTAGAACACCATTACTAAAAATCATCTTCGCAATAGAATACAATTATACAAAGTTAAGAAAATACCATTGAATTGGTCTACCCAGAACCAGATTCACACCTTGGGTAAATGGTGTATTCTGGCCTAGGGCATCGGGTCCAGACGGGGTGTCAGCCATAAAACAGGAAGCCTATTGCCATCTTGGACGATCAGTCTCCCTGTAGCACCAAAAGTTAGAAGGCCTGTTGAATGAAAGGTCACTGATCTCCTCAGCCAACACACTAACACTGTGGAGGCATAGGCCTCCATAGTTCACTTCCGCCCTGCTCCCTGAGGGCCGGAATAGGATGTCATATAGGGAACTGCCTAGTGGGACATCTGGCACTGTTTACATCTAAAAATAATAAACTTTCAGATTAATAAAAAAACATAAATAAAAGGAAAAAACATCAAAATATTGTACTTTGGTTTTCTATTTTTTTTCTAAAACTGTTTTACTGTTTTACAAGGTGATTTAATCGTTTTACAGCTGCTTCTGAAATTGGGCAGGAGGGGATTATATGTGTCCATTTCATATGCCTTTCATAAACAGGATCCAGTTTTTCTATACCATATTGATTATTGTAAAGTAGTTATATGTGACATTTACTATTTGAGTGGGTTTATTTTTGCAACCTGTGACATTGAAATGTTATGTTTTTAAATTATATATTGTGCAAAGTCTCTTGGTTTTTCTCCATAATGGACCACGTCTTTATAAAATATAGAAGACCTTTTTTACCTTCTAGGGTTTAAAATATAACGCCAAAGTGGTGTTCTCTCTGGCAAGCAATCTGAATATTTTGTGCAGATTGTAATTGTGAGCTTCTAAGAGGTGACAGACAAGCAGCAGGATACCTTGAACATGTGTGCCGCAGTATGTCTGAAGACGTAAGCTCGTAAGGACTATGTCACTCGGGTGACCTACTTATGCTGTCAATTAAAAGTGACAGTAATGTTCCATATGAACTGGTCTATGGCACCTTCTTTCCTATGAAGCAATTTAACCGTGTATTCAGACTGCTTTTAATCACAGCTTAGCTGTTAGATAATTAATCACCAACTCACCAATAGTGACACTAAAGATCAAGTAACATGGTACAACTGATTATTACTTTTTAGAATTGAAGCTCCAACCTCTCTACACCACAATTGAGGATAATTGAGTATAATGAATGCATTTTACAACAGGCCTACTCAGAGTGTGTCTGTGGGACGGCATAGAAGGGGACATTCCTCTATTTGTTTAATTAATATTCCTAGTTTTCTAGGTGATCATTGTCCTGAGTTCCTGTGTAGGAAAAAAGAGGGTCCCTGTATCGTGGGCCTGGGTACACTAATGTCAGTGAAGGGGCTAGTGCTTAAGGGCAAGGTACAGTTGGCATTTTTAACTTGGGGGGGTCCAGCTCACAAACCAGTAGGACAATGACCCCAAATATATTTGTACATTAACAACATTTATCTAAACAAACTCATGAAAACCACAGAAAAGATGGAGCCATTATGTAATAGTTGCCTGAATTGTTTCTTACTCTAGACCCCCTGATGGATAAATGTGGATTTGGAAGTTAAAAAAAACAAAAAAATCCTTAAATCAGGTTTGCTCGGGAGAGAAATTGCCTACCACTATAGCTGACACAGCTTTGTTGAGACAGGACCAGGTAAGAGTTTATTCCATCCCAAATATTAACTTCAAAGGGGTATCTTTGTCTCAAGTAATTCTCGTAAGGGAAACAGATATAGCTGTATTGGTTCAAGAAAAGATGGACTCTTTACCCAAGGTTGATATCTTTTATTGGTCTACCAAAGAAACCATATCCATATCCATTTTTAGGACCTCAGAGGCAACAACAACAACAACAACAACAAGTATTTATATAGTGCTTTTCTCCCGGTGGGACTCAAAGCATTGGAAAAGTAAAATCAACCCTGGCACTTTAACACCAGCAGCCAATAGATCATAGGTGCCTTACGCTACACGTGTATAGTGTGCCGTGTAATGGTGGTTACACGCAGAAACAGTGAAGAGTAAGTAGGAGGCCAGTTGAGCTTTTGCAGTCTGTGCCTGCTCAGATGGCTCTTCCAGCTGAAAAGTAGACTTCTGACGTCCTGAAAACTAATGTGAATCTTTCTCTAAGTCGGTCCAATAAAGAAATCATCTAATCACCAAAAAAAGTGGCCAGCAAGCAGAAGTTAAAAAAAAGCAGACACTAGGGTGCCTACTAAGTTGGCTACAGCAATCCGCTAATAAAAATAGCACTGTGAAAATATTAACCATTTTAGATGTATTTACAAAAGGAAAAATGTTGTTCCAAAAAGGGTATTTTAGGTATATATTATTATATGTACTTGTTCATTATGTAGGGATTTTGCAATACTTAACACATTTATTTACTTAATGCTCGCCTTATCTGTACAGTTGGAAAACCCAATTAGAATTTGCTCCCAGTTTATCAGTCTGTAACACTCACACAACGAAATATTCATTAGAGACCAACTGTGAGCAGTGATAAAACCACAGACAGCTGAATTATAGAGTCAGTGTCAGTAGCCTCACAATAATTTTACATTTGCATCATAAAGAAGAAGCAATCAGACATCTACGATATAATTTAAGGCTTACTGGAGCTCTACCCAGAGGACTCGGTCTCTTTTAGAAAGTTAACATCTTTTCGCATTGATGACAAAAGCCATTACAAACCGTATAATTCCTCGTACCCCCAGCTGCATGCAAATTTTATCCTAAGTAAAAACAATTGTTAGAAAGTCTCCAAATATCTTAAATATATATATATCGAGATGTATGTAACATCAATGAAAAATTATTTGATACGTTTTGTTGGACATTTGGAACACTTTCAGTACTAGAGCTATAATTAACATTTTTCTTTTTGGCATATGGAATATTGATTGATTTATATAGCACTATCATATTCCACAGCATTGGGTAAACATAACAAGTAGGAGATCACATAACAATTGCTTATGAAAACATAAGGTGAGGAGGGCCCTGCTCAAAAGAGCTTACAGTCTAGAAGGGGTAAGGAGTATATTATACAAGAGGTAAAAGTGCCAATTGTAGACAAAATCTATTACTGTGAGTGAACGTAAAATGTCATTGGGATAGCAATATTGTGTAATATGACATTTGAGGCTTTTTTAACCCGTTCATTAAAAGTGCATATGATGGCTGGAGTGTCCATGCATGGGTGTCCTCTATTCTGTTCATATGCTACCAATTTACAAGGGCTGGAAGGCAAGCAGTGTGTGAACTTAGGATTCATGAATGTGTGACTGCTTCACCCCAGTCAAAGACACTCCATCACGCCTTTATGGACTATCTGCTGTTGCCAGGTCATAATGTCCATCTGGCACACTAGGCAAATGCCTGGTGGGCTGGTGGCCGATAGTGCTGTATGCGTGATAGTTGATATGCCACTCCAACAGTGTGCAGCTACTAGAAAAATACACAAGGCCTCACACTGGGTAAGAATAAAAAGCAGCGTGCGGCCACTGGCCTTAAAGGGCCAGGGTCACCTACTTATTTCCAGTCTAGTCCTGGCTATTACTAACTCACTAGGGCATTGATGAATTCCATTCAAAAGCAGAATTCCACGAAACTAATGAAAGATTAGGCTGTAAGCTCGTTTGAGCGGAGCCCTTCCTACCTTCTGTTTCTGTAAATCAAATTGTTATGTTCTGTTTATGAATTGTATAGCAGAGCATAAAATGATGACGCTATAGAACATAATATTAAAAGCACGACAAGGAGAAAATGTTGAGGCAAACAGATAGCATTTCCTTTTTAGGGGATACCAAAAGCCTCTGATGCCACATGTAGATTTCTATCCGTATGGAAAATGGAGTGACACCATGACACATGAAACCCACATTACATTGGTAATGATATCACAGTATACTTTATTATGGAATGCCCCATATTTTCCCTTTTTCTCGTGAGTTGCTAGCAGTCCAAAATTAGGACACTGGCCTCAACAGCTGAGGCACATGCGCTCTGAAACACCTCTGGTCAATTTGGGATTGCTGGCATTTTACGTGGCTAAGGTGCTACAGTTTCATAATTGTTTTATTCTTTTTGCAAATTGCAAACTTTGGATCTTGATTTTTCCACTCATAACATGCACAAAAGGGTTAAGTGTTGCGAGAAACTCTGAAATGGTCTGAATTTTAGGGAATAGTATCATTTTGGAGAAGCCTTGTTGTGCATTATAAACCATATACCTTCTCAATATTCAACGGAAAAGTGTTATACCTTTTGTAATGTTTCATACTGTTAATAAAAACATATTTCTTCCTAAGTGTCCTTTATTTATCATGGGAAAAGAAAATATTTAATAAATGAGACAGCATTTGCTTCCCTCATTTGTATTTTATTCTCACATTTTAAAGCCAGTTTGGGAATAAATACAAGATTTTAGATGTTGATCACCAGCCTCTAATGTCAGATTATATACTATTTTGAAATATTTGAGTTTAATAAAACTTGACAATTTATGTCCATTGCTCTTTAAAAGGGAAGCAGCAAGCGACAGAATAATGTGTACTTTTATGGCAAGAAATGTGTATTTACATAATTATCTTAGTGTGTACCTAATTAGTACAATGTTTACGTTAATTATTAAGTTCCATAAAGAGCTTTGTGTTATGTTTAATATCTGAGAGATAATTTCTCCATAGGGAACTAATACATCCGCTACAAACATTTACATATATAGGGAAGAAAAAAAGGGGTGTCTCACATGGAAGGCAAAGTAATACAGCTTGCAAGAACTTGGAGGTCCTGCTTGGTATTTTCATTGAAAAAGGGGTGAATTAATAAATATGAGTTCTGGAATAGTAATAACGTATAACAGCTCCATCCATTTATTAAAGGAAAGTAGCTACTTTAATACATTTCAAATAGCAGTAAATCCAAAATACTGTATGTGTGTGTGTGAATGATATATGGGCTACATTGGTCATCAGCTTAAAAGTAAAAAGAACAAATGCTGTTTTTCTGGTGGTGTTGTACTAGGTAGACCTACTGTTTATCATGCAGGATAAGAAATATTTATATTAGAGCATATGGTATACTGTAAATGTGCATTATGGGAACCAATGTAACATAGTAACATAGTAACATAGTTCATAAGGTTGAAAAAAGACCAAAGTCCATCAAGTTCAACCTATATACATATTGTGTCCCTACCGTGTTGATCCAGAGGAAGGCAAAAAACCCTTATGAAGCAGATGCCAATTGCCCCATACCAGGGGGAAAATTCCTTCCCGACTCCAAATATGGCAATCAGAATAAATCCCTGGATCAACGTTCTGTCCCTATTAATCTACTATCCATAACTTGTGATATTATTGCTTTCAAGAAACACGTCCAGGCTCCTTTTAAACTCTTTTATTGAGTTTACCATTACCACTTCTTCTGGCAGAGAGTTCCATAGTCTCACCGCTCTTACTGTAAAGAACCCCCGTCTGTGCTGGTGTAGAAACCTTCTTTCCTCCAGCCGTAGAGGATGTCCCCTTGTTATAGATACAGTCCTGGGTATAAATAGGTCCTGGGAGTGATCTCTGTACTGCCCCCTTATATATTTATACATAGTTATTAAGTCCCCCCTAAGCCGTCTTTTCTCCAAACTAAATAACCCTAATTCTGATAATCTTTCTGGGTACTGCAGTCCTTCCATTCCCCTTATTACTCTGGTTGCCCGTCTTTGAACCCTCTCCAGTTCCACTATATCTTTCTTGTACACTGGTGCCCAGTACTGTACACAGTATTCCATGTGTGGTCTGACTAGTGACTTGTACAATGGTAGAATTATTTCCTTGTCATGGGCATCCATGCCCCTTTTGATGCACCCCATGATTTTATTTGCCTTAGCAGCAGCTGCCCGACACTGGTCGCTACAGGTAAATTTACTGTTAACCAAGACTCCTAAGTCCTTTTCCATGTCAGTCGTCCCCAGTGTTTTCCCATTTAATACATATTCCCAGCCTGGATTTTTCTTCCCCATGTGCATAACCTTACATTTATCCGTGTTGAACCTCATCTGCCACATCCCAGCCCAAGCCTCCAACCTATGCAGATCCATTTGTAATCGTGCACTGTCCTCTATTGTGTTAACCACGCTACAGAGCTTAGTATCGTCTGCAAAGATTGATACTTTACTATACAATCCCTCTACAAGGTCATTAATAAATATATTAAAAAGAATAGGACCCAAAACTGACCCCTGTGGTACCCCACTAGTAACAGTCACCCACTCAGAGTATGTACCATTAATAACCACCCTCTGTTTCCTATCACTGAGCCAGTTACTTACCCACATACACACATTCTCCCCCAGCCCAAGCATTCTCATTTTATGTACCAGCCTTTTATGTGGCACCGTATCAAATGCTTTGGAAAAATCAAGATATACGACATCCAGCGATTCTCCCCGATCCAGTCTTGAGCTCACCTCCTCATAAAAGCTGATCAGGTTAGTTTGACAGGACCGATCCCTTGTAAACCCATGCTGATATGGAGTCATACATTTATTTTCATTGAGATTCTCCAAAATAGCATCTCTTAGGAAACCCTCAAACAGTTTACATACAACAGAAGTTAAACTAACAGGCCTATAATTCCCCGGGTCACTTTTTGTCCCCTTTTTGAATATTGGCACAACATTTGCAATGCGCCAGTCCTGGGGAACAGACCCGGTCACTATAGAGTCCTTGAATATTAGAAATAGGGGTCTGTCTATTACATTACTTAACTCCCTTAGAACGCGGGGGTGAATGCCATCTGGACCTGGTGATTTGTCTATTTTGATTTTTTTTAGGCGGCACTGCACTTCTTCCTGGGTTAGACAGGGGACATGTACTGGGGCATTTATCTCATCCTGCTGTATATTACCTGGCATTTCATTTTCCTCTGTGAATACAGCAGAGAAGAATATATTTAATAGATTCGCTTTTTCCTGATCCCCGTCTATAACGTCTCCCTCATTACTTTTTAAGGGGCCGACGCTTTCATTTTTAACCTTTTTACTATTTATATAGTTAAAGAACATTTTGGGGTTTGTTTTACTCTCTTTGGCAATGAGTCTTTCTGTCGCCACTTTTGCTGCTTTTATCTGATTTTTACATATTTTATTTTTTTCCCGATAGCTTCTTAGTGCTTCCTCACTGCCTTCCTGTTTTAGTAGCTTAAATGCCTTTTTTTTGCCATTTATTGCCACCTTTACATTTTTATTTATCCACATTGGTTTTCTCTTGCTCCTGACACTTTTATTCCCATACGGTATGTACTTTTCACAGTGAGAATTTAAGATATTTTGAAAAATCTCCCATTTAGTATCTGTGCTTTTGTTTTTGAGGACATTTTCCCAATTTACAGTGTTAAGGGCTTCTCTTAGTTGATCAAACTTTGCCTTCCTAAAGTTCATAGTTCTTGTGGCTCCTCTAAGAGTTCCCTTATTGAACGACAAGTTATAATGTATTATATTGTGATCACTATTTCCTAGGTGCCCTCTGACCTGCACATTAGTTACTCTGTCAGGTCTGTTGGTTAATATTAAGTCCAGTAGAGCGCCCCCTCTGGTTGGGTCCTGTACCATTTGGGACAGATAATTATCTTTACTTATAGTCAGAAAGCGGTTTCCTTTATGAGATTCCCAGGTCTCGGTTTCCCAGTTTATGTCGGGATAGTTAAAGTCCCCCATAATAACCACCTCATTGTGATTTGCTGCCTTGTTTATTTGCTTTAATAATTGATCTTCTGTTGCTTCAATTATATTTGGTGGCTTATAGCAAACCCCGATCAGTATTTTATTATTTTTCTTTCCATATATTTCTACCCATAATGACTCCACATCATCATTTCCCTCACATATATTCTCCCGCAGTGTGGCCTTTAGGCTGGACTTTACATAAAGGCAAACTCCTCCCCCTTTTCGTTTTTTTCGATCCTTCCTGAATAGACTATAACCCTGTATGTTAACCGCCCAGTCATAGCTATCATCCAACCATGTCTCTGTTATACCCACTATGTCATAATTTTCTGCAGACATTATTAACTCCAGTTCGCCAGTTTTATTGGTCAGACTTCTGGCATTAGTAAGCATACAATTTAGAGGTGTATGGTTTTTTCTCCTATCAAGCCTATCCCTATTAACTATTCTAACCCCTCCCTCCGCTCCACCCCCAGGTACATTTATATGCCCCAGCTCTCTATCTATACTATCTTCCCCTTCTATATTGTAGTTTCCCTCCCCCCCTTTCCCTAGTTTAAACACTCCTCCACCCTTCTGGCCATCTTCTCCCCGAGTACAGCTGCACCCTCCCCATTGAGGTGCAGCCCGTCCCTACCGTAGAGCCTGTATCCGACAGAGAAGTCGGCCCAGTTCTCCATGAACCCAAACCCCTCCTTCCTACACCAGCTTCTGAGCCACTTGTTTAGCTCCCTAATCTCCCGCTGCCTCTCTGGTGTGGCACGTGGTACAGGTAATATTTCAGAAAATACTACCTTGGAGGTCCTTGCCTTGAGCTTGCTACCTAAGTCCCTGAAATCATTTTTAAGGACACTCCGCCTACCTCTTACTTTGTCAATGGTGCCAATGTGCACCATGACAGCTGGGTCTTCTCCAGCCCCTCCCAGTAATCTGTCAACCCGATCCGCGATGTGCCGAACTCGAGCGCCAGGCAGACAACACACTGTTCGGCGATCCCGGTCTTTGTGACAGATTGCCCTGTCTGTCCCCCTAATAATAGAGTCCCCTACTACCAGCACCTGTCTGGCCTGCCCTGTGCTCGTCCTTCCCTCCTTACTGGAGCAGACACCGCTCTGGAGGTCAGAGGCAGTGACTTGCTGCAGTATTGCTAACTCTGAACTAACATCCCCCTCATCTGCCAACCGGGCAGACTTGTTGGGGTGTGCTAGATCAGGACTAGCCTCCCTGGCGCTTTTCCCCCTACCCCGCCTTCTAACTGTAACCCAGCTAGCTGCCTGACTGTCCTGTACCTCCATCCCGCTATCCTCCCCCACCTCTACCCGCGAGAGAGCTTGCTCAGTGAGCAGCAGACTCCTCTCCAAGTTGTCAATAGATCTCAGTGTTGCCAGTTGCTCCTCTAGACTCAGGATTTGTGCTTCCAAATGAGCAACCTGCACACATCTCGCACAGCAATATGCACCCTCGAAGCGCTGATCAAGGATTGCATACATTGAGCAAGATGTACACCTGACCGCATTGTCAAACATGGAGGACATCTTGGCAATGGGGATAGGTCAAATAACTAGCAAAAACAGACAGTAAGGTGCAAAATATATATAAATATATATGGAATAACAAGGATGTATACTTTCCCCTCCTTTTTGCTTTTTAACTCCTTCTTTGCTTGTAACTCCTCACTTAGAGATGTCACTTAGGAGATTCGCCCCAGCTCAGGATTCGCTTGTGTGTCCAAGCTAAATGCAACTGCACATGAAAGGGGCTGGGTTTGAACACTAATTCCGCATTTTGTAGTGAAATTGCTCAGATACACAGATTAGGTTGCCAGAAGTTGCCTCCTGCCTCTTGGCAGACAGTATGATGCTCATGTGCCAATGAGGCTGCAAGGTTTTTAATTTGTATTTCTTTGCCAATGCATACTCCCAGGGCCGGCGCCACCTATAGGCAAAGCAGGCACCCGCCTAGGGCGCCTACTTGGAGGGGGGCGCCGGCAGCCACGCAGCCTGCAGCCACGGACCGCCGGCCGCGGTCATTCATTAGAAGCGCAGCCGTGGGGAGGGGCTTGTGGGGGTGGAGACAGCCCTGCAAACTCCCTAAAATAGCAGAATACAGGACTAAAGCAAATGATGCCTATATCACTTTGGCCTTACTTCCCCTTACCGAGTTAACCAACACCTTCTTGGACTCCAAATACAAACAGGGTTTGTCACTTGCCTTGTTGTTTAAGCATTATTGCTCGCTCCCAAAGGAGTCAACGCTTAGATAAATTTGCTCCAAACACAGGCAGATAAATCCTTTCATCCCGTACCTTTGCCCGTTCCCTTAAGCGTTGCTTATTCCATCTGGTTTCCCTTTATAAGCTGTCTGAGTCAGTAGTACTTTGCCTGTTCTATTGGCCAGTTATCTGAGTGTAGTGTGGGTGACCTTGGCTAGGATCTTGATAAACATCTTGGCCAAATGAAATGAAACGCTAGCTCAAACCATATGTAACCAGATGATGGGTAGCAGTCTCTCCAAAGTTGCTCAAGCTCGAAATGCAGAGTCCCCACTCCAACTACAAAGCGAAATAATAACCAAGCACTGGAACTTCTTCGAAAAAGAGATGGTCAAACAAAATATCATTAAAATCATGCAATAGTTACTTTGTTAGGGTCTGTAGTCCCGTAGTAAAAATGTATATTTTTTTCGCACCAGAAGGTGCTTTATCAAAAACTGGCTTCCCTATAGCGATCACTCATAAAGTATATTTACCAATACAAAAACCAGGTTGGCCGCACAAACCCAAGGACCCAACCTGAAGAGGACTTGCCTTAAACCCATTCACTAGTTTGCCATCTCATTAAAATATGTGGAACCCGCAAACCCGTATCTTCTGCAAGAAATAAAGAGACCTGGGGACTTTAAAATAGAAGCATGTCAAAAAGGTTTATGGATGAGGAGCAGATTTGACATCATATGATATAGTGAAAAATAATGTTAGTTATAAAACATTATGTCTGGGGAGTGAGAAACATGTGGTTTAAATGCAACCTTCTATGAATTATTACTTGAAATGGCTGGATTTATCCCAGCCTCTTCATTGTACATCAAGTGAAAGCATGATATTCTGTGCACATGCAGACTTTGTTGTTCTACTAATCTCCAGTTTCTATGCCTTGTATACTCCCATTATGTGCAATATATATGTATCTGCTATGTTACTAACTTTCACAGAAGCAGAAATTTTTGGATCTTGTCATGGAAACTTTTTGTTTTGTTTATGCGTCGTAAGTCTGTTATATACAATTCTACAGATGGCTGCATCGATTGGTTATGGCAGTTCTACCGATTTGTTACCAGTTTTCAGATAATAAATTAATTTTCTGTGTTTGTTTAAGCCCATTGTAAGACATAGTCATGACTCATTGGATACGTTCTACATTATGAACAGTTATTAAATATGTGTGCATACCCATTCTAGTTTTGTCATACCCATTCAATGTAAGGGATGCATAACTTGTTTGTGCTATGAAAAAAAAATAGTAATAAAAATAATTTAAATTGGTGTTTCTTATGTAATTAAGGTCTACGTTTTAGCAATGGTTTTACAGGTCCATAGTGGTTCCACATATCAGAAATGAATGAAATGTATTGAATGATTGATGCATGGTGCTGAATTTTGTTTTAGTAAAAAAAAATACCATATGATTGATCTTGACCTGTTATTATTAGTAATGCACTAATTAGGTATTTATTTCTACATGTAATTAACATTAGATATAGTATATTAGTAATTTATTTAATTGTGTTGTACGTTTTGACTGTACATATTCTTATGGCTGTAATAGAAAATTATGTGACAGTCCTACATTGTGATTTCTCTATTAATTAATATGAATTATAGTACAAAATCACGATTGTGGTAATTTATGTTAACAATGAAAAAAAAGAGCTAGGGATGGTTATGATAAAAAAAAAGAATTAGTCAACTTGACTGATGATTAAAATGTGACGTTGATTATGATTTGACAGCACATTTTTGTAAGAATGATGGTGTGTATGAGTATAAAGCCAGTATATTCAAGGCAATTGTAAATTAAGCATGATCTATATTGTCTGTACCATCAGAGATATCTGTTGATCATCAAGCAATCAGTAACCAAGTCTCTGATGCTGTAAATAAAAAAAAAAAAAAGACTGGTGTGCATAAGATATGGAAAAATATGGTTGAGTATCAATATAAGAAGGATTTATATCATCATTATGCCATAATGACCAAAGTTTTTCATTTGGTTTTGGAAATTTGTGGTAAATTCGGCGTTTCGTACGAAGCCATGCAAATGAGGCCAGACCCCCCCTCACGCAAAAAGCTCAGAGTTTTCATCCGAAATACGTGGGCCTACATTCACTCACTCTCTTACTCTCTCACACTCTCATTTCATTCACTCTCTCTTACGCTTCCTCATCTTCTTCTTCATATTCTATCTTTTCTAGCTACAGACAAAGATAGGATATTGAAGAGGGAAGATAAAAGATGGAAGTTGAAGTGGTTGGCAGAAGTGGAAGCAGGTGGGCACGGAAGGTAGGGAAACATTTAGAGAATGAGAGAGTGAGTAAGAGTGAATGTGGGCGCTATACAACAAATTTTGTTCCCGAAATTAAAAATTGTAAATTATTTTTTGAAAGGGTCAAATGGTTTTAGGATCTTACAAAAAGTTGTTTCAAGTTGAGCCTGGATAAATATCCTGATTTTTTTTCATTATTCAAATTTTTATTTCAGGCAGAAAATAGGTCTTAACAAATATGTATAACTTGTCCCTATGTCATGTTCACATTAATTCATTTCATTAGTTGAGTAAATATGTGCAATATTTTTTTCCGGAAAACTGTAAATCTTAGGTAGTGTAACAAAAATAACTTGAATATGTATCCTGGTTAGAATGGACCAGTGTGGTTGCTCAAGTCATTTTAGTAAAATTGAGTTGCTTTTCAATCTGGAATTATGTTGTCTAAAATTCATCATGTGAACATGGTATTTACTCTTAATGTCTTCTTCCAAATTGTTTTATTGCAGTTTATTATTAGAATTTTGTTAAATTGCAATGGTGTTAAAACTAGTGATTATACATATTCTAATGTCACGCTGCATGTAATGCTTCAAGTCTTATTCACTTATGACTTATTTTATTTTTCGATTATTTTGGGTTTTTTTGCATTTAATTGAAATAACTGTATAATCTGTTAATATAATATTTTGAAATATTGTCAATAAATTGTGGGCACACTATAATCATGTTTTTGTATTGTATTTGTAGAGTTTAATAAAAAGACAATATATCATCCGTAATATCCATAGATTCCATAATATCCCTCTACATTACTATATTAAAATAATGATATATAAAGCAGTGCATACAAATTAAATAAATCTAAATAATTCTACCAATGAGAATGCAGAGGGTAGTTATTTTTCCAGATAGGATAATAAAATGAAGAATCATGTAGACATGTTGATCAGCATTCCATGGTGGTGTAATTGTTTTATATTCTATGCAATCAGATATATTACTCTGTGTAACTAATATTGGTACCCCAAATGGATATATCCGTTGGCTTCCTCCGCTACTCTGACTACTGAACCTCATGCTTGTTTTCAGCCATGCTACCATCTTCTCCTCAAGAAACATCAGCAAAGCCTAGATGCTTGAGGGCAAAATCATGAACTCAGTTTAATGGGAAACACACCGGTATTTAAACAGTACAAGGGGTAATTTGCATATAATAGTCACAGCAAAACACACATGGTTCTCAATCTGGCCCTCCTTAGCACATTGCTCAGTATTTGCACTCAGCCCTGTAGGGGTCGCTATTGTAGTCTGTGGGGAAGATGGTTAACACCGGCGGTTCCCTAACTTCTGGCCAAAACAGGCTAGATATCAGATCTTGGTGCAAAAACTGGCCACAGAGGTCTCTGTCCTGTAAATCCTGACCCGATGGAGAGTAACACACCATACATAACCCCCTCCCCCAAAAATGCAGGTACCCCAAATCTATTTCCAAACTCCATAGCCTTTAGAGCCTCTGGTAACTGGGGAAATGTGGCACTCTGTACCAGGGGAAGAAGTAGTTACAATGGGCCCCCTGTACCCACCTCCCCAAAAACAGAACACTGATGGCACTGGAAAGCTGTTTGGGCACATTGCCAAACTCTAACTTACATCCACAGGCAAACCAAAGATCTGGAAAACCTGTGGTGTGGGTAGGTATATGCAAACCAGTTTAACAACGAACAACTCTTTTTGTCTGTAAATCCACTTTATACATGATAATTTAGAGCTCATGTCTGCTGTGCTATACAGCTTTAAACAAAGCCTGGGACAGAGGTACAGAAGCCAGACTGTTCATACCATGGAAAATGCTGGGTGAGCCAGTAGCTAATGAAAGTCTATGGTGGGACAGACGTCATTAGTCTTACCGCAAAGAATCAACTCAGTGTGGTGTTTGAGTAAGAAAATGCCATGACTGACAACCAGGAAAGCCTCCTGAGGTAACACCTGTTTTTTGTCAATTTCTCATGGTCCATGGGACTTTCCCATTAAACTAGTATTAATGAATTATGTATATTGTAAAGAAAAAAACCTTAATGTTTTAGTCCAAGAGACACTTGACTAAAGGCTCTAGCTGCGAATGATATGCAAGTTTTTGTGTTTCCGGGCCTCTATTTCTCTGAAAATCTGTCTGCTTTATTCTGGTCCCTTGGAGTACTTCCGCAAAAGGGCAAAGATGGCACTGACAGGCTGTTTAGTCACAAATATGGTAAGTTTGAGGGACAAAGATGGCAGTGGTAAGCTGTTTGGGTACATGGCCAAACGTCAACTTACATCCACCAAGCAAGCCCAAAGACTTGTTTTTCCCACATAAATCCTATAGTGTAAGGGATTCTAGATAGGTATATACAAACAGTTTAACAACGAACATCTCTTTTTTGGCTCTCTAGACAGCTTTTAAACAAAGCCTGGGACAGAGGAACAGAAGCCAGAGCACCATTTATGAGAAGCTGTTACTTACTTAATGGGGCCCCAACAGACAGGCCCGGACTGGCCATCTGGCATAGCGGGGTAAACGCTGGGTAGACCAGTGGCTGAGAGTGCTGCATACTTACCCTTGCTGTGTTTTATTCTAGTTCTTCAGTGTGTGTGGCCTATGGCCTCTGTAACAACCTGAGCAAGGAAGTTGGGTACCAGCCTTGCTGCAGGGGATACTAGTGGCTCTGTCTGTACCCCACGATGCATGACTTATGACTGAAAGGTACAAACAGGGGCTGGATAGTACAGGCTGACGGCAGAGTACAGACAGGACCGATAAGTGCAAACAGGACTGGTTTGCACAGACAGGACAAAGCAAAGATAAAGGGCTGCCCCAAGGGAGGACTACGACAAGCCAGGTGGGAAAAACAGACTGGAAACTTACAGACAGGGTAGAAGCTGGATAGTCGTCATCACAAGACAGTTGGCAGAATAAACCACGGACAGGGCGCTTGGCGGTTGCTACCCTGCGGTCAGGCTGGGCAGACTGGAAACTCTTGGGCAGAGCACCTGGCTGGATAGCCCTCGGGGCAGGGCACGTGGCTGTATAGCCGTCAAGCTCTGCAAATAGCAACAGATCAGGGGCTGTGACGTTCCACAATGCAAAAGCAGGGTGGAACTGTGACACATGTACATTATGTCATTTAGAGGCCTCTGGTCTTAAAGTGCCAACAGACATAGAATATGATAAATTCAAACACATTTAATGCTGGGGAAATTATATGATGCATTATGAAGCATATTTCGGTATGCGAGACAGGTAATAATAGAAGCCTTAAGAAGCATCGTGTTTCCTGTGGTCCTTTTATAATGTACAGTTGATATATAATGATACCAGTGGAAGCAATTTTTAAATTTAATTGGACGCATACTGAGAGGCATGACTTATGTTCTTTGTAATAATGTTATATATATTTTGTGGGATATTTAAACTGTGGACAGTTTATACAGAACACGTAAAGCTGACTGCAACAAGCCTCTTTACTGTGCTGTCTAGCAGGGAATCAGAGGCTGGGATATAATTAAATATTCAAAGGCTTATTGGGAACAGAACAATGGAACATACACATTATGCCGTTAGCTGATGCAGATCAAGCATTTCAAATAATGTGTTTTGTCTTCATAAACTGCTGCTGAACCGTGGAAAAAAATTAATTTATAATAAACAAAATCACTACTTCAAAAAAAAGCCCAAAGTAAGGGGTAGAAGAGTATGTCTAAATGACCCTTTTGTAGATGCCATGCTTTCTTTCCTGCACATTGTGACTAATTGACAACTATGTGGTGTTTAGAAGGAAGAATGGATTTGATTTGGCTCTCTTCCCATTACCGCATCGTAGCTGGAGCACAGCCATCTGTCACAGCTGCCTCTCTCTTTAACTGCCATTCTAATTGACAATGAACCCAGAGACCTGTAATAATTGTGTCTGTTCAGTGGCTTCTGCAGGTAATGCCTTCCCTTTAGGATCCATCAAGGCCCATCTGTGCAGTGATAGTGCCTTTCTCCCAGGATGAAGGCTTCGGCAGTAACGATGGGTGGGATCATCTCATTATGGAAGCTGTAAGTAAGCCTAAGGGAAGCCAAGCCCAAAGTGAAATTCTAAACCTTCTAAAGCTGAAGATTTTAATTCTTTTGAAAGTTGAGAAGGAAAAAAAAAATATATGACATATGCTGCTCTTCGGATAGCTTTCAAATATATCAGTCTTAGTTCATCTTAACATATCCATTCCATTCAATTTTTTAATTCGGAATATAATATTAGTGGATGTCTAACTGCTGAGTTAGGAAAGAAAAGGACTTATGTTTCAAAATTCCACATCTTTTTTTTAATAGTCAGCTAAAATGTGTTTCAATTGACCTTTATGTATAGTTTCTAATATTATCTCAGTATAGATGACATAACCAAAAACTGCAGTTTTTGCTTTACGGCAGTGCTGCAAATAACAGAATGCCAAGAAACAGGGATTGCCATAACATCATTCCCTGTTGTTCCTTAAGTCCTAGTTAACACGGTACATGGAGCAGGAGAACGGAGATCTGTATTGGCACACATGGTCCCTTAGACCACCAAGAACATGGTTCGGAGAATGTTCACTACCACTACTAAACCCCTTGGCTTCAACCTCTGTAGTTAAAACAGTGAAGTTTGCTACATGATCAGATCTCAAAAAGTTGGACTATGAGATGGTTCTGTTCCAAATGTAATATAATAGTATGACAGTACACAGTAAGACCATATAATAAAATGTATGTTACATGTTCAGTGTCATGCAAGTCTAGGTTTCTCTAAGTATGTACAAATGTCAAAGTCTAGACAGTGCAGGCGGATTATTAGAGTATGATTAGATTCCTACATCCATCTTCCTCTATAACTCATCTATTCTAACAGCTATTTATATTCACATAATTGTCAAATGCTTACGTTTCCAACGATTAATGAAACCAAATACGCAGTTTCCAGTATCTGAGGTTTAAGAATGCTCGTACCAGATGTGTTTTACTGATCCTTGTTGACAAAATTAAATGATGGTGATGTGGAGTTCTGATAGTACTGTCCTGGGTTTAGGCGCTAGCCTAACATCATCCCCTTTTGCATTAAACGTTTTAATTCAACTAAATATAGCTGTGGTGTATTCTGGCTTAGGCTAACTAGACCTCGGGTGGCAGGTCCAGGGTGCGGTAGTGCCACCCCCCGACCCCCCGACCAGTTGAGCCACTGCTCAACTGACCCATTTACAATATGAAGGCTGACACAGCTTCTCTATACTGCTGTAAAAGTCACTGCTGGCCTTTGAATGTCCCACGCACTGTTATGCATTGTAGATAGGATAATTAGTAGTTGCTGGTAGCCTTCTATAGATAAACTACTATCCGTCTTTTAGGCAGGCAGAGTGAGGTTGGTAGGAACATTCTAATGTTGTAGTTAAATCATTAATCGAATGTTCCAAACAGTCATTCCAGTCTGCCTAATGTTTAACCTCCGTTTCTTACACTTCTCTATTTCACTGATTTCTCCTTAGATTTGTTGCCCTTGTTTTTAAATATTTTCATTAAATGTTAAGTTTTAAGTTGCTGTTATTGTGTTCGGTACATTTATTGGTTATGGTTTTGGATTTAGATTCTTGCTACCAAGAACCGGGTAGTGTGGCATCTTTTGTGTTGCATCTAAGACAGCCTTTATGATAATGGCAAATACTGGTCTGTCTTAAGATCACAGGCCTAAACACGGTTAATCTATGGTTATGTGTCCAGTGGTGTAACAAAAAATGCTGCCCCCCAGCAAGGAGCTCCTCCTTCACACACATACTTACACACAGTAACATATTTAGACACAGACAGTAACGTATACACACTAACTCACATGCATAGTAATATGCTTAATAAATAGAAAAAGGGAAATAGGCACTTCTATTTGAATAAAATGTGCAGCAAAATCACTTGTGCTTTTTCTGATAAAAAAAGTGAAAAAAAGTGTTGTGCATCAATGAATTTGTTGTCATAACTTATCTTCCTTAATATCTGTGTTGTAATTGCAGAGAAAGTATTAAGGCATATTAAAAAACATAAAAACATATGCAATACAAATGTGTGGCTCTGTATGATTTCAATAAATAGATATCCTCCATATTCCAATCAGAATTCCATGTACATTCTCCAGAGTCTTAAAAAACAGGCTCTGGTTTATGCAGCATATGTTTTGTAAATCCCAAACTGTAATGGTATCCCTTGTGGTCCAGGAACACTAATATAAAGAAAATATGGAGGAGAGATCGACATAGCGTAAAACTGTAAAAAGTATACTTTATTTGGCTCCTATATGTGCCAGTTACTTTAAACACATGATAATACACTTTTCATAAAAAAAAAACATTGTTAGTCCCTGCATCAGCCGCAAGGAAGAAATGTTTTCTGTCCTTCTGGAGATCCCCTCTTACAGCTATGAAACTTCTACAGTGGATACGCCAAACTGCTTCCTCAAGTGCACCCACAGTCACATACTAACACACTAAGACACACTAACATACTTTCACACACACTAACATTCACGTTAACATACTCAAAAATACACACTAACAAAGTTAATACACACAGTAACATTCACACACTAATGTACCTATACACACTAACGCACATAATTAAACACACACTAACATACTTAATTAAACACACATGACAAACACCCAAGGAGCTGTTCCCTTGCAGTCCTCACACACTCAGCCACATGGGGCGCAAATACATAAGGGGAAGAACAAAACAAAGATAGTGTAATATAGTATGGAGCAATATGTGGTGTATATAGAGTGAATTCCACTCACAAACAAGGATGATAATCAGGCCTTTTAATGGACATTAATTTCAGCATACACACAGGTGACAGAGTCAATCAATCATAAGTAGAAAATCCTCTTTATTATCTAAAATATAAATGAAACCATGGGCGCAGTATCCACAAAAAGTGACTTAGTGTATTGCACTTACATACAAAAGGCACAACATGTGCAAAAACAAGCCCGAAATCTACAGAGAGTCCCTCTGCTGCAAATGGTGACGTCCTGGTCCAGCCAGCGAAGTCTCGATATGGAGAAGAGTTCCTACGTGTAAAAGGGGCCAAAAACTCAACTTAAAGCCAGCTTCTTCAGGAGACACTAATATACTTAATTAAACACACATCACAAACCCCCAAGGAGGGAAATTGCATCATATGCTGACAATCAGACTCTGCATGCTGAGACTAAGGGAATGCGGCCCTCCAGCCCAGCGGTATACCTTGGTGGGGTTTTGAGGAGCTGTGGTGGTGTTGAGTCAGTCATGCAACCCTTACTTAGATGCATGAATGAACAATTTAATCCAGGGGTAAATTTAAAAAATTGGTAAAGAGTTATGGTGTGAAACTTTAAAAAAAAAAAAATATATTATTGAGCCATTAGGTGTCTAGGAGTTACATGATTATGTACTTTGTACAAGACTAGAGCACTTGGGAAATGATGACCAATTTTCAGAAACCCCAACAGCCCAGGATTTTTATGGTCGACTTACTGTGCAAACCATTTTACCATTTTACCAGACTGGTGAGGTACCATTAAAACACAATGGTGTCCAACAATAAGGTATATGTAATTTAAGGTGAGATGAAACGATTTGGATTATAAAGATCACATGTCACATTTCACTGAAAAGAATGGCTAAATGAGTCATTCATAATGTATAGTCAAACCTGTTACATTACATTCATGAATAAATGCAAAGCAAATACAGTCCCTCTAGGCCCTTCATAATTGGTACATCAGTGGGGTGCAGTCTTGCAACTCTCCACAACTAATGCATTAGTGAATAAGCAATAGTGCCATTTTAACACTCTATATCACTCCAGTAAGCTGCTGTCAGACTTCCTAAAGTCAGAGTTTATGAGTAAGCGCTAAGTTTAGCGTGAAATGTGTTTAGGAATTAGTCCGTCTGGATTTCCTGGCACTTTATGTAATAGATATATTTGATATTCCTTACATTTGGAGAGCGGGATCTGTTTTTTTCCTCATATTGTTCCAGGTTATGACCTTTGGAGAGGCACCATGGGTCCCAGACACCCGTCCCTGGGGGTTTGTTCATGCTGGTGCTCCTGGCTGAGGGACTGGGAAGGTGAGGAGTGTGGTGGTGAGCAGCCACATTTGCTCTGCAGGAGATGTGTTTGGTGACAAACATCTCCTTACACATGATATAACACCAATCAGCTCCAGTGGTGGCCAGGGGTCTAATTAAATACCTATGTGCATGTATGGAAAGTGTTCCCATTGATTTCAATGGGATCACTTTCTTGCCATTGATTGGCTGCTTCAACGTTGCGAAACATTGGACTACAAGGGACACAGGCTCTCCCTTGGGTAAATATTATTATTATTTTTTTGTAGGTTAAATAAATGTATATAAAAGTACTTACAAAGTACGTTCAGATACACTCCATGTTTGGGGGGAGTGCCCCTTTAACACATGGATCTATAAATTAGCACATCAATATTACACTAAGTTATGCATTGCATACTATCAAAATTAAATGGATATATTTTTAGCCATTAGAAAATCTTAATGGACAATAAACTGTCAGGATTCTTTCACCTGAGGTTTGGCTCAAAGCCCAGATGTCCGTGAGAGATTAGTTTTAATTGACTGAGGATTTGAACCGATCCTTAGGTTAAAAGATTTCTTTTTGAAATTGGGAATGGAAATTAAATTTGCTTGAATGATTAAAGAATCGGTTGGAATTACTGTTTAAAAATGACTTTGTGTAATGTATTTGATGTTACATAGCCTTATTAAAACTGTGCAAGAAAAGTGTATCATATCTTGTGCTGCAAACCACATATTTATAATTAAATACCTAAGCAAATGACAGATGTCTATCCTGTTGGAAGTTGCTTATTAATTTGATTTATGTTAATAGAAATAGACAATTGTCCTCTTTCATCCACCTTAGATATGGCCTCATTCATGACATTCCTCAAACACACGAGGAACGTTGTTAGAACTTCATTCATCAAGACCAGCAATCAGGAAAGGAGATCATCCCATAGTCATATAACCCAGGCTAAAGATCTTATTAATATGCCTTAAAAAACAATTATCTTATTATATTACTATATATTATGTAGTCTGCCAGTGATATACCGTATTGGCTCGAATATAGGCCGCACTTTTTTCCCCCACTTTAAGTCTTCAAAGTGGGGGTGCGGCCTATATTCGAGGTCTAGCGCCCGACGCCCGGGACATGTAGTCCCGGGCGCCGGGCAGGCAGCGGGTTTAGGATACAGATTCCCCGCAGCGGTGCAGGGGACCTGCATCCTACTCTCTGATACGCTCAGACAGCCTCCCCTGCCAGCACTTTCCACGGGGGGAGGGGGGTGCCGGCACGGGAGGTTGTCTAAGTGCATCGTGCGGACGGTCACCAGCTGCGGAGGTTGTTTACCCGCATCGCTGCAGCCCGTGACCGTCCGCACGATGTGTTTTACCTCTGCCCCCAAGACTTACAGAGCAGACTCCTGGGTGTCTTGTGGGGCCGGCGGGGGACATCTACGCAATACGCGTATACAACTTCCGGTGCCGGCACTCAGCGTAGATGTCCCTCGCCGGCCTCGCAAGACACTCGGGAGTCTGCTCTGGTAAGTCGGGGGGGGCAGAGTGGCAGCATATCTCGGGGGGGAGGAGGACAGTGGCAGCATATCTCGGGGGGGAGGAGGACAGTGGCAGCATATCTCGGGGGGGGACAGTGGCAGCATATCTTGGGGGGGAGTGGCAGCATATCTCGGGGGGGGAGACAGAGTGGCAGCATGTTTTTTTGGTGCTTTTTTAAAGAAAAAAACTTTTTCTTTAAAAAAGCACCAAACTTTTAGGGTGCGGCCTATATACGGGGGTGGCCTATATCCGAGCCAATACGGTAAATATGAGACATTGAATCCTGTGTCTAACAGATTTTGGGGGGCTGCAGCCATCGCTTGTGCTCTCCTATTTGCATTTACCTAGTTGAGAGGCTGGTGATCACTAAGTTTTGGAACGGAGAGATCCTTGCTGAAATTCCATGTTAATAATTAAAAGCCCTGATATTTTAATTAAGTGTCCTAGGTAGAAAGACAAATGCGTTAGTGCGCATGATAGCTGCATGGTCTCTTTAAAATTTGGTGGTGTCTCCCTTGAAAATCCATAGGGGGATTCTGCATATGGAAATGCATTTGCCCCTTCCCTAGCTATTCTATATATATATATTTGTGGCATACCGTAATTATACATAAGAAAAGGACTTCCCTACAGGTTTATTACATAACTCTACATATCTGTTCTGTAATGAAGCAACATTAATTACTCTATGTGTTTCATTTCCCCAGGGTTGAGCATGAGGAGACAGGGTCACCATTTCTGCTCCATTTCACCCTTTTTCCGAGCATCCAGACATGGCAGGCATCCTGTGGTAGTGTCTCTGGTTATGACTGCAACTCATCTGTCTCTAGTTAGTAGATGTTTAAACTACGCATCTGAGTTTGGGTTTATTTACTCCAGAAGCAAAATTCTAGCTGCGTTAGTCCAAGAAGCCCCAACGTAAAATCCATATGGCAAAAACTTGCGCATGTTTGCTACATATGTGTGTTAATCTTATGGTCTGTAATGAACTTTAACTGTCTGGGAAATGAAATACATTGACATCTACACTTTAAGCAGACAACACTAGATTTGTGACCACTATTGAAGTTACACTTCCACCATCCACCGTGTAATATTTACCCTATAACGGCCAAAACAGAAGAACATCCTTAGCTTTTAGAGTGATTTCCAAATCCGGGCAACTTAATGAATATATTTGGCCTTTTTTTCCCATTGGCTCTAGCTGTGTACAATTTATATATACAAATAAAACTGTGATTTAAAAAAAATTCAGTTTTTTAAAATTCTGTTCAAAAAATATATGTCTTACATTTATGAATATGGTTTCAAAAGACAGCCTTACTTGTGCGTGGGCACACTAAATGAGAAAGAGGGACATTACAGCTAAACAGGGACGGTTTTTGCTTTGGTCCTGTAGTGTAAAATAGTTCTGTTCTTGAAGGGGTTAATTAGCATTTTCAGTTTCTGTGTTAGGTTGGTAACAACCTATCAGTACCTGCTTTTGCATCACATGACAAACATTCCCTATAAAAATGGGAATGAGGTAACATTTCTGGGAAGGGGTTGAGTATTCAACAATACATGGTATTAAATGCTGCATTTAGTTATAAAAAGTGATGAAGGATCACTTCCTTAATCTTCTAACCATAGACTTGATTAAAGCAGTTTTAGGGTATTCACAGAGGAGAATAGAATAACTTGCACACCTCTCTGATTTAAAGGGTTAAAGTGCCCTGTTGGAATTATCTGAACCATTAAACCCAAATGGCTAGAAATTATCTGAACCAAAACAAGTCACTAAAGATCTAACATGTCAACCGCATCCAATCTATCATGTTGATTTGCACTTGACTTTGAAAACAGTAAATCAATACTAGCTTGGTGACAATGGTATTGTTTCAGGAATTACTAGCGCAATCATATTGACTGATTTATGTCACAACGCAATGTACTGTTGTGTTTTCGCCATAAAATATTGTGAATTACACGACAATGCTGTTGCTGCTTTGAGTTATGCACCTCTTGTTGGCATTTTTATACTGGTAATCTAACAGCAAGAGCCTAATTCTTGTAATGATATGAGAAGTTGTTAATCCATGCAAAATCTCTTGGTACTGATCAGACTCTATCACTGTGCCATACAGCAGAGTGTAAATACTAATTATGAAGGCATTATTTTTTCATGATGTCACTAACTTTTATATTTCATAAACCAGGAGCAGGCTGCACATGTTCACTAGTATGGTAGGGCCTCTCCATTGTTCCAGAATTGTGTATTTTTTTTTTAACATTTTTGTAAATTGGCTTGTTTCCCCTGGCGAAGCTGATGTTGTTAACTCGGCGGCATGCATGTTGGGCCTAGTTTGCCATAGTGTGTGGATATTATATGCATTTTACCACTATTCCACACTTTATGGTCATTGTCCAGAATGGTGTCAGTGAACCAGATTTTAGACAGACATACTGGGTCAACAGGCAACATACTTCTGTACCCTTACTGGTTTACCTAGTTGCCTATTTTTATATTTTATATTCCCCCTCATATTAAAATGTCATTTCATTTTCAGATTTTGATATAGACAATAAAAATAATGTTTTAAGGACTTCTTCTTTCTTTGTTTCCAGTTTTCATCACTATTATAAATTGCCCGGTTTATTTTGCTTTACAGCTATTTACCTCTATTGCTTTCTCAAAACTACATTGTCTAAGTTTTATAATTTATTCTATAAACCAAACATCTTAAGTGACTTAATTGTTTCCCTGTAGCAGTCAGAGGTTGGGGAGCCGGGATGGGTTCAAGCTTGATGCTTAGCTTGGCAAGACTTGTGAGGAGCTGAGCTGAAAGGTGCGAGCAGCTAAATTAACTATTCCCCTTAGGCCATTTGGTTTTTAGGTTTGCCCAGTGAAGCTCAGATGATCAGATCACCCTTCCAACTACTCTGCACCAAATAGTTTATACATATAAGTTGCGTTTAACTGCATCTTCTATGATTCTTAGCTAATTTGTGCCCAAGATAATCCTACAGCATAGATATCGTATTCATTGTTGGACAGGCTCTAGACAGTAAGAAGGAGAATATCAAGGTTAAAACATTATAGTCAAAAGCCATTAAAAGAAACAAAAGTGTGCTGGTGACCTGTACAAATTAGGCCGACATAGGTGATTGAATGAAAAATACTTCGGAGAGCATTTAACGTTCAAAGAGAAGCATGGAGCACACTTCTGCCTTATGCCACTTGCACATCAAATTACTATTCCTGAGGGAATTTTTGTGGTTAACTTAAGAATGTTTGGTTCATGTCTTTTAAAGGGTAGTCTGGATTTAATCACGAAAGGTGGTACAGGATGTCTTTTGCACGTATAAGTTTCATTTTAGTTTATTTTAAACGTCCTGTATTTAAATCTATTTTAACATTTAACTTATAGTGAAAATATTTATTGAAGGTCTCAGAGGACAAATTAAACAGATATATGCACTTTAATACATAGAATCCCAGTAATAAGTGGATAATTGCTCTCTTTTTTTTGTAAATGTGTGCAAATAACATTTAATCTTCGAATCAAACACTTCTGAACTGTCAGTCATACAGCAATTCGTATAACATGTGTATTTCATGTGGATTACAACACTTATGTACTTATTTCTGTGTGTGACTTAAAGCTATATATAAATTAGCAGCCATATACAAATGTGCGTGGGTGGCAGGTAAAGCCTAGGGGCCCCATTGCCTCCTTGGGGCCCCATTGCCTCCTTGTGCCCACCCCTCCCCCAGTAATTTACATACACACTGTCACACATTTACACACATACTTTTACACATACACACTCATGCTAACACACACACAACTCACATTTACACATACTAACACATACACATTCATGCTAACACACATACGCGTTCATAGTCACAAAAAAACACTTACACATACATATCCATGTTAACACATGGACACACATACACATTCATGCTAATACACATACACACTCATGCTCACACACTTACACATACACATTCATGCTCACATACACATTCATGCTCATACTCCTCACACACATACACATTCATGATAACACACATACTTAGACATACACTCTCACTCCAACATACATACATTCCATAACCTCACACTCCCAGAATGTCTGTGTGTAAATAAAAGTATCATAGTAAAAATAATATATATTTGATCAAAAAGGACATCAAACATTGCTACACTAGTGCCTAAAAAATGCAGAACTGCCTCTTTAAACTGGGAATATTTTTTGCAGAATATTTAAATATGGCATTTTCAAAAACACATTGCATTTTTTTCATTAAACCATTTTCATTTGTTTAAAGTGATCTGTGATGATTTGGTTCAGCTGTAGTTGTCCCGCAAAACATTGCCTGTGATAACAGAATTGTTTTTATTGAAAAAAATTGATCAAGATTATTTTTTCTCAAATAATATAATGCAAGTCAAACTTTCATAACTTTTGGCCCTTGAAAACAATATGAAATGTGAAAATTGTAGCTGGTATCTAAAGCCAAGACTATCTGGATGAATTTATGGGTACTGTTTTGGCTAGAAAAGAAAAATAATAACAATAATACATTTTATTCTTACAGCACAGCAGATTCTGTTATCATATTACAATTAAATTAAATAATTTAAATATTCTGGGTGGCAGGGCTGTTTGAGGCAAACAATTATGGAAATGTCTGATGATTTAATATTTCAGGATAGTTAGACTAAATTACTTAAATTGCATCATTTTCATAATTGTTCTCATGAACAATATGTATTAATGCTAATATATATTAATATGTATCTCCTTTTGCCTTTTTTTCTCCAAAAAAACTTTTAAAAAACACAGATTTATTAATATAATGACTTTACTTTTGCAACATGATTAAATACTTGAGAGGAATATCAAATAATTACTTTTTATCTTTTATTTTATTCTACATAGCACTTTACAGTTTCCATTATTATTAGTAGTCATATTGGTATTGGCTGTAAAAGAATGTACTGGATTTACTTCTTCCACTTTTTGTCACCATTCACATACATTTTATAAAGCAGAACATCTACTAGAGGTTTTATAAACAATAAAAAATACAGTTAATATTGAATACTTGTTATACAGTAAGTTTCACATATTGTGCTTGGGGCATCTTAAGACAAAATGCGGTCTGTCTGCATGATGCATCTTATTTTGGATATGAACCAGCCAGAGCAGGGCTCACAGCTTCCCCAGGCCTTAACTTGATCAGATACTCTTCCTCACGATGAGTCTCTATTTGCAGTCTCTAGAGGTTACCTGTCAAGAACCATGTATGCTAATGATCTTACCAGCTTCACCAGCTCACCTGGGCATTACCCTCCTCCTTAAATACCTGCTCTGCCTCTCAGTCGAGGCCTTTGCATTGCACTGTATAGCTCCTGTTCCTTTCCTGCTTCGGTTTGGTCTTGTGCTACTTTTAGCACTCTTTGTGCTAAATCCACTGTGCCGTTGCAAATCAGGCGAGGACCTGTGAGTTACATGTTCCCGTCTAAAAGCTGAAACATTTAGTATAAAATATATATATATAATATATAATTAAATAAAATAATTAAAATATTTTTGCCGTTTGAGTGTCAAGGGGAAGAACAATATCCCCTTTTATGACTTTCACAGTCCATTTTTATGACACTGAAAGGGTGCATGCTTGGACATAGTCATTACCTACCAGGGGACAAAACATTGGGAACATAGGTACATTTTAAAACAAAAATAGCTTTACTGCCTCCATAGTACAGGGTATAGATGGAGTCAGACAGATAGGCACATATTGGGGTCCATTCTCCCCTAAAGGATGGCGTAAAAGGCTTTTATTTCATTGGGAGGTGGCAAGCCCTTGGGGTTCATGCCTTCTGTAGGGTAATTGTATGAAAGTGAATTCTTACATCCCTCTGAGCAGGGAATGGGATTGGGGGATATACCCCTGGGATATCCGCCCAGGTTGAATGAATTACTTTGTGGTTGGGTAACAAGGAAATTATTAATGCCTCCTCTTTGGTTGATAGG
This sequence comes from Spea bombifrons, assembly GCF_027358695.1. Taxonomy (NCBI): domain Eukaryota; kingdom Metazoa; phylum Chordata; class Amphibia; order Anura; family Pelobatidae; genus Spea; species Spea bombifrons. The sequence goes on from NC_071089.1 coordinate 107,472,877, forward strand.
GAGTCCTGGGAACAGCACCAGTTCAGGTCGGAAAGACCCTTTCTAAAGTATTTTGAACCGGCACAGGCGATCGGGGTCATGTCATGTGAACCCGTGGTGAAACTAAGGCTTGCCCGTGTGAGCAGTAGGACATAAAGCTGCAGGAGCGATGAGAGGTAAGTGGGGGTGGCAGATTGTTTGTATGTATGAGTGTGAGCATGGATGTGTAATTGTGTGTGTGTGGGAGCATAGATGTCTAATTTGTGTGTGAGCATGGATGTTTAATTGTGTTTGTGTTTGTGTGTGGGAGCATGGATGTCTAATTGTGTGTGAGAGCATGAATGTCTAATTGTGTGTGTGTGTAAGCATGGGAGTATAATTGTGTGTGTGAGCTGGAGTGTGTTAGAATGAATGTGTATGTGTGTGTGTAAGTGAGTGTAATTTGTGTAAGTGTGTTGGAAGGGGGGCAAGTAGCAAAGAAGGTACACACAAGGTTTTTGGGGGCAATGATGACACAGATCAGCTGTTTTCGCACCAGGGCCCTGTGGTTTCTAGTTACGCTCCTGGATCTTATGTTGACTGACCACTAAGGAACGGGGGGCCTCCGCGATTGCAGTGACGCGGGAGCAATTTTAACCAATAATGTAGCATATGCACCAGTAGCCACAAAATGATGTACACGTGGCCACGTGTTACATTTTAATGTTCATGCAGAGTGCGGCTACACACATCTAGCCAGTGGCTGCAGGACACTATTCACCACTGGAGCATTTGCCCATTGTGCCAGTCCAGGTATGTCCACAACCATATAGATCAGGATTCTCTGGACTTTACTTAATTCTGGGTGATTTGCAGGAGGCCCAATATGTAATCATAACAATTACAACTTGGGACATGTGTCAACAGCAAAATATACTGTAAGTACTTCTATAAATAAAGACCGCATTTGTTAAATAGGTATGCAATCTAATCAAGTAACATTGAATATTTTGTGAAATAAAATTGATTTAACTTAACAAGGCTTGAGTAATCTGATAACATTCTTAACATGTTCATCTCATTTAGAACCATTTATACTTTAATGTGACAATTATCAGACAATAGAAAAACCCAGCCAGTATGATTATGCTAATGCCTCTTGGATATATTTCTTCTTAAACAGTATAAAGTTCTTTGATATCACATCAGATTTTTTTCCTGATGATCAATGTTTAATTTCCCAAAATGTCTCATTACTAAAAGAAATTACATTTCTAAGGGAATTTTTAAAACAGTTTTTGCAAAGCTCGAATGAGATTACACGAGACATTTGATGAAACCATGCAATATATGACTTAATAAAGTTACGTAATAGATTTGATGATATTATAATGTATAGTTCATTGTTTTACTAAGATACTTTACCATTCTAAACCATGTCAGCTATGGATGTTCCTTTGCTGTGTATGTGCTTCGTTTGCACTGTATTCAAATGATCATTTTTCAAAATGTGATTGCATTTCACAGACTTCTTTAGGCATAAGAATACATCTAAAAGGTTTGGTGATAAATATAGGGACATACAGGTAGTGTATGGTTTGAAAAATCCGGCCCAGGAGGCAGGTAAAGCTAAGTGACCCTTTTTACAATTCAGTCCCTATTTTGGCCCAAGGAATGGGGCCATCCAAAATAAATCCAAATAAATCTTCAGATGTATTTCCTTACATTACATTTATTTATAAAGCGCCGGCAGATTCGGCAGCGCTGTTACAGTCAGTAGAACAAAAACACATACAATAACAAACTGGTACAAAAGGAGAAGAGGGCCCTGCTCTTGCGAGCTTACAATATAGTCGGTGGTTAAGGGGGAAGTGAGACAAAAGAGAGGACTGCTTGGATGGGGATGTGTTGATCTGGTTCCAATGGTGTTGTAGTCGATTTCTGCAGTGGTACCTGATATGTCGTTTCCCTACCGTTTAACTCCAGTGTAACTCTTACTTAGCCACTTATAAGGAGGCCACTGGGGGTAAGGCCACAGCAGCTACATTTCCAAGCAAGCTTGTTTCCAAGTGAGGCCTAGGAATTTATAGGGCTGCCTCACAAGTGGTCAGATAAGGTAACTGCATGCAGGAGGCAGATGTTTCACACTCTGGCTAACAAATGCAATTAAGCTAGAGGGCACCAAATTTAACCCTTTGATAGCAGCAGGGTGTGGAGACAGGCAGGATAAAGACATACCAGGTGGAACACAGGGGTAACAGCAGGAGATGAGGGGTTCAAGTGACATATGGGATATTCATACCAGGTGGAAACAGGGGTAACAGCAGGAGATGAGGGGTTCAAATAAAATATGGGATATTCATACCAGGTGGAAACAGGGGTAACAGCAAGAGATTAGGGGTTCTAATGAAATATGGGATATTCATACATAGCCACTTATAAGGAGGCCACTTGGGGAGAGGCCACAGCAGCTACATTGTCCATCCACAAGATAATGGGCAAGTCCTGGTCCTGGACTGAAGATGAGGACCTGACAGGATCATTTAACACTACAGGATAGACCATTAAAAGGCATGAGGCTTTTTCACCTCTTGCTCCCTATGAGTGCCAAGAGAATATATTTTCAGAAAAGGGTGCTTGGATGGATCTCATCTCCCACCTGGAGGGTTAGGCGTTATAGTTTTTAAATGGCTACCGGCTATATTTTTGACTACTTTATCTCCTCACACCCCATGGGCAAGTATAAAGGGGAGTCCCCAAGAGCTTTTCATATTGGCATGGTATGGCGGTTAAAGGATGAGGAAAGAGGTGAGGGTGATCTCCTCTGATAATGAGGGACCTCCATCTCATCTTTTTAACAGTTGATTATTTTTTTGTTCTTACATTTTTTATAGTTTTTTTTTATAGTTTTTTTTTAACTTGAATTGTGCAGGTTTTCATTCATGCACTCATCATGCCCACAAAATTTAACATTGCACGCACTCACAAATTTAAGGAAAAGGGTCCAATCATAGTGCTCTATGACTGAACCTTAAACTTAAGTGCTGCCCACCATGCAATGCCTTTTATATGTATGGCAATGTACATATATTCTATATGTGCATGTGCATTATAGATATCAATATTTTTGGCCACATCTGTGAAACAAAATATTCTAGAAACAACATCCTGGCAGATATAAATTTTGTAATATAAGCCACTTTTCACTAAGCAATAATTTTAACATCTGCTGAGAACTATAGTTAGAACATTATTGAACTTATTTTACTCCTGGAACATATGGATAGTTCTTAAAAAAAAACAAAAACATCTGGAATACAAAAAAAAAAAAAACATCAACAATTCTGCTGGAACATTAGAAAAATATGAACCTGAAAATTATGTTTCTATATGCTTTTTCAAAAAAAAAAAAAAAAAATAAAAAAAAAATTAAACAATATGTTTATGGTCATAAAAAGCAAATAAATATTTTTTTAATTCTTTAAATTACCTTTAATTTTAGTTTAGCTACTGGGTGCTCACTTAAAATGCGTTGATGCTTGTATGTACAGTACATTGTAATTTTTTTTTACTCCTTTAATATATTGTGGATTGTAGTATAGGTTGTAATGTCAGTGTAACTATCTGCATTCTCAGCCTATGTTCAATGTTCCATGACAACTAGGTGAGACAGTAGAGGTTATCCGAACAGCTGCTTTGTAAGCCGAAAATTCCGGGCATTGAAAACCATCTGTCTATACATTCACAAAATGTATATAAGGTCAATCTATCAGGCTGCGGCACTGCAGCTGCCAGTCCATCAGGCCGGCTTTCTTTCTAGACACTGAACAAAAAGAGCTATTTCTTCACTTTGTGTCACACAGAATGCCTGATTTGATTAAGTCCCCAACTCTCATTATGCTAGGTAGGGGTGTAGAATTTCAATGATAATCCATAATGCATGACCAGTTTCTCACCATGGCAACATAAATTCAAGGTTACCGGCTCAGACACATAATTGGGTGTGCACAGAGTGCTCGATGAGGGCTGTTAAAATTCTTGTCATAGAAAAGTAGCATCCATCATCCTGTCTGAAATTGCACCAAACTAATAATCAGAGGTTAAAAAAAAATACACAGCACCGGAGAAAAACATAGAAATAGAATTTTCAGAATTTCAATTGATTTCAGAAAGAAAATGATCAAGAGAAGAAAAAACTGCAATACAATATTTTTTTAAGTGTTTTACTAAGAAATAAAGGTTTGTTTTTTATTAATTTTTTTTGTTAAAAAGGGACGTTTTATTATTCTCCCCAAATCCTGTTCATTTTGTTATATGATGTTCTAAGGAGGGCTCGAGAGAGAAGCCATGACGGGTCAATATCTGTCCATCTCTAAACTTGCTTGTGCTGTCTCTAGAATGTTGTTTTATAACGCTATCCAGAATACTCTTTGTAGCAATGTGAAAATACGAGATCGTACACTATGGATTGGATTCAAATGCCGGAGATAAATCTGTCACAGGTAAATGAAAAGCAGTCCTCCCAAAGACTGCAATAGCAAAAAATAAGACAAAAACAGCGGTCTATGTTATCTCAGTTAATAAATCTGGCCTAATACCTCTCGTTATTATCACATTTTCCTGTGATCGTCTATGGGTGGCATTTTATGGATTACTATTTAAATGATTATGATCCATTTATCTCGGTATTGAATCCAGGGATTCTGTTCGAGACCAATGGAATGACACCTATTATTTAAATACACAGAGCAGTGACATCATACTAAGGGTTTCAATCCGTAATGGGTACGTTTTAATGAAAAAAATGATCAATAAAGTAAAATTAAGCTGTAAGCATAGTTCTATCAATGGCAAATTGATCATGATGATTACATTCTATAATTCAGTTTCAATTATTGCTCTCATTCTTCTACACATTAAAGGCTATATTTATCAAGGCAAAACTGGAGACATTATGATACAAACCAATGTGCCTTTTCATTACTCAGGTTTTGACCCATTATTTTTTCAAATTTGCCTTGATAATGAGGTTGTGTGTCATTTTAGAAGGTGAAGCTATATCTGTGACTTTGCTCTTTTCATTCATTTTATTTTGTACATAAATCGTCCAGGGTCACTCAAGTCCCATCAAGTATGTATCTTTAAAAATAAGAACCTGACACTATAATTCCAGGTAGAAAGGGTCCTGTAGACCTGACATTATGATTGGAGTACAATAGGCATTCATACATTAGGGAAGGATGTAATAGCTCTATATAGAGTATATTTCAAATTGTTTGTGATACACGCAAGCACTCGCAGTTTAGTAAATAGACCCCAATGAGAATATACGCAATTCATTAATAGATAATAAAGTCTAAAATGCAATGAAAATAAATTACAAAATAATGCCATTGTGAGATTATGAAACCTATGCGGATTTCCTCTAATTCCCTGCTAAATTGGTTGCTCACATTTTCAAATATGTATAACCTGCAACATTGATTAGTTCTACAGTGTACACTTTCACCCATGTTTAAGGTGCAATAACTTTGTACAGTCATATTACCCTCTTGGTTCTTTTTCATAGAACAACAAGCACCATCTGTGGCCATGGGGCCATACATGAACACCAGCACTGTGGGGGGATTCAGAAGAAGGATTAACTTTTAAAGCCCACAGCGTAAACTCGGTATCGTAGATCAGAGCTGTCAAACTGGTAGCCATTGATCTCTCACTTCCATGACTCTCAGTGAAATCAGAGACTGACCGAGAAAGGTGGGAATTATTCTTCAACGATCATAGATGGAATATCATATAACAGATCATATATAGGTGATAGCTAGATAGATAAAGTCATGGTTACATGTTTATTGAACAATGTGAAATGCTAAAAAAAAAAATGTCATTTTATTATAAAAAATAACACATTATTTTTGAGACTTTACATATTTATGCATTCCTATTGGTTAAAATATGTAAAAAATGACCATTTATTGTGTCTTCTTCCTCTTAAACTCAGGATGATGGATTCTATTATTCCACAGCCAATATCAATACATATTCAATGACAAAATAATACAAATTGATATACATTGTTCTTTTGCTTCTTTTAGTTTTTTTTCCCCTTATCAAATCTAGTGTTGAATATAAACTTTAAATTAAACAAACCCTTTCCCTTTCTTGTTTTGCATAAAAAGTCATTATTGTAAATGTTAATGACAGATTTTAGAAGCTTAGTACAGGGTGACAAATGATTCTAGTAAGTAACAAGTGCTGTGTCTGTTATGAATCATTACTTGTGAGCGATATTAAATATGTTAAATGTAATGAAAAAGTGTGTATTAATAATACATATTGACATACTGTATGAGGCATAATCAAATTAACTGCGAAAAAGGAGTTAAAAATTAACATTAATTAACATATTTCAGCTTTATAATGATAATGGGCTTTGCAGGATACCTGCCATGAATGGTATTTAGCGCTGGGTTTAATCTTCCTGATAAGTGTGATTAGCATCTATAGTGCTCTCACACTTGTTAATAAATGTTGGTTCTTAATCATTTGTCTCCAAGGTGTCAAAATGCTGTACCGTACTGGCAGATTAAATACATGCCCAATTTTGTTGGAGAAGGGACAAGACACACAAAACATCTAGAGACACGCATACAAAATAGCTAATATAAAGCAAACATAAAATATATACAATATAAAATGATGCGGTGTCATTTTATCATTAATTCACATTAGCTCCATGGAAGCTGATGGCACTCTTTACATTATACTACTACTACTACTACTACTACTAATAGTATCATTTAAATGCCAACACTATTCTTATCATTATTATTAGTGTTGGCAATACAAGAATGTACTGAATTGTCACCATTTAAATGTTTCTTCTTAAAACATTCGGGTGTTGCTTTAGCAGTTTGCTTAGGCTCATTGTCCTGCTAGAAGGTGAACCTCCGTCCCAGCTTCAAATCTCTGGAGGACTGAAACAGGTTTTCTTCAAGCCATCCATGTTCTCCACAACTTTGTCCCTGCCCTTTATGGGGAGAGCTCCTTGGTCTTCATGGTGCCTCTTGTTTGATGGTGCTCCTTGCTCAGTGGTGTTGCAGACTCTGGGGCCTTTCAAAACAGGTGTATATATACTGAGATCATGTGAAAATAAAAAGCATTTGGCCCTTCTAATCTGACCATTTTTCTTGATGTAAAGACTTGGACCTTAACCAGTCTCCGGTAAAGTAAAACTTCCTTACGTTACATCTAAACCTCTGACCCACTACTTTTAGATTATGGCCTCCTGTTCTAACATTTCTCCTCCGTTGAAATAAACTTCCCTCATGTACTCTGTTAAATCCTTTTAAGCATTTAAATGTTTCTATTACATCTTTCCTCTCACTTCTCTCCTTAAAGCTATACATATTGAAATCCCTTAGTCTTTCCTAATATTTCTTATCCTGCAAACCACTTACTATTTTGGTAGCTCTCCTCTGAACTCTCTCTTATATGTCAATATCCTTCTGGACATGGGGTCTTCAGAACTGCACACACAATACTCTAGGCGAAGTCTGACCACGAGTTATTGTTAAGTAGCGGTACAACCTCCCTTTTCCTGATATTAATGCCTCCAGCTATATAACACAGCACTTTGTTGCATTGCCTGCTTACCTTTAAGGCCTTAGAAATAAAATACTCCTGAGTTAATCTCAGAATTGTGCCCTCTCCGCTATACTCTGCTTTAGGATTTTTACATCCCGAGTGCATTCTTTTATGTTTATCAGTGTTCAACTGCAGTTGCCACATTCTCAACCATTCTTCTAATTTACTTAAATTATTTGCTACTTGGCTTGCTCCACCAGAAATGTGTACAATGTTGAAGACCTTTGTATCAGCTGCAAAAACCATTTAGAACATTCGTAATCACTATTAATATATTAAAACATATGCGACCATCTTGTTTGTGGCATGAACGTGATCTATAAGTATATGAATCTGCATTCCGATCACTTGCGCATTGAGGGATATGGAGGTCTTCTTCTCCTCCATGGTGGCTGGAGCAATTACTGACGGAGATAGGCAACATATTTTCCTTTTAACTCAGTTACACCCACCTTTGACTGTCCTGTTTCTCTATATAGTAACAGTTCAATTTATGGGAACATTCTCCTTAACATTTAAATACCAAAATCCACTGTTTCCTACAAACATGTTAATGAGATTTCGAGATTTCTCCCTGTAATTTAAAGTTTTTGTCAATTCTTTGTCTTTGGTGTACTCTCTTCACTTTGATAACTATACACTCTCTGTCCTGATCCTAGGATTTATTCACAAAACATTTCAACTCAGCTAGTTCACTATGCATTATGAAAAGGCAACAGCACTTACCTTCTTTGACAAGAAGGGCTGTGTTGGACCTGCATAGGACATATGTCATGTGAGGAGCCCTTCCTTGTCTTAATTCCCAAGATCCAACATTCTGTCCCTTCTTTTTCATCAATATATTAGATTTTATATGCCAGATAAATTGGAATTTCCCTGGTTTAATATGTCCTTTTCTAGATAGTGGTGAATGAGTTAAAAAAGTAAATGCTGTATCCAGATGCTAGGGATAATACATCCGTTTTTATATATATAGAACAAATCGATATAAACCAGCATTTAGAAGTACACAAACTCTGTAGTATGCTGAACATTTTAATGAAAATCTGATTTCCAAATGTGCAGCTAAAACAAAGTACTATGAAAGTAATTCTCAGTAAGATTTGTTTTAATAGAGTACAAGTATATTGTTGATCAGATGGTGGATAATGCACTGCGATGCTGCATCATGTCAAGAGCGGAAAACAAAATATGATATGCTTGATGCAGTTGAGTTCAAGTACGAATGGAAACATTGTGACTATGCTCATGTGTAACACTTGAAATTCTATTTCGGGTCTATTTTTATCTGGTAAAAAAGTAGCAATGTCGTTAAAAGACTGTTCTACTTCCATTTAAAATAACCAGAAAAACAAAATTAGAAACTGGCAGAAGTAGAAAGTACACAAAAACATTCACTTATTTTCTTAAATTATGACTTCACATTTTTCTTAATTGCTACTAGATTAACTGAATAGGTCTCTTAGTTACCCGTGAATGCGGCGTAAATTAACACACCACATTTTCTATTATTGTTAATATATTGAAAGTGTTTTTCCTTTTTTTTCCAAACTCTAAAGATGAGTTACCAATGTATTTTATTAATTTGATAATAAACCTTTCATGGATCAAATCATGGAGGAATATTGTAATTTCTAACATTAACCATCTACAGAATACCAATACTTTAACATAAATGTCAGACTTTGACATAAATAAAAATAAAAACATGTTTAAAACACTGCAGTGTATCTTCCCCTTTCACACTTTGTAACTTTCATCAGTTTGGGTTGGTTAGATCCCTTGGAAATCTCCTGCAAGCCATCGCTGGAGCTTGCTGGAAGTGAGTACTATGGGCTTATATATTGCTTAAAGGGAATGTGTATTTGATTGCATCTCCAGAGGTTGGCGTAATAAACTTCTGACAAATCCCTCTAGAAAAACACAATTAGGTAACACTCACCGATCATATGCATTAAATTGCATGCAAGGGCTGGAATTTACCATTAGGGCTCAGTGTAGAAAGAGTTGATATTTTAAACTAGAGCCACTGGAGAGATTGACAGAATTTGCTCAGAATGGATTGGAGTGGAAAGGAGGGAGAACGGTTAGTAGGGAGTTGCAACAATCCAGATGGATATCATAAGAGAACTAGTCAGTCTTTTAGTGGTTTCTTGTGAGAGGAAAGCCAAAATACATGACATATTTTGTGTGAAAGATGTAGGATTTCGGGAACAGAGGTGGCCAGTAGCTCATTTGTATAGGTGCTGAGTTTCAATTAATGTATGCTATCCAAGGAGGCATTTCTAGAGAGACAAGTTCATGAGGATGGGTAAGCAACAGGTAACTTTTGATTTGACGGTAAGGATAGGATTAAATATTTAGTTAGGGCTGTCCATATAGAGCTTGGAAATGGTCAAGCAGAAAGCTAGGGGTAAGAATGTGGTGTCAGGACCCAGGCAAGCAGGTCGGGTAGGTGCCCAATTGCAGGGGATACCAAGGGCTCTGTCTGTACCCCATGATGCATCATAACTGGTAGGTAGGTACAGACAGGCAAATAAAGACACAAGAGGCTGTATATATATATATATAAAGATAAGTCTATATTAGAGTGTGCTGGCAGAACAGGAGAAACAGGAGTGATCAATAAGCGTGATAAAGGCAGATGCAGCACGGCAGGATACGGACTTCGGATAGGGGAGCACGGAGCGGACTTGGTCCTCTGGCAGAGCACAAAGCTCCTCAGGCAAGGAAAATGGCTGGAACACGGCTAGAAGCCCACAGACGGGGCATTGGACTCACAGCAGGGCACACGGCAGGGATCCCTCAGGCAGGGCACACAGCCGGGTCAATACCAGGAGATCACAGAAGCACCAAATCAGAAGCCAAGAGCAAGGTAAGGACAAGCCGGGGCAGCAAAGGAGGCAAATGATAAGCGTTGTGGAGAAAACACAGGAGAAATGGAGTGAGCCAACTCAGTCTTGGATGAAAGCTGTCACTTTCCCTCTCAACTGAAAAATGATTGATCCAATAAAAGGCAACATATGCAAAATGTGCATCTCTTATATACACGTTTGAGATTCTACAAAGCCGAACTTCCCCTTCAAAGTCGTCCTGCAGGATTTTTTGAGGTTGAACCAGTGAAGTGAAGTGTTATTTTAGGATAGGGTTTCCTCTGGGCTGCTTATATGTAGAGTTCAAAGGAAATAATCGTGTGAAGTGGACATTTTAACATTCTTATGTGAGTTGAAAAGGTTACTCTGAAAAATTAGCCCTTCTGTTATGAAAAATGGTTCCCTGTAATGGAGACATTGGGCTGGATTGAATGCTTGGGATAAATGGATCGCATCGTAATTGAATGATTAGCACACCTAGACTGCAATGGAAAATGGCGTTAAAACATATAAAAAAAATATTTGTAATACATGTATTGCCAGAATTGGCCCCTGTCCATTATGTATACGTGAAAACATATTCATTTTAATTTGTAACTATATGTTTAATCTGAGAACTGTATTTTGTAATTTGCATACATTGATGTGAAACTTTTGTCAATCTGCTTCCATACTAGGTTTTTGAAATGTAGGTTCTGTATTTCATCCAACAAGTGTCTGTAAGGTGAAGAATAGGATACTGTAATGTATCATAAATGATTAATATCTTAATCCTGCAAGGATTTACATCCGATAAAACTCCCTAGGAAAAAATTCAAGTCATATCTCTAGTCCCTTGGTGCAACTCCACATGTTTGAGGTTTTATAGAGCTTTTCCAGACTTCGTAAAGTAAGAGTTACCGTATTTGCTCGATTATAAGACGACCCTGATTATAAGACGACCCCCCAAAATCTGAATATTAACTTAGGAAAAAAAGAAAAAGCCTGAATATAAGACGACCCTAAAGGAAAAAAGTTTTACCAGTAAATGTTAATTCATGTAAACTATTTTTTTAATAAAAGCTATGATTGAGAAAAATATTTTTTTTTTGTTTTTATTTCTTGTATTTTCCAACCTGTCCCCCAGTTACGCACATCTGCCCCCAGGCTTGCCACACCAATATGGCACTGTGGCCCATGATATGCCTTTTAACCCTCTATATGCCACTGTGCCCCATGGTATGCCTTTTGACCCCCTATGTGCCACTCTGCCTCCAGAAATGCCTTATACCCCTATATCCCATTCTGGCATTTAGGGGGTTAAAATGCATATTATGGGGCAGAGTGGCATATAGGGAGGTATAAGGCATTTCAGGAGGCAGAGTGGCATTAAGGGAGTTAAAAGGCATTATATAGAGCACTCTGCCTCCAGAAATGCCTTATACCCCTATATGCCACTCTGGCATTTAGGGGGTTAAAAGGTATATTATGGGGCAGAGTGGCATATAGGGAGGTATAAGGCATTTCAGGAGGCAGAGTGCACTATTAAATGCCCCCTTAACGCCACTCTGCCTCCTGAAATGCCTTATACCTCCCTATATGCCACTCTGCCCCATAATATGCCTTTTAACCCCCTAAGTGCCAGAGTGGCATATAGGGGTGTAAGGCATTCCAGAAATGCCCTACACACACACACACACACACACACACACACACACACACACACACACACTTACCGGTGCTTCCAATTTCCTGCTGTATTGCCGGGGCAGCGGGTTGACATCTCATTCCGCGGCAGCCGGAAGGAGGTGGAGTTGGCAGCGGGGGTTTGTATGCGTCCGTCGCAAATACCTTCCCCGGCTGTCAGAGATCAGGAACTCTGGAACTCTGGTCTCTGACAGTCGGGGAAGGTATTTGCGACGGACGCATACAAACCCCCGCTGCCAACTTCACCTCCGGAAGCACCGGTAAGTGTGTGTGGGGGGGGGGGCGACGACAGGAGGATCCAGGTCCCCTGCAGCGGTGCGGGGGATCTGGATCTTAGTCTCCTAATCAGACCTCTATTTGAGGTCTGATTAGAAGACGACCCCGATTATAAGACGAGGGGTATTTTTCAGAGCATTTGCTCTGAAAAAAACCTCGTCTTATAATCGAGCAAATACGGTACTATTGAAGAAACTGCGTAAGAAATTTAGGAAATCAGTTTAATATTTTGCTATAGTTATGTATGTTATAGTTGAAAACCAATGCTTTTTTCTTTAGGAAGGATGTCCCTTTACTCGAAGTGCAATAACATTACGTTTATTGATAGAGCGCCAGATGATTCTGTAGAGCTGTTATAACTGGTGAACAGTGAGAATTAACAATATATAATTTTAGGATTAGATGAACGCATGTAAAGACCTACTAGTAAAGAATGGGAAGAAGACACTGCTCTTCTGAGCTCAGAATCTTTTATTATACAATATTGCTATTAAAACAGGAAAAAATGTATTGCATCAGAGACACAGCTCAGTAATATAGTATTAAATTAATATAATAAGGCCAAATGCCATGAAATTTCCATTAGTATTGTAGTCCCATTTCGACGGTTCTGTTCAACAGTTCAACCACCTCTCTCTATTGTATTGGTATACTTGTTGTAAACCAAAAATAAAGAGTAACACTGCATTTCATGAATATGTAACTTACAAGATTTTGTTTTATCCACCCACACCACTAAGCATGGTATGAGGGGGTAAGAAGCAAATTTGGTGGGCTTACCATTCACTATGAGCTAATTATTTCTTTACCCCCTACCCAACTATACAACCTATATATCAGTGAATATACTAGTGAATATGAGTGTGATGTCAGCCAATTGCCAATTTCCTATATTGTAATAGTAGATTTTGTAGTAAGCTTATATAATAATAATAGTTCATCAAAATTCCACATTGTTACTTTCAAAACATAAAAGAAGATTCTACCTGTGAAAATTACCCTATTCATATATGTAGATTTTGGGCCACTGGGTTATTGCTGGTCTTTTTTTTTCTTAGCCTGTATAGGGAAATGACATAATAAATACAGTATATTGCTATAGATAAACTGTAAGGTCCATATGGCATTATAAATGCATTAAACTTTGTAACACAGGATTTAAAAGCTTGGATGTGGAGCATATTTTAATATAGAAAGTTTTAGATGACACACTCCATGCGATACCCCGAAAGGATGTCCTTCATTGTGCAGACAATAATGGCTTTCAATTATTGTGACCCCTATTTCCAAAAGGGTAAAATAAAAGAGTGATCATTTTTAGAATAGAACAACTCATAAGTTTACCCCCATTATTTCTCTAAGAATGACCTATGCATGTGTTTGCATGGTTTACATTAGTCATACTTAGCTGCACTATTCACTCCATTGTAACACCGTCTGAAAGGTCAGTTAATTATAGTATTGTAGGAAATCCGTGATTCAGGACATGTTCTATAGGATAAAATGGTGCAATTGACACTATTTTCATGGTAATCAGTCAAATTCAGTGAAGTACTTATTCCATATGTGCTAGATTTACTATATGATAACATGATTTGACACTTAATAAAATGAGCTAATTCGGGTGAACCATCTTTCCATATAAAATGCTTTAATAAATCCACATTTACAATATATTGATATAAATACTCAACTTCTTTATTGTGATTTTAATTATGTGCCAACTTTGTTATCAAACATTACTGATATGTGCTTCAGTTTACTGTAAAATAAAGCATAATACCTATGTGGGGAAGTTTCTATGTCACATTTAAATATTTAAAAAACTTTTGAACTTTTGAAACAATAGGGTCCTGATATGGATTACATCAGCTGGCCAGACAACTGCTCTCCTAGAGCCACCCAGCCAATCAATGGAATACTTAACTTGTGCCCAAATCTGGTGGGGTATGCCCAGACCCTGGCTGGGGCTAACTCCTTGCAGGGGAAGGTGCTGAAAAGATAACGTTATCTGTTGATCATTATTTGAAGTGGAAGAGGATTTAAGTATTGTATCCCCAGCTTATCATCTTGGTCAGGACAGATCTATCAAGAGCGGTGGCCCCCTAACAAAAAGTAGAACACATGGTAATATATGGGTATCCTCTGTTGTCCCAATCTCAGCAACCACTAGGGCTGCTTAAATAAAGAATCTTAAATTTACATTAGATTATCTGAATACTCATCTTAACCCCATTACTCATTTACCAATCCACCCAATGCTGACCTCCAAGTGCACTCCTCTAGGGCTAAAAAGGGTTCAAGGTCTTTCCATACCCAGAAGCAGTTGAAGCTGCCATATAAGAGGGAACTATACCATGAAAACCAATCAACCCAGGCCACTCTAGAAATTCAGAAAAGATCACTATGTTACTCTATCTGGGCAGAGAAGTTCAACATCTCATGAAGGAATCAATTTTTACTCACTATTTCCTCAAATGAGGGCGCTTCCACCTTCCAATGTTTTGCTATACAGCATCTGGCACATAGAAAGATTCTTGCTGTCTACAGATATTCCGTTATTTAGAGTGTGAGAATTTGGTCTTACAGAAGAACCAAACAGCGAGTTTGTTATGATTGGTCTCCAACATGTCCAAGAGTGACTGAAATATGCTGTCCCAGAGGATCCTGAGTTTGCTGCCGGTCCATGGCTGCGGCCAGCACCAAAGAGGTCCCTTCTGGTTATTTCCAGATTCTCTCAATAGCAACTGGGATTGTCATGGGTAAAAACATAAATACATAACCACAGAAGGTATAGAGTTCTGAACGAACGCCCAATGGAAGAACAACAATCTCAATCCCCTCTATTAATATTGTCTGCTGGTATTCTGACTAATAGCCAATTTCCTCCTAATGAAAAAAGTGTTCATTCATCTGCTTTCTCCAGTCTCAGTATCTGTTTTGATTTTTTATTTTATTTTTTTTAAAAAACCTGGCTACCATATTCTTGTATTTTCACAGTTTTCTTCTGAATGTTAATCTGAAACCAGAACACATTTTAAAAACAATTTAATTAGAAAACATATTAGAGATCATTAAGTTAAATGATCTTACTATGTAGGATATTTTTTTATCTTTATATTACTGTACTCAATTTAGCTCAAAATCCTGTTTATATACTTACTTTATGGACCTTTTTGTCCTTAAATGTTATCGCAGTTAGCATGTGCACTCACTCGGCATACTCTGTCCATGCTTCTTTATTGCATTATTCTCTGAATTATCATATGCCCCTCAAAACAGGATTTTTTGTTTATGTTTGTGTGCTGCAATTTCAATTTGAATTGTAATGAATAATTACCCGTAGTTGAAATATCATTGTGGATTTTTTTTCATATTTACATAGTTTAGTTTTCATACAAATTGTACTAAAAGTTATCTTCCAAAAAAAGCAGGTGGGCATTATTTTTTTTTTTGCAGCAATAAGATACCATCGTAGTGTCTTTCTAGCAGAATGCAAGTTCAATAGAACAACCATGTAGCAGATTGGGAGAATCATCTGTGGTGTGCACTGCGGGGTAAGTAGACAATTTCAGTGCTTTCCAGCAGCAGGAGGGGACATGGGAGGTCACAACAAGCAGACAGGGAGCAAGAAAGGGAGACGTGCAACCTGCTGAGTGACAATCTCTATTCTTCTCCCCGTTGTATATATGACTCTCAATCTAACAGCAGCTGCATGCATATTCAAGAGCACAAGGAGACACAAAGTGCTGCCCAGCCTGACACACAATCTGCACAGCGCAGCATAATCACCGCAGAAGTCCTAATTCATTTTGGTACTGGGGAAATCACCTATGGACGACAAAAGGGGTGTCAGGAATTGCATTGCTTTGTTCTTAATGTGAAGGACATTCTGTTCTTTAAAAATTGGTTATATATGCTTATTTTATTATTACTTATAAATAAATGAGCAGATAGTATTCATGATTTGTGCTAATTATTATGTGTGACTATTGAAAGTGATACTCACTGTTCTCCATTAAATTGGTATCAGTATGTCGCAATGTTTAATATTGAGCTGCTGCTCCTTAGTCCACATATAACGAGAAATCCATCAGTGCACCTGTGTCACCCATATTTAAGAGCAAAAACTAAACACAAGTGTTTTAGGGTATCCTACCCCTTCATCATGTGCCATCTATCCAGTGCTTATTTTGTGTACAGAAGGGAAAATTATCAACATACTTAAAGCTTCGATATGCAAAAACATATAATATAGTTGTTTCGGAAAATCATTAGGGCAACTAATACATTTGTTGTTTTGGAATATAGGATTTGAAGAAAACACAAACAATTTTTATTTTGTATTAACATTTGATTTCAGGCCTCTAGTATATAAATTAACAGGTACATACCTTCCTTATAGTAGCAAATTAACATTTTTGCTGCAGTTTTTTCTAATTTTCACAGAAATGTCTCTGCACTTATTATATTATATTGTGGTTGTGTAGACTAATGCATGTAAAACAGTGTCTACACATTTGCAGGCATTGAAAAATACTTATAAAATATCATATATGTACAATAACATTTGAAATGGGAATTACGCACCTCTTTTCATTTAAGAAGTAACATATATATTATGCAGCCAAATAATAATAATAATAATAAAAAATATTAAGGTACGAAACAAATATTTTCAAATTATTTGTGTTTGTAACATAGACTATTTTTAAGTCAACTTTATAATGGAACATCAGAGTGACCTATACAAAAACAAATCTATATTTACAAAACAGAGGCCTAAGATATACTAAAGGGGAGCAGGTCAACATCGATGGCCTGCAACTTGGAAGTGCTTATTTATGATGCAATACACTGTTATATTGATGCACAAATGGGTTCACCAAAATAAGTATAATATTGTCTGAGAACAACTTCGTTTCCAGAGGCCTTCAGTTTTTCGATTGTCTTGTGATTCCTTGAATAGGACTGCCAGACGTACCAAAGCTGGAATATACAATAGGTGATAAAAAGGGCAGCCCTGTCTTGTCCCATTAGTTATATCTAAGGGTTTAGAAAGGAACCCCAAACTCAAGAGCTGAATCAATGGAACTGAACACAAAAAATAATAGAGTTTTATTTCCCTTACAGAGAGTGAATCTCCATAAGGCATAAAACTGAGCCTCCAGACTCCTGAAGTCAATGAGGGGGAGTATTAACTGCATATTAACTTAAGGAAGGTTTTCCAGAGATCTGCAGGGGAAAAAAAAACTGTGATCCCATTGTGACAATTCAAGTAAAAACCACCAGCTTTAATATTGCAAGACAAATAATTAACTTAATAGGCTTCACAGGTAAGTCTTTTTACCATGTTTTTATGTCTATCCCATGCATGTTTATATTCCATCACTATATTAGCCTCTACCACTTCTGATGGGAGACATAAAATGGACAATGCAAAAGGAACTCATTGATGTCTCGCACATCTTACCCATTCCTGTCCGTTCATGGTTGCTATCAGTGTTATACTGTGTATAGTATTAGGAATATCGATTTGCTTCGTTTTCTCAGACACTGTAGTCATTATGACGGACGAGTGGCCCATTGGGCAAATCCTTGTTAGAGGGCAGATCTGACTTGGACCAATCCACTCTTGGAGGCAGGATCACAGTGGGGTTAAGCAAAACTGTGTATGTTATGTGACTCTGTTGTAAAAGTGCGGCTGCTCACTAAATGTGTTATAGTAAGTCTGTACATGTGTGTGTTAGTGTGACTTAACCAGTAGTACGTAAAATAAGAATTCGACTTACCTTATACTAAAGGTCCCCACAGATACAACACTAATTTTGCTTTGTAGGATGTTACACAAATAATAATAATAATAATAAAAATAAGAACATAGTAAATCTACCATTTTATCTTGCCACCTTTAAAAACAAAATAGAAATGTTTAGGAAGTACATATTTTTGACTACATATTTCAGAATAGGTTAAGGTATCAGCACTTGGAACATTTTTTTCAATGAAACATTTAGTTCTAAAAAAGGTTAAGTTATGCAAAGTAGGTGGAACGGCACCTTTAGTTCTTTTGATTACACGCTGCATTATTTTTAGCCTGCTTCACTCTGTCCACATAAATTGGTGCCACTTGAACCTGTTGCCAAGCAAGATAGGGCCGCGGAAGCAATAAAAAGACACATCTCATTATAATTACTATCAGTGCTAGCATATTTATAGAGCAGAAAAAAATCATAGAATACCAACTAGCTTTACCTAAACATCTAAAGATGAGCATCATTGATTGTTTTAATGGAAAATACTTTAAATATGAATGCAAAGCTGTAAGAAGCAATATGTTTACAAATAATTCCACTGCACAAAACTAATCGTAACATATAGTTTTATTCTTCTTTTAACTAATGTAAATCCTCTACATACCTCCGAACAGTCCTATTTTCATACCTGGGAAATGTCCTGGTTTACCCTGGAGTCTCCGGGTAAAGCGCTGCTTCTCAGGGTCTCTGGATCACTGCAGGGAAACTCCGCGTCACGGGAGTGGCGTGACAGTAGCAGCATGTGTCCCAGGAACCCAGCGGGACTGACCACTGATGTCAGTAGGACCACCCAGCATCGTCAGCAGGACCTTCTACCAACATCCCACATGGGGGACTCCAGTTAGCCGGAACCAGGTATGCCTATTTTGCACAGCCTGATTTTCGGGCACTGTCCTGCTGTGCTGCCCCACTGTGGCCGGCATTTGACATGGGCTAGTTGGGGAGATCATCCTGCCCACTGAGCTGTAGTAGTGAAGTGCCACAATATAACATCATATCGCTCTGCTCTTACATATCGCGAGGTGAATGTAAACTAAATGCTGGTTCTTAGCCCCACTTCTAGTCATGCCCCCAGCATTTTTTCTAAGTGGACTTTCTAAGTTGAATGGCCTCCAAGCGGAAGTTCCGTGCCTGGGTTTTGTTCTGCTACACTTGCAAACCTGTCCCTAAAATGGACCGTTCATCAGCCTTACATAATCCAACTCATAAGCAGTGTTGTCGATGTTGTCGATGGTTTGTATGCATGTGAGGAGGAGGTGGTGGTGAATCACTATTCCATGCTTCAGACAAATCTGAATCCAGCACTAAAACACAAGTACTTACTGTTCAGCAACTCTGCCATTAACAGATTGTGAATGACTGTCACCTCCTCCAGAATGTTTATACCGTTTATGACTTCTGTTGTTTGTCTGGTTACATCTTGCTTTTTTGGCCATTGCTTAATAGTGCCTTTTATGGGTCCTTCGTTCTCAAAAAATAAAATTTTTATTTATGAAAACAAAGTAAACTGCAATTAAATCTGTAATTTTAAATTTAAACACAGCCTTAATTTACTATAAAGTGCGTACACTTCATGTAATATATTCTTTATTTAATACACAAAAATATATATATTGCTGATGTTTTCTTCCCATGCTATCTTTAATGTAGACCAAAGTTGTGAGCAGGTAGAAACGGGTCCCTTGTCCTCTCTGTTTGATCACTCATTTCCTTAAAATACACATTCAAAGCAAAAACATCTAATAAAACGAACAAAAGTATAGGTTATAGGAACTTTCCACCCCACCATGCTTTTGATATTATAGTTATAATTAGTGTTTAGTTATTATTCATTGAAAATCCTAATTATACATTCAGACAGTGTGCTAACACTTTTGCGGCTAGGGTGTATAATGAACAAACGCAAGAAACAGTTTAAGAATAGAACTGTATTTCTGTATATATCTGTATTTGAATAATATTACAGTATTATCCAGATCCTTTGGCATACAGAATATTATTAGCTGGGATTCAGAGTAGTCTATATGAAAGATATGTTTTTTTTCCCTTTTTATCAAAGATGTCACAGTCCAAAAACTTGGAAAAATAGCAAAACTGTGATCCGGCCCAGACTGGGAATTACTAAATGGCCCTGGCAATTCAAGGGCCGGGGCTGCTAAATGATACATATGCAGCCACTGGCTGAAAACAACCGGCCACATGTTTCATCCACTTGCAGTGTTTGGTGGGCACACATTGTAGGCCCTGATCTACCACCGAAGCGGCAGTAAGAATGCAGTCCTATTGACCACTGGCCTACTGGGCATTTACCCGATGGGCAGATGAGCAGTCTGTGGCTCACTGTGATTTAGCCAAAGTATAAACTGATTTTATATTCTTTAATAAGGCGGTCAAAATATAAATTAGTGAACACCCCATGAGTAAATATCTGTACGGTGAAACAACTGAATTGCCACAAGCATTCAAAATGTTCTGTATCATAGAGGATTATAAAAGGTCCCAGGGCCGGCTTGATTGGCAGCTCATGCCGTTACCTTTAATACAGATATCCTCATTGCATGGCCACAGGCTGGAATCAGGTGGACAAAGCACGAGATGATAATGGTGCATCCTGCAAACATTGGCTATACTGTCAAAGTGCAGCGTTTCATTCAACGCATTGAAACACATTTTATTTTTTACGTTGTTTTATTATTTTCTTTTAAATACAACTAAATAACCACAATTAGGTTTTAGCTGTTACCAAGACAACAGTTTGGATGCCTCACCGTGGCTTTTTTTATTTTTTTTTTCAAGTGAAAACCCTCAAGTATTGGCAAGGAGGGCTTTCAGCTTTCCCTCTAACATCTTTTACCTTCAGGCACCGTCGGGTGTGTAGCTCCAAATACTAGGCCCTGCTAATTGTGGCTATTAGGCTTCTGATGGTGTAATTCAAGATTCTTGTTGTTCGGGCTTTATCTCATCTAGCTCAAGAGTCACACCATTCATAGTTATATTAAAAAAGAAACAAGGACTTCTTTTTTTTTTCCTTTTCTTTCACTCAGACCTGGCAATTATTACCTACATCCTGTCTTTAGGGAGCCGAGCTCCGTCTGCTTTCACTGAATTAGAAAAGCACATTTCTACTGCTTTACCAAGGCCACATTTTGTAAATGGGGGGAAAAAAAAGAAATCACACTTTATCATTACAAAAGACCTCATGTTGTTATAAATTAGGTAGAAAATGCATCTCAGCTGCTTTACTTTTTCTCAAAACACCAGCCAGACTATTATTATCTACACAATAGAAAGGATAAAACATTTGATCCACAGCTGTTCCAGGTATGAAAATTCTTCATTTTTCTCGTGCAAAGTAAAGACTGCGTTCTCAAAAGGAAGATACAAAACATTCTTTGTAAAGTATTTATCATCGCGTATGTACAGTAAGCAAGCAAGAAATATACATATTTCAAATGTTCAGATGATCCAAACGTGCGTGTGATAGAACATCTTTCTTTGCGTGAGATATCCAATAAGTAATTCTGTGGATTTAGGATATCCATAACCTTAAGATAATGCTTGACTTCTATTTTTGAAGCACAGTTGGAGCTGCGCCAATTATTTATATGGACATTTTCATCCTTTTTTTAGAGAAGAAAAGTCAAGACTTGGGGTTAAGATAATATTTTGGTTGGTTTCAAGTTCTAAACGACTACCAGGGTTTAATGTCGAAATCCATAAAAAAAAATGTGGAAAGAAAACATATGACATGAATTAATGGAAACAGTCATGACTTTTATTATTTTTGATACAAATCCTATATCCATATAAAGAGTATATAGATAACACTCAGCTAACCTCTTAATATAGCAAAGAAAAATAGAACTTGCTTTCACATGCTTTCCACAATGCCAAAACCGGAATATAAATATATATATATATATACACACTGTATGGAAAAAAGTATTGGGACATCAACAGGGACTTTTATGGCATTGCATTCTAAATACATAGACATTATTATGTAGTTGGTCCCCCCCTTTGCAGCTACAACATCTTTGAGCCTTTGTGAGGTCAGGCACTGGTGTTGGATGAGAAAGCCTGGCTCGCAATCTCCGTTCCAGTTGGTCACAAAGATGTTCAATGGGTTTGAGGTCAGGGCTCTGTGAGGGCCAGTCCAGTTCTTTCAGACCTAGGACATTTAAATAATTTTGTACCATAATACAACATATGATTACATTCCATAAAAATATCTATTAATTTAGTAACATGCTGCCACAGTCTACAACCTAAAGCATTCACGTTTCCCACCCTTCCAAATCCATCATCTAGACTGTAAGCTTGTCTGAGCGGGGACCTCCTCACATTTTATTTCTGTATGGAATGCACTACTTGCACTGCCCTGTTTACCCATTGTACAGCACTACTGGATATGATGGTGTTATATAAAGCACTTATTATATAAATACTTTGCTTTATCTGATCTCTGCTCCTACATGAGTCTATTCATTACAGTTTTTAAAGGTTTAACTACTTCAAAAGTTTAGGTAAGGTGTCACTTTATATATGTGTAATATTACCTATCGCCTTACTTTAATCCCACATCAAAACACACACCAAGATGTCTATGATATCACATTTAAATACATCTGACTCACATTCACACAGGTTTCTCATTTCCATACTGTTATAGGGCTCTCATACACCAATAGGGGTACACCAAGGGGTAGCTTTCTCTTCTTCTCTAGGATCCTCTTTAGCTTCTTGTTCTTCTCTGTTTTGTCTTCTTTCTTTATCCGCAGAGCTCCCAGTGACATCCTTTCCTCGATTGCAGGATGTCACCAGAAGAGCTGCCATTTTGGCATAAGTTCCCCAGGGGAGATGCGGTAGAAGAAAAAAGATGGAAGACAGAAGAGAGAAGAACTAGCAGATGAAAGACATGAAGATGATGAGGACGCTACAGAAAAAGCGGAACTGTAAGACACAGATGCGGTCAATGGAGAAGGTAGGGAGACATTCAGGGAGCATTAGTGAAAATGTAAGAGAGTGAATGAGATTGTGAGAGAATGAGTATGAATGTTGGTGTCGGACAACATATTTTATTCCTAAATTTAAAAAGCCCCTCAATTTTAGTCTGAAGTAAATGGGCAGGAAACTGAATTCATTGCCTGAAAATAAATAAGCCAAAAACAAACCGAAAAAAATGTGTCTGAATCATTTTTGACCCATTTGCACACGGACATTGGGGTAAATAAGAATGATTAAGTTATCTCTGTTGATGTATATTATACCCCTTGCTATATTTGATAATGTATGTTTATTTGGGATTTACTTTATCTCGGGATTTACGTATAGCAAGGCACATTTGACTTTGTACTTCAGGTAGGCAGCTATTGCAAGTTTAAAAGAATTTGTAATGCACACATATGTTCTAGACTACCATATGTTTAGTTATTACAGATATCTGGGCAAAGCAATTTTATTTAAAAGTAAAATAAGAAAAACACATAAATAGTAGGTATCTTTATTAGAATGATAAAAAGTATTCCTTTGTGGTGCCAATTTAGCCTGGTCTAAACAGAAAACATTGCAAAAAAAATGAGAAGCATTTGTATATTTATAGAGGAGCCTGATAAATGACCAGAACTAAGCTATACTGTATCCAGAAAAAGGATTTCTGACATATTTATTTACAACACCAGCTATGTCCACAGTTTTAAGGGGCACATGTTTTTTTTTTGTTGCACACTGTGTGACTAATTAAGCGAAAAATGTGGACGGAAAAAAGCAATTCGTGATTTTCCTATAGCCCAATGTCGTCACTAATGGAACAGTTGTTTATCATAATCATTACAAATGCGGTGTTCTTTATTAAAAGAGAATATAGACTTCATATTATATTTATATACAGCAGGAAAAAATGGGCAGACTAAATTGGCCGGATGGTTCTCATCTGCTGTCACATTTTATGTTTCAATATTTCCAAAAACTGCAGAGAGAGAGAGAGAGAGAGAGAGAGTCTTTGCAGTAACTTTATTTAGCTTCGTCACTTTCTCCTTACAATTTAATGCAACTAGCACATGGACATTGGATATTAACCCCTTAAGGACAATGGGCGGTCCCTAAACCCATTGAAAACAATGCATTTTGAGGCCGTACATTTACGGGCTTTGTCATTAAGGGGTTAAAAGCTGCAAATAGGCTCATTAGAAACATAGAAATATAGGATTTGACATCAAAAACCATTTTGCCCATCTAGCTTGCCCATTTTTCTTAATATAAAGAACATTTTAGTTTAGTTTTTGGTCCATCAGTTTTTGGGCAACAAATTTTGTTTCTTACCCTTTCTTACCCAGAACTTCCATGCACAGATTCCCTAGTGTGGTCCTTCTATTGCGTTTTCTGAGTTGGAGATCTTGTTTTGCTGTTTTTGCTTGCATGACTACTTTTCATGATTCTGTTCCTGTCTTGCCCTACCTGGCTTTTCTGACTACCTGCTCCGTGTACCAACCCCTGGCTTGTATGACTACCTGTTTAGTGAACAGGCCGACCACCCGCCCTTCATTAACCCCTAGCATCTGTGTCACCCATCTGTGACTCCAGTCTGCGATTTACCTATATAGCTACCTGGAACTGCCTTTGCTTTGCCTACAACAATCAGTAACGTGATTACCTGCCTACACGTGAGCCGCCTCCTTCTGAGTGTGTGTTACAAGCCGCATGTATTACCATGAGTGTCAACGAGACCAGAAGGTGCCAACCCTTCCTTGTCTACAGTGCTACTGGTAGTACAATAATAACACATCAGGAGCTAAATGTTTTTGGTTGTTTGGTGTGAAAAAAATGTCATTATAATCCTAATATTATTTAAATATTAAGTGCTGGTGGCTACCACGTTTATTTTGTATAAAGGATAAATATTTCCAAGCATCTCAAGAGAAGCATGCTCAAAAGCCACAGAAAGGACACATATTCATTAAAGAAATTGGACACAGAATCTAACTTGGACTATTGGACAACTGTAAATTGTAAAATGGTGCAGTCAATACAAATCCTGCTACAATGTCACCACTTTTCTATTTGTATAACATCATAATTATTTTTCATTTATGGAGTGGAGGACTCTTACTTTCAGTGGAATGTCACCATTTTACTAGCTTTAGTGGTAACTCCTATAGATATCACACATTTTTTTACATTAATGAAAATAGGTCACGTTTGTGCCCAGTTCTACTGGTGACACAGTTAGAAGCTATCACAGAAACCAATTCTATGTTGGAAAAGAAGACACACTAGCTGCTACAACTATCACACTACAATATATTACCCTGATATTTTTAACGGGTTTAGTATACTGTATTCATGTGCGACTCAAAATAAGTGTTTTGCAACAAAGAGATTTTGAGAGAACCTCAAATGTGGTTGCGGACCATTATATTAGTTGGGTTGAGTCCTTAATTCTTTTATGCGCCAGAAGGCTAAACTTCCCCAACGTTAAACTAAACTAAACCCCACTCAATCAAAAAAGTTAAAACGATCACTCATATCGTTCTTCTTTTCAAAGGAATGAGTGAATAAACCCATATGAACTTGAAAAAAAATCTAAACACTGCTCTAATCAAGATAATGTTACACTTGTACTAGTTACTTGTGGTACAAGTGGTTACATGTGTTACCTCGATAAGCACTGTGGACATCATGGACCAAGAACTGAAACCAGTGGCAAAGTAGCACAGGAGCTCATGGGATTCCATCCAGTGTCTCGTTGTACCCCTTCAACAAAGTACTATTGCTAAACACGAATATGCATTCATTTGTCTAAGGCCAGTCTCCCTATAAAGCAGCCCAAGCAATGTAGAAGGGAAAAGGGAAGGGTTTTAATATGAGCTCCACCTCATACAATAATCCCTCCTGGTGGGATAGTGTTATTATTATTATCTTTAATTTATACAGCGTCATCAATACAATACATTTATTAAAGGGGGGTGACAAAATTGGAATTCACCGATACATTAGGTAAAGAGGGTCCTGCTTGCAAGTTATGACACACTTACTTTGATTTTAAAACTGTTCCAATTATGTGGGATGAGTATTTTTGCGTGGAGGAAATTTTAAATTGGCATTAATATATAAATAACTATGGATATAAAGTTTGTGAACATTATATATATATATATATATATATAATAAAATCAAAAGAAACTTGAGAAATGGTAACATTTTCTTTTATTTTTGCATAAATGTTTACAATATTTGCTGCTTTGAAAATATAAAAGGGATAAAATTAGTAAAAAAAAATGATTACATGAAAAAAACTATTTTTGAAAGTTTTGTAAAGCAGTTGTGATGGATTACATACAAAGTCTGTATATACCATACTATGCACATTAAATAAACATGAAAATATGAATACCCAAATAGGACCTAAAAACCAAATTATTGCAGAAGAGCAATGTGTAAATTAAAAACAACACCTTAGAAACAGACCCAGGAAGCCATACGGAATAATTTGGTGAATCTGCGGTTTGAAATGTAAATAATGCTGCAGGCATGCACAGTGTGAGATAAGAAGCTAACAACGTGTTAATCTTCCTTTCATGCACCACCAAGCTATTGGAACATAATTGTGACAACATAACACATTTAATTGGGCTTGTTGACCAACAAGTAGAGTGTGAATTTTAAGTATGCAATTACTAATTCTTAAATATTATACACGCAACTTGGAAAGAAAATATTCTAGCTAAAACAGTAATTCAACAAAATGAACCTAATGCATATGCAATTAATATTTTGGTCTATAGCTGGAAAAAAATTACTAGGGAGTTTTGGTAATATTGTATATTCCAACAATGTTACACTGTTACACTGTTCATCTAATATATATGTTAGATAATATATATATATATATATATATATATATATATATATATATATACACCATGCCATACCATATACATCATACTTTTAGTGTCAGAAAAACAACAAAAATGTATTATTATAAATTACTTTCCACTAAGTGCTGTTGTAATACACATATTCCATTCATGACCCTAATGTTGGGACTTCCTATAAGATATTAATTAAATTAATTAGTTCCATATAATTGTATTCTCTTACTTTCCAATCAAAAAGTAAATGGGAACATTTAATTAATGTTAACATTCTTTCATAGTAATATACTTTTGTAATTGCTAGCAAACCCCAAATTATCATAGAACTGGAATATATAACATGCAAATACGTCTAAACTATTTTTTCATATTTAATAAAAGCTATGAGTGAGAAAAATATTTTTTGTTTTTATTTCCTTTTATTTGCCAACCTGCCCCCCCCCCAGTTATGCGTATCTGCCTCTAGGCTTGCCCCCAGAAATGCCTTTTACCCCTCATATGCCACTCTGCCCCATGATATGCCTTTTAACCCTCTATATGCCACTCTGTCTCCAGAAATGCCTTATACCCTCCTATATGCCACTGTGGCATATAGGGGGTTAAAAGGCATATCATGGGGCAGAGTGGCATATAGGGGGTTAAAAGGCATTTTTGGAGCCACATATACATATATGATTGCTAACAGCAATCACACTCCTATCACGCCAAGCGCCCCCTTACACATCCATGCTATCACACACACACTCATTCACAAACATTTAAATTCTCATTAATTCCCTTAATCACACATACTTGCTCATAAACCCTCCCTTACCTGAACTGCAGATCTCTCACTCGCAGACTTCTGCAGGGGCCCAGCTTCTTCTATCTGCAACTTCTCTTGTCCCGCCCCCAAGGGAAGAAGGAGGGGAGCAGAGTCATGTGACATGCATTCACGTGACTCTGCTGGGTTCCCGTTCTCCTGGCTAGTACAAGAGACCCTGCTTGCACACTGTGCGACCAAAGCACCGTTAAGCAGCCTGGCCCCAGCGGGCAATTTTTTGCCGATAATGCCCCTTTTGACCGAGATATTTCGGCCGTGTCAGCAAGCATGTTCATTCCTGCATTCCAGATTCCTCCTGGTGTAACCGTGGATAAGATGTCTTACAGAACTCACACTGGATCTACTACTCGAGCAACACTGTCATCGGCACCAACCACCCAAGCATTTGCCTAGTTTGCCAGATGGTCAGGTGTGGCTCTGTCCCCTGCTCTTCTTACTGTGAGTTGATGTTACATATACTATGACTTGTCATTGGGAAGTGCCTGGTTAACCTGCCAAAGGGTTCCAACTCTACTTGGCCAACTAAGGGCCATGAGGCACAGTCAATGATCATTGGCTCTCCTTACTTGCAGAAATGTATACTTTACGCAAATGTAGTTTAGATTTCGGCCGTCATTTACTCTAGCATCTGTATGCTCAATATAATCAGCAACACAAATTCAACCATGGAAACCTGTTTTTCTTGTAGAGGACCATCACCACAATAGTGATTAAATATAAAAATGTATTTAATTTTGATTTTTACCCATTGCTAATATAATTACAAATTTTAAAAAATACATTGTAAGCATTTAAAATGTAAAATAGTAAGCAAGAAAATGTAAAATAGTTAATTAAACATTAGAAGCATCAATATCCAAAATAAGTTATTATGTACCAGAGAGAAATTTGAGTTTGCTAATTCCAGTAATTGGTTGTTGTTGGGCCAAGAGGGGGTTTAATATAAATTGAGAAAATATAAGATACCAGGAGGGGATATAAAATGTAAAAAAAAAAATGTTAATTATATCTCATACCAAAATGATTACTAGTACAAAACACTTAGATCGAGCCCTTTAGAACAGTGTACATAAATTTATTGAACACATTAAATGTAGTTCATGAATACAGAAATGGGGCAAATATGGAGAATATGTGAAAAAAATAAATTAATATTCTGAGAGCGTACATTAACAAACCTAAATGTTTGTAATTTGCCTAGATCCTGCAGAAAACCTAATTTGCATATGAAAAAATGTTTAGGATGGCATTAAAATGAAAAGGCATTTCCATCAATTCACACAAGAGAACAAGAGAACAACATTAAATGAAAGAACATAATTGTATTGTGTACAAAGCCATGCTCTCTTAGCGTTGATTTATAAAAACTAAGATTGCCATCTACAGTGCTGTGTAGACGGATTTGCACCTTTCCCGATTTTACATCTTTGTTACACTTAAATGTTTCAGATTATCAAACTAATTTTAATATAAAACAATGATAACTCGGGTAAACACAAAATGCAGTTTTTAAATGATGATTCCATGTAAAGAAGGAAAAAAGCTATCCAGCCCTACCTGGCCCTGTGTGAAAAAGTAATTGGCCCATTAGTTACAAAATCAACTAATTAACCAAATTCAATTTCACCAGACATATTTTTGTCCAGCAAAGTGCAGTAGTCAAAAAGGTGCATATGATGCCGTAATCTAAAGAACTTCAGGAACAGATGAGAAACAAAGTCATTGTCAGGACCTTGGCAAGCAGGTTGGGTAGGAGCCCAGTTGCAGGGGATACTAGGGGCTCTGTCTGTACCCCTTGATGCATCATGATGGGTAGGTAAGTACAGGCAGGCACACAACAGACAGAAAAGCAGGACTGGAATCAAAGTCCAAAGCGAGGTCAGGGGAGCTGTAGTGAGGACAGGGGAGCTGTAGCGAGGACAGGTGAAACCAGAGTGGCTGGGCACATGGCTTGGTAGCCCACTGGCAGGGCACACGGCTTGGTAGCCCACTGTCAGGAAGCCCACTGGCAGGGCACACGGCTTGGTAGCC
The DNA here is from genome assembly GCF_027358695.1 of Spea bombifrons. Lineage (NCBI taxonomy): Eukaryota > Metazoa > Chordata > Amphibia > Anura > Pelobatidae > Spea > Spea bombifrons. Next base: position 107,502,860 of record NC_071089.1, read on the forward strand.
CACTGTCAGGAAGCCCACTGGCAGGGCACACGGCTTGGTAGCCCACTGGCAGGGCACACGGCTTGGTAGCCCACTGTCAGGAAGCCCACTGGCAGGGCACACGGCTGGAAGCCCTCTGTGTAGCTAAACTGGCGGGGGCCCGGTCTGTGTAGCTGGGCTCAGAAAAGCCAGAGTCCCGTTACATTGGCACAGTATTCCACAATAAGAACATCATACCAACAGTCGAACGTGTTGGTGGCATTGATGCTTCAGGACCTGGGTGACTTGTCATAATTGATGGAACTATGAATTCTGCTCTCTACCAGAAAATTCTGAGGGAGAATGGCACAACCAGTTAATATGCAATTACTTTTTCACATGGGTAATATAGGTATTTATTATTTTTTTCTCTTTTATGAATCAAATAATATCATTTACATGCTGTATTCTGTGTTTACTTATGTTGTCTTTGTCTTATATTAAAATAAGTTTAATGATCTGAAACATGTAAATGTGACACATATGCAAGAAACAAAATAAACTGGGAACGGGGCAAATACTTTTCCACAGCACAGTAACACACTTACTCTTAATAAACAAAATATATACAGTATATGTATATGTAGATTTTTATATATTTTTTTTATAAATCATATCCTTCATCAAGCTAGTATTAAACAGAAATCAGACACTGCTGAATGTATTAGTTCTATAATAATATATAAATAAACCTATAATCTAATGGTGCTTATGGGGTAACATAGGAGCCCATTTAGGTATGCGCCAGTGGGAGTTACTTCTTCTCTTTGAAAATCACTGAAAAAAAGTAGAAGCTTTAGAAAGTTGTAATAAATTTATTTAACAATTATGGGAGCCTCTTAAAATATCCACAGATATGTTCTGCACCATGCAGAGAGAAGTAACAGAAAGCTATCTGGTATTTTGATTTTCTTTTTAATGCTGCCTGTGTCTTAAAAAACTATTGTAAAGTTTATTCAAATACTACAGTTGCTTAGAAACAGAGTCCTGTTGTTCCTCCAAAGCCCTCCCCTGTGTATTACATCACAGCAGTCTGACAACCTACAGCCACTCCCACTTACCATTTCATGCTCCTGAGAGTTATTAGGAGAGCCTAAAGGTAATGCCCCTTTCTGTGATGTCAAATATGGGCAGCTGGAAAAGAAAATGGCTAGCAAATACAGCAAAATGGTTAAAAAAGAATACGCTTATTTAAGATTTAAGATTCCATATTAGTACATGGTATAACAATCTAGGAATGTTGACGGAAAAGTGTCTACCTGGAACAGCACCTTTAATCTGTTTATGAGAAGTCATCTGGATATTTAGAGAATGTACAAAACATCAGAGAAAAGTCAGCGTTACATTCTGTTTAAGAAATGATGAGAAAATGCAACAATATTTTTAAAGGGGTAGTAATGCTCAATATTATCTCCGCCTGACAACTGATGCCTTCTACTCATGGCTTTCATTCATCTAGTGCTTTACTCAGATAAGTAGGTATCGTGTCACAAAGTCTCTGTAAAGACATGTCCCTAACAACAACCCATAGGGCCACCATGGGGCCTAGCTTCTGTGTTGGGGCACCCACTGTCCCAAGCTTGCGTACCCACCGCAGCATCCCCCTACTTTGAATACCAATGCAGTGTTTTCAGGTTAGGGACTTGTAACTTTGTGGAGAGCTGCTGTATTTCTTAACACGGTGTTCTTCAGGGAAGTGGTGAGAGGAAATTTTCCTTTAAACATAAGGGGCCACTGAAGAAAGAGAGGTTAACATTGGGGGATCCAGCACGTGTAGCCCCTTGGTTGATTAATATGATGCTCCATGACAGGTCACGGGCCAAAGCTCTGCCTTACCACACTCTCTAAAACAAGAGTCCCAGTAGAAGTGGTTGTGTAAACTCAGGAAGCCAGCAATAAATATTTTTGTAAAAATTTAAAAAAACCTAATGCTGACCAAATGATCTCTTTCAAAATGTATGTTTCAATGTAAATATTAGTTAAGCTATTTGCACTGAATAGGATTTCTTTGCTATTGTACCTCTTCCCGAGTTTTGTCTAAAGGCCGTCTTGTACAGCAGGCAATTACTTTCAAGGGATCCATGTATAAAGTGCATTTAGAGGCAAAGGTGATCATTGTTAACCTTATTTGCATGTGCCTACCCAGAATCCCTTGTGGTTGTGAAAGCACCATGAGATTTCTGAGGGAAAAACAAGCCTTCTGGCCTGTCTGGTGTCTGTAGATGAGTGTGTAATAATACTTCTACTACCTCTTAAATTTAAGTGGAAGGGTTTCCATCACCTTTTACCCACCATAACTTATGTAATGGTATTTGCTCCCCTTGTAATATTAGCTTTACATGAACTTTATTCTTCAAGAAACATTGTTAAATTCCAGTTTATTTAGTGCAAATTAGCATTATCTGGGATACACTACGGAAATAAAAAATATTAACTACAATTAATAATGTAATCTGCTCTTTAGTATCTTTTTCTGAACTGTATAGGGTGTATACATTGAAAACAAAATTTAAAGCCAAAATTGCCATTGATAATGGGAAAGTTACTTTTAAGCATGCAGCTTACTTTAAGTAATTTTTATAAGATTGTTGTAACCTCTTAAACTCTGTATTGTGAGATCAGAAAGGTTATTCTATAGATTATGGAATCTCGCCCCATAGTTCCTTCTAAGGTTTGTTTCAGGATGAATACATCACAATGTGCTGAGTCCAGCACTAACACTTGACTTTGGGTAGCCTGGGACATTGCACAATAATTTAATAAAACTGAAAATTCAATACATTTTCAGTAAATTTGCTATATTTCTCTACATTTTAAATTAATGTACTTGTTTATTATAAGACTCCTTTTATAATTTCTGTGTCAGATAGGCGAGACATTTATTTCTTTTTAATACATTGTATGATTGACTGAACCACTGTAATAATAAGGAATACAGATTCTTCTGTGCTTACATACATAACTATGAAAAACAGCTAAGAAAATGTTTCACATATTTCATGGATCACACGTTTCGGCTCGCTATTTTGAGTTAAGCTGACTTGGGAATCATTGCTGCCAATTCATTAATTAGTATGGCACAAGAAAAAAAATCCAAGAGTTGGGATTTGGTTTATGGCGGCTATTGAATATACAGAATTCAAAATATTAACAATTTAATTGTATACTGCTGCAAATGAGAGAGAAAATACACAGATAATCATTTTATATTTAATTTATTAGTACAAATGACAAAAATGCAGCTTGTTGATTTCAGGTAATGAAACGTCCTTTTATATAATGATCAGATATTCTCATGCATATTCATAAATGTAGCCAACATTCTCACTAATGAGTTTACAAAGAATGACAATGTCATTAACAGGACTGTAAGAATATCGTTGTGAAGAAAGTTTCAAGCTCATAATTATTTCACAAAAAAATTGTATAAATCTTAAGGTAGGCTATCCAGAGCTCTACCTCCCCCGAGGAGTGGCTCCATGTGGTGGTGGTGGTGGTGGGGATAGTCAAAAGAGGAAAAGGGAAGGGCTAACCCCAAATAGCCTTACATTAGCATGGAGGAGGAGGAGGAGGAGGGGAAGTGGGTGGTGGTGATGGGCCTGGTCAATATCTGCTTCCCTGCCCAGAGAAAGACCCAGAGAGCCAGGTGTCAGTGCTTCACCAGGAGACTCCAGGTCAAACCTGGAGGGTTCACTGGTATAGTCACAGGACTACTTTGATGACTTTTTGCCAGGACCCACAATACGTGTAACTGCTTTTCCTGTCCTTCCCTTACCCTAGGTAGAAAAATATGGAGTAGGAATTATTTGTGTTAAACTGTGATTGCCAGTAAGCTCCATGAATCCATCACCAGTGGTGGCCAATCCCTTGTCTGGATGCAACATCTGTAAAGCTCCTCTCCTTACCACCTTGTCCCCAATAGACACCCTTTCCTGAACAAATTAATAGTAAAGTCCCAGGACAAATAGAAAGTTAAGTGTAAATTTTACCAGTCCAATGATACATTTAACTTACATTTCAGCATCAATGTTAATATGGTAATATGTTTCTCCACTACTGAATACTGGCCTTTTTATACAACTCAATATAACAATATAGAGATTTTGTATGAAAACTCATTAAAAGAACAGACTTTTTTTTTTTACATTATTTTAATTAATTTAAAAATCAACATGAACTCCCAATCCTCCCTTTATTTATTTAAGACCGTATTTTTGTAATGAACTCCATCTCTTCTAATCAGAGGGAAAATGTGCGATTACCATTCCAAAAATTTATTTCACTTTTTGGCTCAGAGGAAGGAGCTGCAAATTTGCCATTTCAAGCTACTGTCGCAGACCAGCAAGTGGACTTTAGGATAATACAACTAGTTACAAGCAAAGCGTTTTCTTCCTAAAATGTATACATACGTAAGTATATATACCTAATATACTATACTATATACTATATATATATATATACGTATATATACTATACATAAGTATAGTATACGACAGAAAGATTATAGCATATCAGTGTATTTCATTTTTAATGAATGCAGATAGAAAGAAAATATTAAGAAATAGTAATTCATGTCGGAAACCTTTTACAGGTTTGTTTGCTGTTATTACTGATACATCTGAAGCATCAACGTATATTCACAAACTGTCACTAAAATAGCCGACAGGCAGTTTTTCGCAAACATCTTCATTCCAATCTGGAGAAAATGAGTATTTTAACTTTTATGTTTAATCGTAGATTTCCATATGTTACTTAAATAATGAATATGCATAGTACACTGTTTAATATAGATTCACTAAACTGATGAATTTCTAAGCAATTTTCTTTTTTTGAACAGCAAATTAAGTTAAGCATGAAACATTCTCCAAACATGAATATCATGTTTGGCATAAAATAGTATAAAAAGTTCATAATCCAGAATACTGCTTCCATGGGTCAGTCATACATAGGATGGGAATGCTTTAAGGAGATGCTTAGATTAAAAAAAAACAAAAAACCTTTTTTTTAACCCTAGCCTTACAATTAGACTTGTTTCGTTAATATACCATCGAATGCTGAAGCTCCAAAGTATGGAAGTCAGATAATAAACTCTTAGAGGTTAATGAGACAAGCTACATTTTGATCCACAGGAAATACAAATATATCCTACTTGTTCATTCTCAGGAACTGTATTGACAGTGTATTACCGTACATCACAAATTATTCCCATATGAACAAGAAATATTATTTCCTTGCACTGTCTATTACACATTAAGTATAACCTTAGCAACAAATTCAAGAAAGTACCACTGGAGAGGTTGACAAAATTAATAACATTTCAGTTCGGGACTTATAACATGTAAATATCAATTTAAATTATTAGCTAATCTGTATTTTCAGGAATGTATAATCTAAGACCCACAGGGGAGGTAAATCAGTTGGATAATTAGATAGCACAACCCATTTTTTTCTTGAGTTCCTTTAGTGAGTTTGCCTCCACTACATTCACAGGAAGCCTATTCCCGGTGTCTACTTCACATTCTGTAAAGTAGAATCTTCTCACATTGACCATCAGTCTTCTACCCTGAAATTTGAAATCTGACCCTTATGTTTTGGCACGCCTTCTTTTTCTGCTGGTTCGGAACATTCTTCAATAGTATATATGAGCCGGTTGAGGAAGTCAGACATCCTCTGAGAATTACACTGTGGAACTACTTCACCCTGTGGCGCTATGTGTTGCAGTTGTATGTAGGGGTGTACACAGAATATCTGGCACTTGGGATGGATCCTATATCTGGTACCCCCAACCTTAAAATGTAAAAACACCCACACTCAGGCTCTCTCACACACTTTCTCTGACGACTGTTTAAGTGTCCCTGTCTCCTTACGCTCAACTCCACTTCTTCTCTTGCCTCTTCTTCTGTCTTCACCCTTCTTTCTTCTGTCTTCTTTCTTTGTCTGCTTTTCCATGAACCAAGCCCCTAGGAGAAATTCTGTAAAAGGGCAAAGCCTGCAGACACATCCCAATTGGTGGAACAGAGGAAAGGCTGTCCCCATGGCTCCGTCCTTTTGCCAAAGTACTTTGTGATGTATAATATAGGCAGATTTGCATTTCTGTACCTCTCTTTCTCCTCAAATGTATCTGCTTTATTCTGGCCTCGTGGAGTGCTTCCACAAATGGTCAGAGCCATAGGGACAGCCTCTCCTTTGTTCCTCCAATTGGAAACAGTGTGTCCCTAGAGGGTCTGTCCTTTTGTGGAAGTACCCAGAGAGAAGCAGATGAAGAAAGAAGAAATAGGGAAAGTGGACAAAGAAAGAAGACAGAAGAACAAGAAGAGGCAAGAGAAAAAGCAGAGCTTTAGGAAAGGAGACAGGAACAAGGAAGCTGTCAGTGGAGAAGTTAGGGAGACATTGACAGACAGGGAATTTCAGGAAGACTTGGGACCTCGGTGTGCCAGCGTGGCACCCTCCTTCCCTAAGTATGCCACTGATTGTATGTAGACTTTGCACAACCATACCCTCTGTCCTTCTTGCATACTCTGTGTGCTCTCTCACTTTCTTTCCTTCATAAAGAACATGTCAGAAGCAGAACATGCAGAAGCACTACTCCCCTACTTGCTTTTGCTCCCTACTTTTGCTGTTCTGGGCTCTGGCTATTTAAGCTGCAATGTTCAGTACCTCGCTGCCCTTGTGTGGTTCCTGGCCTCCTTGTGCTATCCTACTGCTGCTGTTGCTTCCTGTGGAGGACCCTGACTTGGGCTGATTCTCCTGGTTCATGATCCTGGTTTCGTTCCTGACACCACTGCTTTCTGTGTTCTTGACTCTGGCTCGTCTGACTACCCTCTTTGGCTTTTGGCTATGTCTTTGGAAAAGAACCCTGGACTGTGCTGTTTTTATTTTTATTTGTATAGTAAAGATGTGAATTTACTGCACTGGCCTCTCTCGGGTTTGTTGTTCCTGACAATGGCTGAGCTATAGTTACTAATAGTTCCACTTCATAATAATAGCAATAAACAGTGGACTGGTGCAGATTTAGTGGATTAGAAATTTCACAAACTGACTTGTTGTAATGGTGGCATCCTACAACAGTGCCACATTTAATGTCACTAAGCCCTTCAGTATGACCCATGCGTTTGATTTTCTGCATCTGATAGCGATGGGTATGGCTGAAACACCTAAACTCAATAATTAGAGCGGGATTATCCACATATTTTCAGTAATATAATGCAGAAGCCAAATTGTAAAAACCTTCCCAAATTGGGTGGTAGTTATGCTAATTAAATCCTCATGTTCAGCAAAATTATCTTCTGTATGGAAAAAAAGGATCCTTCGACTCCAGACATAATCTGTGATGGACCCTAGGCACTGGGCAGTGCCTAATTAGGAGATCTAAATAGTTAACAAACACGTCAATATAGCAGTTTTAAAGAACAGAGTAATAGGGCATGTTACTCTGTACCTTACTACTCACTCATCAATCTTGCAAGTGTATTTTGTAGCTCCAGAAAACCACTAAATCAATCTTACTAGATATTCGGGAACTAGAAACTGCATAATAAGATTGATTTACTGCTCCATTAAATGGTCTAATAACCTAGAAACTAGCATAGCCTTCCTGGGACCAATATAACAAAAAAATATGTTGATGGTAATAAAATAATAATAACTGCTTCAGTAATTTTCCCTAATAGTATTCTTTTACATCTACGTCCACAGAACATACAAAGTGTATGTATCTTTCACATGTTCAGAGTATTAAATGTAATTAATGAAACCAATAAACGAGCTTGTATAAATACAGATAATGATTGGATGTATACGTTTTTTTTATTAAGTGCTAACAGATTTGATTAGTTCTTTATAGTTAACGTTATATTACAACTGCAGTTGTATAATAAGTTCAGTGTTCTAAAGACATTTTGACCGGAGTACAGTAGATATGAACGCACGAGGAAAGGAGGGCACTTTACCCAAAGAAGTTAGATATTTATCGCATGTGTTGCACATTTGGGAAAGTCAAATGAATACATGAACACAATGCTGTGGGGGTTTCACAATCCCTTAACCATTCGAGTGCTAGTGGTTGGGACACATTTTTCCAGGCAATATTTGTAGTTTTGCTACAGTTAAATTTAGGTGGCAATCATTTAAGCAGTTTACACTTTAGTTATATGATATACATTTTTTACCCAATTATTTCCCCACATATAGCCTTACAAATATCCAAAGCGTTCTAAAGAAGAACATGCCTGCCAATGTCTCCTTTTAAGAGACAATTACTTCAAGGGCCCCAGATATCTCAGTCCCTCTTTACATGGAGCTCAAAGTGTCTTACACTCTTCTTCAGTCCTAAAAGGCACAATGTTATGTATAGAAACATACAATATATAATAAATGTATTATATTATTATATATATAATTAAATTGTATTTATTATTTATTGTATACATTATATATAACTATTATAACACTATTGTTCTTCTAGGTTATTTAAAATTTTTCTTTTTTTTGGCAATATACAAATGCTGGGGTGTATGGGAGAGACCATAAAATAAGTCATAGATTTTCACAAAATGTGTGAGATAGCTTTAACATTTTTCTATACAATTGGAATTTTAATCTGTTTGTTTTACTTAAATTAACAGTGAAGTTAAATATAAAAGATTTTGTTCCCGTTCTTTGGAACACTGGGTGCCTTGAGGATTTGTTTCAGAGATAAGCCTATTGCTAGAAAATAACATACATTAGTTCAGTCTGGTCCATTAACCATTGCCGTGAATGAATTTTTTTGCAATAGAATTTGACACTAATGATGTATATGTCATATGTGTAGTATGTACTGGAATAATTTGCATTTTCTTCCATAAGGCAACGATCTTTAATTTAAAGCAGGTCCCATGTGCAGTCTATGCAATGCTAACCATTTCTGCATATTTAGTGATACTGCACATGGCACAAAAGTATAATTATTTTTAATTACACAAAATATAACATACTCTTGAAAAATTCTTGCTTAACAAGTGAGGAAAAGAGTCTGTTATAACAAGGCAAACCTGAAGCAACTGGATGATCCCTTGTGGACAATGTGGCAACGTGATGGTTGAGAAGATTAAACAATCTGACAGCCTCTCCCCTGATCCTCCAATCAGGAGAGGGAGTGTCACTGGAAGCTCTGCATGTCCACGGAGGTGCAGATGAAGAAAGAAGATAGAAGAGAGAACAAGAAGAAATATATTCTGAGATTTTCTCTTTGCTTTCGTTCATTTTGTGGGGGTTTTGCCTCATTTGTAGAGATTCGGAGTTGGGAAAGCTTGTCTTCATAGCTAAGCTCTTCTTCCTTTAATTAGTTAAGTTGTCTTTAAAACCTTTACACACACACTAATATTTGCAAAACAATTAATTAAAATAAAATATTTTAATGTCTTTATTTCCAGCAACTTCTCTGAAATATGCAACCAAGTCTGCTTTAGACATCCTGTTTAACTACAGTATATAATATGTATTAGACGTGCAAATGGACCAAAAATGATTTGGACGATCGGCCTATTCATTTCCAGGCAATGGGGGCATTTTTTATTCGGGAACAAATGTTCACGCTCACTCTCTCACACTCTAAATGTTTTCCTACCTTCTCTGCTGACCACTTCCGCTTCTGACGACCATTTCTGCCAACCATCTTCTTCTATCTTCTCCCTTCTCTTCTACCTTCAATCTGCTATCTTCTTTCTTCAGCTGCATCTCCGCGGACATAACCCAAAAGGAACTTCTACAAAAATGGTGGCACTTGAGGTGACATTCTCAGTGAGTGTATATTATCTGGAAAAGGGGATAAGGTTATATGTTAGTTCTTGGAGGAGATAACAAGGATATACAATGCAGAACGGATTATTCTGCACACATATCAATTGGCAGTATTGGTTTGAGAGGGGAGAAGTATATGCAACAATATATATATATATATATATATATATATATAATTTGACAGAAAGCAGGAGATCATAATGAAGGAGTGTATATATCCCCTTATATCTTGCAGGGTGGTTATCCTCAGTAGTCTTTTACCAGCCCCAGGGAAATGTCTGGAATTATTGGATGTATGTTAATTATGTGTTTTGGGTCACTGGGGTGGAGCACTTGGAGAGTAGGGCGGGCCAGTGCTCTACTCCACAATTTGTGAGCAGCCGAAGACCAGCAGGTGGGAATCCAGACCGGAGATTCAAGGATACTCTCAACAGTACTCACCTGTTTCCACTAATTAATGGGAGAGGAAGTTAAATAGCCTCCTGATCTGAGAGCAGTGAAGACATAAGTTTGCTCCCTGGGAGAGAGGGAGAGAGGGAGAGAGGGAGAGAGGGAGAGAGGGAGAGAGGGAGAGAGGGAGGGAGAGAGGGAGAGAGCGAGAGAGCTGCTAAGCTACTGAGTGCTGCTATTGTTACTTGTATTGTTGGTAATGGATAAGCCTTCCAACTGCAGTTAGGTTGGAGAACCTTGTTTAGTTAGTGCTCATAAGAGCAAGGCTTTTGTTTTGATTTTTTTTTCTGTTATGCCTTTTATTGAACCCTCCTCGTGTCTACGCCATCTCTGCAACCTGGAAGACTGTGTGTGAGTAAAGATTCCCGGACAGAGTACCAAGTTAAGGGGTATTGTGTCACAATATATATACATTTGACAGGGGTAGCCTCGACTCTCGGGCTATGTCATCCTGGTTAACCCCCCAATAAAAACACGGACACCAAATGTGGGATGAATAAAGGCCACAGCCGATTTATTAACGTCATTGCCACGCAACCTGTAAACATAAAGAAGGTGCATTAACACGGCAATGACCCAAATACAATAAAACACCCGAAAGCTTGCCAGGACCAACCGGGGCCAAACCGTAAGCATCACCTTATGGGAGGGCATACCATGATGCCCCTCCCCCACCTGAGGTTCCAGCAACCGCCCAGCCAGGAACCTCCCACCGACACTTTAACACCAGTGGCAATAACCACATAACACCCCCCGGCAACCTGGCAAGCTACCGCCCCCCGGCTGTGACAGAATCCTGAAACAAAACACAGAAAATTAGTAAACAAGATCACACAACCACATGGAACATAACAACATAAAGGGAGGGAGGGTGGGACAAACAGACCGGGTAGGCTGGCACAACAAAAAGCCCAGAACATTCTTACGCACCAACCTTATATACCCCCTTCACTTCCTTCCCCTCCCCGTTGAACTTTCTTTGACCCCCTGACCTAGCCCTGCTCTGCACCCCTGTCAGGGCCCCCTCCGTTCCATGCAGACTACGTGGGCATCATATATATAGCCACCCATAACTACACTGACCAATAACACCCTACCCCATTATCTTTGTGCACAGATGCTTTCCTCTAATCCCGTTCCATGGGCTACAGGATAACACCTTCCTTGTTTCTGTAGCATCTGCCTGAAAGTGTGAATTCAACCATTGTATTAAAACCCAGAAAACAAAATGCAATGCATAAAATGATTACTAATCTAATCTTTTTATGGCAATAAATCCACTCTGTATCATCCAACCCCACTTCTGGAATTGAATTGCTTTTTGCCCATTCCTCCCTTCCAAATATTTGCTTTTCATCAGAATTCCTCATGTATAAACAAACATGGAAAACATAACAAGGAAAAAAAATAACATAAATTGAGTAATACTAGTAAATTCAACCGTTGAAAGTAAAAACTCTGTTATCCTTTGTTATTTCCTAGGGCCTCTGGGAATGATTTTGCCATCTTATGGTGTAATGGACTATATTACAAACAGCTTGTTAAATGTGTGACAGATCTACTCAAGCCAATGTTTCTTAACGTCTACAGGCCTTCCCATTTTCTAATAAACAAGATATACATACAGACGGGCCTTATGTTTAAGTTTCTATTGCACTGGTTCATGTTTCAGCTTGCAGTCTTGTAGTATGAATTTCCAACATAGCAAGTAAGTGGATTCACATGCATTAGAATTCCAGACATCTTTTCGACCAGATGTGGTGCCTTTATTTTTAGTACTTTAGGAGTGTCTGCTGACCCCTCATCACCCCCCGTCTAATGAAAGATTGACTATGCAGGGGGGTTTCTATATGCTAAATTATATATCGGAGGGTTTAAGTATTAATTCATGATGAATTTTGTAAAGGCTGCAGGAGAATTGTTTAGCAAAGAAGAAAACCCCATATAAGAAGAAAAAAACTATATGAATCTGTCAAATTTTAATCCAGTCTCCTATGAAATATTATTGCATTCGAAAACCCATCCGTGATCTGTGATTAATCATTTGCTCTGATTCACTTTATATGCAAGCGATTCTGAGCCAAACTGTCACTCCTTTGTTCTGGAATATGGATTTGTGTATACCTCCTTAAAAGAATAAATTAGAACAGTACCATATCTTTTCAGATGGAAGGGTGGGACACTGAGAAGAACGGATTTAAAAAAATGAAATAGAAAATATAAAAGGAGTCAAGTTGCTCTATATACAATTTGATTATAAATATAATAAAAATTGAAAACATACAATATGTATTAAATACAATATTTAGAGAAACAGACAATTTAAAGAATATAGTATGCAAGCTAGGGAATCAAATGTATTTCCATTAGTAGTTGAAGTTCTCTCTCTCTTTGTATATAGTATGAATGAAAAAGCGGAAGGTAGAGTAAGTGTAATTTGCTGGGTTGCTATAGGCAAAGGTTTTAGCTCCCTAGCTGAATAATATGTTTAGTTGCCCCTATCTAATTAGCTACCTAGACAAATACGCCCCCTTGCATATGCCCTTAACTTAGCATGCAAGGGGTATATTGTCAGGAGAGGTCCTAACTGATCCTATGTTAGTCTGTCTATTGGTGCTTAAGTGTAAATGTGTTAGTGTGTGTGTGTGTTACGGTCGAGGAGTTCAGCGTGACAGGCCCAGAATTCAACAGAATTTTCTTACATCTAGGAGCAAGCTAGGTTTTACATATAGATGCACACAATCCCATCTTCTGCAACTCCAAATCTACTTAAGTGGAGTATAACCCATTTGCTATAATTTCCATGTCCCATAATAAACCTTTTGTCTCTGTAAGAATTTTCCTATTGTTTGACTTATTGACAAATTGTCAGGTATTAATTAATATTAATATTTTAGGCGTTATGTATAAAGAGTAATTTTGGTTCCAAATTTGAAAAATGGTCTTATCTCCATAGTCATGGCTGGAAGATTCATGCTCAACAGCCCATTCCATTGATTTTTATAGTAAGAAGACCATTTTAAAACTTTGAACTACAATCACTCTTTATTTCTAGTCATTTACTGGATTTACTGTGTGGGACTACAGGCCTTCACAAGACTGGGGGGCGGCTGAAAGCCAGGTAGGCATTGGGTGAGGGTTCTGGTCCCAAAAATGGCTCTAGAGATATCCAAAATTGTTTCCCAAAAGTACTTTCACTACCCAACCTCCTCGCTCCTCTCACGACCTGAGGCTTTCTTCTACTGTTGTTACCTCTTCCCACTCCCGTATTGAGGATTTCACCCGCGTCGCTCCTCTGCTGTGGAATTCACTTCCCTGTTCCGTCAGACTTTCTGCCTCGTACACTACTTTCAAAACCTCTGTGAAAACCCACTTGTTCAGGGAAACGTTCAACATTCCTTTATAGCGCTCCCAACCATCATCCTAATCAAGCCATCTGAACAAACAGCTTCAACACATCATCGGAACCAGATCAACTCATCCCCATCCAAGCAGTCCTCTCCTATTGTTTCACTCAACCACCGAATAGATTGTAAGCTTGCAAGAGCAGGGCCATTGCCTCACTATCTGATACACCTCCCCAATGCCCTGATCCAGGTACACTTGAGCTAGTAGTCCACTGAAAATTTACCCAGCCGCAATGCAGACTTCCACGTTCCTGAAAGTGTCCTGGGAAGAAGAAATGGCCTGGGGTTGGACCAAAGTGAAAGTGGCTCCTGAACCTCGTCTTGGCAGACTTTTTGGTAATGATGAGCTGCTGTCTGGGGTAGCTTTTTATGCCAGTGTTACCTTGTGCAATGATCCCATTGATGATATGGTAGATGTCCACCGCTCAAGGATGGTAGCCTGGGACCCTTGTAACCAATTGCAACAAGCCTTTTCTAGCCTGTGTGCTTATTACATAAGGATGTGGTAAAGTCCCTTCTGAGTCTCTCTGAGTTATCATCAATATGTATCTCTTCATCACTTCCACATGATCTCAACTTAACTCCTTCAGGACAGCTCGACAGGCCCAAAGACAGTGAAGCATATCAGCAAAGATAATCCACATTCCATACATTTGTCGTCACCAGACAAGCTGGTGTCAAATATGTTCTTTGCAAAATAATTTCCCAGTTAGAGGTAGCCACCAAAACTTTGCTAGTTTTCAAAAAAGTTTTTTACATTTTCATGTGTATAGACATATAGGCAAAAGTCTATGACCATCGGCCAAAAATATTTCACATTGGTTTTATGACTTTTGTGGCATAATTTGGGGCAATTTTTGTTGTTGTAATATGCTGTAGCATATTCCTGGATCTGGAGAGAGAGTCACGTTACCTCCCCCTACTTACAAGTATTTTTCTCACTAGTAATACTAGTAACCCAGTTTAAATCCTTGCTTGAATACAGGGGACCGTTCAGAATATATTTCTTGTTATGGTTTTGACTAGAATCAACTAGAATCGCCACCCTTTAATTGAATCTTTGTTATGAATCTTTGTTATGGGCTATTAGCAAGTTCACAATTTAAGAATCTCAAGGTCAGCTTTTTTGAAAAGTCCCCAGGTATTCATGTAAGATGAGGAAGGTTCTGTCCGCAAGCTTGAAGCCTATAGGTTAAACAGACCTGGCAGACAAGCACCACATTTCCACCTATTGGTCTTATTAGGCAACAGAGAGGCCTATGTCTCCATTGGGGTATATTGTTCTTCTGCTCCATCTTTCTATGTTGTGACAACAATACAAGCTGATACATAGCACATTCCCTTTCCTCCCAAGCGTCCCTTTTGGAGTCCTACATTCCTCTTCCCTGATGTCCCTCTCAGGTACAAGCTGAAAATAATTGCTGGTATGAGTGTGTCACAGTGTTCTACAGCCCTAAAAGTCACAATAATGTGCATAGAAACAGCATGAAATGTGTTCATAAATTACATTGTGTAAATTAAAAACATGACCCATTCATATAACAAGCTATGACTAAGTCACAGTTACATAATTACTCTAGCACTGTCCAACTACACCCCTTAAATTAAAAATTGTAGGCACATACTTGTCATTTATGCATGTGTTTATTGCTTGTATGGGATAGGCATTTGGTTCCTGAATCTAAGATGAGAGCAAGAACTTGATTAAGGCCTGAGTGTTTTGGGCAGACTAGATGCTGTTCTTGTCTGCCTCAAATGTTATCAGGGTTTAGCAGAATGACCCCAGACACCCCGAAGCTTAATTGTTATTGTCCTAAATAAAAAACAATCTTTACAGTATCCCACCTTCTTCTGGGGTACAACGTTCTGACGGATATGTGCACCAATCTTAAATTAATGGATCAATCTATTCATATGTGGATTAAAGACAACATAAAAACTCTATAGTAAGAAACTATTCTGTAAAAAAAGAAGCACCAGTTGTAGACAGTTCCAGGTTTGGGAGTTCAGGAGCATTAGGTTGTATGAAGACCAATCTATTCCTTTTGGTGAGCTTCTCCTAGAGGAATAGGCAATGTACAAGGAATAATTAATACGGGATGATTCTCTCATCCAATTACACAATATGCAGGGCTGGCTCAGACAGTTTTGCAGGAGAAACTCACTTGGGTTGGCCCTTCATGATTAATGTCAGGGAATTAAAATGTTTTAACATGCCTAACCAGCTGCCTTAGAACCTAATATGATAATAATTACCTATGTTCTCATGCGACTCTTACAATGATTTGCCTCAAATTTACACATTTATCTGCTAGCAAAAAGGGACTTTTATCCAACCAATATTCATCATAATCAAATTGTTCGCATTATAAGTTAATATCATAGATACAAAAATATATTAAATTATCCTAATTGTTCTACTTCTTATTTGTACTGCTAGAAACATATAGTTTGCATTGCAAATAATAATAAAAAAAAGATCATTACTTTTCCTTTCCACTAGTAGATGTTCAATGTCTAGGACATATACATAATTAATATGCATGACACTTATATTTATTAAAATTATTGTTTTGGTTAACCTTCATAGAACCATGCTTTAATTATATAGAGCATAAAAACAGCTAATTGTGTCCTTGTAAATTTGCAGAATAGGTAAAAAAAAAAATTCCCTTGAGGACTAGAAAATTCTTTACAGGTTTTTCTTTCAATAATGAATTGAGGGAACAAATATTAAGAAGGTCGGTTACTATAAACATGTCCTCAACAGACATTTGGCCATTAATTGAATAAGGACCTTGTTTTGATAGATCACATTGCGTTTAGCTAATATGTGCTCTTATATCGTAAGCTTTTGCATTTTCAAATTAAATCATAAAGAACATTATTTTTCTCTTTGTAGCAGTTTGTTAATAAATGAATATTATGTAATGGTTCACATCCAATGCATTTAAAACTACTTACAAACAAATTAATGTAATCTTGGATAATCCAAAGATCACGATATTTTATGTCAAGTACCGCTTAGATAATAAAGAGACATAAAGGTCGCAAAATTGTGATTGGCTAGACATTAAAGATGTGCGTGCAGATTGAAAATGTGTTTTATAATAGGAATTATTTGACAGCAGAGTTATGAATAAGGAAATGAAGTAATATTAGAAGTAATTAAGTAAAAAAAACAGACAAATTAAAGGTTCTACTTACTACACGTAGTTTAATACTCACAGGGTTAGAAAATAAATCCAAGCACTCTTGAATGTCTATTTCTTTACCAGAAATAATTTGAGGATTAATAGAGGATACTCTTAGTCTTTTGGTATCACATGTGATGAGTGAGTTAAAGGTGTGCGGCATACTATCGAGCTTCAAAATCAATATGGATAGCCAAATTCCTAAATGTATCAATTGCAGTTGCAGATGGCGCCACCTTGAGTGGATCCTTCCCCTTTAGGTTGTGGTCTGATAAAATGAAGTATTTGGGTCTGTAAGGATTTCTCTAGTCTAGATGGAGATCATTTGCTCCCTTTATTAGTAAGTCTGAAAAGTAATTTGCAGAAGTGGCCTGTCACCAAAATGAACTTGTTGCCTAGGCTACCATTAATTTCAAACAATTCCCATAAGGGTTCCTGGCTCTCCCGGACCCCCTTAAGTACTATCGGGATGCCCATCTCAGGTGAGTTCTGGAGTGGAATGTTTTCCCTACCCAGAGGTGATGGATAATGCGGGAGCCGTCTACCTTTTCTTACGTGTGTGGAGGGAGTGCCCTGTAATCTGTCCCTCTTGGGAGAAGGGGACTAGTGAACTGCCCCCTTAATGTTCTCCATGGGTGTAATGCTTCATTACCATACCCCCCCAGGCGATATCTGTGTACAAGCGTTCCTTGACTAGGCACTTACCACCCACATTATCTGGTTCCTGGCTTTGTGGTGCCCCCCTGAGTGCTGAGCAGGGCTAGGCTAAGGCAGGAATTGTGGATTTTAGGGGAGGAGTTTTGGTAGGAGGATATTTAAGTTTGGTGATCACAGGGGTAAGGATCCATTTTGTTTAACCTTACCTGGTGGTGTTTGTATCCTGGTATGCCCCCTCCCAAATTGGTGTGTGGTATGGTGTTGCTGCATTAGTCACAGTCGTGGGCGGTAGCTTGCCAGGTATCCAAGGGGTTAATGTGGTGGTATGATTATTGGTGGTCATAACCGGTGGGAGGTTCCTTGCAAGGAGTGGTGCTCGGAACCTCAGGTCCGAGTTGGGGCATCCTGGTATGTCCCCTCCCAAAATTGGTGTGTGGTATGGTACCTGGGTAACTTGGCAAGCTAGGTTGGTTTTGGTGAAGTCATTGTCTCTGTTAACGCATCTATGTTTATTATTTCAGGTTTTACAGGACAATGACTGTTAAATAAAACGGCTGTGGCCTTTTCAAACCCATCTTGTGTGTTGGTGTTTTATTTAATTGAGCAAATGAGCCAAGCCTGGCCCGTGAGTCGAAGCTACATCTGTCATTTTTTCTCAACTTTTTTGTGCTCGATATCTTTACCTATAGTTTGTAAAGTGAAGAATAATCTGTGAATTCAAAATGTACAATTTTATATTGATAATATTTAACTCATAAGTGGTAAACAAGGACTACCTGAATGTTGCATCACTATAACTGGCATGATTCTCAGACTGACAATCCAAATACTTGCACAGAATCATGGGAATTGTAGTTCAGGAACATTGAGAAAACTACCTCTTAGCTTCTGCTTTAGTACACTGTACAGTATTTCCAAAATACAGTTCACACCCAGTGATCCCTCTTAAGTCATAAGGCCAACACTGGAACTGTTAAAAGGGCATAACCTGTACTTTACATGTAAACAAGAGGTACCCAGAGCACCATTATGTGAGTTTAATGTAATTAATATTGGGAAATACATTTTTATAGATAAGAACATTTTGTGACTCTGTTCTAGTCCTAATATTGGCTGAAATGCATCTTAAACTCTGAAATAAATTGCTTCCAATTACAAAACGATTGAATCACAAAAAAAAAGGTTTTCAGGAATTAATAAAACAATAACATTTACAGCCACAAAGAACATAATAGTAATTATTAAAAAAACAGTGCACTTCAAGAATTAGAAAATAATGGGTTTGCTATTTGGAAATGATGATTGAAAGCATGACATCAGATAACTCCTTAAACTCAAAGGAGATACTTTTCTCTCTCTTAATGTAACAGATGGACCTGATGTCAGACTTACATAAAAGTCATTCTCACCCTCTAAAAAAAAAAAATCATCTTAGCCAATGTATGACTTTGTAATGTAGCCGCGAACATGTTGAAGGCCTTTCTCATAAATTCTTCATGTATTCAAAGACGCAACTAATGGCTGATGCCATCATAATAAATATTAAATTATGTAACACTCCCACATGAAACACGCGGAGAAAACCCATGTATGAGACACGGTAACTATTATCTGTTTGGACGCTCTGTACTTGAAATGTGACATGCCTAAAGAATATATTTCGAAATCATCTGTGCTCTGAAAAACGGGGTTCGGTTGAAGTGGATCTGACAACTTTATTATATATAATTGTTATTTCTATGCCGTTAGTTCAAATCCTCCACCAAGGAGGCTATACGTTTGGTAGTCAAGTGGAGATGTGGAATTACGTGTCCTACAGACTGACACTTTGTATTTTGCCCAATGACAGGTGAACTTTATGATCCATTTGATTGGGAAATTTGATTTCAAATGCCACTTTGAAAAAAGGGAACCGTTTAAAATGTCAAAAGACTCATTTAACCTTTTTTTTATGTTATGATCACGTTACTGTAATTGGAAGGATTCCAAACAGAGAGACCTTAAAGGTGTCCTTAAAACATAAACATTCTCCGTTGATTTGTAATTTTTAAGAGAGTTTGATATATTTTTTTATACCTTGCTACAAATAAAATTAATTTTCCATTAAAAAAAACATTAGAGGAAGGATGTCCGATCATCATCAGACCATGGAGTGTGGCAGTGTGTACAGTAGCTGGAGCTTCTCCCTAAGGGAAAGGGTAGTAGATACTCGGAACAGACTTTGAGTTGACATAGCACAGTGTGTGAAAAATATTACAGTATACATAAAATAATTAGAGCTAACTCATGACTGTCTAGGTGTACCTTTTTGCGCTTTTGCCACTGATTTGTTGACGTATCCGCATATAAATTGCGAACACCAGATACAGCAATTACACAAAATGCGCAATTGTGTCATCTCATTTATTAGTAAATAAGAGATTTCCTATTCCTTGAAAAAAAAAACCCCACTCAGTTTCTAGACAATGACAAGAAGTGAAATACCGTGTGTGCTTTTAATGTGTGTAAGCATCCATGAGTTCAGCATGACAATGTGTGAATGTGTGTGTGGGTGACACTATAGGATGAATTTGTAATTAATCATTCCAGATGTTTCATCTCAACGCGTTACATGGTTATGTTACTTTTATCTAATTGGCTTGGAGTGATATTGCATTAACATAAACCGCAGTGAAATAATAACATAGCTGTTGTGTAACACGTTTCCTCTTTTACTATTATTTTTTCCAGTACTGTGATTTTTTTGTCTTTGTTTCTAAGAATAAATGGTTTTAAAGTTTGTATTGATTTATTTCTAAGTGGAGATTATTTTTTTGTTGGCACCGTTCTTGAATATAAAATGTAAAAAACATCAAATGTTGTAGAAATATTAAACATTTTTTTTTAATTACGTATATCTATTCCAATAGCTTGTTTTTGACCAATGCACCCCTGGTCTTATGGGTGCCCCCAATAAGTGGCTTCATTTGGCAGATTTCAGCCTGGCAACTTTAAGGGAAAAAAACTACAAAGAAGTCATTGATATGCCACACTTAACACATATTCGTCAGTATATCAGAATTTATTTTCTAAAAAAATGAGATTGGCAATGAGAGAAGGAGCATATGTTTTGTTGCAGCGGATTAATCTGTCGTGGACACATTTCTACAAGTCTCATGTGAGACTCACTCAGGAAGTAAACGTTGCGCTTCAGGAAGTAGAGTTCTAGTGCGCATCTGTGCGCTACTTCTGCAGGTGACGAAGGTGTTACAGTATACATCCAGCTCTCTATCACACATCATTTATTCGTAAATAACAGGAGCATAATTATATATTATATCTAATAACTACATAGTGCACTATGGTAGCAATTAACTTTACACGGAATGCCACAGTGATAATTGTGCTTACTTTTTTTGTTTGTTTTATAAATATATTGCTAAATAGTTACAGGCTGCAAACAGAATGTTGTGTTTTTCTTAATTGCAACAAATTTGTCACTTTGCACCAAAGTTGTCCTGTTCCGATATATATGGGCCCATATCCTTGCACCTGCAACCATGTCCTGGTAGCTTGATACCTGTAATTTTGATGTTATATGTAAATCCAAAAGAAGGTTGGTGGCAGCGGAAGTAGAAGCAGAAGGATGAGGTTTTGTATTATTTTAAGGATTAGTAGAAATCGGCTGCAGTGTAACAATGCAACTCGGACACCAGCCCATGAACACTTTGGGTCGCCATTGCTTCTTTCATTTTTCACAAGAAACTATGTTTGCTTGCAGATTGTGATATTTTATATTCGTTTTATATTATATTAGTTTTTTATGTGGCACTTCCCCTCATGAAACTTAGCAAAATCATTGATATTGCTTTTCTGGTGTTAAGAGCTTGGCCAAAAGTCTCTGTTGTTTTTGACACAAAACAGTAACAATTCGAACCCAAAACAGAAATATTTTGACTGGGAGCATGGTGGTGTTCAGTAAATAGTTTTATAGTTTCATTTTGTTCAAAAACATTTTTGCAACCAAAAAAAACCTACATAACAAAGAATAAAAAAGTCTATTCTCTCAATGTTTGTTTTTTTTCTTTTAGACCACAACCATACTAACTTGATATGGATTCTGTTGGAGTTTTTACTGAACAGTTGACTTCATTCCATTGCTTGTTTTGCTTACTTAGCATTTTCTCCTGCTGTGAGCTGTTTTCCTTGGATGGTTACCTACAAATACACCACTGACCTCAGTGTGCATAAAGAGGGCCAGCATGGACAAACAGAGTGCATTGGACATGCTCTATAAATCATCGCCCACATCCATGCACCACAAATGAAAGAAGGAAGGAGGAAAGCAGGAAAGCAATAGAGCGTTCCACATGAATCACTATATATGCTTTGCCGTTACCACCTGGAAGTACTCAAGAGATAGTGGCCAGGGAGAGTAAACATAGACTAACTTTTCTATGACAGATAATAAACTTTCTTTATTTGACAGTAGACTCCTGGGTGCCTGAGCTGTGTTCGGTGTTCTAGCACTTTCAGGGTTAAAAAGGCAAATGACAGATTTTCAGACACGTGAGATAACATTTCACATATGGTTAATTTACTAGCCGAACATGAAAGTGCAATCGACCAACATATGTCATTTTCATTCTCCTCTTGAAACTTTCTATTTTTCCTTTATCGCTATGAATTTGATAAACGGATCTATTTTTCTTAAAAAGGATTACAGACAGATTACATAAATAAGCAAGGTGGGATAGAGTGAAATTCAATCATTTGAGTTTTAATACAGTGTGGGAATTTCAACACAAAGCTAAGGGGCTAGGCATGAAGCTATCCTGAATCTAAGAAGAGTCAGCTACTGATTAAGGTCTACAGCAGAATGGGCAGACTAGATGGGCCCATCAAACTCTATGTTCAGTTGAAGGCACTCTCCATCCTTCATATGGACTTTAATGTATATGATATTCCCTGCCCTCAGCCATTTGTCATATAGGAGATCTGTTAAGCTTTACATATCTCCTGACACATAATCTACTTACCGTCAGTCAACTCCAGCAGAGGCTTGGTGGTTGCCCTAGGAGCGGGGCTAACAAGACCTCTATGTGCAAAAAGCACTCCCACATGGCTACTCCCCAAAGTAAGTACTTATTTTTTTCCAAGGCTTGATGATTGCATACTAAACAACTTGTGCATACATTTTTTTTCTTGAATATCCTACCTGGGGCGCTAGAGTGTCGCTTTTAATACTAAATTAGTCTTGCATTAATATAAATAATACTTGATATTTTTACATAATACAACCCACATTTCAAGCCATGATTTTGTGGCTTTTTCATTTCCCAAATCTAATTTCTGACGTATGTTATATAAATCTCTCAAGTGCATATATATGATACTTTTGCGATTATGTCACTTTAATACATATTTGTTTTCTGGAATATAAAACTGACTTTTTTTTTCTTTTTAGCCAGCCATGTGTCCATGTCTTTTATACTAGATATAACCATGCAATTGGAATATTGTTTTTTTTCCTTTTAAAGTATGAAAAGTCTTAAAATCAGACGTGGTTTAGATTTCAAAAAGTATGGTGGATTTGCACTTTAAAACTTTTTATGAATATAATGTAATACCTTTTTCCAAGATATATTATTACAATGCCATATGGTGTGTACATGGTTCCTTATGAAACCAAAGAACCTACATGTTTAGCAGGCAATGCTGGATAGATCTTAAGACGTTCGTAAATACTCTACATTGACATATAATAGCCTAATGTACTTAAAGGCACAATTAGAGTTGCAGCTCTGAAATCATATACATAGTCTTTCAATACTGTAAGCAAGTGGACATGTCGGAAACCTTTTGTAGATGTTCTAGACTTGAGAAGACCTCTGAAGGTATGACATTGTGGGTCACTCTTATTAATGAACTTGCAAAATTATATTGTCACTGTGCTTATATGAGTAATTGTTAGGTTAACATACATCATGATATTAATATGATACATTTTGCTGTAACTTAAAGACTTTGTGATCTTTAAACACGTTTTGGGTTCATCTTTGGAGCTTTCAAATAAAAATAGCTGCATTTTATGGCAACAAGTTAATGTTAGCAAAACAAAATGTTTATTGTAGCATCTTCCTTCCTGTTTCAAAGAAATTTAAGAGCCCCCCCACTCTCCATCCAGTCTTTGCACAGACTTACGCACTAACACCAAAACAAATGCACACACATATACGCATGTATACCATCATAATAACATGCATTTACACATACACACCCATTCTTACATGCAAACATTTACACATTCATGCACTCGCACACAAACACTTATACATACACATCAATGTTCACACATACACACCAATGAGTACACACAATCATTTCCACACCCATGCTCATACACAAACATTTACACATCCATGCTCACACACAAACATTTATACAGACATGCTCGCATACAATTACATATACACATCCATGCTTACACATGCACACCCATGCTTACACACAAACATTTACATACCCATGCTTGCACACACACTTACATATATACATCTATGCTTACACATGTAAGCTAACCTCACATTATGTAGCCCCACTGTGTTCCATGTCAGACCAGCCCTTTGTGAACAATTTTTCACTGGCCAAGGGGGCAATTATGGCAACCACCTACCCCATCCCCCCCCCCAAGTACGCAACTGCATTCTTGTTAAAATTATTATGAGATTCTGGTTTTGGTCTTGAATATGAACTCCCTTACGAAATTCATGGATCAGATCATGGACTCAAATTCAGAACACCAAAGTTTGAGAATCAAATTATTGAGTATGTATTTGTTTTGGAAGCTGAATTAAAGGTGTGAAACTCATTAACTTCAGTACTCTGTGTGTAGCACTTTTC
Source organism: Spea bombifrons (assembly GCF_027358695.1). NCBI lineage: Eukaryota > Metazoa > Chordata > Amphibia > Anura > Pelobatidae > Spea > Spea bombifrons. The sequence goes on from NC_071089.1 coordinate 107,527,248, forward strand.
AGCATGTTTTGCATTTAAAATACATTTTTTTCATATGACTAAATATGAAGTCAGTGGGAAGTATGATGTACCAGTTAGATCCTCATCTTTAGAATGCAGTTCATTAGAACTGCATGCCTGATCTGTTGCTAGTTTGAGTAGTTGATTTTGTACAGCGTGAAGAAGTTTAATGACCAGTACTATTCAATGTTTGTCACCTAAAATGTGTAAATTGAGAAGCCGCATGTGAGACAGTTTGTACCTGGTATTACATCCAGCAGCTGTTGATCACACATATCCTCTGTAATTAATATTGCGCTCATATTAAAGATTCAAAGAACAGCAGTTGTACTATGTCTAGCATAGCCATCTGATTTAGGATTAATTATACATTGAATCCACATATACACATACATTAAAACCATATAAACTATATATCTATATATCTATAAACTATATATATATATATATATATATAAACTATATATATATATATATATTATATATAAGTACTGTAATAGAAAATCATTTTTATTGGACTAACATTTTAAGGACGAGCTCCAGAAGGGCTGATTGAAACACACCTCACTGATTTAATTGTGTATTATTCAGGACCAGTTAAGCTTTTCTTTCAGGTCCTTCATAGCCCAGCACTTCAAATATAACTCTTGACATATCAATTAGTAGGTGTAAAAATAAATTGAAGGACCGTTGTATAGTGTGTGATAAGGGTTCCTTTAATGTAGATAGGACTTACGTCGTATTACTTTTTTATCGGCCCAGAAGTTAAAAGATGAATAAATAGTGTAAAGTCATTAGCATACATTCATTTACATTTTTGCTGTGTCTATATAACTTTAATTAGTATGTAAAATAGTTAACATAGCAAAGTCATAATTTGTTCCACCAATTAATTAATTAGAAAAAAAGCTTAGGTTATTTTTTACCACTTATATACAACAAAACAAACAAGAAGAACTCGGTTTAGTGAAAAGGCAAACGTGTTGATGACATCAGAGATTATGACATTCTTTGTCACTTTGTGATTGAACAATCTCTGGTCTCAAAGTGAGGTTGTATTCCCAGAGATGCCCAAGTGAAATTACTCATAAATTTGTCTAGTACAATGACTAGCCCAATGTCTAAATTGTTTTGGGGACTCACATATGGGATTCTACCCATTTTAAATGCTTATATAATGCTTATCCATGAGAGGAGCCCAGGACATGGTTTAATCATACGTGATTTAATGTGGTTGCATTACATTTTATATTCATTGCATCACTGTTGCCCTGGATTTCATCTGTTTTGTATTTGTAACAATGAACTGTACAGGATCCTAAGCCATATATTTTAAAGACAATATGAATTTCTGGATATGTTTTGAAAGCTGGAGTTTTAAGAAATAATCCAGACTTTGCTATACTTTACTCACAACAATATAGTTTTCAAATAGTTTTGAAACCCTTTGGGGTTTTTACCTTCAGAAAATATATGGTTTTGCTCAGTTACACATTGTCTTATTGTATCACTATAAAGGGAACATATGCATTTCGCTGGATATATTTATTTATGTGAATATCAAATTCTGAGTTATAAAGGTTGATATTTAATTATTCATACTTAATATTTAATTACTAATAATTTTAACAATAACTGGATGCATATGTTCTTACTTCGCAGATAATAAACACACAGATATATGTAATTTAAATAATAGTGTAATGTCCCCTGAATAAGTATGCAGAATAGGAATGCTGCTGTGAGTGACATCATCATTTTAAACCGGGTATGTGAATACAAGAAGAGGTAAGAGGTTTGAATCTAATGAGCAAATATGTAATTGATGAAATGTATTGAAAAGCCTTTTGAAAGAAGCGATTATGGTGATTACAGTGAGGAAATGTATAGGATAGTAAAGCCCTAATTTCAAATCTATAAAATAAAGGGTTTGGATTATCTAGCACCTCTACAAAGCTTTAGTATCACCTTATAGATGCATACATAAAACAGAACCAAGAATTAAATTAAGTTTGAGGTTTCACAGAAAAAAATCAGACTAGAGTGAATTGTTCTTGCTAAATTGTTGTATTATTGTCTTTCTGTTTGGTTTCTCCTATTTAAAAAGCATTTAAAAAACATATAAAAGCTTGTTTAGAGATATTGGACTTTCATTGTACCTGCTGTGTACGATAGCATGATAAATTCCTTATTATGTATAAAATGTTATCATTCTGTGATCAATACAATCTAAGAAAAACGAACAACTCATTTGGTCTGGAAGGTTCAGTAGATTGCTTGAACATACCTGCAAGGATGTCAAAGGAACGATTTACTGCATGTAACCAAGTAAGGCATTTAGACCACAAAAAATAATTTATTAAAAATTAGTTGAGAATCAGATTTCCTGCTATGAACATAGACCTCGGCAAAGAACGAAAAACACAGGGATTTGGGCTTTAAAAAGGGGCCCTTGGAAGATATGCTGAGTGGAGATGTAATAAGCACCAATAAGTCCCTATGATGGAGACAACCAGAGCATATTTCATCTGTTACTCAGTGCTCAGGTCCTATGTGCTATTGCCCATTTGATCAATTATCCTTTGTGGCAGCAGGTATGGCCAATATATGTTATGAACCCAGTTGGCCTTCTTTCTCAATGTTCTACCGACATTAAGCACAGGGATCTCCTCTCCTCCATGTTCCTGATGTAGATTTGTAGACTCTGGAAGGCAGATGGCATTTTTAACTTTATGCATGTGCTATCCATGTGTCAGACACAAGATGAAATACTAAGATGAATAGAAATTTCAACTTTTATAGCTCCCGGTCTTCAGATAACATTGTGACTAACCCCAGCTGTCACTCCCTGATCAGTGTGATCAGAATAAGTCTGGTGCAAAAGTCACCTTGATGTATGCCAATAACTATGTAACAATCATCATGAACAGACCACCTCTGACTCACAGCAATAAATTCTGCTCCCGTGCTCTGAACCTGGTGTAAGTATATTACGAAGCTTATACAGAGGAATGGAATTATCTCTAATTAGAAAGGTCTGTCTCACATGTTAGAACACCTTGGGCTATAAGTAAAGGGCAAGAACATTATCATATTTTTTTATAAAAGAAATATTTCTTTAGAATTAATATTATTAGTAGTAGTATTATCTGCATTCACCAACAAGGCCACCCTATGGGCTATAAAACACTTGAAGACATGGTGGTTTGGGTAAACTATGCAAAAATATAAGAAATGAATAAACAGCATTTACTATAGGTTTGCATAGTACAATATAAGAAGTAAATAAACAAATAGCATGTGCTGTAGGTGGAAGCTGTAGCTCTGTAGCTGCAGCTACCCACCTCCTCTATGGTCTGATGATTCTTGCTATTGAAGTACATAACGAAGATGTGTTTGGCTGAATACATCTCCTGCATGCAGAAATACCAGGAAGGAGCAATTCAACACAATGTGCCCAATGACATATTTATACAGCGCGCTATTTTTTTATTATGAAAAAAAATATTTTACATATTTAAATGAATCATAAAATACACACAGTTTACTTGCTCACACAGCATTTTATTTTGTTACTTGAATTTGAGAATTGTTTAAAAGATACAAAGAGGCAAGATGTGTACCACATACAAACATGCTATTTATTTAATATACAAACATCAGAAAGAAGGAATACAATTTGTGATGGGGAAACATAGACCACATAAAGACTAATATGTTTTTAAGTTCTCTGAGTGATGGAAAGGGCTAATTATTTTCAACCTAACTTGCGACTGGGGATTTGAGGCAGGAACTAAATGAGACGGAAAACATTGAAACTACAGATCCACATTGTAAAAAAAAAAAATTGTAGATGAACTCCCTGTGATCTTTTTCAAATCTGACATCTTCAACAAATTGCAACAGTTTAACTTATTTCTCTTCCTGTACTTAACTAGGAACAGATCCAAAGCTCTCGCATATTCCAATGCAGGAAGGAGCAGATAGCAGAAAGCTAAAGTAATACAGGATGTCTTGTTGGGGTTATTTATCATGCAGAAAGTCTAGTATTGGTGATATAAATCCAATAATGCACTTATGGTCTAATAGAGATAAAGCTAACAAATTAAAAATTTGCTACTTTTTAAAAATATATTTAAAAAACTTTAATTATTTAGCAGTAACAAAAACAATCTATTAAATAAATGCTTTTAGGGTACAAATATAGGGTTACCGATCTTTCTAAGCAGGGTAATGGAAGCTTAGTGGATGGTGTTTCAAGAGTATATCTTAGAACGTTCTTAATGGGTTGACCCTGTGACCTCAAAATGTTTACCCTTTAAGAACCCACCACCGATCTTCTATTGAGTATCTCAACGTTCCGGGTAAACAGCACACAAAAAGTAGTTCGTAACGCAACATTTTTTACATACAGAAAAAAGGAAAGGTGGACTCTGCTCAAATGAGCTTAGGATCTAGAGGGAGTTTTGGTATATTACATAAGAAGTAAACGTGCCAGTCTTTGTGATGGACCAGCCATATAATTGTATATCACTGTAAACTCTAGTTCAATAAATAATAATATTCCTGAACATAAGTAAAGAATGACAGTAGGAGAGAGGCTAGGAAGGGAGTTAACACGTCAGTTGATCGGCGTCCCTGAAAAAGTGGGTCTTGAGAGAGTTTTTGAAGAACTGAAGACGAGGGAAGAGTTGGATCAACTGATGAGAGGCATTCTAGAGGACAGGGCAGCTCCAAGGAAGTCTTGTATATATTCATTGGAAGTATAAAAATCAAAGCAGAGCATGATCATGAGAGATGGATAATAAGATATTTTATGTATATAAACATTGGGAGCTGTTATGTTAACTTCATGTTCTAAAGAGTATTCCTTATTATTCCTCTGCGTGTTTAAAGGACTTCTCCTTTATAAAGGGGATTGGTGTAAGGGGTGGGATGTTTAGGACATGCGAGGAGTACCTTGCTTTTTAAGCCATATATCTCCAAGATACGCTCATTAAAAAAACAAAGAGAATATGCTTTATATAACTCTAATTTATTAATTTATTGATACTAAAATGGCTAGTATTAAAATGTGTGCATTGTCTACTTTTGTCTTTGTTAGGAAATATGCAGTATTAAAAAAAAAAAAACTTCCGAAAATGTATTAAAAAAAAAAAAAATAAAAAAAGTGTGTTCAAGCTTCCCAGACAACAGTCATAAAAACACACAAACACACCATTACTTTATTTTATTTTTTTTTACTTCACACCAGTGCTTTAATAGGTGCACACTAAAAATGTATATAACTACAATGTTTCCAAGTTAAATAGCCACTATCTATCATCACACCTACTCAACTAAAAGAATAGCTAAATATTTGTCTGTAGCTGATCTTCAACATGTTCCATCAAGAGAACAACTTCATCTTCATTAGACATAGAAAAGATTGTTGTTGTTAAGTATTTCTCACAATACATCAAATCCTGCCAAGCGAACATCTCAACGTGTTGTTTTAGAAAAAGAAATGTGATGGCTGTTTATATAGAAATCACAAGACCATTGGAAATAAATGCACTGAAATTATATCTTACAGCAAAACTTTTCCTGAGATGCCCTCAGCCTTGACCTAGCTACTATCTATGGCCAAAAACTATTTAAACAATTAAAAATTAACTTTAATATCATGATTTTAATTCATCCTGCCGTTATTTTTTTTTATTTTACAACTGTTTTATAGTTTATATAGAAAGCAAGTGCATGTCATGTTTTATTTTACTTGTATGTCATACGTACACCTCTCTAAGTATTCCAAAAAGTAAATATATGAGTAATATATGTGAGATATTACATGTTTTTATTCCAGAAGCGTTACATATTAGTAGCACCATTAGGATAATTAGGATGTATTTACATTTTAAGTTCAACATGAAGCCACATGATGTCATTAATGGCCTGTTACTACTGCCTGTTACTACTGGCTTTTTTAAAAGACGTTAAAAGAAATAGCAGATGAGCATGTAATTATGCTATAGGTGGTTAAGTAAGTAATTTGGCAGAAAGGTGTTTGTTCTTTCAGTGAAGAGACCATAGTAATTCAAACAATTAACCCATTTAATGGAATAAAACCGTGCTAATGTATGGGCACTGTTACATAGTTGCATTGTCTTAAATTAGGATCATTAATCGTGGTTTTTTTAACGAGTGATTTTATCTCAAATTATTAAACTCAATTAAACTCAACAAACATGAGCTAATTATAGCATTTATATTGTATTATGTACTAGATTGTAAGCTTGCGAGCCGGGCTCTCTCCACCGAATGTATCGGTTTGTCTTAGTCTGTCAATTCTCGTCTTGTCATACCCCTTGAATATATCTATTGTTTTAAGCGCTGCATAAACTGTTGGCGCTATATAAATAAAAGATAATAATAATAATAATAATAATTAGTATAAATACCAATGCATTCAAATATGAATATGGAGTATCTTAAAGAAAAGCCAATGAAATATGTGACAGGAAGTGGCATAGCTATCATTAGTTAATCAATTTCCTGTCCTGAAGTTCCTTTCCAAAAATACATCAGCTGGAGCAACCAGGTCCAGAGTTGAGCAAACCTGGATATATAGGGTAGGAAGAGGGTTGTTGTGGAAAGCAAGATTTGATCTATTGTTTATAAGGCGGAAGAGGTCAGCAGATGATAAAATCATGTATGTGCAACCACCTGCTGGATACATGAAGCTATGCTCTTACACTATGTGGCCTGGTGCATCAAGCCAACGGTTGCACACTAAATGATTGGACCTGTTGCACAAGTGGTAAGTGAGCTGTGCCATATGCCCAATTTGTCTGATGACCAGACCATAGCTGTCTGAGGCCTTTCAGTAACATATGGGACATAGGCGGTTTGTGGCTGGTCAGCAAAGGTAAAGGGTCATAATTTCTATAGAATGCCTATAGCACTATGTAACTGGAGATAGTATATATAACACTGGGGATACAGCATTTGATTTGAACTGGAGAATGAAATGGTGTGGACAAATTTCTCTGACTACCCAGATATTGACAGAAATCTATAAAGAAATGAGCTGTAACATTTCACGTGAAAACAGTGCTGTGGAATGTGCTGAGGGCAGCCTAGGGGGACAAAATGGGCCATCTTGGAAAGAAACACACAGATCGCTGGAGGGAGGCAATTCCAAAATAAGAACAATACAACTATCCTTCCATGGATGAGATGGGACAGGAAGAAACTATTGCCGGCCGGGACCCTTTGCTCTGGCACAAATGAGACTGGAAAGTAGGCCACCAAAAAGACATCTCATGTGGTCTCACAGATGCTCCAAAAGCAAAAGAATCATTTAAATGGTTGGGAACTCTAATGCGAGCTGCACAAATTTTGTTACCTTCAAAAAAAGGTCCTGTGGAAAAAGGATATTCTGCTGGGGACTGTTGACCTTGTGTAGGTAGAGATGCATTGATTTGTTGTTTTGTCTCTTCCATGAGGAGACACAATTGCCTTAAAACAGACTTGATAATTCAATAGTTGTTTTTATTTTAAATAGTAGGCAAAGTGGTGACAAAGCAGCTCAGAGGGCCTTACCCGAGGTGTCAATGAAAAAATATGGCAGCATCTTAGCAATCAGGAAGCTCAGAGAGAGGGTTTTAGTGACCCATTCACATAACAATTGATTGCTATTTTTAATTATATTAATAAAATAAGCAAAATTCATGTTTTGAGGACATATTCCTCCAAATAAATAGTGAAGGTTATAAAGAGATCGATTAATATAGTCTACTGAATATCTCCTAATCCAGGTTCTTTGGAAAAACTTCTAATATTTTTACTGAATAGATATCAAGCTCCTTGTTAGTCTCTTCGAAAAAATAAAATGATGAAGATGAAATGTCATTATGTACAAAATTGTTTTGTTAGATACTTCCTGGAAAGAAAAAAACTGAACTAATGTAAAAAGACCATAAAGACTGATTTGAGAAAAAAATTTACCAATTTTGGCCATCAAAACCGATGGTTCTACAGGCTGATGATTTACCATCAGAAAGTTTTAATGTTTTAAAATTGGACTGTGCACAGCTTTCATGCTTTAGTACAACTGTTAATGTCAGTCTCATGATAAATGTTCATGTTTAGCTCATCCCGTCTCGGTTTTGGATACCTAGATAAGGACTTTAACACAGAAAGCTAGAAAAAGAGAGGATTTCATAATGGCAATATCATACTGTTTATTTCGAACGAAATCTACAGCACTAGGCTTGTCAGGAACAGCTGAACAAATGACACATTTCATTTGAAGTGACTTCTTTTAATTGAAGCTTGTGACGCAAATAGAAACAATGATTAAACAATGTATACATTCATATTTGTTAGGTATAAACGTAGCTGTTGCTTTGTATATAAGATTGATTCTACCAACATTTCTACCGGCCCCTTTTGTATATCAGACCTCAAAGAAACCTTTTCACAACCAGAAGTGGTGCTATGAAAATTACCTACATTACTTTCTATTGTTTCTGCATTTTCTCAGAATTTTATTTATTATTAACATTTGCTACTTGCTAGTACCGGAAACTCAGTCGTAGCCTGGTGCATAAAGAGACCAATAAATAGATTAAAACTTTCTGTTTGGGCTGATAGCAAAATTTGACCGCAACCTTCACTGAGGTATCAGAGGTAACAAGTACATTTACATGAAATGCCACAACCATACATTTTATGTAGTCTGATGTGATATTTGTGCTGAAAAAAAATAAATTTAAACAACTTATGTTAATAGGATTGCCTGAGTGAATGCTTAATTGTAGGATCTGGAGACCTGGAGCTGGAACTTAAGGACTTTTTCAAGGAACACACGGAAGGTGCCATTGATGATGCTTGGTACTTGATGTGCTTTGCAAAGGACCCTTTACGGTTTGTTAGAAATTGCCTGGTTTTGAGGAAGGAGCAGGTTTCAGTTCAAGACTTTTGCAGGCTCATCCCGAGGGACTACTTTCGTATGGACAGTCTAGGGGAGGAGGACCAGTTCCACTCCCCTCCTGGTCTACTCTCCTCAACCCCTTACTTTACCGCATACCTCACATCCACCCCAGTCACAACACCACCCCATTTTCAGTTTTCCAAAGACTTTTATACCATCTACAATCAAATTGATGTTTTTGGTGCATAGAGTTTCTAGGTTTATTTTTTAAAACTTCAGAGATTAGACTATTTTGAAATTTATATAACCCAGCTTTTCAAATCTCACTATGAAAGGTCATATATTCTGGATTTTTTTTTACTATTACCTTTACTATTATTAATATTTTCTTTTGTTGAGCGTTCTGTTACATGTAATTTAACAGAGAGTGACCAATGATTTAGAGTGATTTATAGTCTGACATTTTCTGGAAACTGTAATGGGTGGCTTCTGTTGTCAGCATCCTCTGTGATCAATATCTTCAACACAACTTGGTTTGTAGAACAGAGGAACAAAAAAATTAAGTTTTACAAAATCGAAAACACATCTTTCCCTGCCAATACTGAAATCAAGGAGAGAATGAAGATTGGACGTCTTAAGGAGAACTCCAAAACCACCAAAACCTTGTATCACTATTCCTCTTCTGCTTCTCTCTCTCCTCTTCTTCTCTCTTTCCCTTTGTCCTGTCTCCTTTTTCTTCCTTCTCTCCCTCCCTCTCTTGACTCTCTTTCCCTCTCTCTTTTCGCTCTCTCACTGTTACTCGTTTGTCTCTACCTTCCCTCCTTTTTCTTTCCTCCCACCCTTTCTTACATAATTCCATTGTTGCAAGGACACATCAGGCCCACCCAGGCTACCATACTGCAAACAGGAGAGCAGTGTGTGTGCTGTCCAGAGGGAAAAACACGTTGTTCTTACTGTATCTCCTATAAGGAGGCAGCAACCTTGCTAACATAAAATTACGATAATTACAGGACAAACTTAAACTTAATAAAAATGGGGCTATGCTATTAACCCAAAGGTTCATTAAGGACATAAATTTTAGACATTCCTCAAATTAGCGTGATGTCATTATTTAAGTGCAAAGTGGAACCTAACTACAGACCGGTAAGTCTGACATATATTGTAGCAAGATTATTAATGACGTAATTAGTGATGCAATAGGAAATGGCTTTATGAAAAGTAAGGCTTTAAGGCAACGTGAGTAAGACATGAGCTTGTCAAGAATGTACTTTATTTAGATTTCGCTAAAGGATTTGATGCCACATTGAAGGTTGTTTTTCTTAAGAGAGCTAGGTTTAAGAAATAACATAAGTACATGTTGGAATATGATTAGGAATATATAAAAGTTAATCCAGTTTGGCGTATGGATGACAAGGGGGTAGAGGGTAGAAATGAATTACTTTAAGCAAGCAGGTTCAAATGTGTTATGTTAGAAGTTACATTACCACTATTGTATAACAGCTTCTCGAAAACACAAAAGGACTTTTTATTTGATTTGGTAGTATTTTCAATTTTTTTTTTTTAAACAACCCTAGTAAGGGTGTCAATTTGTTTAGTTATTTACAGTATATATAGTGCTTAATTAGCCCTACTGAGCAGCAGCACCTTCTGGATAAAAGTGGTCATGACATCACCATCTTTATAGCGGGTATTTTTAGATAGTTCTGTCCGACCACCGCGCAAGCATAAAACATGATCTTGTTTCTGACACAAAATCATGAATGCACAAAAATTACCTGATTTCATAAAAAAAAAAATAAGAATTTATGTAGGTTATGGGCAAAGTGTAAACTTTAGCCTTCTATGCAATGCATAACTATGAACAAATATGATCTCTAAACATACTTTTGAATAGGCTTTGTACAGAAAACCTAGGCATCGTATAAAATGCCTGTTCAGTCTTAGGCAAGTGTAAAAAGGAGTAAAAGTGAATCAAAATAAACAATTAATTACAGATAAATGGAAAGAAGTTGCATCATTTAATTTGCTTTGTGTTATGTGATGCAATAAGAGATTTTTAAAGGACATCATATTTGTAACAAGTAATAAATACTAACCCCCAAACATAAAGGGTTAATTTCTGTTTTGCTATAATAACACTCAAAATTCCTCTGCTGCACCCTGCTATAAACCATATAGCTAATCCCAATAACAGAATTGTGCACAGATAGGGCGATCTTTATACATACCGGGGCCCATGGGCCAAACCCAATCACACCATAGTGTGAGGAATGTGGACGTCTGTGCATGGACCTCTTCACTAATGCTTCCTCTTTCACAATCTGCTTGTAGCTGCTCCTCGGTGCCCTACACTAGCCAGTAGATTACCAGATTAACAAAAAGAGTGATAATACATGTTTTAGATATACAAGTGAAAGGAGGCAAACGAAGGGAGTTCTGTAAATGAGCATACAGATCTAGATGACTGCCTAAATAAATACTTCGGCTCAGTTTTTGCAGAGTTTGAGAGAAGAAACAGGGGAACATGTAAAGCGTGTGTGTTTAACAGAGGAAAGTCAAAATATACAAATCCAACGGACCTGATGGGATACATCAAAAGTTATTAAAAGAGCTTTTAAGTGTCTTGCCAAAACCATTGGCAGGCTTTTTAAGCCACTTTCTATTGACAGGAGTAGTTCCAGAGGGTTGGAAGTTGACAATTTTGGTACAAACTTCACAAAAAAGGTAGCAGGGAAGGCTTGGCCAAATACAGACCAGTAAGACTTGGGTCAGTAGTTGGAACATTAATGGAAACTATGCTAAAGCAAAAGATTGTTAAATATCTGCAAGTAAATGGTTTGCAAGATCAGAAACAACACTGCAGGGAGATGCTGTCAACCTAACTTAATTTATTCTTTTTGCCTGGGTAACTAACATTATAGCCCAGTGAAGAGCTATGGATAAAGACTATATGGATTTCAGTAAGGCATTTGACACTGTCCTCCATGCAGTGTTTGGGCATTGCAATAGATGGGCTGAATCTGCCATGAAATTCTACAGACTTCCATCTCCAGACTTTGGTGGCTGTTGAGAAGGGCCAAGAGAAAACTGCCCCTTTTATCCCTCCTATTAAAGATGGCTCTCTGCACACACATATCAGGCCCACCTAATCAACTCAATTGGCTAAACCCACAACAGGTCATATTTATCAGAGTGGAGCAATTTTGGTGAAAAGTAATATATTTTTGAGCAATAAAAAAGTAAATGAAAAAATATTTATTTTTAATTTTCCTATTACCATCAACAAAAATGCATTACACTTGTAGGCTTTTTTCCATGATCCATTGATAAAGAAATTATTTTAATTGGAAGATATGAAATAAAAATTATCAATGTATCAATCATGTTTAGTAGAACATTGATAGCCTAGAGTTAGATTTGTCATATTAAAATTGTTTCAAATAACAGTTTCATGTTATTGAAAAAAAACTATGACTTTTTCAAGGCTCTTTGGATTTTATTGCGGTTTATGGAGAAGGTATTTGTAGTCAGGGATAGCTTTGAATGGAATAAAGTGATATCCATTTTATCTTAAAGTACCCCTTAAGAGGATTTATCAATTTCCCAAAACCTGCATTTTACAGTTTGTGTATGTGTATATGTTGTGATGCCCTACTGAGATGTGTTGTGTAGATTTTGTGCATAGATGAGGTACAATTATGCAGGATTTGATTGAGAGCAGGGGTAGGGACCAACATTGCTCATGATGGACATTTACTGGAGCCTGTGGTGGCCAATTTTAACATCTTCTATGGACCTTCAGAAACCTTGCCATGGACACTGGTGTCCTTGTACGGACAATTTGCCTTTACCTGAGTGGAGAGGTTGAGAAGCTCCTCTGTCCTCCAATGACAAGGAGAGACCCGGACCTGGGTGTTTTGTCTGGGGGAGGTTTTCCAGAGCCTGACTTAGATGGGTCTGGCAGGGTTTTTGAAGATAGTAGGTATTTACTGCCTGGGTCAGCAAAGTATCAAATTGCAGTCACATTGCAGTAGGGGGACAGGCCCACCCATACAGCTCAATCATATACATTGGCTTGAAACACTTTTGGTTTACAACATGTTCAAAGTGCATACTTTAGTACACCATTACCTAAAGGGGCTGCACAGAATGCCATAAAAATACATCAACCAAAGTGTAAATGAGGGTCTTTCATTAAACACACACACAGTGTAAGCTAGAATAGATCAGGAGGCCAGGAGGCAAGTGGCCCACCTTATCCATGCCAGACTAGCCTCTTTGCATTTACAGCTTTATATTTGAAAGTAATGTTTGGAACCATAGTAGCTGATTCAGTCTTTAGCTGTCCACTGAATATACACTTAGGTCCAGAAATATTTGGACACTGACACAAGTTGTTATTTCAGCTGTTCACCAAAATAAAATTAAGTTACAGTTAAATAATGAATATGGGCTTAAAGTGCAGTCTCTCAGCTTTAATTTGAACATATCCACATCCAAATCTTAAGAAGGGTTTAGGAATTAGAGCTTTAATGTGGACCAAAGTAATTGGACAATTACTTCATCAATTAAGCAGGTAAAAGGTGTGGAGTGTATTTGAGGCTTGGCATTCACATTTGGAAGCTGTTGCTTTGAACCCTCAACACTTGGTCAATGAAGGAGCTCTCAATGCAAGTGAAACAGGCCATCCTAAGGCTGCAAAAAATAAATAGTCCACCAGAGAGATAGCAGGAACATTAGAAACAGCCAAATAAACAGTTTGTTACATTCTGTGAAAAAAAAGAACATGCTGGTGAGCTCTGCAACACAAAAAAAGCCTGGACATTCACAGAAGACAAAAGAGGTAGATGATGAAGAACACTCTCCAGGAGGTTGGGATATCTTTATCCACGTCTACCATAAAGAGAAAACTTCACAAGAGCAAATACAGAAGGTTCACTACAAGGTGCAAACCATTCATAAGTCTCAGGAATAGAAAGGCCAGATTAGAATTTGCCAAAAAACATCTAAAAAAGCTAACTCAGTTCTGGAACAGCATTTTGTGGGAAGATGAAACTAAGATCAACCTGTTCCAGAATGATGTGAAGAAGAAAGTATGGGGAAGGTTCATGATGTGAAGCATACCAAATCATCTGTAAAGCATGATGGAGGCAGTGTGATGGCATGGGCATGCATGGCTTCCAATGACACTGGGTTATTTGTGTTTATTGATGATGTGACAGAAGACAGAAGCAACCGGATGAATAGGTGTATAGTTAATTATTGTCTGCTCAGATTCAGCCTAATTCAGCAAAGATGATTGGATGACGCTTCACTTTACAGATGGACAATGACCCAAAACATACTGTGAAAGCAACCCATGAGTTTTTTATGGCAAAGAAGTGGAATATACTACAATGGCCAAGTCAATCGCCTGATCTCAATCTGATCGAGCCTACATTTCACTTGCGGAAGACAAAACTTAAGGCAGGAAGGCAAACACAAACAAACAAAAACTGAAGACAGCTGCAGTAAAGGCCTATCAAAGCATCACAAAGAAGGAAACCCAGAGTTTGGTGACGTCCATGCGTTCCAGACAGTTACATTTTATTTAGGATTATGTTTATTTACATTTCAGCCCCTGAAATAAAGGAAATATGTCTAAAAATTGTTGCAGTTCATAAATGTTTTATACAATATTTTTGTTCAACCTCTTGCACTTCATTTGCATCTCAGTTATTCCATATGAAATCCATTGCGGTGGCGTATAGAGCCAAGATTATGAAAATATGTCCAAATATTTCCGGACCCAACAGTATACCATTTACAGTATATGATGAGCATGCACTGATGCTTTAAGATGTGTGTGTATGACACTCATGCAGGGAAGCATGCATATAGTAAACCTGCTATCCACATGTGGCACCCAAAGGCCTAAACATAGAAAATAAACATTGTTATTAGAGGAAAGACTTGCAGAAGCTCAACATATGTGAAATGTATCAAAAAGTATTTATTTTCAGAATAAATGCAAAATAATAGATGTTATAACATGTATAGTAACAAATAAAGGTTTGTAAGTACAGCTTGCGACCTTTTGTCAGGATAGTGTAATTCTGTGTATTTTATAAAAGTAAAAAATGATTTGCTTTTTTTTTTTTTTTTAAACAAACAGAGAAATGAATAGCTTAGATGTACCTGTCCTTTAAGATCCTCTAATGTGATAGAAAGTCCCCAAAGCAATATTTCTACTATTCCCGAAAAGTGTCCATGCTGTGACAGCAGAAGTCATTGGCATAACTTTATCTCAGCTGGAGAACCAGTGGGTGCCTAATCTTAGTTTAAATCCCTACATGAAATTCCTACATATAGAATGTATATATTCATGAACTGGTTTTTTAATAGAAGAGTTGCACCGTACAGTCAATACTAATTATTTCTATTTGCTCCATTTTCACATTTAGAAAAGTATAGCATGCCTTTAATATAGTCTCTGATTCTGCTGCTGCAACTATAGAAAAGGAACTGGTAACTTGCCAAAAAAAAGATCATTGAGTCTAAAGGGATACATTGCAGACAAAAGAAATGCTAAACAGTATAGAATGAATTCTATTGTAATGTCCCTCTTTTCTCATCCATCAGTAACGTAAGCACTGCAGGTGCCTCCTCAAGTGTTACACAACTCAAAAACTTGCTACTATTGTTACTTTTGGCCAAAAAAAGCAAGACCTACCGTGCTTTGCAGGGCTCTGAAACATCCCAATTGTTTTTTTTTACTTTTGTTTTGTCATGTCTTTGTGCTACATTTCGCGCATGGATTTAATCTGAAGTCATGCCAGTGTTACACATTTCTTAAAAGAAGGATTGTAGAAAAAATGAATAAAGTAAAAAAGGAAGACTGTCCATGAAGTTGGAAGGGTTGTAACATCACATGCAGTTTTTCCACACTTCTTTGATGACAAGATCACAAAAATCATCCTCACTGGATACTTGACACCAGACAGCTCCACATCTGGCTTGTGCAAGAATTCCAAGAGGTCTGAGATGCAAAAAAGAGCTTATGCATATGCATTTATGACATAAAAAAGTGTAATATTGGAAATATACAATTAAAGTCATACTGGTTTGAACATTCTTATAGTAATATATTTTATGTTTGATACTGTTCCTGCTTGTTCTGCTTGTTTCATACGGTAAAGTAAACCTGTTGTACGTCTTAAAAGTAAAGTGAAGTGTTAGATACAGCTTCTGGAACAATGAAATCACCAACAGAGGTGGGTTATAGTAGATGTCTGTAGCATTTTCCATGGTAACTCCTTGTTCTTTCAAGATGATTCCATGGGAACTGATAAGAAGGCCACATGGAGCTTCCTTCTCCTGCTGCTTGGAACCATGTGCAACCTTTTCAGGGTTAACTAAACAATACATATAGGCAACTCCATAATACTCCAGTATGCCAAGAAATGGAATGTGGTTCTTGTGAGAGGGCTGGCACCATTCAGCTCCAGTAAGTCCAATGATATACTCCCTGAAAACATTTGGCTGCCTATGGGCTGCTAAAAAGTCGCACAGAAATGATCCAGTAATGGCATCAATGCTGCTTAAAGTCCTTGTTGCCATACAAACCCTGGAGGCTATATGGGGAACTGCAAGTAAAACACACAAAATTCTTCTGGCAGTGACCCAAAACCTTTAATCAGAGTACCAACATGCACTCCTTGCCAGCCCTCACTTGGTATTTCCACAAGCAATCTACACCTTTCTCTATACTTATTTACCAAGGTAGAGATTGACAAAAGAATATGAAGTACCCCAAACTGAGAAAGTATTTAATAGTATTTAAATAGTATTTAAACACCTGAATAAAATGGCCTCAAATATAAATATAAATATAGAGGTTATGTGATTCCATCATTTCCTAGGATGGCCCAAAAAATGATATCACCTAACAGTTTTAATCTCCATGTCTGAATAGATAGGATGTTTCCCTGCCCACATGGATATGTTTTTTCTACAACTTACCATTCCTTTGCAGAACCTCAGCAGATTGTGTAGCACTGCGACAATAGCAGGATAGCGAAAGTTAACAATAACATTAAAAAATAACATTAACACTGACGGACAAGAAGAAGAAGACCCTGTTCTTGCACGTTTACAATGTAATTGCCTCATGGTGTTTGGTTCGTTAATATTTTATACTGAACAACAGCATTTTTGCTTTATTTTATCACGACAAGGTCTTCCATGTCAACAACATTCTTGGTCAGTTGATTTATATATATATTTCCGGGGCTTGTTAACAAAATCCAGTTTAATGATTTTGTTCTCACAAAAAATGCAAATGACGAATCAAATTGCAAAAATATTTTTACTAAATATATATATATTTTACTTTAAATACAAATTTGAAGAAACTTTTTTTTTTTTTTTTACGGCAAATTATTTGTTTGCACAGAAAGCATTATAGATGCCAGCAGTTTTTCTATTTATAGATGCATTTGCATTCAAATTAAAAGCCTGTTAGGCCTCAAGCTTTTTTTTCAGTTTCGGATAACACTGGATCTTCTCAAGGGACAAATGGAGGGAAAAAGGGTGACAGACAGAGCCCCACGTGAGGCCATATTTATTGTGGGATACTTAATTACATTACCTTATCTTTTGGGAGAAAAAAAAAAATCTTAACTGATTTTATCAGTCTCTTTTTCTGTCACTTACTTTTAATTTCCTTCTCAGTTCATTGCTTTTGAAAGTGTTGGTAGCCTGAAGGTTTGAAAGCCTGCATATGCAAGGAACAGGGGATAGGAAAGCTAATAGTTGTCAGAAATATGCTAATTGTATTCTCGTGTTCAAGTACCATGTTTCTGATTTTCCTGCGGAGGAAAAAAATAAACTGCTGACAATCTCCAGGTTTTATGAGGTATTTAAATGATAATGTATAAAATCGTTATGTTTTAACCAAACAGCGGTTTGTAAATATGATTACAAGGTTTTTCGAGCATTGAACATGCCCAAAAGCAATAACGTGTACATGTGTTGGCATGAAAAAGACAACCGGCAGAGCCAGGATAAGACTTGCTCGGGTTTCTATGTTTTTAACAGCGCCATGGTTAACGCTTTGCGGCTGTGTGCTGTGTTTATGAGCAAGACAAATTAGTGGCTTCAACAGTATACCCAAGGGAGGCATTCAGTTCCAAAGGGAGTCTCAACTTCTAAAAATGTGTACTCCCACGTGCTGTGATCCTATACTTTCCTACTCCCCCCCCCACATTGTGTTTGCCCGTCTCTTATGGGTATTGGAATCTTGGAGATATTATCTAATATTCTCTTTTCCTACTGCACTAATGGCCTGTGTGTATGAAATTAGCATCGTATCTTGCCGGGAACACTTAATTGTCATATCACACTAAAGGTAGGTTGATGCCCTAACAATTGAAACATCTTTGCAAAAGTGTCTGTGTTGTTTATATGTGATTAAATCTACAGGTTTACTTAGCATACTTAGCATTCTAGAGTGATATGGCCTGAGATAGCATTGCAATGCAGGTGATACACAACTCTACTTCTCATGATAAAGACTTGACATGCCTCATCAATATCACATCTCATAGAGTAGATGAATGCTAGCTGGCTAAAAGTGATCACTCAACTGGTGTGGAACTCGGAAGAAATGAACTCAAAATTTCAGAGGTACCAAATCTCAATCAGTGCTGAGTCATCTGAGAAACATAGCCAGGATAGGACACCTAATTACACCAGATGATATGCCAACATTAATCCATGCGTTCATGTCCTCTCATCTAGAATACACTAATGCTATTTACTTGGGCCTCCCGGAAAAAGAACTCCATCACCTACAGGCAGTACAAAATGCAGCAGCCAGACTACTGACCAAATAAACCCCTTCGAGTCACTTAACACCTGCATTGGCTAAATGGTGAACTGCTGGTCTTCAAAGCCTTAAACCAGCAAGGCCCACAGTATGTGGAAAAGCTCCTCACATTCTATATTCTATCTCGCTCTCTTCAGTCAACTAACAGATCCCTACTATTATTACCAAGAATAAAAACAAAGTCAGCTTCCCGGGCCTTTACCCACGCTGTCCCCACGTTCTGGAACTCTGAGAGGCTCCATCATTAAAAATCTTTAAATCTTTTAATCTTTCAGGCATTCGGTGAGCTCATCTGACCATCAGAAACCCTTAATTTATATGTATGTTTATTTATTTGTAAATTTATAAAAATTGCAAATTATTATTATAGATTACAATTAATGTTTGTCTAAGAGTACCAGCGTCTTTAAGCAGAATTACCTTATAGTCTTCATGCTATTGTGATTCTTCTACCAGCATGAAAATTCACTTCTCTTTTATTTAAATGTTGTTGGTTTTGGTCAATTGTGAGTACCGCGAGAAAGTTTCATTGGGTGCCAGAAGCACTTACTAAGGTAACTTTTTTATTGTGAAAAGGGTCTATGAAACATCCCATAGGGTTCCTTTGTATATCACCTCTGGTATGATGGGGTCAAATCCTGTCCAGAGGACCCAGCAGGAAACCCAAGGAAAGTGCTAAAAACATCCCAGGGGAGCGCATTGTATGCGATTCTGATAAGAACCATGAGTATTGCTTCATTTTCTAAGGCTGATCTCCAAAGGCAATGTTAAAAAGTGTTAAAGTGTCAGGCACAAACACAGCAAAATGCAATCTTTTTTTTCTTGACCATGTGAGGTCACATAGTGAAGTCACTGTTGTTGTCATGTCAACGGGTTTTGTTTTTTTTTAAAGAAACATTGTTTCGCTTTTTGCCCAGCTCTTGGCAGGCACAGGATAACACAAATGTGTCAGTGTGCTGACTTGCTTGTGCAAGTACAGGAAAACAACAAAGCGAGGGACTTCTGGGGTCTAAGTGGGTTCCGTTAGGAGAATCTAGGAACCGTGAACTAGCTGAGCAGAACATAGAAGGTTCTCAGGGTAAAGCACATACCTCCAAAGGCCTCTTGGCATGGCCCATTGGTATGTAGTACAGGGGTCTTGTTGTTCCAGCCCTGATCGCATTCTTCACTGGTTTCATATTATCAAATTAGTCCAAACTTTCAATTACGTAAATTTAATTAAATTTAGATCATCAGGGAGCTTGAGGTAGAACCATATTTATTAACAGAGAAAAAGAAATCATTATTTTCATTATCACAGTAGCAACCTCAAGACTATAGTTTTTACACTTATGCTAGTTAAAGCGGTATGTCCATTGATACAATATTTAGTGTCAGAAAATAAAGATATACTTACCGATCATATTCCACTTTCAATGTGATTAAAACAGATATATGCCAACGCATACCTGAAACACACCATAATTTAAGTCTATTTGTATTGAAATAGAAAACCTGCTAAAATTGGGCAGGAATAACCTTTTTTTTAAAGTATAGAATAAATAATCCCAACGGTGTAGGGTATTTAAAATAAGTAATCTGAACAGTTTATATAGAATATATAAATTATTCATGAAAAGAAAGAAGAAAAAAAAAAAAAACACATGAATTTAGGGGAAGCCATAAAAGTCAAATTTCACGGTAGAGAAGTTTTATTATTTGTGTCTCGTCTTCTTGTTTGTCTACATGGTGTAAAATCCTAAAAGTTGAGTCATGACTATGTCTGTGCTGGTCCCAGTTTCCCTCATTATATCTCCCTCTGTAGGTGTAAAAGGGGTTAATATTGGAGCTCCTGAAACCTAAAACCTGAAACCATTTGAAACCTGGATGGTGTGAGACACTCTCTACTCAGTCATTCTGGTTATCTTATAGTGACAGATAAGTTCTTAACTAGATCTCCACAGGAAATCTGCAGTGAAATAAGTATGTGTAACCGCAGGAAGCATGACAGAAGACAGCCTGACACATACCTGCCAAGTATCCCTCTTTAGGAGAGACAATTCCGGTTTCTCTGTGTCTTTTTCCTCCCCAATGTCCCTGTTTTCTAGGTGCTCAGAATGTTGGCAAGGTATATAACAGCATTCTACAGTTGAAAAAAAGTGTAAATAAATAATGGAAAATGTGTACATTTTTTTTATATAGACATTTTTCTTCTTAATCCCTTATATGGATAAAAACTCTGGGTACAGCTCCGCCCTACCCATGCATCTAACCACACCCCCAGGGGATGACTGGGTGGCCCCGGCACATTAAGTCCAGCGACTGCCAAATCACATACTCACGGAACTTGTGCATATTCAGCCGGCAGCCGCATGCTGCAGGGCACGATCTACTATTAGAGCGGCAGTACCAGTACGTTTTCTCTCGACATACCAGAGAACCCAATAAAGGAGCTGACCCGAGTCTCTTGAAATATTAACCCTTAAATAAACCAGTGTTACGATGTAGTGACTCGCCAAATGTTTTAACCAAATGACTTGGATACCAGTCCTCACGGAAACCTTGACTTTTATTATTCAAATATATGCTTAAATGAGCCACCTGCATTCAAGCAGGGATATCAAACTGCTTAGCAAAAAAAAAAACTGATAGCAAAAGCTTCAGACCATGGGTGTCCGCAAGAAATTTCCCAGGAAGGCCTTTCAGGGGCAGCAAAATATCCTCCCCACTTTTCCCTACTTCCACCCCCTCAGTTACTTTTGTTGGCTCTGGAGAGGGGTTTCCTGGTGAGAGGCAAATGTTAGTTACTCATTAATACGAGAAAAAAAAAGACTACTGGTAGTGGTATCTAACAGACCAGCATGAACCTGCGCAACATGAGAACCAACTACCCCAGTCTACAATTCCTATGGTGTTCAGTCAGTAATGGCTGACCGTATATCACGGGTGCCGTAGTTAGCGTGTAGTGTCGGCCACCACAAACCCAATCTAAAACTACAATTCCCATGAAGTTCAGTCAGCAATATGGCTGCTGAATATTGCTGTAGATGCAGTCAACAAAAGTTAGTGTTTGTACTGTAGACTTAGTGCCCCCCCAAATCTACAGTAATTAGCCACTATTCCCATATTAATCAACTAGCATGCTCAGCATCATGGGAGTCCATACCAAGAAAAGTAAATGTTGTGTAACTTTGAGGTATTACAAAAAGAAGGCAGTTAGAGGGGAGTAAAAAGTTGCCCCCCCTGTGACCCTGAGAATTACAATCTGCCCCTACGCCGTTAGGCCCTGCAATTCGGGCAAAACCCCTAAATGTTCCCAAGTACGCCCAATGCCCATTTGGTATTTGCCCAGCGTGCCAAATGGCCAGTCCAGGCCTGCACCCCCCCTCAAAAAAAAGTGCCCCTACAATCTAAATTAAAACTATTCTGGTTTGTGGTGTAAAATTTAGATGGAAAACAAAATTGATAGACGTTTCTATACGATTTTATCCCAACGATCATAGATAAATGCATTTTAGGTTTTAAAGCACAGTGTACCGTTTAGTACTGTGGTTAAGTAATAATAAAATATAATTATATTAAAATGTAAACACAAATAATGTACAATAATCCATCATTCCTCTAAAATACAAATGGTTTGACTTGGCCACAAAATCCACGTTTAAGATGTTTCAGCATCAGGATGCGACATCCAACAATATTGTTTCATCTTTTATTCTATTTGTTAACCAGATTTCTGCCCAAGATGATTTAGATCGCTGTTTGGAGGGAAGACAGAAGGTCTTTGACCAACATTAAGTGAAAAGCTAAATTATATTTCCAATCGAAGTCGGCCATTCTGCTTTCAGTCAGCGTCATTTTTTTTTCTGCAGTCTGACAAGTCCGAGATACGGTAATGAGAAGGATCTCTTATGTTAAAAGGGATTTGCTTCCATGATTTTTAAATGGAGATGGATGGTAATGCGAATTATGGCGCAGATTACGTCATTGCAGATCGGTGGATGCAAAAATAACTCGGTTTTTGTAATGCTAAATTTTGCGTTTATAGTACAAGACTCGACACGCTGGAAACAATTGTTGCCAATAATGCCATTGTTATTATTAAAGGTTACGCCGTACAATACAATTACTACACTACAATGGTGGGCTGTTCTGGGGGAGGGGGGGTTGCCGTGGGGCTATTGGCCAAGAACTGCTCAGAAATCCTTATGGAAGGCTGGTACTTTAGCACTGGGAGATACCATTTAAAGTATATGTTGAGTTGTTATTTTTAACCCCTTAATGACAAAATGCATTGTTTTCAATGGGTTTAGGGACCGCCCATTGTCCTTAAGGGGTTAATAAATGTATTATGATTATTATTACTATTTACTGTATATTAAGTGTATACAGACAGCACATTTAAAGTTGTGGAGGATCATGGTCATCACAGCTTCCAATACCAAATTAATTTATTTCATTAAATGTATCGGTGTTTACAAATACTTTTTTTTTTCTTCTTTCAGTCCACTTTATAGGCTCTGCTAATGTATATTAATGGTTATGCCCCAGTGCTTATGTGATTTATGAAGGGCTGAACATGTACATTTTGATGGTGATTGTAAAAGATGGCCATGAATCTTCCACACAATAACATCTATTAAGGGGGCTATTATAGCGGCTCCTGGCTTGGCAGGTTTGAGGTTGCTTTCATTTGCAGGTGACTGTGTGCCGGAGAAAAAGCCGGGCATTAATTGAAAATCCATGGCTATATTCATATGTAATGAAATGGAACTGCTTATAATTAGGTTAAAGATTATACACCCTGGCAATAAAAAGGCCTATTTCCACCCCATCTCGACCCCTTCCTCCTCCATTCACTCCTATCCTCTTGAAACCTTTCTCTGTCACCCTTTCATTCCAGGTCTCACATTTCTCATTCCTTTTTCAATCCCCATCTTTCTCACCACCACCTTTCTTAAACTCTCAAAATCAGGGGTAAGCATTGCATAGCTACCAACAGTCTCGGATTTGCTGGTATAACCCTGATAAAAAAGGCACTATGCTGCAAATGTCCTATTTAAACTGCTATATACTAACTTATAGCTAAGCACTAATTTAAAGTATGCTTGGGATCCTTCCAAAAGCTTCCCACATCTAATGAAAGATGGTAGAGGAGAAGAAAACTGCTGTCCTGGCAGGTGACGCTATGATAGAAAAGGGACAGGGAGTAGGCTGAGCCTGGCAACCATGGGGCCAAAGCCAGTCCCATTGTCCAGAGATTAAATGACTGCCCAGGAGGCTCAGAAAGCAGCTGTAATAACCACAGGGAAAATCTTGAGACTTCACTATTATGCATATATGCACTGTAAACAATGGGGTTTTTTTACCCATTGTACAGCGCTATGGAGTATGATAGCGCTATATAAAAAAAAAATAATAATAATCGTTGCCTTCATTTCATACTTGTGAAATTAGAACACCATAGAATGTTGGCAGTTTGTAAAGTATAAATAAATAATAACGCTAAATCAACAAATACATTTTTGGCAGTCAACAAATTTATTATGCATATAAAAACAATATATGAACACGATAAAAACAATATATGAACAAGATAAAACCAAGTGGATTTTTTTCTGGTTTTACATTTCATTTTCTGGGTTTTGGAGCAGATCTAACATGCAAATAATGTCACTACCTGTCTCTCTGCAGCAAGTGGAGGTTTGCTTACAAACAACTTACGGGAATTTTCTACAAAACAAATATATAATATTACCCTCTGATGCTTGCCGTGACCTTAGTCAGAGGACCCGGTCAGTAAAATAGGTCGCCTCGTGGATAATCCACTGACGTTTGTACTTTTCTTCCCGTGCGTTTATGCTCTATAAGTTGCTTTTCCTGAATGTTACGTAATCAAATTCAGAATTCTAGCATCCAACTGAATAAAAAACTGACGGGGTCTTTTCCGTTTAGCTAGAGTGACTCGTTTTCAAGGTATAATTTTCGTAGAAATGTTAAGGTGTTACATGAAGGCGTACTGAAATGCTTGCCAGGGGATATTTTATATGGAAGGGAAAAAAATGTCTGTGAACATGTACGTATGCTCCTTTTAGACAGGGCCAAATGATTACATCTGCTTCTCCTTCAGTGAATTGAACTTATTTGGAACCCTACCGAGGACTGGGAGCATTTCTCGTACACAACCTGAAGGGCATCTGCTCTTTTCTCCAAGACCAGAATATCATTAAACGGCATCAGAAACATGACACACAGCAGGGGATCGTATATACGCTGAGTATCCCGACAGAAGCCGGACAAAGCCACTTATTGTAAACAGGGCGCTCTTCTAGAGA
This sequence comes from Spea bombifrons, assembly GCF_027358695.1. NCBI lineage: Eukaryota > Metazoa > Chordata > Amphibia > Anura > Pelobatidae > Spea > Spea bombifrons. The sequence continues at coordinate 107,552,347 of NC_071089.1, forward strand.
GGTTAAGGTCGAATGCTATGCATGAGAAATCCTGTTTCTAAATCATTTTCTGAATCTAGGAAGATAAGTGTTAACCCTTCCAACATGTCCAAGGACATATGAATCTGCAGGATTCTAAAGTTTGAAATCCTACTTTACGCTGTTCGCTTATTCTGTGAGTCTAAGCAGGGCCTCCATGTTACTGGACCCCACTCTACGATAGTCTAGATTTTAGAGTTTAAGAGTTAAGAATTTGGCATTTAAGGTCAGCATTGGGCCATCTGATCTGCTGCGATCAAGGTGTAATTACCAGCAACCATAAAACATAAAAAAAAGAAAGCAAAGGCATGGCAGTATATCAGCCACATTCTTAAATATCATATGTTGCTTCTCAGCACACTAAATAGGGGTTTTATATATATATAGCTTTTTGTATACCACGAAAGCAGCTTTAGAACTTTGTGTTCTCAGCATTTGTTTGATCATTCCTCCAAATAATCGTATTTCTCCCCATTACTGTTGAACGACTATCTCTCATTTGTGGCAGCTGAACACGTATCTTAATATTTTTGATAGGAGGCTACCTACCAATGATTATTATACATTCGGAAAACTTTTTTCGGTCTTATGTGCCAGTACAACGCATCATTTAAAAATTCCAATAGAAAGCACAACGTATTTCCAAAATATGAAAGACCACTGGAACCCCCCCCCTCAAAGTAGACCACATTGGCAGAGGAAAACTGCATGAAAAAAAAAAAAAAAAATATATATATATATATATATATATATATATATATATATATATATACACACACACACACACACACACAGTATATATATATATTATATACGAAACCAGAACCTAAATGTGTACGAGAAATAATAAAAAAAAAAAGGTCAATGTTTCAAATGTAAAGGGTGAATACATTTTACTTTAGAAAGAATATAATTCATTATAAATTTAATACGGACTCCAAGATATACGTTTGTGTCTCACCTTATTTAAGTAAAATTAAGTGTAATGAACGCTGACAGGTAATTGTGTACAGATAATTCTTTTGGGATCTGTGTATTTGTCCAGTTTCCCAAATTAAATGAATTAAAAAAAGATAAGCCTGTCGATATTACTAAGATTTGATATTTTTCAATACCTTGCCTTGTGTTCCTGGAACAAAATATTTTTTTTAACTCCTTAAACACTTTTCCCCCATTAAATTATATATATATATATATATATATATATATATATATATATATATATAACTTGGAAAATGGTAATATAATAAAAGGGTGTATATAGAAGCCGTACATTTTTTTAAATTCCTTTTATGCTATATAGATATAACCGCAGGGTGAAAATATATATATATATATATATATATATATATATATATATATATATATATACACACAGTCCGGTTTATGGTAAGCAGACAAGTCTTCAATCTGATGATGTGCTAGCTATCTGCCAATTTGTTCAAAATAAAAATATCATCTACGCTTTAATGAACACCTGCCATCCCTTGCCTGGACTGACTTAATGTTCTCTCTTCAATGGTTCAGAAATTTCAAATAAGGGCTGAATCTCTGAAGAATTGCATTAATAATTACGGAAAAAAAAATGGGGGCAGGATGCGTACTGACGAAAGTCTTTTTGACACAAGCCGAGCCATTTTTTTTTTTTATGCTCACATTTGATTTTATAACCTAATACTGTTGGGATAAAACATGTGATCCAATAAAAATTAGTCATGCCAAGACTCTCTCATCGTTATTTAAAAGGCTGCCAGGAATATATCTGTTTCGTGAGTCACGGCTACCGCACGACACCATTGCAATTGTGGGTGGATCAGTTTTCAACAATTTTTCACACTCATCCACCGAAGGTTAGTATGTTTAAAGTGATTAATAGATATGATTATTGAGGTTTCTTAGCCTTCCCTTTTTTGCCGTGTTTTTTTATGTCGGAGCACTGCTGATGAAACCCTAAAGAAATGAAAATTAAACCTATACTGAGAGAAATCAAATAGGACCCTTGTGGCCTAGCCGAGTCCCACCAGGGAAATCATTAACAGAGGCCCATTAATTCTCTTTTTTTTATCCTTTTTTCACGCTTGCTATCCTCTATCCTGCTCCACAACAGGGGTGGAATACATCTTTTACTCCAGCTGCTAAAGAACACTGCTCCCATCATGCATAGCCGTCCGTGGCATAATGAGAGTGCATTTTTGCAGCTGCTGGAGCCAAGAGGCCCCTGCCCCTGAATTGAACATTATCCTTTTGCTTTCACATAAATTTTTTTTTTTAAAAAAAATACTGTAATAATGATTGTGGGCTGCAAATGAAAGGAGATGTTACCGTGTTGCCATATCCGCATCTTAATTGACTTTCTTTCGGAAAAATCATTAGTTTCCCTCATTAACATATTAAACACATTTTGTTGGTTGTTATTAATCCAAACGGAGGCCATTTTTGTAGATGAATTTAACGTGCATAGCTACGGCATGCATAATCTATTGATGAGTGTGCATGTATTTAGTGAATATATTGGTTTAATGTACACGGCTTCCCGCTGCAATAAACATATAAGATCTGCTTAAAGGGACACTCCACCCATCATATACACTTTAAAGCATTCAAAAACTAGACTTGTGCATTCGTATTCTGGCGGACATGAAAACAAACACGTTGTTCAGCCCGAATACCGACGAAAAGAACATGGCGGGGGCAAAACGTATACGAAGACACACAACACAAAGAATCTTCGTGTTCGTTTACTAATCTCCCTGGTCCTTTCCCCATCTAGCCTACCTTATCTACGCAGCATCACAGGGGTTAACGGGAACAGAAATCCATAGGTTCGCCGTAAGGAGTTAAGGTCTATAAGAGCGACTCTATTGGTCGCCGGCAGGGGCCTCCTCTAGCATCAACCAACTGGTGGAACTTGGCCATGGTCTCCCCACTCCAAGAGTTAAAGGTCCGTAAGAGCGACTCTATTCGTTGCTCATACAGACCTTTAACTTCTGAAGCGTGGAGACCAGTGGTCTCCCCAGGCCGAGTTTCGGCACCAGGATTTTAAAAGTCTGTACAAGCGACTCTATTGGTCGCCAGCAAGGGGCTTGTCTGCCATCAACCAATGAAGTGCAAGAAGAACAAGAAGAATGTACACGAATATTCGCCCGAACCGACCACAGGAACGGGAAATATTCATGGTATACAAAGTTTTTTTTCCCCATACAAAGATGAGGTTGGCCGGCACCCAAGTCTAATAAAAACTGTGGTTTTGTTTCCCATTAAATGCATGGAGGGGTTCACCCCCCCCTGAAGGTATTTGCACGATTTCCCAATGCCAGTCCATGTACACACTTACACACCGGAAATCAGCTCTAGAGCAGGCTCGTGTGATATTTTTGCCTGAAATATATAAACAAAGTAGGTTATAGATTATGCCTCTATATGTGACAAACATTACATATATATTTCTTACAATCTTAGGGGAGGAGGGCTGGCACCTTCTGGCCTAGGGGACAGACAAAGCCAAGAAGCCCCATTCTCCGTGCTCCCCTCTCCCCAAATAACAAATCTCCTCACTAGAATTGTGCATTTTCATTTGTTCTAATTTCTAATTGTTCTAATTTCAATTCATACGGATCTTCGTAAACGAGGAGGAACCTCTTACGCTCAAAACAGCATCAATTCTTCTATGTACACTTGCTCCTCTGGCATCAACCAATGAAGAGGAGCTGCCCTTCATTGGTTAATGCCAGAGGAGCCCCCTGCCAGTGACCAATAGAGTCACTCTTGCAGACCTTTTAAATCCTGGCGCCAAAGCCATTGGTCTTCTTGGGCCAGGTTGCTCTGAGGTAAATAACTTCGCCAGCGTAAAGAAGTACAAGGAGTCCTGGGGGTGATGGTTTTGCCCCAACAGAGCCCTGATCTCAACATCACCAAAGTCTGTCTGGGATTACATGAAGAGAGAGAAGCAACTGAGGCTGTCTAAATCCACAGAAGAACTACAGTTAGTTCTTCAAGATGTTTGTAAGAACCCACCTACTGTGTGCAAGTGTACCTTGAAGAACTGATGCTGTTTTGAAGACAAAGGGCGGTCACACCAAATATTGATTCGATTTAGATCCACTTTGCATTTTGTTAAATGATTAAAATAAAACTATTAACATGTCTATGAAAGCATTCTTACTTTTTCACACCTGCATGAAACATTTGCGCAGCACTATATATAACACATACTGTATATAGAGACACTGAATTTGACAGCAGCCCATCAAGTCTGCCCATTTCTTTCCATATTATATAAGCTAGCATCGCTATGAAAGAAACTAGTTTTTGTGTGGAGGTGGAATATTACCTGCCGCCTACTACACGAGATGAATTGTTACCAAGATTCCCTGGACTCTAAGGGAGACTTCTAATACAATGTTTGAGAAGACCCTCTCAGGTACTATAAATATTGCCTGGAGCCTTCCACAGACCTACCCTACCTCCTAAAGCAATTGAAATCTTCAAAAGATTTAAGGGCTTAGGTTCATCAAGCTGTGAAAAGTCTTACACAACCACTAAGTAGAGCAGATCCTCAGATATGCTGAGAATTATCACTGTTTAGTACATTAAGACTTTTATCTCTATATGTTAAAAGATTATGCATTCTTCACAGAAGAGATTAAAGCCAGTATTTTGAATGCTTTAAGTAGGTACATACCAGAAATCGTCACCATGGAGTGACTCTGAATGTGTCTAAGTGATAGATTCGCTTCTCAGTTAGTAGGGTTGACAATTTATTTTTGTTTCTGTGGTACATATCCTACAGCTCTCTTACCCTCAGCCAATATCCTGTACCAGATAGTAGAACTTTAATTATACATGAGATGTTTTTTTTGGAGTACATTACTTTAGTTAAACATATTTTTAGATTTAAAATAAAACAGAAATTCTCAGCTTAATTGTTATCAGGATTTCATCAGAATGCAGTTGAAAGTAACGATCCACAGACTTTCCAGGCAGGTGCTCTGTGTCTCGTTTGGGAGGTTCCAACCTTCTTGTGTACTTTCACAGGGAAAAATGAAACAGATTTGGCAACTCTGCTTCTGGTACAAATAAACATAGGGTCTAAAATGTAGGACTCCAAGACAGTTGAATAGATAACAGAGAGATCCAGCTTTGCTCCTTTCTCTGTGGTCAGCAGCCATGCCTGTGGACATCTTGGTCTGGGCCTAATGTTTGAATTGCTGAGAACAGACCTGCTCTGCGAACAGGTTAATGGTAATGCCTATGCCACTTCTTTCCCAGTTTTTTGCCATCAAAATGGCACAAGGTTCCATGCCCGTGTGTGCTTTCCTGGTTCCACTATTTGCAATACTTGCTCACTTCTAAAATTAAGCAAAAGTGTCAACCAAACATTGCTTAGGCAAGTTTGTATTCCATGTCAATGTTTATCTATAAAATGTCCAACTTCAATAAGAAGGTTCACATCCTGCCGACACTACAGGGGCTTTCGTTTCCCAGGCCTTTCTTTATGTTGCTTTATTTTACGCATCAGTAGACCCTATGGAATTCTTTCACCTAGATGGGAGCAAACAGTTTTCGACAAGTTCCAGTCATGTGACTTTTACAACTTTTCTTTCTAGAGACCAAAATCTACCTGTTAACACTGTTGTTCTGAACAACTCGTTAAGAGATTAAAGACCGGACAACTCTAATAGTCCAATTCACAGGAAGCCATCTCAAGGCCCAGTAAGTCTAGGATGGCTTATACTTCACCATTCTAGAATACATAAGTGCTATAAGTGCTATAAATCCATGCTTGCCCCAGGTCCATTAGCATTAACTACACAGCATCTTATTTGAATGGGCTACATATTTGGTTTTAATACAACTTGTCTTTGAGGACTTGATTTCGAATTAAGTCCACCATCATCCAGAGATAAATAGACCATAGGTCTATTATGGTCAGAAGCATTAACAAATAAAATGGATCAAAATGTCTATATTTGCCACTTAAGTGTATGTTGTTATGTCACAGATTTACATTACAGACAGCTAATGAATGTGGCCATTATAGGAATATTGTTCCTTAGGGCAAAACAGAAATTAGAACTCAAGTGAAACGTCAAAGATGAATGAAATACCCAAAAGAAATGAATATATCATTATTTGAAGAACCAATGTTAATGAACTTTAAAGGGACGGCCTATTAATTCCAAGTGTATACAGTTCAATATGAGATAGCATATTGGATTTTCGCTCTGTACAAATATTATAAGCAGCTTTGCTACAGAAGAAAAAAACACTTTTTTAATTGCAATCAAACATTTAAGAATTGCACAAATACATACAATAATAATAAAAAGATATTGCAGTGAATAGATAATTGTGGTTTAGGTAAATATGCAAGATTTTAGAATATAAAGACTATAAAAATTAGCAATTATGAGCTTTGGTGAGTTTAAATGTAATGCACAATAATAATTAGTAGGAATATTTTTTTTTTTATTACAACCGTAGACTACTGACCTAACTATTTTTTGTGAACAATATATTTTATTTTCATTAAGTGCCAATATGCCTATAATAATATATGTCTGACACGAGGGGCTATATAGTACGTATAATGAATCACTTTGTTTGCAAAGTGCTGAATGTGAAGCAATCAACTAGAATTGTCCTTAGGTTTCTCTTACAATTACTTCACAATTAGCACTCAGCCCTTGAATTGCTCGGAATCGGGATCTATATTCTTTAGAAAAAGTCTAATTTGTTTAAATGATATTATCATTCAAATTCCACAAAGACTTTCAGAAAATGGCTTGGTGCACCCTACATGTCCTTGAGTTGTTCTTGATAATTGCTAAAAGCAGTAAAATAGGTATTTGCTTAAATCTGTATTCGGTGACACATTTAACCATACATGGGATAGGCCTATGGTTAGTCTGGATCTAAGACCAAGGACTGATTATGGTCTGAGTCTTATGGTGTATTGTGCCTCTTTTACACCATAGTGCTGTGTGTTCTTCCCGAACAATTCAACCTTAGTTTCATCAGCCCACAAAACATTTCCCTAGTAGCATTGTGGAGTGTGAAAGTGCCCTTTGGCAAACTTCACAAGAACAGCAATGTTAAATTGGAGAGTAGTGGCTTCCTCTGTGGTGTCCTGGCATGAATTCCATGCCTGTTCAATGTTTTGGAAAGACTCATGGACAGAGCCGTTAACCAGTCCCAATGATTCTTTTTTACCTCATTGAGCATTCTGCTTGTGCCCTTGGAGTCATCTTGACTGGGTGCCCAAATCGAGGGAGAGTAGCCACTGTACTAAATTGTCTCCATTGATAAACTACTTGTGGACTGATGGATATGTAAACTCTTTGAGATTATTTTTGCAACCCTTTCCAGCTTTATGCAAATCAACAATTCTTGATTGTAGGTGATCTGAGATTTATTTTTTGTGAGTCATGATTCACATCAGCAAATGCTTCCTGAGAATACCAAACTCAACATGTTTGAGTGGTTTATTTATGCCAAAGTAGTTCTGCAACACACCTCCAATCCATTCGATTAATTGGACTCCAGGTTTGATAACTCCTGTCTCCAATTAGTTTTTGTTGAAGTGATTAGCCAAGGGGTTCATACTTTTTCTAACTCACACTCTGAATGTTTGAGTGATGTATTCAACATGGACAGAACACTACAGTAATGTGTGTGTTATTAGTTAAAACAGATTGTGTTTGTTCATTATTGTTACTTACGACAAATGTATGCATTCAGGCTGGTAATTCCAAAGGGTTCATTTACTGGTTTTTGCCATATACGGTATATACACATACCAGTCAACAGTCCCGAACTTCCTGGAAGAGTCACGGTTTTTTTAATCCTGTCCCACCAAATTTGGGTCGGTCACAGCATAAAAACATTGCCTATGCAAACTACACTACACTGTGTACAGGCAACATTGCTGTAAATGTAAAATATATATATATATGTACATGTTCACACACAAATACATGCACACACACACTCATCCTGGCCTGCGGGTCCTGTGATGTGCAACATTTATCCTACCTATCCGACACCGCGCCCCGAGAAGGGGTGCGATGGAAAAAAATGCATTTAATAAAATATACGGTCTGTAAAAACTTACATAGACGCTCATATTCTATACAACAACAAGCATGTGTTTTCTTTTGTTTAATATAGTATAAACTATCAGCGAGAGTGGGTCTGTAATCACAGGGCACAGTCAGGTCCAGGTCATCGGCAAGGAAGTGGTTAAGTTTATGTCTAGTCAACAAACTATCTCCTATGTTTGAAAAGCCTGCTGTTTAAAAATAGTCACATCTAATTTATCTTCCGTACAAATGAATGCAGTATTTCTACGTTTACAACGCCCTCTTAAGCAATTGCGCTGTCAGAACACCTCCGAGCAGCACGGTGTGGGAAAAGAAGAAACAGAGTCATCTCGTCTGCGATGGCTCAGAGCCGATAGAAGCAGGAAATCACATATCACTGATATACAACTGACTCATACAGTCTATTAGAAAACTTCCCGATATAAATAATAACATCATCCACAAAAGAATATACAGATCGTGTTACTTGGGACTAATTATTTCTGGGGACTTAAAGGTAAGCAGGCAAAGCAATAAAGCTTCGGTAAAAGCAAGCAGGGAGCTGGATTATCCAGAAAGACTAATAATGTATAGCTTGGCGAAAGGCGAGACGTGTTAGAAACGTTTAACTACATAGAGTACAGAAGGAAAGGTTTTTTCAGAGGAGACAATTTAGAACACGAAGACAGGATTTTCTGAGGTTTAGATGTAATGTGATGAAGTTTTACATTAACAAGAGTGTGGTAGATAAATGGAACAGCCTCCCATCCAAAGTGGTAGATGCTAATACAGTGGGGGGATTTAAACATCTATAGGATAGACATAAAGCTATCCTAAACTATCTGACAAGACGAAGGACGGATTAAGGTCTGAGTCTCTACATCAAATGGTAAGGCCAGATGGGTCAAACTGCTGCTAAATTCTATGTTTCTATGCAGACCAAGACTATTACGTTTATTCAGTTAGGTGGGAAAGATGAATATGAAGGAGAGTTGTGGTCGCTTTTAATTATATCAAAATCTGCAATAAGGGTAAATATTCCAAAAGTGTATATTCCAATATAATCTTCAGATCCACTTTCCACAGCAAATCAGCCATTCAATAGAATACAAACCATAATATTTCCAAGAGCGAAGCCACAACGGGGAAAGAGCTCATTTAATAATCAATAGGCTCCACAACACAACCTTCAAAAGTACTTCTGTTTCACAAAATACAACACATATACGAAATGGTTATTTATCTAAAATTTTATATCTGTTCATAGAACAGAACCAAAAAATATGTATATAATATTAAAATGTATTTATATATAAACAGACAACAAAACAAACATGAGCAGTGCTTACAGTACTAGCAGTACTGGAATGGCTTTAATGAGCTTCTGCTGTGGCAACAACATTACCTAATGCCAACTAGAAGATTTTTTTGTAGACGTGTGATGCTTTAGACTTGGAATCAGAGCACACTGTGGTGTGATTATAAAATAGTGTATACATACATAGTCACAGGGGTGGAATTACTTGCTTGTGTATAGAAATTCCGCATGCTATCTTCATTTTCAGCAAAAAGTCTAGATTTTGCAAATGTCATTCAACAAAGCCCAGGTTTTCTCTAGATAACAACTAGTATGCTAAAATCCTGGCGAAAATTCGACACTCAAGAATTAACCACTCATGGCCCTGTTATAGTAGTAAATACTTTGCCGAAATAGGACTCATCCACTGCTAAGCGAGGGGATGTCTCACAACCTTGATAATACATAAACATTTGTCAAAAGCAGTATAAATTAATAGAACGCGGGATGAGATAATAGGGAGGAGATATGGTTTTGTTACACTCTACTAGCTGCCGAGCATGCTGCATAGATCAATTCAGAAAATGATGCTGCCATCACAACTGGATAATACGTGTCACACTGTTTACTGATGTGCAAAGTTCATTGATTACATGTTAATAGAAACCAGTTTATACTTTGGAATTCAGCCCTACAGGATCATGCGGGACTTTATTGAGGTGTAAAATCAAAGAATATATTAGGAAAAGTTCAATTCATACATTTCACTATCATAAATCCATAATGGGTTTAAAAAAAACCAATAATAAAAAAAATAATTTAAACAATAATAAAATACCACCGATTTCAGTATTAACCCCTTAAAGACAATGGGTTGTCCTTAAACCCATTAAAAACAATGCATTGTGAGCCCGTACATGTACGGGCTTTGTCATTAAGGGGTTAAAATTTTACTTTATAATGTGCAGGATTTACAAATACATGGATTTTTTTTTTCCTTATCAAACATGTACGGAAGAATTTGTGCGCGCATAATTAATTTCGATTTGCATATCTACAGAACTGAATACAATATAATAGCTGCGTTTTGTTACCGTTTAGTATATTTTTGTGTATGTTTATGGTAGAATTTATAGTGTAAGAATAAAGGATTTTACAGAGCATCAGAGGCACTGTTAAAATAACAGGATACATTTTTTTTTTTTAGATGTGTGACCTGTCAGTGTGTTCTCACTGGTGTCTGGATGTCTAGCAGCCTAGATGTGTGAGATGTCATGCTGTTCTCTTTTACCTAGACAGCTGATCAGCTGTTTAAGGCATTTCGGTCAGAGAAACATGTCTCTTTATGGCACTCTGGAGTCTGGAAGTCACCAATAAAGTGTAACTCTTGACAAAGTAATAAAAAAAAGCTAGTTCTGAAACACTGTATATGTTTGTATGGCTTCGGCTAAAGGGCATGGAACAGAAACAGGAACTGGAACACACATGGTTATAAAACGCTACATGGAAATTAAGAGTATCTTCATTGGAACAATTGTGACGTAAATAAACACAAATTATGTTAATTATACCTCGCCTCCTCTACTCTATACATATGGGGAGGGCAGAACTAGGTTGGTGGACAGGGCTTGTTAGATGCAAATGGAAGAACGGCTGAATGGTGGATGCAACCAAGTGGAGAAGGCATACTTAAACAGCACTTCTTCTACCATGTTTCATTCCTTAGGGGTAAATCCCCATTATAAGGATAATGTTTGGAAAAGATATGCATACGGGGATCATCAAGCACTAGATTTATTGGTCCCCAAAGAAATTGAGCATAATATTGGTGAGGAACAGCAAGAAACAGAGGCATTTTAGAAAAATAAACTAGGTTACCTTAAGCTACTCGGGGATCATGCCAACTGGTTTTACACACATATGGAATGTTTGCCCTCCAAACATCTTCTGGAGTCCCTATCCATGAATGTATTTGACAAGGATTCTAACCAAACTGATGCAAACCTCTCCTTCTTTCATAATCTTCTTCACTTAAACCTTGTTGGTGGTCAAGTGAAGTTTTGCTAGTGATATGGCTCCTTCCAGTTCTAAAAATGCTACCAGGGTAACAAAATATCATTTTCCCACAACATTAATGCATTTCACAAGTAACAGACCAGTATATGCTAGTCAGCAGTATGTGGGGAAAAAAAAGCTCAAATATAGGAATGAGGACACTTACAGAAGGGGGACGCACATTAGACACAAGTACAGAGTAACACGACCTCTATGTATTCTTGGAAATCTAGTTTTACTTTGAACATACATATTAGTCACGGCACGTATTACCCTCATGGTACACATTCTATAGAACACTTGAATTTTGTGTTTGTCTTGGAAAAAAACTGGAGGATGAGGTCAAACTAGATGCTCCACATCTGTCTCTCTTCTGCTACCATAAAGCTATCTATTCACTGAGGGAGTCTGCAGGATAGTTGAACATTTTAGACCCTGGATATTGCTATACATTATCAAAGGCAAACTCCACTGAGATTCCGGCCCTGCATAATTCACAAGTGATATAGGAGAATTCTTTAAAAACCTCTTCTCACTTTAGCTATGACTTGACCTGTTTTAACTCGTATCAAATGCTATCCAACTTGTGTTCTGTCAACAATTTCAGAACAAGGGAATAAAACACTTATACCAAGTCAAAGTTTGGTCTACAGCTTATTTCATTCATAGGGGTATAGTTTTTAAAGGCTGGTTGGCTTCACTGATCCCATAAGAATGGGGAAAAGTTAGATCTTTAGTCTGGCTCATTGTATCTGGCAACTTGTGTAAGCACATCCATAAAGCTGGGGGCCACCGATCTATGTATCATGCCAGCAGAAGATGACATGGTATGTTCTATATGCATGTCTATGGCATGTAGATATCAACTGCATCCATCTGGGTCACCTTTTCCTTCGACTGATTGGACGTGCCTAGAGAGTCATGTTTTTAGGAGAAGACAGATGTGAGTCGTTAAAGTACCCTTATAAATATACTGCCTATATGCTTCATTTTACTATGTGTTGGGTGCCGTGGGGTCTTTCTTCTTAGGTCAACCAAATGGCTCCTTAAACCAGTGTTGTTTATATTTAAAAAATGCCTCATGCAAGCGACTCAGATTATAATGCAGCCCTGTAATATACATTAGTAGGTGTCACTTGTTAAAAGGAGCCACCAGGGCGCTATGGCGAAGGGATAACTGGACTGTAAATCTGCCTCTTTCTGCTATGGCAACAGATGGATGCTGATGGGGATGGGTGAAACAGGCCGGAAAAAAAAAGAACTATCGGCGATAATATCAATAAATCAATAAAACATTTCAAGTCGGGTCCAGACACTGACCATTTATAAGTGGATGTGTATTGACACCGAAATTTGAATTTGTTGCTGGTCTTTGATGAGGGTCCCCGCAGTAGGTAAATTCAATACACTGGATTAATTAAGTTATAATCTATTTTTTTTTTTGCAGGAGGACTGCCTCTTATTTTGTCAATGGAATTTTATTCCCTACATAACTAGGCTTTGTCTCAGTGGATCGAAGTACATTTTACAGATTCTAAAAATCTGGATTTTGCCAGAGAATAAAAATCTTGGTATTTTGAAAACTCCTGAATTTAATTCCTTTCTAACATCTGCAGAATTGCCTCTTTTACTAACACAGATGGATCAGAAGAAGAGAATGGGCCATGAGAGGCAACAGAGAATATATTCCTCGTGGGAATCTATGTTTATCAAGATATTGTAAATTTATACGATTCCTTAACCTAAAGGTTAATATGGAGAATAAATCATCAATGGCTTCTTTATTGTCCAATATCAGAGACCATAGAGACACCAGCACACATGGCCATTCTAACACCTTCATGGTTGATGACCCTAAAGCAGCTAATGTACGTTGGCACTTTTCTGAACCCGTGTATATTTTAATATACAGTATATGTATATAAATATATATATATATATATATATATATATATATATATATATATATAGTCATGTAGTTGCGTAGTAGATCAGTAGTAGTATGTTTAGAAAATAACTCACGTATTATACATGTTTGGTATTTTTACACTAACACAGTTTACAAGATGTTTTTTCAGCCACAGTGGCCTCCTTTTTTTTTCTTCCCACAGAGTAGATTTGAGTCAATAATAAACTAGATTTTAAAAATAATTGCAAGGCATGCAGTCTTGTAGTTTAGTTAACCGACTCACCTGTGTTCAAGAAAGGATATCTAAAAATGCGATGCGCACACAGGCTAGATAGCTAGATTTTAACCCAGGGTTCCACTCATGTTTATTGATTGAATGTGCTCAAGCATTGATCATAAATCAAAGGGTAATAGCCAGCAATTCCAGGCTGGCCATATGTTAGCCAATCTGTGTACTGCGTGATGCTCTTACGCTAGAACATCAGAATCAGTAGAATAATTCAATATACACATTTTGCGTACTGTCACAATGCACGGCCTGCACTTTGTAGAACGCGTGCGTTTCCGGTGAACATCAGGTTAAAATGAATTATTTTTTTTAATACATTAACACTCAATTGGGTTTCAAATGCCCGATAGATACAGTTATAGGCAAGGTCTGGAACTTTGGCCGAGTTAAAAAAATGTAACGGACATCATCTCGCGTGCCAGAGGATTCTCAGTGCTTGCTACCACTCCAAACGGGCATGATGTGTGCTGAAGTAGTAGCCATGAAATCACAATACGCGTTATGTATTTTAGTTATTCTAATTGTAAACGCTCACTAAAAACCATCCTATTCCAAGAAGCAGAAACATTCCCTTCTAATACCATCAACCAGCACCCTAAAGAAGTCATCCACCGTGTCCACCTGCAAGAATAACACCGTTCTCCATACCACCCCCGCTACAATCAACTCATCCTCTCTTACCGTCTCACTTCCCTCTGAACCCCCAAATTCATTTGAACCCCACAAGAACAGGTCCCTCTTCTCCTTCTGTACCGGGATGTTATAACGTGTGTAAATGTCGTTGTGATTTTAAATTGCCCACTATTGTAACAGCGCTACGGAATATGCTGGCGCTATATCAGTGGCGGAACTACCGGGGTCGCAGACAAGACAAACGCCTCACGCTCCCAACACAGGAGTTGGCGGTAAGTGACCTACGAAGGGGGGGTAGGGAGGGAGTGGGTAGATCGTGAGAAGGGGGGGTAGATCGTGAGAAGGGGGGTAGGGAGGGAGTGGGTAGATCGTGAGAAGGGGGGTAGGGAGGTAGTGGGTAGATCGTGAGAAGGGGGGGTAGGGAGGGAGAGGGTAGATCGTGAGAAGGGGGGTAGATCGTGAGAAAGGGATTGATGGGTTGGGGGTGGGGGTGGGGGTGGGGGGGCCCTTAACAGATTCTTGCACCGGGGCCCTGAGGTTTCTAGTTACGCCCCTGCGCTATATAATTCCATATAATGCATAAAAGCTACCACCTCATACGGTAATAATTATTAAAATCCAAGGGCACCTCCGATAATAAAAAATAACGTGCGCTTCTGATGCATATCGATTAGCGTGCATATTGATGAACTATGCGTTTCGAAGGACCAGCCCCAGCATACTTCTTAAGCTAGAGAGGTCGCGTTTACCATTCATAATGCCGTTAAAACTGGTGAAATGATACGGACTGGGATAAAATGTTGCTGATTTAACTCATTATCATAAAGGGACAGCTCAGCCCTTTCTGTAGGTGATATGTTTCGACATTGTGCTAAAGGCAGTGCAATGACATGTGAAAGGCAAGCGTTGGGGAAAATATATTTTTCTTTAAGTGTTCTATATATATTGACGCAATGTAAAATAAAAGATAAAACTAGATTTGGTTCCAATAAAAGATTATTTATCTGCAGAGCTGTAGGTCACCATTGTAGGCAGTTATGAGAGTTTGGTTGCATTCCAAATTCTAACACCACATCGAGACGATTCTTTATGGTGACGCTAATGAAGTCCTGCTTATACAGATATACCAAAAGAACATTGTATCTTGTGAAAATGTCTTGAAACAACAATTTTACTTGTTTTTAATTTGTATCACAATTACGGTAATTGATAAAAAAAAAAATAACAAAAAAAAACCCAACAACTATGGTGAGAGTTCCTTTTTGGTGGATAAACCATTCTGGTAATAGCACGGGTCTTGAATTTAATAGTCCTAGCCCAGAAATGTATCATTTACAATATTGAGATTTCTTCTAATGGGAACCTGAATGAAAAATCAGTTTTTTCTTTTCCACTATGCAGCGATATTCGCGCCAGTCCCACGGGGCCATTATCTTGACAGTTTTAGGAACTTTCTAATTAACATTCTGCATAACAAAGGAATGTGTTGTGTGTTTCCCACAAACTTTTGTTTCTGGCCCTCAAGGCCTGGATTGGACAGCCCTGATTCAATGAAATGATATGCATGGAGAAATTTGGCCACATCTTGCTTGACTGACCATCTGCCAAAACACAATAGAAGATCTCCAGGCCTTCTACAGAAGGGTATTTACATAAAACACTATAGATCCCCCTTGGGGTATATGATAAGGAGACCGGCCTCCCCTTTAAGGGCAGAGGCCTACAAAACGTTCACTTAGCTGCCTGGCACTGATTATTATTTTATACAGCATTAGAGGTATAGATTGTATTGTGTTAGCCCTAGAAAACTCATTTTATACCTGAAAAGAGGCCTAAGTAGCCTCAAAAGCTGCAATCTATAGAGTCTTTTAGGGGTGGCCTGATGACTTCAGTGTGGCACATTTTTATTCTCAAGCAGATCAGGTCAGCATGGGGCGCTGTCGGTCAGTGTCCAGGCCCTACATGTACCTTCCCTTCTCCTCTTCCCACTCATCTGGCAGCATGCTTGTAGGACATACCCATATATGACTGCTACCCCCTTATATATTACGGCTCCTACTGATCATTATATTTGTTTGTTTTGGGTACTAACTGATGAAATAGGATTTGGGGGAAAGGCCTTTTCTATGCAACAACTAAAAAAAAAATGATACTATTACCATGTGTGTCCAGGAGAAGACAGCGTGTAGATATCGGGATTAGGATCTGACATTTGTAGAGTAAGATTTACTGTTATACTACTTTGTAAGAGTGTGTCATCCTTCGGTCTGTACACAGGACTACTGGGGTCCTTAAGACGTTCTAGAGTTAGATCTTACTCTCTATGCTAGGTTATGTCGGTCCATTAAAACTTATCACAATGTTCTAAGTGGTAACAACAACCCCCTGATGAAACGGTCCATTCAAAACCATCTGATAAGCCACCACTATGGCGGATAGTTGGCACATCTCATTTAGGGTGACCAGGTTTCTCGTGTCATTAAGGATCCTTATAGAGCATGCATACTGCAGGGCTGCATTAGGCTTGGTCTGGGTTAAAGGGGACACCTGGTGACCCTGCTTATAGCCTACTGTCATGTATTGTCTAAGATTGTCTTATCATGACAGTTCGCATGATGGCCACAAATTATATAAGGCCTAATGAGCTGTTAGTATTTTGTTGGTGTGGTTAACATAGAATTCATGTTCAGGGCATTTATACTGAAAAAATACATACGTTCTCCTGGAAGTAGTGGTAATGTGATATCATAAGATAAAATAAATATCTTGTATGAGGAGCCCGGGGAATTGCCAATACAGAGGATATGAGGGTGGTAAATGGGATAATAATGAAATAAGCACAGATGTGGTTGGAAACAAGCTCTTATCATATAGGAATATCATTAGCTCCATCTCCTGTAAATGGACAATCACCTGATCATCCATACGCAGGGCTGTAAATTACACGGTCCTTCCAGATATAATAACTCCAGGTACCGGTATTCGAGCAATAAATTTCTGCTGGCCTTAAGACTTCTGGTAAGTATTCATCATATTAGTCTGAAACCTTATCAATAGATAGAACAGGTATAACAATCACCGGCATTACTTTTTGACACGGACTAATTTCAATAAAGGAAGTTAGATTGATTTCTATGGCAGAGAAAAAAGTGACATCATTGTTAGGGGCGAATGATACTGTACAGGGTGGAACATTAACCATTTGCCAGGGGTCTATGGCCATCACGAAAAACAATCCGACAAATTCTACTATAGGCTCTGAATGTACGGAACTGTGTGTGCAATCATCACGTCGCATATTTCGGTGAATGAGGACGAAGCTGCCGAATGAAGGCAATGAACAAAGTACATCGATCGGGTTCATGAGAATGCATATGAGGGAGTAAGAGATAATTGCTAAGATCCTATCCCAAAAGGCTGGAGAGGACATCCTGGCTGCTGACATGTAAGCCTCTGCTAAGTTATGTTTTGGACTCCCTGCACCCCTTCTATTTTTCTTTGAACCCCTAGCAAATGGTTATTGAAACCGAAAGGGTCAAACGCTTAGATATAATGTAGGTTTACTTTTCCCGAGACAATGGTAGATAAGTGGAACAGCCTCCTACCAGAAGAGCTAAAGCCTAATACAGTGTGGGAATTTACTCATGCATGAGATAGGCAGAAAACTATCCCGAATTTAAGACAAGACCAAAGACTGATAAAGGTCCGAGTCTCTGTGTGGGGAATAATGGGCAGACTAGATGGGCCAAAAGGTTCTTATCTGCCGTAAAATCCTATGTTTCCATTTCCCACCCAGGACAGAGCTAGTATGGCCTTAGAGATATGTGCTTATTGTGTGTGTAATGAATTCACATGGATGAGCAAGACACCCAGGCTCCTTAATAACCAGTGCATTACCCGGGAATACATTGATGGATAGGGCTATTGCTCGGTTTATCACACCTTCCCTCGCCAGATGCTCGCTTTCCAAGCTTTGGATCCTGATTGGCAGATGCTTCACTAAAAAAAACATTTTGGGGCTAAACCTTTAGTGGCCTCCAAGGAGCTCAGCTGCTTTATGAACGCAGGAACCCAACCCCCGCCCCCCCTCGTCACCATTGAGGTGAATTACTCACCCCATGTATTATCAGACAGGTCAGGGAGGGCATGTAGACAGAATCTCAGGAACCTTTCTGTGTTAAACATTTGGACTGAAGCCATTGTTTGCATTCTGGGTAATTGCGAGCATCGCGTACTCACCATTCAAATCACAATTCAAATTTTGCGTCAAAGCAAATGTCTTAATATTGTTAAACCTAGTCGCAGGCTGTCAGTTCTTATTTTGCCGTACCCTTTTAACACACACATAACCATTCAAAAGTTTGGGGCCACGAAGGGCATTTCTAGCTGTAACATAAACGCAAAAAAGTTTTTCTAACGATTAATTCGCCTTTTAAACTCGGATTAGCGAACACAACGTGCCATTGGAGTGATAAAGGGCCTCTGTACGCCTATGAAGATATTCCATTAAAAATCACATATTTCCAGCCGCAATAGTCATTTACAACATTAACCCCGTCTGCGCTGTATTTCATGTTATTTTAATGGACAAAAGTTGCTTTTCTTTGAAAAGCAAGGACATTTCTAAGTGACCCTAAACTTTTGGACGGTAGCGTGTGCTCTGTAAGAAGCGCTGCATAGATTGTTGGTGCTATATAAATAAGAGATAATAATAATGTATAAAAATAGTGATGACATCATTTTTTTGTATCCCTGAGACACACGTTAGCACAAGCTGTAGATTTTTTGCCCAGCGCAGGGACTATTGACTCGTGGCTAGTGTGACTTTAATGATTCTCCGCAGAACCTACTGTTCAGTAATGCTATCCATCAATGTCCGGCATCATGGAGTCACAATCTATGAAATTAAAGCAGGCTTGGGATTTCTGCAGCCCTTGGAATCCAACTCTCATTAACCTCACCCTCCCACTTGCGAGTGATGGGAGTTCTGCAAAAATGAACAGCTTTGGAGTAACCCAGCGCTGATGTATATGACTGCTATTTACCAAAGAGTTTCCTCAGCAGCTGAGGTCGTCCACTCTGTCATCAAACGTACAGATAGATATCTGAACCCGACTTACGTCTCTCCTCTCCATGCCCTCTCCGCCTAAATCCTTTTTTTCTATACAGCCAGTCTATACATCGTAAGCACCGTGTAAGTGTATTCAATCGCCAGGCACATGTGATCGCACATGCAGGACTTACTAGACATTAAAGCACTGAAAGCCTTTCTAACATGAGACAAGGAGACGACCAATGAGCTGCCTGTGTCTGCGGGAGGCTGGCTGGTCCATGCCGGTCTCGAAGGGGTTAAAGGCTCAGATCATAATACGAGACGCTCTCCAGTGGTTAGTAATTTTTTGAGCTCCTTCGCCACGCCCATATCTGGATTTTGGCACCAATAGCGGCTGGGGGGTGTGTCAGGGTAGGGGGGCACGGGCCGGGGTGGGAGTGGTCGGCAGGCTGCCATTGGATGGCAGGGAGTGATGTAATCCATATGATAGCTCAGATAACTAGTGCATTGGGAAGAGTGGAAGTTTTGCAGAAAGGAGTGAAGTGCACTCGCAGGGCGGCAGGAGAAGGGAGCAGGGCTGGCAAGCAGCTTCCCCCCCACTCACCCTCAGTGAAGGAAAGCATAAGGTGACATCATGGTGCAGCAAGCAGAGAACATGGACATGGATAGCAACCAGCACACAGAGGTCACCGACACTGAGGAGGGAGAGTTTATGGCCGGGAGCCCAGCAGCCTTGGATGAAAGTGACCCGGACTGGTGTAAAACGGCCACTGGTCACATCAAGCGACCAATGAATGCGTTTATGGTATGGTCCAAGATTGAGAGGAGAAAGATCATGGAGCAGTCCCCAGACATGCACAACGCGGAGATCTCCAAGAGGCTGGGAAAACGCTGGAAAATGCTCAATGACAGTGAAAAAATCCCCTTCATCAGGGAAGCCGAGAGGCTGCGGCTCAAACACATGGCGGATTATCCCGATTACAAATACCGACCCAGGAAAAAACCCAAACTGGAGCCCTCTAAGCACACCCTGGGTCAGTCTCCGGACAAGAGTCCAAGCACCAGTGGCAAGAGCAGCAAAATGTCCTCTAAGAAATGTCCCAAGCTGAAAACCAGCAGCAAACCTGGGGCCAAGTCACCTCAGGAGGATGCTGGTGGTGAGGACTATGTCTTTGGGAACCTTAAGGTGAACAAGGCTGTGAAATGTGTGTTCATGGATGATGACGATGAGGAGGAGGATGAAGAAGAGGACGAGCTGCAGATTAGGATAAAGCAAGAAGAAGATGAGGAGCAGCTGAGGCAGTACAATGTAGCCAAAGTCCCAGCCAGTCCCACCTTGAGCTCCTCAGCGGAGTCTACTGAAGGAGCCAGCATGTATGAGGAGATGAGCAATGCCACCAACAACAGACTGTATTACAACTTCAAAAATATCACCAAGCAAAGCACAACACACCCCACCATCACCCTGGCCCCATCCAGGTCTGTCTCTACCTCATCCAGCGACAAAGATGATCTGCTGTTTGATCTGAGCTTAAACTTCACCCAAAACCCTCAGGCACCCGAGCTGGGTAACTCCAACTCAGGAAACCTTTCTCTCTCATTAGTGGACAAAGACTTGGATTCTTGTAGTGAGGGCAGTCTGGGCTCTCATTTTGAATTCCCAGATTATTGCACCCCAGAGCTCAGCGAGATGATAGCAGGGGACTGGTTGGAAGCCAACTTTTCGGACTTGGTGTTCACCTACTGAATTTTTTTTTTAATTATTATTTGTAATTTTTTTAAACTATTATTTTGTATTTTTGGAAGGGGTTGGTGGGTTTGATCAATGAAATTGGAGGAAAAAAAAGAAAATGATTCTGTTGGGAGGGGGGGGTACTTATGTTCAGATGAATTTAGGTTGGGAAGGAGGGGGTCTTGATTTTCCTACCCAGTCTGTGATTTCTAATCACTGTAAAATGTTTGATCAGCGTCTGGAAGAAGGTCTGCAGAAATGTATATTTCTTGGCAGCTCAGCTGTTACTCAAGGGGGTCATTGTGTTTTTTTATTTCTTTTCTATTCTACAATCTCTTGGAAAAGACTCTTACAACAGGATTTTTTTTTTTTTGGAGGGAGAAAACTGATTTCTTTCTATGCATCTGATTCTTAAACTGCAGGGAAACTCACATGCAGACAGGACACAAAAACTGTGAACTAATGTAATTTTTTAACAGATCGACACAAATGTACCTTTTTCACAATATGATTTTTTTTTTATTATTTTTTCTTTTATTTTTGTATCTTGTTCCCTTTATACCTCCTTGAATTTCAGACAACCCAGACCTCACTACAAAAAAAAAAATAAGGTATTGAAACATTTTTTGATACATAACAGACCTCAGTCTTTTTTAAAAATTAAAATATTTTCAGGCGTATTTTTGTACAGTTAAAAAAAGGGAACATTCCTGCTGTCATGTTTCTTGGTTTTTCAGTAAGACTTTCAGGCACTTCCTAGCTTTTTATTTTATTTTTTTTTTTTAGCATGCAAGTTTGTTCATAGTTATATCCTGGTAAAAGGATTTAAAAAAAAATGTAAAAAAAAAATCTTGCATCTAAAAAGGCCTTGTGGTTTTAAAACACTTTTTTTTTTTGTACAGCTATAGTTGAGATTTCGTTCAATATTTGTAGGTAAAGATTTATTGAAATTGTGTTATAGACCTCAGAGCTGTTAGCTTAAATATTTGTATATGTACTGTATTATAGTAGGATTCTATGTATATCATATGCTGTCATATGTGGATGGGACCTGAAGGAAAAATTTCAAACTGGATACTCGAATTTTAGCAACAAGGCACATAAAAAAAAGGTTTCTAATAATGTGCAATATTATATGAAAAGAAACTAGTACAGACCATCTGCATATTTTGTAGCAAGAGGGGGTGTGGGGGGGGGAGCAGATTTGTGCACTGTTAACATCAATGCCTGTTTTCTTAATGCTGAAAGTCTGTATCTTGATGATTTTAATAAATCAGCTGGAACTGATAGAAATTTTGGTATCAGTGTCAATGTGTGTCTGGAGAAAGAATGGTGGTGGTGGGAGGGGGGTGGGTGGACAGGAATGGGTTAAAAGTCTAAGGTTTAGAGAAATTAGCAATGCACGGGTATATTGGTCTATAGGCTAAGGCTCGGAGATGCTGGATATTTATACTTCTTTCGTTCTAGAATAAAGGTATATCATTATACCAGTTGAGGTAGGAAGGGGCTGGAGGGTATATAGAAGAAGGGATGGGGGGAAGGGAACAATAAGGAGTGTCTAAGTGATAAGGGCTAAGACTCCAGCCTGCAGAGACTATTACTTGTGTAGGTTTGGTGTGTTGGAAATATGACACTGGGTTAGTGTTCTGTATGCAGTCAGTGTAGGGTCTCACAACCTTCTGACTTCAACCCACCCCCTTCACATCTGCATCATTTCACTTATATTAGGCTGTCTGGCCAGACTGCTGCAGATCAAACTAAAGGAGGAGGTGGTGGAGTGGGGGGTGAGACTTGTCCTTAAAATAAATCTACCACAGCTGAAACACATACAGCACATTTGGTGTTTTAATATTTAGAGGATAGAGAGCTTTTAATTATTTACATACCTGGGGGAAGGTCTAGCCAGTGTGTTGGTAGAGCATCTAGTCAGCCTGCCTGGCTGGCTGGCTGGATTGTAATTTCATACCAAGTGTCATACATTAATGTAAAAGATGATGCATTTATTGTGATCTCTATACCCAGGTGACATGACCTTTTTCATATTTTAAAGACATGTTTTACACATACATTTTCATAAGGCAAGTATTGTTTTGTTTTTTTTTTATGTCTTTTGTTTTTTTTTCTTTTTGAACATCTGAGAATCAGACAATAGTAATAGTTGTATGAATGATCCAGAATAAGATATTACATCAGGTGTGCTGATAAAAAAAACAAAACAAAAAAAAACAATAAATAATCCAGAAGGGAAAATAATCCCCAAATGGTTTGTCTTTGCTTATTTCAGCAGAATTCTATTTGCCAAATAATAAAAAATAATAATAAAAAAGGGGGATCAGTGGAGCTGTATATGTGTATGTTAGCCACATATATTGCATGTGCTATTGTGCAGTCATGTGGAAATATTCTTATGTAGATTGTATCTCTTTGGATACTAGACTGCTACTAATGTAATGATGTGTGTGTCTGTAGGGGGTGTGTCAGATCCCATGCATTTTGCTACACAAGGGTTTTCATTGCATTTATTCTTCTACTCATTTACTGAAAATTAACCATTATACATATTTTTTTTTTTAAATAACTCAATTTTTGGAAAGCTAATTTTTTTTTCGTTCCAATCAATTTTTTTTTTTTTTTTTTTTTTAATTAAAGGATCACAGATGTACTATTATGTAGCAATAACATGGCATTCCAATTATATTGTTCTATAGCAATATATATATATGTATTGGGATTGGAGTGACCATGCCCTGATCAGATGGCTTTTTAAAGGATGATATTGTGCAGTCACATCTGTCTGTAAAGAAACCAAAATGAAGATCTGCCTTAGAAAAAAAAAAGAAAGAAAAAAAAAATCCTTAGCAAATGCTGGCACCCCAGGGCCTTCCGCTCCTGGTGCCTATAGCAGACACAGGAGGTGGTTAGACAGCATCCATCAATACCCTCCCCCTTCCAGACAGCTCTGAGTCTGCTTCCTTCACACAGGGCTGGAAAAATCACTCAGGAGAGAAGGCTGTGAAACACTAGGCAATCTCTATCATCATCATCATCTTCAGCCAGCTCACATGCCTCCTAAATAACCAGAATTGCAATGCATGTTACATTTACTCACCAGGAACCTGGATCTGCTAATGCCATTCTGTAATATAATTGTATGTGGGGGGTTTTTTCACGTAGGGTTGATATGTTATATATTTTGTTTTATCAGTAAGATTCCCTTCCATGCAGTGTCAGTCTGCATCAGGTAGAGGTTTGTCTTGGAAAAAGCTGGAAGGGGGGGGGGGTTGATGTGTCATGTAAATGAAATGAATGATTGTTTTATTAAAGAAAATACCAGTGTGTGCAGTGTTGTGCTATATGGAAGTGTGGACTGCAGAAGTGATTCTCAAAGTATTACATATTTATGGGTAGATATTGTATATATTATAGAATATAAGAAGGGACACCTTCCTGATCATATATATGAGATCTAGTTACATAGATTGTTACATTACATATACACATGTTTTCTGTATCTCTATATAATCTCTCTCTTTTTCAATTGATTATATTATATTATATATATATATATATATATATATATATATATATATATAATGAGAGAGAGAGAGAGAGAGAGTGTATGTAATGTAAAAATCGATTTGAATTCAATAAATTAATTTTCTATAGACAGTAAAATCACATATCATGACACAGAGATACACACACGTGTGTGTGTGTATATATTATATATATATATATATATATATAATATTACTCACACATATATACATTCCTGTGCAAGGAATAGGAATTGTGTATAGAGTGATGGGAGTTGGGTGGGGGAGTGTAGCCTGATTCCCCCCCCCACACCTTTAGGTATGGGCAGGAAACCGAGGCACACATTGTAATTACTGGGCCTGCTGCTTATCACCAAATACCCCATGCTCAGAGGATTAAGAGTCACACCAGTGTAGATCTAAAACTTATTTACCAAATGGATGAAGACAACATGCGGACAGCTCCTATCTGATCTGTGATCACTTCAGAAAGCATGCTCTCAGGACAGTTTGCACTTACACAATTAATTATGCATCAAGAGAAATGTGTCAAGCTCCTTCAAAAAGCTCTTGTTTTGCTAAGGAGAATTACTTGAGGCAATGTCTGATGTAGAAGCCCCCGTAAAACCACAAAGGAAACAAAAAAGGAATTTTAATGTTTATTTTTTTTAAAATTTTATTTTTTTGTTGTTGGCTGTTTCAGAAAGTTAATAATCAAAGTAAATAAATCAAAAACCTTGATGTAGTGTTGTCCTAGCCCAAAATGTCAGGTTTAAAAGGCAAAATTATCTTTAGCTAGTCATCTGTTAAAGGAAACTGATTGATATAGCTTAGTCCACTCCTTAGGGTAATTATTCTTAACCCACAAATAAAAGGCCATCTGCTTCCAATTACAATTCACTCTGCTTGTAATTTAAGAAAGAAACAGCTTTTTGATTTTCTTTTTTTTACTTTTTACAATTTTCAAATGAATGAATCGGTAAAAAGCTTTAAAATAAAATGTTTTCACTTTTTATTAGAATGAATACTAATACTGGAGTTTATTCTAGGAGACGGGGGAAATGCCACCGTTTATACAGAATACCATTATATGAGCTAATTGCGGACTCGCCCCTTGCTTGGGAATCATATATATCCTTAGTGTTTATTTTAATTCACAGAGCTGTATATATTAACAGAGCCAAGTAGAATAATGCAGGCACATTATAGGCCGCTGATCGTCTTGAAGTGAACCTTAAAGATTTTTCTTTTCCTTTTTTTTTTCCCAAGGACCAAATGCTTTGAAGTGTCATTCTTTTTTAGCCACTGGGTGTCATGCTGTTCTGTTGGAATCGGTTCATGGAGCTGAGCTGAGATGAGTGGGTGAGGTGACTAAATTAGCATCTTTTAAAGTCAAAGTATCAGTGTATAGATCTTTAGGGCACCCCTACGGAATTTATGGCAGCGGCTCTCTAATTCCTGCTTTATTGCACCGCCTGGTTTTCTTTACTCGGAAATAGAATTTGCTTTTTATAAATAGGTAATTGAAACCGCCGTGCAATGGGTTTTTTTATTATTAAAACCAAAATAATATCCACCCAAACAGGTTTCACCCACTCAGGTTTGTTTGCAGTGGAGCTAAAATAATACATTTTTAATAAATAAATAAATAAAAAAGGTCACGCTGCTGCGGGTACGTGGATGAACCTTTGGAAGGGTAACTGACATAATATTGGTACTGGGGGGAAAAAAATATATATATATATATATTTATGATAAATTCTTGGAAATAGCGTTCCTTCCCAAAATATACAAATTATTTGGTTTATTGGGTAAATTCACTTTTAACATTTATTCTAGTATAGCGTTGCCTTTTTGGCACTGTGAATAAATGACCAAAAAATTATATAAAAAAAAATTTCTTGGTATATTTGCTGGACGGTGCACTCTTAACTCCCATCATCCTCATCTGACCTCAGTCATACTTCCTCCCATTTACATTTTTTTGGCACAGATCTGATACTGTTATCTGTAACCACTGTTTAGAGTTAAGTTGTATTTATCAACACTGACAAGTTACAAGATGTTTCTTTACCATGAAGAATGTTGACTTAAAAAACAGATTGTGTTTGCCTTTAATTTGTTTAGCAAAACCCCAGCCAATCTACCCAAAGCCTCTCACCTTACTTATCCCCATGTGGTTCTCATCAAGCAGTCATGTCAAGGCCTCACCTTTTTTTTTTACTCCTTATTATAGCCACTTTCATGTTTTCCCTTCTAATTGCCAGTTCCTCGCTCGCTAGCTAAATAATTTGAAATAGAATATGTATTTAAGATGGACATTAGAACTAAAATATACATATGTGAAAGCTCGTTTGAGCAGAGACCTCCTTACACCTCTGTTTGTACAGCACTGCAGAATATGATAGCGCTATATAAAAGAATAAATAATAATAGTGTGTGCGTGTCAAGACTTAAAGACTTTTGGGTAACCAGATTTACCCTTAAAGTGTGTACATGCAGAGTAAATCAATGCAACCCTGCAGGGTGCACCTTTTAGAAGCTTCCCCAATGAAAGGAGCCATCTGGTCATACTAGCAAAAGTAGGCAATGTTAAGTATATGTGTAATATATATATATATATATATATATATATATATATATATATATATATATATTAGTGATTTATTTAGTATTATGTATTAGTGCTATACATAGTTTTTTCTGATTCATGTTTGTGACCAATCCCCCCCCAAGTCACTTACACGGGTGAGGTTATTATGCAAGTATTGGCAGCGGATTTTATATGAGGTTCATCTACATAGTGTCCACACAGTTATGTTTCTCTTGTTTAGCTTAAGGCTTAATACATTTACACCCTCCTCCAACAGAAAAAATATAAATGAAGATTATATAGTGCTTTATGTTAATATTTCTATGAAGGGCTTAAATAGAAAAAAAAAAAAAACACTTATTTTGCTTACCTCAATGAAAACCAAAACATAAGGTATGTTCTACTCCAAAGGGTGCCTAAGGAAAGGAGAAGACATCCATCCAATGCAGACATTAGTCTCTATGATCTTCTCCCGTGCCCGGCTGCATATATGAGAGCACCAGGACATTATTATTTATTGTTTTATATAGCATCATACATGTATCACCAATCTCATTACTGCAGTTATGCAGGGGGGTGGTAATCATATAAATAAATATAAGTACACCGTGATAGCACAGATAGCATAGTGCCATTATGAGTGTGCAGCCTTACTCCTAGGCCTTAATACGGACTGGTTACCTCCTGGCTCAATTAATGAACCTGATTAATTAGAACAGGGGTTGTAGGCGCATTCAGCATAATACACCCATAATCTATATTTACTCCCAGCACACCAGCCCTTGTACCTGGTTCCAGAGGATGTACCCAATGGATATACACTGGGTGTTCATTCAAAACATATAAACCATTTGGCAAACAAATATTCCATAATGTTCGAGTCAAGGAAAAAAGTAGATCTGTAAAAGACAAAATGAATTGCCCCGTCCATATTGACAGTATGGTGCCCACAATATAAATATAGGATATGGCTTAGGCATTTTAGGCATTACCCCTATTATGCACTTGTAGAACGCTAATACCATAATATTTAAGTCTTCATACATAGAACATCTAGAGTTATGTACGTTCCTATAGTACATATTTACGTTATAAATACAACTGCCAATTTCCTTGAGTAGTTTTATTATTTGGGGTATTAGGAACCATGTTCTCAGTTTCAAAGAACCTGTAATTTGTAGATTTAAGCTTACTGGACAATTAAAGCCCTTCCCAGCTATCCGTGGCTGTTTTTGGCAATGTATCAGTGGGCTGTGAAATGCTGAATTAGTTGAATGGTTTTTGAAATGAGGTCTGTGGTGGTGGAGGGGCACAGACTGCGGGAATCTATTGATCCTGATGTCACGACAATCTCAACTTAGTGAGAAAGGACACAAAAACAACATTTAAGTGTTGTGTTTGCGCTAAGGGTGACAGAAACCTGCTTTCACAAACACAAATTGTAGTGAAGGGAGGATAAACGTAAGGCTCCCTATTATTTTTGGAAAACGCTGTCTTGCATCACAATGCCAGACATTTAACCCTTTCAGTATGGGGTAAATAGGCTAAATTTACAAACCCCAAAAAGTTTTAAAAGAAGGTTTTTGTTAATGAAAGCTGGTAGAGAAATATGGTGGCTCGGTCTTTTTGGATTTATTTGGCAAATTAGGCAGATGTACAGTACCCACAATTAAAGGAACACCATTGTGGGAGATAGACATAAACATGCAAGTGGAAGCCATTTTTTTAATGTTCTCAGGCTCTTTGATAGATCTACTTCCCAATTTTAAGTGGCCACCATGGGACATTTTCATTTTTGGGAGTTATGGTTAGATGAGGTGATGCTGACCTGGCTTTAATTTTATATTTAGAAGAAGTACCATTGAATGTGTATTTATTAAACTGAAGGCTTTCTTGAAAGTTTAAACATTCAACTCCCCATCTTCCTTATGCATTATAAATGGCAAGCCGTGGCTGAGCTGGCCTAGCACGACGCAGAATGTCATCTCACTTTTGGGCACATGTAGATTGCTGCCAAATAATGGATCAACAAGGTTCTCAAGTAACTCCCACCAAGTTATAGTTTGTCTTAGACTAGGCCAATGGAGAATAATCCTATGAGTGCAACATGGTGCAGTCATGGACGTGACAAGATGTAGAGAGCGATGGGCGTTAAGGGATCGTTCTACGCTGGAGTGAGTATTGTTAAGGTGCCCTGGGAAAAACAGCATAAAGAGATAGTAAAAATAGTATGTAGCATCACGTTTTGCCTCATGTAAGGTAAACCAAAATGTGTCCTAGGTTTGTGAAAGAGTTGAGTAGGGTTATTGGGTTATTAGAGTTAAAGACTGTGCCCCTATTCAACATAAAAACAGTTTAATGGATCTAGAGAACATCTGTCCAACAGCAAAACACAATGAAAGAGAGTTGGGGCCTACCTGCATCAAAATCATTTTGTATACAATAAACATTGTTCTTTGTAGTATTTCTGTATAACTAAACTTTTCCACATAAAACACCAAGTCCAGGGCCCTTGGTGAAAAATTATGATTGTGCAATTCCAAAAATGTATCCATATTAAAGAAAGTGTAAATTAACATAATACAGTTATGTTATTAAACTCTGGTTCTAGTTTGATTGTAAAATGCATATCTGATTCCATTTTCAATGGACTACACTGCATTTTACTGCATTTACTTCCAAAATAATTTGCTCATTTGCTTTAATTGGACAGTCTAGGCCCAAAATTCGAATATTCAATTGAATGTTTAATGCATATTCGAGTGAATTTTGCTTAGACTCCAAATAATTTAAATACATGAATATTTGTGAATATATGTTTAACATATCTGAGATGTAGGTTACAAAGTTAAACTTCTGATTCCGTTATTAATCGCTATATTGCATGCTATGTGATAAACAGCCAGCCCTACCACTAAGGCAAATCAGGCTTCGGCCTAGTTAGAGGAGTAGGTGATGTCCTGCAACAATGGTCTTCTCCTTGATTTAGTTATGAGTTATGAATTAAATAAATCTCCAATGACACATACATTATACAGGTCCAGCTCAGACCATCTTGCATGAGAAGTTCATTAGGGTTTGTCCTTCATAAAGCATTTTTTTTTTTTTTTTACTTTACCGCAAATGACCTTCTTAGTGGATAGACCCCTTCACGTGTGACACTCAGTAGTACCCCTCTCGGTCCTCTTACCTGATTTAATAACCTCCCCTGTTACATGTTTCCCAGGGTCCTCTTTATGTCTTCCTCTATTCATTCACAGAAAACCTCTAAGAAGTCAAGCTTATAGATCCACAGTGCTGCCTCAAGTGCTTTGGAGGGGTTCTCATGGACAATTACATTGGATTTCTTAGTTCTATTCTAGGGCAGTGGAGACGTGGATTAGTGATTTAAGATTAAGAGGAGACGTGACTGGGGGCTATATTATTCCCTGCACACCCGCTGTGCTTGTACCTCTAACATCTGGAGTAACTAAAAAAAAGAGTGCAAGAAACTCATTACTATCTCAGGACCAGTGACTTACGTTAATGAGGTCCCACAAAGGGCAAAGAACAACTTAACAAAAGAGGAGGAATAACATAATTCAGAAGAATAATTATGTACATTGCATACTATTTAGAAGGTGCCTGCAGACTCTGTAGAGTTTAAATTAGTGGTGTATTTAGGCTACACCTCTGCACGACCATCCCCTCTGCATAGTGCCAGGATATGACATCATATCTCAGCACTACGTCAGGACACGTGATGCAGATAAAACGTGCAACGGAGGAGGAACAGGCTCTGTTGTGTAAATGGCTCTTCAACTTGCCCATTAAGTAAGTGGTTTGCTGAGGAGCCGAGTCTCACATTAGAACCTGGCCTAGATAGGCCAGAATACACCACTGGTAGTGTCTCTATTAGATGTAATGGTGGAACTACATTTTCTCCAGTCTTAAGTGTTGACTATCTATAGGGAACCGAACATATTCCTTCTAGTTGTGGTCAATAAACCTATACATACAGGGGCCCAGGGCTCAGAATAATAGAAGTAGATTAGTACTGGTGTTGTTCATTTTAATATAGCAGATCCATGGTGTCCCTAAAGGCTTCTGTTGGCACGTTCTCCAGACACAGCAGAACTGTATATATCACAGCATCAATCAGGTCTGCTAACACTTACACCAGGCAATCTACAAGTTTTTCACTCATCAAGCAACATACTCTCACAGAGGCAGCAGGCTATAAATTCAGCCGTAACCTAAAGAAACACAGAGTTCCTTGAAATATATTTTAACCTTACCCCGTGACTTAAAAGCAAACTCCGAAAAAGTTGACTTTCTTTTCATCCTTTAAAAACCATGATTTATTGATCTAAAATAAAAAATAAAATAAAAAATTCTGTGAACTGTGCAATACTATTTTTTTTCCCTTTTAACAAGTGAAATATGTGTTTTGTAAGTAGTAGAAACTGTTTTTTTGGAAATCTTTCCCCCTCGGAATCTTAAGTAAGAAAATGTAAGCAGGAGCCAAACAGTCTGCCTTGTTATATTAGTTAGTTATAACTTTAAACATGTTTACCACAGGTATTTTACCACTTTTATTTTAGATGAAAAGGTAGTGGTTGCCGTTTTTTTTTTTTTTTTTGGTACAACCCGTATGAAAACAGATTCTGATGAACTCCATTTAAATACATTGTTTTATTTTTTATAAACACAATACTGATTACATTGTAAACCAATAAGAAACGTGAAAACAGCTGTCTTGTACCGATTATATTTTAAAGTATCAGAAGCTGAGTCTGGGCCTTTTTCCACTAACTTGTAAGTTGAGGGGCAGTGATATCACCAGGGCAGGACCGAGGATAACGAAGCGGCCCTGGCACTTTAATGTCGCTGGCTGTCTACTGACCTAAGTGCAGCCGGTGGCTGGCAATGACAGGCTAAAGGTTACATTTTTATGCTCGCAAAGTGGCCGGCCAGGCATATCCAGCCAGTGACCACACACACACTGCAGCACCCAATCTACTGCTGGAATAGCAGATCGGGTCCCTATGGAGTGATGTAGGGCATTTTCCCATGGTCCCAGAAGGCCAGACCAGCCTGGATGTCACCATAATCATTATTAATTATGTAGCGCTAATGCCAGTAAGCTTGTCTTGCTAGGATAGTTAAATTGTAGATGTTTTTTGAACATCATCTCATCAGTTGAATTATGCCTTACAAAGGGTTATGTTGACCCGTCATGCAGAAGAGTTGCCTTTTCATAATGCGTCGTAAAATTAGTAAGTTGAAATGTTTAAACTCGTGGTTTATTGAGTAAAGCCTTATTAGTTTCAGATACAGAGTAAGGCAAACACAACTTAATGGGAACTCCAGCTGCCTCCTACAAACGTAGGTTCTGGTGACCATGAGCTCTGGAGCTCAGCACTGGGCAGTCTCACTACACATGAATTGATGGTGACATTACCCTGTTTGTATGTACAGTATGTTTTTATTTATCTAACGCAGATATACCTAGAGCATACCAGTTTACACTATAGTAACAGGAAGGTACAATAATTGCAGTCATAATAAGTACAGTAGTCAATTATGCATTATGAACAGGATACAATATGTATGGGTGCAGTAGGAAAGTGGCTTAGTTTAGTTTATCAATGTGGGGTAGATGCCAATATTTCACACTCCAAACTGATCAAAATTTAGTGAATATACAATTATCAGCATAGCTAGAAATGAGCTGATCCTGGTAGTCTACAAATATCTAACCTTAAATAGTCCATCACATCAGACGGTGGGGTGGGTGCAAGGGGCTTTTGAGCACTCTACTGCACAAGCAGTTTCCCTGATTGGAAGTATGCACCAGATTTTGATGCCACTTGACCTAAAATCTTTGTCCATAACATTTACCCCATGTCACCTCTTTTTTTCACGCCGAGTAGTGGACTACTCATAGTCACAAAGGAGTTTTTAGTAGATGCATTTTTTTCAGTTTTCATAAAATAGTTACTCTTTAACTTTTATCTTTATATATATTTTTTTTTACCAGAATTCCATGTATTTGACAACCTGCATGTGGATGCAATTTAGAACAAATACATTTAATATCAATAGTCTCGCAATCTAATATTATAATGATTATATGAGGTCAATAGTTTCAAAAAGTTTTTTTTAATCCCAAGGTGTATTTTTTTTAAAATAATCTTTCCTTATGATCGTTATGATATGGAACTTGTATAAAAGTAGCCAGTTACTTATTAAAATGTAAACGTTGAGCTGAGAAAGGCCATAGGATTAACCTTTCATGTGCAAAAGTTGAGTGAACTGTCAGGAGGGCCAATTCTTTGTTGCACTAGGATAATTGTGTTTGCCAAGAATTTGTACTCCTACAACAGTGCTTAGAGACCAAAACTCAGTTTTCACGGCTTAAAAAGAATTTGTCCTTTTACGTTAAAGCGGGATTTGAGCTGAGATGGACTGAACTCACTTGCAAAATGAGTAACAGTTAAAACTCCAAGCAGTCAAGGTTATAATTTTAAACCAAGACTATCCAAAGTTGCATACAAAACAGAACCATCTTAGACTTTTATACATTTAAATTGCAAAACACTGCTTATCCAACATCTGTAGGGATGGCTGTGGGTTTTAGATGAGACAGAGCGATAGGGTATTCTGCACCTAAACTGTATCAGTCTCAATAACAGATAGCTGCTGGGTTCAATCAAATCTACAGGATACAGTTATGGAAACTCTTGATGACTCCTTCAGGCAGGCAACCCCATCTTGTGTTTAAGTGAATATGAAAAAAAGTAATAGTTTGTGCACAGGGCCGGCCGAAGACTTAACGCCGCCTGGGGCGAAGTTTAAAACGCCGCCCCCCCCGCCGACGCCGGGGGGGGCGGGGCATTTTAAACTTCGCTGACGCCCCCCCCCCGGTACTTACCTTTAAACAGTCCTGCGGCGAGTCTCCCTGCTCTGCCACGGTGCCGGCTTGTAATGCTCTGCATTACAAGCCGGCACCGGGACCGAACAGGGAGACTCGCTGCAGAGGAGAGAGAGAGAGGTGCGCCGAGCGGGTAAGCGAAAACCACTCGGTGCCCCTCTCTCTCTCCTCCGCTTCAAAAAAAAAACAAAAACAAAAAAAAAGTGCTTGGGGCGGCAAAGTGCCGCCCCTTCTAAAGTGCCGCCTGGGGCAATTGCCCCAGTCTGCCCCATTATAGGGCCGGCCCTGTTTGTGCATTAAGTAATCATTTTCAATTCACATTTGTGCAGTTCCCCGTTTTTAGGTTTTAGACAATATTTTTTATTTAATTGGGGTTAAGGTCAGGACTCTGGTCAGGTCAGGACTTCCACAAAGTTGTAAGCATACAATTGTCTTAAATGTCTTTGTTTGCTGTAGCATTAACATTTCCCTTCACTGGAACTGAGGGTAAACACTTTACAGTAGGCACAATGCATTCTGGTAGGTTGCATTCTCCTGGCATCTGCCAAATCCAGATTCATCCATCAGACCATTCCAGATTCATCACTTATACACTTATGCATAAGTTGGCATGTAGGTTGGTCCTGGATAGTTAATAGTCAGATCAGCAAGCAACTCAAGAAAACAATTCAAGTAATCTCACCGAGGGGGGTGACAGGTGGGGTAGAATTCCTTACGCAGAGCTGGCCTACTCGATGATGGTGGCAATGTTGCATGATAGTGAACTTGTAGTGGGACTGCATATGAGGGGAGCCAGGCACCTGATAGGTAACCTGAATGGGGTGAGGGAGCTGGGGGCATTTTGACTGTACTTGCCCTAGGTACCATCCCTCCTATGATCCAACCACACTAAATAATCATTGTGGAAGGCCAACTCAGCCCTTTTGTGCAGGAGATCCTCAATGGGTTTGCCCTTTATAATATGTATTGATATCAGGAAGTTGAAACGTTTCAGCTATTCTGTATTTTTATGCATCTGAACACTGATAGTCCGTCTAGGGGTATTTTAAAGTCCTACAGTCTTTAGAGTAGTGGCTTTTTCTGGCCTAGACCAACTAGGTTGGGCACAGCCTCCATAACATCAAATATCCATGTGTCCTTTTAGGGACTGAAGATGTGTCTAGGGGGTTTCTAGGACATTGACATAGGTAGATCTATGGCAGCCCTCAGCCTAAATACAGCGCTGCTTAAGAGGGGACTATACTTGGAGAATCCTCCCAGCGATGTGTGGATCTGAAGGTGCTCCAACAAGTATTACACACACTGACATTGACACATTATATCATTTATATCATGTAATACCGTATTTGCTCGATTATAAGACAAGGTTTTTTTCAGAGCAAATGCTCTGAAAAATACCCCTCGTCTTATAATCGGGGTTGTCTTATAATCAGACCTCAAATTAGGTCTGACTATGAGACTAAGATCCAGATCCCCCGCATCGCTGCAGGGGACCTGGATCCTCCTGTCTGGTAACGGCCGCTGCTGGTGCTTCTGACTCCCGGGGCAGCGGGTAGACGTCTACGCAATACGCGTAGGCAACTTCTGCTCTCCTCTCTGACAGCCGGGGAAGGTCTGAGCAATGGAACAGACAACCTCCGCTGCTAACGGCGCCTCCTACCCGTTGCCACAACAACACACCAGGGAGTCAGAAGCACCGGTAAGTCGGGGGGGGGGAGTGTTAAATGGGGGCATAAGGCATTTCTGTAGGCAGAGTGTTCTATGATATGCCGTTTAACCCCCTTAATGCCACTTTGCCTCTAGATATGCGTTTTTAACCCCCTTTATGCCATTCTGCCTCCAGAAATGTTTTTTAACCCTCTCTACGGCACTCTGCCTTCTGAAATGCCTTATACCACCCTTTATGCCATTCTGCCCCATAATATGCTTATGGCATATAGGGGTATAAGGCATTTCTGGAGGCAGAGTGGCACATAGGGGGTTAAAAGGCATATCATGGGGCACAGTGGCATATAGGGGGTATAAGGCATTTCTGGGACAGAGTAGCAAGCCTGGGGCAGATTTGCATAACTGGGGGGCAGGTTGGAAAATAAAAGGAAATAAACACAAAAAAAAATATTTTTCTCAATCATAGCTTTTATTAAAAAAATAGTTTACATGAATTAACATTTACTGGTTAAACTTTTTTCCTATAGGGTCATCTTGTATTCAGGCTTTTTCTTCTTTTCCTAAATTAATATTCAGATTTTGGGGGTTCTTCTTATAATCAGGGTCGTCTTATAATCAAGCAAATACGGTAATATATAACTGCACCTAAATATATGTACATATTAAAAATAATGACAAAATACCTATTATAACCATGATCCATAGCCCATAAATATCTCAGGATATCTCAAATGTTATCCCAAGTGCAAATGAAAAACAAATAGTGGTTTCGCGGGAATGTTTAGACATATCTACAGCTTCAGCTATCAAGTCATGTGCAATGTTTACTTCTTTTTTGTTTTATTTCCCTAAATAGTGGTTGCAGATAATCAATGTTGTTTTTACTCATCCGTGTTATTGTACCTTCCCGTTTAACTACATGATAGCAAGTTATAGAATTGCATTGAACCTATCATAGTTATTATCAGCAGACCGCCCAACACACATTTGCTCTTATAATGTATTTACCATGCAATTAGATCCAACTCGGGTTTTTTAATTGACATGTTCCAATTTGTGGGGGGGCTTTTACTGGATGGCTTTGCTTTTATCAAACCATCTACTACCTAATCACACACCTCACCAGGGAATAAACAATCACTCTAACTAAAATAAACAGCCTGGAAGCTATTTAAAACTTCCCCCAAGTCTGTTGTTTGGTTGAAACGCCTTTAAGATAACCAGATGTGTAACCCTTGGCATGCCAAGGCAGTGCAGAGAGATTAATTACTCTTTAAGGCTCGTAAAGTGTTCACTCCTTTAGCCATTTAATTTCTGTTTAAAGGGTTAAATGTTTTCCTCCCAATTCATGTTTTTTCTTTCTTTTCCCCTGTGTGTGCTAGGGGCATTTTTTTATTTACCCGACTGTGCCAAAGACTTAAGGAATGGGCATTTGACTGGGAAATGGGTGGTCAGTGCTGGGCTCTGATTCTAAACATTCTAAACCCATTTATATTTCACTCTAAGCCTTCTTCTATGAACAAAAGGGAATCGGCTACTGAGTTATACATCCCACATACCACAGGGCAGGGGAAATTGCTAATCTATTCTATATTATATGGCTAATATATTTTATCATTCCCTCGCAACCTTCCCCACATTACAAGATGAACTACTAGCCAATCCAAAATTACTCGGCCAAGTGTGGAATTCTGCCATAGTTAACAGCAAGTATTGTAGGGATGTGCATACTAAATACAACCAGAACTACGGACCTAACTTGGTTTAGCTGCACCCTGGGTCCATTGGATTTGTATGAGCTTTTACCTTCATGTTCACTCTTTGCAAATGGCTATTCCATCCTCTTCTCCATATACTCTGTCTATATGTTTGTTTTACATATACATAGAAACAACTATACCAATAACAGTGCACATCACAATCAGTCTGAAACTTGATAACTTTGTTTGTCAACAGAAGCCCAAGATATAAACTCCATCCTATTGTATGCTTTATATCCCTTGGTCAACACACACTCATTATCCCCACCCTCCCCAATGTCAATGCCTGTTGATTGGGACCTGTTATTCTAATATCATTGTTAACTCCATACTTTGTACCTCTGTCTCCCAGGGCATGACAAACCATCAGCGACTCCACCTTCATCCTTTTGTAAATAGGTTGGTTAACACATGGCTGATCCACATAGTGTACATTTTGTCAACACTCCAAAGAGTTTGCCAACTTTATGACCCCAACAGGTAAAGAACTTTAAGTTTCTGTTATTTACACAAGGATTTTGTCTGGGAGTCAAAGTGCATTCAACAGATTTTTTGACAGTATTGAATTTTTTTTTTTTATTAAATGTATTACTTTATGTGTATCTAAGTCTAGGTTGAAAAATGGCATGGTACACTTTACTAAGCAATTAACCCCTATATTACAAAGCCCATACATGTACGGCTCACAATGCATTGTTTTTAATGAGTTTAAGGACAACCCATTGTCCTGAAGGGATTAAATATACTCATCAGTGCACCCAGACATGGGTAAATGAACCATGAATGAAATAGGGAACAAATCACCACCCATATTTATTATGGAGAAAACACTTGTCCTTACCAACATTAAGGAGGTATTTCTAAAAAGTAGTTTTGGTGCAAAGCTGTGGAAGCAACCTTGGCAACCAAAGGGAATGGGCCAATCGGCAGAAGAACTGTTGTTGGTTGGATGGAGACAGGGACATTCCTAATCCAAAGCATGGTGGCATCTGAATATTCAGAACTCAAAGTATAGTGGCATCTAAATATTCATAACTTAAAGTATGGTGGAACCTGAATATTCATTACTCAAAGTATGGTGGCACTTGCAACAGCTGGAGGAACAACTTAAGCTCTTGACTTTTTACAGGTACTGCATATGAAGTACAAATCTTGGGTTTTTTGCTCTTAAACCATTTATTTACTTAAGCATTATGATGCATAATGGTGATGTTTTGTAATGACGTGTGATGTATAATTAGAATTATATATCTAAAATGTGTATGTTTTTAGTTAAAAAAAATAAATAAATAAAAGGAAAATTTGTTGTTCGAAAACAAATTGACCAAAAAGAAAACCAAAACTTGACTGTTTTTGCTCCAAGTCCGTATTTCAAGGAGGTCGTTTTCCCAGAGATGTTTTGAACAAGTAATGATGCTTGACTTTTAGATAAAATTCTCTTTGAAGCTGTGTGTTCCTTTAAGGCATCCTGTTTGAATGACACTTGTTTTAATCTACAGTATGTTAATAACATTATTTCACCACTTCTATGCTTAGTGTACGCAAGCATGTAATTAATGAGAAAAGCTTTTAGTTTCCAAGACTAGAAACATCAGTATTTTAATGTGTTGTTTACCAAACTAAATGCAATTAGTGCACATTGTAGTGATTTATTAATTTAACTATAACCTTCTGTGTCTAGAAGTAGGAGGAAATAATGTATTATTACAACATTAGAAACCTTCCACACGACTGAAATGCATCGTTAGAACTTGTCACGCTCCTTGCTCATCAGGCCTGGACTGGCTATCTGGGAAACTGGGCAAATGCCCAGCGAGCAATGGTGGATTGAGCCTTACATTTACCTTTATTGCCTGTCCAGTGGCAGTTCAGGTCCTTCGGCTTGAGGCGGTTTGTATATTATTTAGTGAGCTCTGGCATGAAGGTACCAGGGACACTTTTTTTTCCCCAGTCCGGCCCTGTTCATTGACTAAAACCTAAGTTTTAGGTGTGTTGTAGTGAGATTAAATGGTCTACTCCCCAACTTCACCATGTATTTTAATATTTTGATTGGCCAACTACAGACGGTCTCTCCTGGAATACCGGTTGAGCTGGCCGACCGTAGTATATTGTTAAGTTGATTAAATGTCTTGAATCCCATCTCATTGGTTTAGCCATAGATTATGTAGGAGAAATGCTGCCCTTCTTTCAGAACAAAAATGGGTTTAGTCCTTCATGATGTTTAATGAATTTGGTTGAATTGTTTAAATTTACGGAATAAATATCAAAGCATTGCCCAGTTTAGTGGATATTACAGAAATAAACTAATCTACATAAACATTATCGCATGCATATTCTCTGCACTGGGCTTTTAGAATGCATATTATTTTAGCAAAATTTAAAGTTGAAATTGTGAAGATAAAAAATGCTGATTACTTCTGAATGTTTTGTAATTTGTAATTGGAGAGGCATTAACTAGTACAAAGAACTAGATTTGGGACAAGTGCTAACAGGCATGTTATGTGTGCTAAATGCCAATTCTGTCACTTAAATTGGGGAAGAGCCAATTAGAAATTACACTTCAGTGGATCTCAATGCAATAATTATATACATAATGGGGGATCTTTTTGAAGTTCTGTTAGAGGAGATTATTTACAAATGACGTGCGTGCAGAAACATTCTGTGTATACTTCTTGGTTTTGTACAAGATATATTTTCTCCAAATAAGCATTTTTTTTTACTTCTACAAGCATTACATGTGCTAATCATGCTATTAGTTAAATGCGTTAAAAGTGAATGAAATGTAAGAATATGGATATTGTATGTACTAATCATTTTTCTATTTAATTATATTATGGCCGTGTCTAATATGAAATAATTAAATAGGAAATATATTAGAACGCAGTGGTGTCAGGCAGCAGCAGGAAAGTCAAGCAAAGTGATAACATTTACGGAAAGTGGTAGAGATTTATAGGAAGAAGTGTAACTCTGCTTTGATGAAAGGGAATGCCTGAGCAGAGTTTAGGGCTATTAAATCCCTCTCAATGTAACAGCAGTTTTACAATGTATGTCAGCGGGGAGCCAGCAATGTCAACTCCTGCTCACCGAGGGGAGTCCGGGATGTCAGCAAGCAGCATTCTCCCCACAATCATAATCAGGTGGCTGTGTGAGCCAGTTTAATGCAATCGGGCCGGTTCCTCTGCATGGCCTGGTGCCATTCACCACAGGCACCCATCTGGGGCTGGTCTTAATTCCGAAGGTGTTCACACTACCTCTAAGGATGTATAAAGTCACACAACCCTGGGTATTCAGGGATTGGGACACAAAAGTGTTGTGTTGTCAAATTCCAGGCCTTAAGGGCAAAAATTGTCTGTTTTGGATATCTGACTTGAATACCAGTTTGTCAATAAATATTAGTGATTAACTCTATGTTCAAGCACAGATATCCAGAAATAATGGAGTTTTACATGCAATTTTAGTGGCAAGTATGTACATAGAAAGATATGTAAGGAACAGAGCTAATAAATAAGGGGGGGGGATCTTGATCTTAAACCATTTTTGCATAGTAGGAAAAAAGGTATGCGTGTGTAGGCAACAAAGAGGCTTCTTATTTCGGGATGCTATTAATTTGAAGACTGGCCCTAACCACTAAAGATGTCGTCGTTCTTGGTTCCATGGGTACAGAACGGCCCCAAACGGAAATATAAGGGTATTTGCACCTTTTTGTCATCAGGCACTTGCTACACTTAAAGTGCCAGTCCGACCCTGGCCTATACTTTTTTAAGTGTAGGCTATTTTATTCAGGCTCTCCAACAACTCACCTGCACTACACTAAAATTCCAAAGTTTCGGGATGGGAGTGATAAAGGGCCTATGAAGATTATTATATACGCCTATTAAAATCAGCTGTTGATAGCTACAATAATCATTTACGACATTAGCAACATTTACAGTGTATTTCTGATCCATTTGATGTTACTTTAATGGACAAATTAGCTTTTTCTTAAAAAATATGGACATTTTTAAGTGTGTGTGTGTGTGTGCATATGTGTGTATGTGTGTGTGTGTGTGTATATATATATATATATATATATATATATATATATATATATATATATATATATACACACATACACACACACACATACATTATATATATATATATATATATATATATATATATATATATATATATATATAATATATATATATATATAATATATATATATATATATATATATATAATATATAATGTGTATGTATGTATAAAGAATCATGGCGTTATTAGAAGCATGATGTTGTTGCACTTGTCCAAACATAATATGCAGGCACTTGTCTTTTAATATAATTATTTGGGATTTATTGGCATGTCTTGATTTACCATGCTTTGGTAATGCTCATTAAATTATCCGTCGGCAGCAGTGCCAGACAGTTATGTACAGACAAAAGTAGCTATTAAAGCAAGAAACACTGTATGAAGCATTATTGATTATTGATTTAAAGTGAGCCACCCCCTCCACCGTAATAGTCTTTGCATGTGAATCCACAGCCCATATAATGTTTGTGTAAGTGCTTCGGTAAATAAATTATGCCTTTACAACCCATGTTACACCTGTCCCATGTAGTATTTTGCAGCAAGTACTGCAAAGTGGAGCAATAAAACATATGTATCAGACAGCACACTCAATATGCACTATACAGTCCTTTCCAAAGCATATTCACATATGTGTAGAAAGCCAATATAGGTAGCACTGATGGGATACAAAGTGTGTGAAAGTAATTGTTACTTTAAGTACCCCAGAGAATATGAGAATATAAGAGTAGAATTGCAAGAACATATAAAGTTTCCAGTTGTTGCCCAAAATGTTTAAATCCGAGCATCCCAGGAGGCAATTGCCCAATTCCACCCTCGTCAGCCTGCCCGTGACAGAGGTTATATGAAATCACAATTTGACACTTTAGCCATGTATAGACTTTAGTCATTTATATAGCTAAGCTCTGTAGGGCTGTAAACCCCTATACAATTATCATAGCCACTACATTTTATCGATGACATTTTCATACAGGTGAACATGGATAGACATTTCTAGACGTTTACAATGAATCTGGATTTTATTTGAAGTACCTGTTGAAAATGTATGTATACCTATGGCTAAGCAATTCAATATATTTGTTAGTATGACTTTCAAGTCAATACGTCATTTTCCAAGTCTTGCGTTTTGGAGTTCCATACACTAAATAAATCTATGTTATTGTGTTTGCTGATTGAAATGAACAATATAGATGTAATAGATGTGTGCGATACAAGTAATTTTCCTATACAGACGAGCAATATCAATACATTGATGCTGATTAATATCATCTTTTATTTATGTAGCAGCAATAACTTATGCAGTGCTTCTTACAGGAAATACATTCAAAGAGTGTGACAAAACTAGAATTGACAGACAAATACAACACCTGGGAACTCTCAGGTGTTTTTGTCCCAATCTCAGCATCTAAGGCATGAAGTAGCAGATTCTCAGGAGCAGGAGTCTGCAGCTTATTCCTTCCTATTCTACGCTGCTGTGGTCATATCTAAGACTCCTAACCGGTGCTTTTGCTGCCAGTATGTTATGGTGGATATCTCTGCTTGAATGCAGGTGACTAAATTAAGTGTATCTATGAGAAGTCAAGGTTTCCATGAGGACTAATATCAGATTTAGACTTGTGCATTCAGATTTCTACAACATTTACAATACGTTTTTATTTACATTTTATTAACATTTTCATAAGTTTTGGCAACTTTGTCCATTCGTACGAGTCTCCAATAACGAGGAGGGACCCAAAGAAACAAAAATAAATGACAAACCCTCCGAAATTTCGTTAGAATTTGCTCATTCAT
Source organism: Spea bombifrons (assembly GCF_027358695.1). Lineage (NCBI taxonomy): Eukaryota > Metazoa > Chordata > Amphibia > Anura > Pelobatidae > Spea > Spea bombifrons. The sequence continues at coordinate 107,595,749 of NC_071089.1, forward strand.
TTGACTGCTGTTCCTGAGTTATCTCTACCTTCTCATACATTTTGTGGGGTAGTTGCTATTTAATTAGAAGATGTTACTTTTGTTGGGGTCAAGCTGTGATTGGCATTGTGGCAATGTTCCCATAAAATGTTAAGGTTCAAAGGGTACACTTTCATGAGTCCAATAAATCTTACAGGTGCTGCTTATTAATTACCAGCAAATCCAACCTCCCTAGTTAACCATTGCAATACCAGAGATATCAATAGTGAACAAAAATCGTACCTCAGATCACTGTAAAACTAAACTTTAATAATAACCAAAGATTACGAAAAGAAAATTATCTTCGGATCTCAAGCTTATTCTGCTTGGAGGTTGTTCCAAGTAAAAATGTCAGGGGCTCTGTGGACCTCAAGCTACTAGAATGAAATATTTGTCTGTTCTACTGGTGTGGGGGCAGCACAAGATTCCCCAAAATTTTACAAACAGTGACTTGAATTAAAAAATTGTTACCTCATTCAGGTACCCTAAAATATAATATAATCCTAATTTATCCACAGAGTTTAAACAATTTACAGGGATCTCAGCATAAACTATGAAGACCAATGTATTCCTTATCCTGTCCTTTTTTGGCCAAGCAAGGATTCTATGCTATTGCAGTCACTGTATATGTGACATACGGCCCCCTCTCCTGTCAGTTTTGTCTATGGAGCAGCACACTCTGACCCCCTCCCATCTCTCCTGTGCGTATCTTCTCTGCAGCTGCAAAGAGAGATCAGGGGAGACCAGACAACAGCTGGAAAAAATGAGTGAGCAGATAGGGGACAGATACAAGTCAGGCGGAGAGGGCAAGGAAGCAGACAGGTCAGCTGAACGAAAAGGGCTGGAAATGCAATTTGTTGACCGAAAAGGAATGAGGCAAAAACCTAACCAAAAAATTGTCCAAAATGATTTGGGGTCTCGTGCGTCCATTTGGTTAACAATTCACTACATAAAATCTTCATGATGGGCTAATAAAGGGTTAATATTTCAAGAGTCTCAGGGTCAGCTCATTTAGAGAGTTCCCAGGTATGACGAAATGAAAACACTCTGTTTGCAAGATTATAATCTAGAGGATGATTTTTAACTATTTTTTATACTTATTTTAATTCGCCAGGAGAACTTTATGTAGCAAAAGTTTCTTGAATCCCTTGACTGTGTTTGCTTGTACTACATCCACGGGAAGTTTATTCCAGGCATCTACTACCTTTTCTGTTTGACATTGCCACACCTTATTAAAAATAATTCCCTCATTTAGTTATGGCACATATATACACTATCATATGCACAATTACTGCCTTTTTATACCAGGTTAATTTGTTATAAGGGTTTACTGTCTCTTTAAACTTCACCTGTAATTACACCTGATTATCTGTAAAAGCCTGCATTGCCACATGCCCTTAAGGAATGGAATTGCTGATACCCGATTTACATCTTAAGTAAAACGCATACTAAATAAAGAAGCTTTCTAGCATTCCGACTTAAAAAATGTGCTTTCTAATTGAGAGATTTTTTTTTCTTTTGAGTGTGTTTATTCAGAATGGGTCGCCATGGTAATCATTTTATTTAATGGTTTTATTGCAGCTGAAGTGTAGATCGAAATTCATCATAAAGTGTATGCTTATCTGTAAAAATATATACAACGTATCGGATTGTATATATGTAACCCTTTTTCCTTTCCCTTGGAAAATAGGGTCAGGATCAGCAACAATCCCTGTTGCTTCTTGGCGCTGATATGGCTCCTGAGCCTCCGCAATGAGTGAGGGAGATTGGGACATATTTGAATTCTGCATTCAGTGCCTCCACTCAGTGATTTATTTAGATACAGGAAATCCACTCACTGAGAAGTGGCCCTGCAATAGTACTAATAAGTACACAATAACTGATAAACAAATTAAACCTATTTTACTGTAATATAGGGGAACAGATACATACAATAACAGTGTTGACAGGAAATAAACATTTGTCCTGAAAGTGGCAGTTCACAGTAACTGTGTGTTCAACCCAGTGCCGAAATACACATATACATATATATACTGTAAAAATACAGAAACCCAATAGCCCACCCAAAGCTGGATAATTGCCCACCCAGGAGCTCCAGTAAATGGTGTTGGTGCACGTTGGGGCCCTGGTAGATATACAGCAATATCCTTTGTGTAATGAGGATGTTACTTCCCTGGTCTGATGTCCTCAGATGGAGCCTGGATACAGTCCTTGCTAACTGCAGGAAGGCTTGAGAGCAGATTCTCTGTAGAGATGAATTTGCTGCAAGACCTTAAGCTGCAGCTCTGGTTTGTATCAAGCAACCTCTTGGCAAAACAGATCAGGATTTGGTCCTGCACTTGCTAGTAAGTCACTTGGTCTTGCTGGATGGGGAATAGGCCTTAACTCCTCCTAAAATGGCCTCTCTTCTTTCCTGTCAGGTTCTGCCACCCCTCCTTCTGGATAGTTCTCAGAGGCTAGAGCCACACCCACACAAAGTGAAGTATAGTGTCCTCAGAAGTCCAAATATTGTAAATAGCATTTACATACAACAAAAACAATAAAAATAATGGGCTACATTCTTTCCCCTGTAAAATTCCTGCCTTCCACTGGCAGGACTAGAAGTATAACTATGTACAGGAAATTACATCAATAGGGGCCACTCGCCCAACAAACCAGTCAGGCTATGTAATAAATTAACTAGCTTAACATAAACAGGATTTGACTGGGAGTAGGTTGGTTCCCCAATTTGATCATAGGTCAGAAACCTGGGTGGTCTTCTTGTTCTCCGGCCCCGCCTCAAGTTCCTCTGAGGAAGTCCGCTGGCGTCTTCAATGCGAGTTCTTTTCCCCGCACCTGTGGGAAGGATTCCAGTGGCTTGAGGCCCTGGTCCTCCCATAGTACTAAAGTCTCTAACACAGGAATCCGGGACAAAGCTAGGACTTTGAGGATTTAACTGAGATGGAGGAGCAAGGGAGGAAAGAGGCACTGACTGAGAATTAGCTGGAGTCCACCAGTCTTGTCCACTGCTCAGTGTAACTCCTCCGGGATCATCATAGGGCTGTTTTCTTTCTGCAGGAGCCTCTTCAACACTTCCTTCAGTCTTAGTTGGAGGTAAAAGATGGTTAGTGGAGCCGTCAGCACAATCATTCTGAACATTTCCTTCATCATCATCTCCAAACATTGCCACTGGCAATAGATGATTTCTATGCCAGGCCTTTATTTTACCCTCAGGCCCTTTGATCTTATATACTGGGATCCCAGGAATCTTTGCGACAACTTCAAATAAAATGTCCTTCCATCGATCTGCAAGTTTATGCTTTCCTGGGACTCCTAGGTTCCTTAATAAGACTTTATCTCCAGACTGAAGGTCCTTGTATCGTACTTTTGTATCATATCTTCTTTTATTGTTCTCATTCAGTTTGGCTGTAGTTTGTTCAGCCAACTTATAGGCATTCTTTAAATTTTCTCTTAAGTCACGAACATAGTGGTAATGGGAACGATGGTTCATGCCATCAGAAGATACTCCCAGACGAATGTCAATTGGCAATCTGGCTTCTCGACCAAACATTAAGAAGTAAGGAGAAAATCCAGTGGATTCATGTCGGGTACAATTGTAGGCATGTACCATAGTCTCCACATGTCGGCTCCATGATCTTTTCTCGTTGCCCGAGAGGGTCCCCAGCATGTCAAGCAAGGTCCGGTTGAACCTTTCAGGGAGAGCATCGCCTTCAGGATGGTAGGGAGTTGTCCTGGTTTTCTCTATATCTAGTAACTTTAACATCTCTCGAATTATTCTGCTCTCAAAATCTCTTCCTTGGTCAGAATGCAAACGATTAGGAAACCCGTAGTGAATGAAGAACTTGTTCCACAGGACTTTGGCAATGGTAGTGGCCTTCTGATCTTTGGTAGGGTAGGCCTGAGCATATCGGGTATAGTGATCTGTAATCACTAGGACATTGCTGGTCCCAGTGGAGTCAGCTTCAATGCAGAGGAAATCCATGCAGACCAGGTCCATGGGTCCGGAACTCTGTAGATGGCTCATGTATGCAGCCCGAGTGGGTAAGGTTTTCCTCTTAATGCACCTTCTACAACTTCGGCAATACCTTTCCACGGATTCCCTCATTTTGGGCCAGTAGAAACGATCTTGTATCAGACCAAAAGTTTTGTCAATCCCTAGGTGACCATGATAATCATGTAAGGATCTCAAGACCATTCCTCGATATTTCTGAGGCAGTACAAGCTGTTTCCTACCAGGATGATCATGATATTGCATAATCCTGTATAGTAATCCATTTTCAACCTGGAATCTATTCCATTCTTTCCTGAAAAATTGGCGAGATTCATTGGGTACTCCCTTCAGTTGACTGAGATCTTTAACTTTTACCGCCTGTAGCAGGGGCCCAATCATAGGATCTTGAGCTTGAGCCTGTTGTTTCTCTTCCAAGCTGATGACTGACCACTGGGGTACGGTAGTGGGAAGACACATAGCTTCGGGGATAGCTTCTGGAGTACAACTTAGGGAGTCTATACATCGCAGCTCAGAGAAGTTCACCCACTCATCCTCGACTATGGAAGTTTGACAAAGGGCTCTAACTCCAGGACCAGGAATTTCAACCCAGTCTTCATCATCTTTAATCAGAGGTAGTCCTGGTCGCCGTGATAGGGCATCTGCTCCTACATTCTTAGGCCCTGGTTTGTATTTTAATGAGAAATCATAACTGGACAAGGCAGCTAACCACCGATGACCTGTGGCATCCAACTTGGCTTTGGTAAGTATGTAGGTGAGGGGATTGTTATCAGTTCGTACCTCAAATTTCACACCATAGAGGTAGTCATGTAATTTGTCTACAATAGCCCATTTGAGGGCAAGGAACTCCAATTTGTGCACGGGATAATTCTTCTCACTCCCAGTTAAACTCCGGCTGATATAAGCTACAGGCCTGAGTCCTCCAGGATAGGGTTGGTGTAGGACACCCCCCAAACCCTCCAGGCTGGCATCCACATGTAAGACATACGGTTTGTCTGGATCAGCATATGCCAGTACAGGGGCTTCAATCATCTTTTGCTTGAGACTTTGGAATGCCTTTGCACAATCAGGTGTCCACCTCTCTCCAATGGGCTCCTTTAAACCAGAAGGTTTTTTTCCTTCCTTGCTAGGTTCTACTTTCAGAAGGTTATGGAGACTCCGCGCTATTTTGGAGTAGCCTTCCACGAACCGGCGGTAGTACCCACAAAAACCTAAGAAAGAACGCAGCTCCTCTATTGTTTTTGGTTGGGGCCAGCTTACAACTGCTTCTATCTTGGCTGGGTCCGTTGATACTCCCTCGGCAGACACTATGTGGCCCACATAGGTTACCGAACTCTGAGCAAATTTGCACTTGTCCAAAGATAGTTTCAGCCCTTCATCTCTCAGACGATTCAGTACCCGTACTAGTCGTTTTTCATGTTCTTCTGGGGTCTTTCCGAAAATAATCAGATCATCCAGGTACACTAAACATTCTGCAGGGTTCAATCCTCCCAGAACCTTCTCCATTAATCTCTGGAAGGTTGCGGGAGCTCCTGTCACGCCTTGTGGCATCCGGGTGAACTGATAAAACCCCAGTGGGCAAATGAAAGCTGTCTTCTCCTGGTCTTCATCTTTCATGGGTACTTGATAATACCCAGACCGTAAATCCAGAACACTGAACCACTTACTGCCAGTTAATGCATTCAAAAGGTCTTCAATTCGGGGTAGGGTGTACTGGTCTGGAATAGTTCTCTTATTCAAGGTTCGGTAATCTATACACAATCGGACAGAACCATTTTTCTTGCGCACAACTACTATTGGGGAGGCATAGGGACTCCTGGATTCTTTAATAATACCAGCATCTTTCATTTTATTCAGGATTTGTCTCACATCCTCCACATCTTTGGGAGCCAACCTTCTAGACCTTTCTCTGAACGGGGCAGGGTTATTGAGCTTTATAGTGTGTTGCCCACTCTTTGCACAGCCCACGTCCATTTCTTCTCTGGAGAAGACATCTTCACAAGACAAAAGCACATTCAAGAGCCTCTGTTTCCATTCAGAAGGTAGCGGTGAGTCCTCCAGGTAAAAGTTAGATTCTGCAAGAGGAGGTGTTTTAACTTCAGCACACAGGGTGGTTATAGGGAGTATTGTTTCTAGGAGGCTAATGACTCCCATCCGCTGTCCAGGGTAGATGTGAACCTCCATAGGGGACATATTGTGAACAGTCACAGCAAAAGGGGTACCCTTCCATCTTCTCCAGTCCTTGACCTCAGGTACAATTGTCCAACCTTTCTTCACATCCTCCTCAGGAAGGGACTCTATACAAAACTGCCGGTCTCCTGTCAAAATAGCAAATGGAACAGCAGATTGCACCATAACTGACCGAGCTTCACCAGGTTGCAATGAGAGAGTCTTGAGACTAGGATAGAAGAAAAAACCTTGTTGGGTCTCCATAACCAGTCGGTGGCACTCCTCGCGCAAAACAAGGGGCAATTCGTCCATTCGTTCCATAGAGACATCCTTCACTTCTTTCAGGTAAGCCCGGAAAAGGTCCCGAACCATGGAGGTGTTGGTGCCTAGTAGGATAGGAGCTGAGGATTGTCTTGGGCTAGGGCAGACTATGGCTTCCACATTCATGGGGCAGATCTTCCCAGTATTCAGTTGAGGAATAATTATTTGAATTTTAATCACTCCATCGACTGGGTAAGCCTTGTCACTAAGCCCATAAAGGTTGACATCTTCTGCTGGTTGGAGAGGAATGTGGCTCAGATGGGTATCATAAAAGGGACGGAATACAATAGTCACCTGCGATCCTGTGTCCAGTACGGCAGTGGCATGAATCTCTTCTACAATGACAGAGACTATGGACTTGGGCCCAACTCTGGGACCAGTAGACAAATGTCGATCCATCCTTTTATACGGACGTCTATGCTTTTTTGTACCCCGAGAGGGGATTGTTGGGAGATGCGGGTCAACAGCAAGAGTCTCAACTGGTAATGCTTCTTCTTTTTGAGGGCATTTGGATGTATGATGACCAGGGAGTCCACACTCTTGGCACTTGAGTGGTTTCCAATTGGGCAGAGAGGTATATGGAGCTCTCCTTCCTTTTTCTCTCTCCTTCTTACCTCCAGATGGCAGAGGATGAGAATCAACTTCGCCTGTGTGTATTTGAGCATGTCGCTGGTCAATAGCCCGAGCTTCTTCCATTGTCTCTAGGAAAGATAGAGGCCCTTTCACGCCAAGCAAGCTTTCAAATGCGATAGTAGAGGGTTCTCCTCGTATCAGCCCATGAAGAAGTTGCCGATGCCTGTATTTGGGTTCCTCAATTGGGGAAATCACTCCCTTCTCCAGTAGCTTGCCCACAATGAGCTCCACTCGGAGGGAGAAGCTGGCTAAAGACTCTCCTTTCTTTTGTCTGGTGGCAGCATATTGTTGCCTTAATTCAAATTCATCTGACCCTGGATCATAAGCACCACTCAGAATTTGGAGTAGGTCCCCAGCAGTAGCGTGAGGGGACTTTACCTGGTGATGCCTTACCAAGTCCAAGGCGGGAGGCCTCAAACTCTCGATGAGCCGCCTTTTCTTTGTGTCTTCCCCACAAGTCCATTCCCTTATGGCTTGGGCGGCAACGTCCCGCCAGACTTCAAAACCCTCTTCTCCCTTAGGGAGTGGGGTAATCCCAGAAAATGTCTGTAGCTTCCGATATTCTTGGCTGTGTGCAGCCCAAGCAAATTCACTGGCTAACTGGCGTATTGCCTGTAGCATAGGGGAATTTTCATCCTGTGTAGATACAAAGTTCCCTTCTGAAGCAACCTTCGATGACACAGGGGTACTAGGTAACTTTCGTTTAGGCCTTACTATGGGGGAAGAATCAGTGAATAAAGGTTGAGGGATACTAAAGATCTGACCTGAATCCTCATCCTCATCTGTGTCTGTATCTGTATCAGTATCTCTGGTAGCATAGACTATTGTACACCCCGGCTTACTCTTTCCAGGCAGTGGAAGAGTCAGGATGCGTTCTCGGGTAGGTAGATCAGCCTTCCCCTTGATCAACGCCAACCCACATTTTCCATTCAGGTCACGTTTGGTTTGGACTATTCTGGGCCTCACTAAGCCAGGGATCTGCCCGAGAGCCGCCCGGAACTGTTCTTTATCAAGATTGAGAGGGGTATGGCATATTGCTATTGCCTGGCTGGGTGGAACCCGCATGACACGGGCCCAGTCTCTAACCTCTTTTGGAGTGGGGTATGTAATCCCCATACTTGAGTCCTTAAAGTCCCAATTCATCTCAGCAGTGCCTCCATCTGTAACCCTTTTTCCTTTCCCTTGGAAAATAGGGTCAGGATCAGCAACAATCCCTGTTGCTTCTTGGCGCTGATATGGCTCCTGAGCCTCCGCAATGAGTGAGGGAGATTGGGACATATTTGAATTCTGCATTCAGTGCCTCCACTCAGTGATTTATTTAGATACAGGAAATCCACTCACTGAGAAGTGGCCCTGCAATAGTACTAATAAGTACACAATAACTGATAAACAAATTAAACCTATTTTACTGTAATATAGGGGAACAGATACATACAATAACAGTGTTGACAGGAAATAAACATTTGTCCTGAAAGTGGCAGTTCACAGTAACTGTGTGTTCAACCCAGTGCCGAAATACACATATACATATATATACTGTAAAAATACAGAAACCCAATAGCCCACCCAAAGCTGGATAATTGCCCACCCAGGAGCTCCAGTAAATGGTGTTGGTGCACGTTGGGGCCCTGGTAGATATACAGCAATATCCTTTGTGTAATGAGGATGTTACTTCCCTGGTCTGATGTCCTCAGATGGAGCCTGGATACAGTCCTTGCTAACTGCAGGAAGGCTTGAGAGCAGATTCTCTGTAGAGATGAATTTGCTGCAAGACCTTAAGCTGCAGCTCTGGTTTGTATCAAGCAACCTCTTGGCAAAACAGATCAGGATTTGGTCCTGCACTTGCTAGTAAGTCACTTGGTCTTGCTGGATGGGGAATAGGCCTTAACTCCTCCTAAAATGGCCTCTCTTCTTTCCTGTCAGGTTCTGCCACCCCTCCTTCTGGATAGTTCTCAGAGGCTAGAGCCACACCCACACAAAGTGAAGTATAGTGTCCTCAGAAGTCCAAATATTGTAAATAGCATTTACATACAACAAAAACAATAAAAATAATGGGCTACATATATATTCTTGAAACATATTTAGGGGTATTTAATCAAATAAAATCTCTCATATAATGGTTGCTCAGTGTATCACGTTATGTTATCTCTTTTTAGGTCACATGAAAATTTATATATTCAGGTGGGTTTATGCCAACGTACAGTATATCCATAGGTCTCAGTGAATATAGGGGTACTGATGCTGAGACATCAGTTCTCTCTTATGCTTTATATCTAGTGGAATCACCAGATATGTACCAACCTGCTCATCCAGTATCAATTCTGGAAGGGTTTGGCTGATGTACCTAATGGAAAAAAATCTATCCTATCCTAAAAATAAGATAAGCCTAGGGACCAAATAAGGATTTACATCTTTAGAGGAAGAATATTTCTGCCTTTTAAACAGAATATAAGAACAAAACACTTCAGAAGAAACAGTTGGCTTACCCCAGACCCACAGAGAAATACAAGCCGCAGCTTCCAGGCTGGTAGCCTGCTTGATGGGTGTCGAAGGAAAACCCCACTCCGTGTCACAGTTACAATATCTTATCACTGTTCTCTTAATTGAAGACCGATATTTGAATTGGCAAAATATTAATAACCATGGAGGAAGCAAATAGAGTGAAAAAATACCTAGGTCCACCAAGTCCATGCATTCTTCAACTTGTATGGAAAAAATACCTTAGAAAAAGTTAAAGCAAGCCTCCTCGGTCCTGTTTTAACATTACTTGTGGCCAATCAGTGGCAAGAAAGTATGCAAGGCCCCTGATTGAACCCCTTTGGAACTCTTGTATGTGGCAGCCAAACACATCTTCTGCAAGAAGAATCTGAATCCCTCCATGAATCATCAAGGTGGACAAAATGAAAATGTAAAGGAGACGCTTATCTATCATATGCATTAACCTGCATACGATGACTATAGTTTTCCTCAAATACAGCGTGTTTATCTATAAAGCAAGATGTCCCATAGTATTTGTGGGAATTGTTATACATAACCTTTTTGGAATTAATAGCTAACAACCTTGAATAATTATCTCCAAGTCACCTAAGGCCATCTGCTCTTGCATGCTATAAAACAAGGCATAATCTATTTTTAAGAGACCACTCTTCTGTGTTAAATTTGTATACCAAAAAGGAAAAAGTAATGATCTTGAAGATATTTATTGTTACGCAAAACATATGTTAGCATACAAACAAAGTAAAGGGGGCGTAGAGGGGGTTTAGAAAGCGGGTGCTGTCGAAGAGCTGGTTTGAGCTGGTGCTCGGGGATTGGATTGATGAATAGAAACAGAAGACTTCAGTTACACAAGTGCATATTGGGTGGGAGAGGTCTAGTGAAAAGAGATTTAAATTGTGTACAAACAGTAACAATCCTACTCATGGAAAAGAATTACAATGGGTAATAAAATAGAATTAACCAGCAATGCATGAATAGTGGAACACCTACAAATGAATGATAAAAGGGGGTTGGTCTGACTTGAAAGAAGATGGTTCATATGTTGGGTCAAGCCCCTCTTAGCTAAATCTATGGCCAGAAAATTAATTATTTGCAATTATTTCCAAATATTAAATTAATATTCTTTGTTGATTCAGAAGGTGGCGACACTCTGGTTTTAATATGATGTTCAGGTTGCATACAAATACTTAATACATTGAAAACGACTTGTTATTTAAGATATTTATTCTTACATTAAGAATAAGAAAGATAATCAAAAGACTAAGGAGAAAAAATATGTATGCAATTGCCCTGTGTTTATCTAATGTAGCTATTGGGTTGCCGTTAAATAGTATTTCCTGAATTCTTAATATAGATGTACCCATTAAGGTGGTTATAATCTATCTTGAAAACTCTGCTGTTTTGGAAAATTTGTATAACACTCTTTGAAGTGTTAAATAGAATTTAAAAAATGAAGTTAGACATTTGCTTGTGAATTCTGTCTCTGTGTATCTAAACTAGGTAAATGATCTAAAATTCTATCCTAGGATAAATGTGTGGGGTTTTTTTTTAATGAATAACTGCCATTCAAGTCATACAACAATGACAGTGAATTACTGTAAGATCTTTTGAAATGATTATGTCATTAGCAATATGAAGCAGGAAAAAAAAAACTGAAAAAATATATATTCCAGTTATTTATTTTAAAACCCTCCTCGGGCCTATCCGTCTTTCCACCTGCCTTTGATCCTTCAAAAAAATCATGTCATGATTTATTCAACTAAAATAAAGCCAAATTGGAGAAGCCATGTGTGAAAAACTAAGTACACCCTTACTGCTTCCACAGGAGTTAAGAGGCTAAGTAGCATACATGTACTGCTGATCAACTGTCCTTGATTAACTGATCATCAGCAAGTGTGACCACCTCTATAAAAGCCAACGTTTTAGCAGTTTGGTGGTCTGGAGCATTCAGGTGTGTGTAAACACAATGCCAAGGAGGATATACATCAGCAATGAACTTAGAGAAGCAATTGTTGCTGCCCATCAGTCTGGGAAGGGTTATAAGGCTATCTCCATCATTCTACAGTGAGAAAACATTCTAGGCAGCTGCCAATATCTGATGCCTTTTTGATATATAATTTGGTTGTGTTCTACATTCCAGTAACATGTCTGAATGCATTATTATCACAAAAACACATAGTAAATGACGCAGGGTATATGGCAGTTACTATGTATTTGTATCTTGCACTAATTATTTCTTAGCTCCATGCTGGCAGCCTTATCATCCAGTGTTTTATTTTGTACTTTCCAGTGACTTGTGCCTTATTCGGTCTGAAGCTGCACCATCTTGATTATGGTGCTTAATTCTGGAGGATAATCGTGGATCAGGAACGAGAACGAGAAGAGTATTGGCACTCCATGCAAACAAGTCAAAATGCAGATTTAAGATGAGGGACTGGGCAAAGAAATGCTTAGAAGGGCTTCTAAGATGATGGGATGATAGAAGAAAGAGATGAGGTGAAGACATGAAAAGGAGCAATGGGGCAAAAATGAAGTGGAACTAAGATTAAAACATGGGGTGCTATGATGGGAATAAAGGGAATATAAAAATATACAGAAAGGGGCTGAATGTGGGAAACTGTGGGTACACCCAAGCCAGGTTTTTTCGTGGGTGCCATAAACTTTGAAGTTTCCCCTCTGAGGTTTTTGTATTTTACCTATTTTTTCACATAAAATAATCTGGTTCATTAAATTAGAAGCTAATTTACAAAATTTCTTGTGAAAATTGTTCTATATCTTTATTAGGGTAGCTTTAGGTCTCACTTAAGAACATTCCTATCATTCTCAGCGAGTATTACTAATTTAACTTGGTGGTGGTTATAGACTAACACCAGCTGGGGTATAAAGGTTGCTTACCCCCAAGATAGAGTTTATTTAAAAGGGTTCAGACAATTTTCTCCCGGAGGTGAGATTTAAATAAGAATAATTTATGTGTGATCTTCAAAGCCCAGAGCTCTTTTTTAATATCTTTAAAATATTCACTTCCCAGTTGCTGTCAATTTTGCCACATGAAAGAACAGTAAAATTATCAAAATGGAAAGTGAAATTGGTAGCAGGCATTCACAATTTTGTCAGCATTTTATGAATTCCGTGCACGAAGGACATGTATTTTAATGGACATAAATTAATAGTTACAAAGAGACCATTTATAAGAAAATAGCTTTGAAAAATAATATAGTTATTCAACTGTGACCATATCACCCCAATTATTTTTTCAAATCTAAAAACCCAAAATAATGAATAAAAGTAATAAAAAAAATAATAAAAAAAAATAAAAAGTAGACAAACGGTAAAATCTATATTTTTAAGCTGTCATTAAGATATTGTTATTTTTTTATGTGCAAATATAAACACATACTTTAAAAAAAAATGAACATTGTTGATACTCTATACCTCTCTTTTTTATGTTCAGCTATCTTTTAATTTTCACATAATGCTTTCGAGTAGCATCCTTTTTTTTTCTTCTTGATAAAAGGCAAATATCAAAATCTGTAAAAGAGAAAAAAAAATTAAAAATCAGTAGCCTCTTAGTTATGGCACAATTTAGTCAGTCAATTTTCCTTACCCGCTATGTTTTTTTTTTTTGCATCTCCAAAATGATGACTCTTTTGTGTCTCATCTGTATGTTCCCTTTGTCTTACCTCCCTCCCATTTTGTGCTGCCTAGCTGCCTTCAGCAGGGGGTAAGCAGCTGTACCATACAGAGCTGTTGAATAATCTTCCTCTTCTTAAATTAGAGGCTTGCCATGCTTTTGTATCAGACAAGCTTTGCTAACTAGGTACTTTATTCTAAAAAAAAAAATAAAATAAAAAAAAAAATATCTCCCTTAAAATTGAAGCCAGGTATAAATATATATATATATATATATATATTTGGAAAAAAAAATTAAAATGTCAAAAAAATTATTTTATTTTAATTATTATAATTTTTTTTGTAAATTTAAGAATATAATGGAAGGGACATGTCAGCACATGCTTGTATCTGGTATACTAAATCGAATTATAATGAGACAGAAGGGATCCACATTTTTGTATTGTGCAATTTAGAGATTTCTGGGGAGATGCACCTAAGGCCAGCAAGGACCTGCTTTAATTATCCCTGCAATATGTTTAACTATCTCCACAACAGTTAATAATGAAACCGCCATGTGCACTATGAATTAGGTATTCTTAAGGGACTTTTCTACCGTTTCTCATTAGCATGCTCTGATAAGGGCTAAGCAAAGTCGTTTATCACTGACGGCCATTCTAAAGGAAAATTATACTTAAAATCCAAGATTTACTCATATGAAGTAAGTAATTATGGCAGTAGCAAAATAACATGTAGGGCATGTGGATCTATGAACATGGTAGTATAAATTATATTATAAGGAGCTGGTTTTTTTATTTGTATTTTTTGCAATTTAAATCAATTCATCAACAAAAGAAAATCAGGGTATTGGAATAATGGCTACATTTCAGGTATCCTCCATAATTTTTTAGGAAAAAAAAAGTTTTTTGGATTGTGCCTGAGCAGGAAAACAAATCTCATTCTATGAAACCTTGGTAGAGTTCTGTTTTTGTTGTTGTTTTGTTTCTTTTTTGAAACATTCTCTAAATGTCATATTTTATATCCTTTTCAATTCATGCAACGCACCCTCCCTGCACTGTAGATCTCGTGTTTCTATTTTGCTTTAACAACTTAACATGCAACCAACCCCAAGTTTGTACATATATCTTCATTACTTCTAGGTAAGTTTTCCATAAGGATAATAATTCCAATAACTGTGTATATATACATTGCCCGTTTGTTAATTACATCAAAATACTGTATATTGTTTTTATTATTTTTCAAACTTTTAATAATCAATATTATCGTGTATCCATTTATTAAAAAGTGTCTTATCCAGACTTCCTTAGGTAGCACTATATTTCAGCTAGTATGTAGCTCCATTTTCAATTAACTACCTCTCATAGTATTCAGGGGAATTCATATTTTGGTGATCTGGCCATCGTACACACCGGACAAATGCCTGGGGAGCCACTGCCTGGCTGCTCCATATGCACCCGATCTGATGCTCCAGGAGCAGACTGGGTGCTGCAGTGAGCAAAAAAATCGGGGGCCATACATGTCAAGCCGTTGGGTGCACCTGCATCATTAGGTGGCTACTGGCCTTAAACTGCCAGGGACGCCTCATCATAGCCAGGCCATCCTTGATGCTTGATAAGTAAGCTTTAACCTAAGATATTATTATTATTATTATCTTTTATTTATATAGCGCCAACAGTTTATGCAGCGCTTAATACAATACATAAATTCAAGGGATATGACAAGACAAGAATTGACAGACTAAGACAAACTGATACATTAGGTGGAGAGAGCCCGGCTCACAAGCTTACAATCATGAGGGAATGGGGTGACAAACATAAGGCACAGAGAAAGGGTGAGAGGTAGTGTGGTGGTTGTATCGATGACAAGGAAGTTCTAGCAGCTAAGTGAGTTTTTAGATGTTTCTTGAATGTCGGGAGGGAGGGTGAATGCTGAAAGTTCCTTGGGAGTAGATTCCAGAAATATGGGGCAGCTCGAGTGAAATCTTGTAGACGGGAAAAGGAAAAGGTGATGAGTGAGCCCTTGGGAAGAACGAAGGGATCGAGTAGGAGAGTATTTGCTAATGAGGAAATGTATGGCGGAAAAGTATTGTGGATGGCCTTATATGTCAGTACCAGGATTTTAAATTTAATTCTAAAAGTAATAGGGAGCCAGTGGAGGATTTCACAGAGTGGGGAAGCAGAAGAGGAGGGACGTGCAAGGAAGATGAGCCTAGCAGCGGCATTTAGGATAGACTGTAGAGGAGAGAGTCGAGACAGTGGAGTGCCAACCATGTGTGTTGCATAATGTTATGTTTCCCCTGGGTTACTTTGTTTACCATTTGCCCAAACATGTCTTCCCTCGACTTACTTCATACCCAGTAAAGGCGGTCTGGCACTAGGCAGCTATCCCCATCCCTACATTAAGTCACTCTCCCATGAGAGGAAGAACTCTGTGTAGTTTGGCGGCTGTTATTGGGCCAGTGGTGATGATTTATCTCCATCTAGAGGCACGCACCTAGTGCATTTAATGGATAACCCAGCTCTAGTGCTACTGTAAACAGTTACTGAAATACATTGTACTTTGCCACAATGACTGTCCCATGAATGTGCAGTGAAAGGAATATCACAAGAAGTGAAGAAAGAGGTGCTTTTTCAATACAGTTCTGTTTTAAATGTCATTCTCTGTTTAAAGAATTTGCAGATAGAAAACTGTTGACGGGTACTCTCTCTTAGCAGCAAATTGCGCTTGTAATTGCTTTGGGAAAAGGGCTGAGAGCTAATATTTTATCTTTCTTATAATCCCAAAGAGACTGCTAATGTTACTCCCTGCGATACCTCTTGGGATAGCTCTATCATGTGAATAACCAGCATCAACTTACTCTTCTCCATGATGGTCGGTTTTAAAGCTGACATGCACAGAATTTGGGGTCTTCCTCTGATGGCATTTTCGTACCAAAGATGTTTTTAGTCTCTCTAATTCTCTATGGATTTTTATCATAAAAGCCCAAACAAATACATGTATGTAGAATAGAGAGCCGGAACATACTTGAGTGCAGCCCTTCATCATAAATGTGATGCTCTAATGCAGGGTGATCTGTTACCATGGATCTTTAAATAGGTATGATTTGCTTGAGCAAGACTATTTAGCAAATTAATAAGAACTTCTTATATTGTAACTTACAGTTTGTATGTAGGTTACATGGTGGTATTTAGTGGCATATTCTACCCTCAAACACCCTAGGGTGGTGGTTCCATGGGGTAGCAGCATAACCAGTAGTAGATCGACCAAGGCGATCAGGCTCCCCAGTGCTCCACTACTCCATGGGCCAGTTAGGAAGATCAGAGATCATCCTCGTAAACGGCCCATATACTTTATGAAGAACTGTGTGTTTTTTTTATTTTATTTAAGAGTCACATATTACACGAATGTTTATTACATTTCTACATCCCGTATATATATTTCATTGCTTTTGAAACCTTTCCTGTGATCTGTCAGAATTTCAGATTAGGTCACATCTCGACGGCAATAAAAGCCAGAAATGTAAAATGGTATTAATGTAACACAGCCTGTGAATAAGTGACCTCCCCGATCAATCATATTAATGTGAATTATGTCTTTTGATTTCCAACTTGTAAGAGCCAGTAATGTCCTCAGATAAAGCATCCTCTGTTTCAATATATATATATATATACAGATGGACGGGACATTTCCTGGCAGTTAATGTCCCATGGGAATTATTGATTTTTTAATTTAAACCCCTCACCAGTAAAACGCCAAGACATTTTTTTTCTGATAATGACAGAAAGAGATTACATGCGTGTGTGTGTGTAAAGAAACGGAAGATATGTCCGGTAAATAGTGAGTCCCTTAAAATACCAATGACAGAGCTAGGAGGTGGGCCTAGGTAAGGGTTTTATTAATTGTATTGGTTGTTTATGGTAGGGGCTAAGTTATATAAATAAGGGTAGCCCTATAAGTCTATAGGGTCTTTTTTACCCGTTTTGTCACAGCGGCGGGGTGGAGATGCAAGTCGGGAGAGTTGAATGGGGGTTTGGTGATAAAAGTTACCGAAAAGGTTGTTGGTTGTTATATTGGTGTGGTAGGTTTCGAGCTGGCCTGTGGCTCAGAACCTGGGGGTGTAGGGGTATCTGGGTATACCCCTATTACGGAGTTGGCAAGGAACATTTTTGGCATTTTATTGTTAGGTTGTTTGAAGAATGTTAAGTTATTGTTGGGGGGGTCATTATCACGGGTGGCTGTGTCTTATTGGGGGGGTTGTATCCAGGTTTTGTGTTCCACAAAGGGCCCATAGTTCAACTATGCGCCTGTCACTGGACATATCACAAACATTTTCTTTATGCAGAAACAAGACAAATATCAATCCGATCCCTATCATATGGATAACGCATGACTTTGGAAGAATTCAAATATTTGATAATGTGGTGTTGGCTCATAAAAATATTGACATTTTATATAGCACACAGATATTTGTAATTGTGATTTGCATGAAAAAAAAAGTAGCATTTTCCCTTATTTTAGCACACTTTGAGAGTTGGCGTGTATTATACAAAGGGATCCATGGAGGTGGTTCTGTCACTTTATAGATCTCTGGTCAGGCGTCACCTAGAGTATTGTGTACAGTTCTGGAGACCCCATCTCCAGAAGGAGATGCTAAGTGGTTTGCAGGACAGAAATTATCAAGAAAGATTAAAGGATCTTAATATGTTTGGCTTGGGGGGAAAAAGAGAGATGGGGGATGGAATAAAAACATTTAAATACTTAATGGAATTTAACAAAGTATAGGAGGCAAGCTTATTTGAAATGATTACAGATATTAGAACAAGAGGTCATGGTCTAAAAAAAACAGAGGGTCAGATGCTTAGATGTAACATAAGGAAGTTCTACATTACTCAGAGGGTAGTAGATAAACAGAACAGTCTCCCAGCAGAAGTGTCAGAGGCTAATACAGTGGGGCAAATTTAATAAGGTATGGGATAGACATAAAGCTTCCCTCACTATAGGACCAAAGACTGATCACATCAGGAAAAATGGGCAGACTAGATGGACCGAATGGTGCTAAATGAAAATCAGGTGCAAGAACAGTAAGGGTATTCTGTTTATTGTGAATATCAGTCACTGATCTTTTGGTGTGACTTCTTGTAACTCTTGTGACCTCTTGTAACCTTGACATGTTTGAAGAACATTTCTAATATAAGTAAAAAGCTGAATGGAGACATTTAATGTCGCACATATTCCTCTTATTATTAACTTCTCCAATGTAAATAAATTACTGTGGATTATCAGTCAGAATCATAGATCTGAGGCAAAACGGATTCTGTAAAGCTCAATGGAAGCTGCCGTTAAGGCGAGTGTGACTCAAACACCTAATAAATGATGGCGTATTCAAAGCTTGAATAGCTCCTCATCTGAATAGACCTAAGAGAATAAAAGCTCAGCCTGACCTCCATCTGTTGTTCTTCCCATACCTTTATTGACTTTCTGATAAGGAGAGGGTGGGCTAAGGGCACAGAAACCTCCTGATTGTCATACATTCCCCTCATTCATCAGCGTAGGGTTGTATAGTGTCTTCCAGTATTGAATAGTATCCTATGTGGGAGATTGCTTAGCAAATGTTGACCTCTGCGACCCTTATCACAACCGTTATACTGACAGATGTATGGCTGGTCATGTTTAACCTGCCGCCAGCTCTGGAGTGATTTTGTGTTTTTACAATTGATCTAGGCGCATGAGGTATCAGATGTCTTTATTAATTCAAACAGTAATAATAATAATTATTATTAATAATGAAAACTGATTAATCCTTAATGGTAGCTCTATTTAGGCTTATTATTACACATTATTTAAATATTACATATTTGACAGTGGTATACATAAAAAATGTACAACATGCGCAAGGACATTTTATGATATTGACAAGTCATTGTTTCTCCCTACCTCTGATAGCCTGAATATAAGACGACCCTATAGGAAAAAAGTTTTACCAGTAAATGTTAATTCATGTAAACTATGTGAACAATTGTTTGTTAATAAAAGCTATGATTGAGAAAAATATTTTGTTTTTATTTCCTTTTTTTTCAACCTGCCCTCCCAGTTATGCACATCTGCCCCCAGGCTTGCCACTCTGCCCCAGAAATGCCTTATACCCCATATATGCCACTGTGCCCCATGATATGCCTTTTAACCCTCTAAATACCACTGTGCCCCATGATACGCCTTTTAACCCTCTATATGCCACTGTGCCCCATGATATGCCTTTTGACCCCATATGTGCCACTCTGCCTCCAGAATTGCCTTATACCCCTATATGCCACTCTGGCATTTAGGGGGTTAAAAGGCATATTATGGGGCAGAGTGGCATATAAGGAGGTATAAGGCATTTCAGGAGGCAGAGTGGCATATAGAGGGCTAAAAGGCATTTCTGGAAGCAGAGTGGCATTAAGGGGGTTAAAAGGCATTTCACAGAGCACTCTGCCTCCAGAAATGCCTTATGCCCCCCATTTAACACTCCCTCCCCCTCCCTCCTCCAAACTTACCGGTGCTTCTGAGTCCCCGGTGCTTAGTCAGGACAGCGTGTAGAGCTCTACGCGATTCGCTTGAGCGGAAGTTGTCTACGCGAATCACGTAGAGCTCTACACGCTGTCTGAACTAAGCACCGGGGACTCAGAAGCACCGGTAAGTGGGTGGGGGGATCTAGGTCCCCTGCATCTGAGTCCTCGGTGCTTAGTCCGGGCAGCGTGTAGAGCTCTACCTGATTCGCGTAGACAACTTCCGCTGCGGCGACCCCGATTATAAGACGAGGGGTATTTTTCAGAGCATTTGCTCTGGAAAAAACCTCGTCTTATAATCGAGCAAATACGGTATATCTGTACATATCATGTGTGTGTATGTGTGGAGATATATATATATATCCCCATACATAACAAATTATCCTTTTCTAGAGCACCGGAAGCGCAAAGTACAGGTCTGTGCAGTTTATTGTTTGCTTGACATGTAATTAAGACCACAGGATGCATTACTATGAGATCAAAGAGGTATTTTGAAGGAATGTAAAAGTAACTTTAACCTGCCAGGTGTCATAAGATTTTAGAGAATTATTTGCCAAGTTTACTTTCTAAAACTAATCTGTTACCTAAAAACAGAGAGTAGAAGCCCTTGCATTGAACTGTGTGCTGTTTTAGTGGCTTGTGTTCCCAGCAACGTATTCTGGCCTAGACCAACTGCGGGCCTTTAAAACTGTGACTGTCATATCCCGATGCTCCAGAGTGACGATGGTGGCCTTGGAGAGGGCGATGGAGCTCTCTGTCCTGGGCAGGTCAAGGGCAGCAGCCAAGGTAAACTCCCATGGAATAATAATACAATAATAATTATGTTCCCATGGATACCTATATATTGTTTAATATTTATGACGTTAAGGGAAGGTGTATAGTAACAGCAATATCTTCAGGCACCCAGCAACCGGTTCCTCTACTTCTGTTGGATGGATAAAATGACTTTATAGCCCAGTTCTCTCAAAGCTGCTTCTTGCAGTGTCAAATGATTAAATATTTCCTTAACCATCAATCAGCATTGCATTCAATGTAGAAGCATTGTACTTTGACATAGATCCTGAAAGATACACACAACACTGGACCGGTCAGAGAGAACTGTTTTGGGGATGGTATCGTTCACTAGCTCCTGCTCCCTTATTATAGTGGCAATTGAGCACTATAGGGCTGAGAGACCACAGGCCCAGTGCATCATAGGCACTTTATGAGCCCCAGTTACTCCCATTTGTTCTCTATCTAGTTCATGTAGTATAATATAAAACTCAAGGGTTGTAAACGTACGTGTAATGTAAGGAAGTTTTACTTTAGATAAGGAGAACAGCCTCCCACCAGAAGTGGTAGAGGCTAATAGAGCAAGGGAATGTAAACATACATGGGATAGGCATATGGCTATACTTAATCTAAGACGAGACCAAGGACTAACTAAAGTTTGAGGCTTTACAACAGGACCAAAATGGGACAACTAGCTGGACCAAATGTTTATCTGCCGTCAAATTCTGTGTTTCTAACAGAAATATTTTGGTAAACTTTAAAGCAGTGATGTAATGACCTTTGGGGCTGCCTTAGGCCTGACCATGTCTTAAAGGTACACAATGGGCCAGTTACAAAATCTCCCTTGTAACCGGCCCATTGTGCAGCGGGACACCAGAGGGCAATCTTTTTTAATAGCAAGGGGACTGCCACCCCCTGGACCTGCCGCCCTACTTGACCTAAACCAGGAGACCTTGCTGCCTTAGAGATCCAAATGTTAGCTCAGTGTGTTTGTAAGTTTGGTCGCAAAATCTGTAGTTTTTGCATTAACAGGTGTAAAAAAGCGCAATTTGTGTTAAGTATATTTTCTGGGAATGCTCATAAATTGGGAGTATTTTATAGTGCACACAAGCAATGCTCAAAATTGCAGTTTCTATTGGGTTTATTCAGTGTTGTAATCAAGATAGGAGCTGGAAACCATCAAAGAGAATTAATTTGGAAATGTTTATTTGAAGTTTGTATCAAAGTTCCTTTGATATAGTTCATATCAAATTAAATCTTGACTTAAGTAAGTGAATCTTGGCTTAAATAAATCAGTGTACACCATATAGTGGATTCTTATAAAGGTCATTGGTCCAGGTGATAGATGAAAAAGAAGTTAGATGTAATCTTCCTACCACAGATTGGACTCCCATTTACTATTTCGTGAACAATAAAACATGTATTTATTTTAAATACACCATTTTGGTTGTTATCTGTCAGCCTTTGTTTGCATCACCGTGGTAATTATCTGCTTCCTCTGTTGAAAACACCACAATGTGGAGGTATTTTTCTGGACTAGGACTAGTATAAGATTGTCCTGGTCTAGCACAGGCCTCTATTGACAAAGTATAATACATTTCAACAGCAATAATTCACAGCCCTGAGGAATTTACTGAGGGGTCCTTGCTTTTAAGACAAAAAATAAATACAAGAACATTGAAATTTGAATTAGGATTTTTGAAAGGGTTTATGGAGACTGAATGTTTTAATGAGTAGGGTTAGTGCTAAAAAAGCACGGATAGGAAAACCTAAAGATATGAAGACCTTTTCATTTAAAACCCTTTGATTTTGTACCAAGGCAGTTTTCTGGTGGTTGCTGTTAATCTATTGTCATTCCCTTTGTTTTTCAAGTGAGTTGGGAGGAACACATGGGCATTTAAATGCAGGTTTTAAGACCATCACTGTAATATCCAAATTGGTTTGCAATCCCATCTTTGTCTAGAGACTTTGATCTGTCCCCTCGAGGATTTCACTTTTACTTAAAGGTTTTGTAGAACTATCTCTTGGTCTTAGGAGAAATAGTTTGGATCAGAGCTTAAATCAAGTTGAGTGGAGCTGAGTTTTGAGGCATTAACAGATTTTGTTTTACAGTTATATCTGCTCTTGCCTTTTTGGATAACCGATGGTATATTTTGTTGTGTGAAACAGATGGACTGGTGATCCATTTACTTGATTCAGTATTGATTTATGAATTATGCGTAGTGGCTATGGACTCCGACAGGATACGAT
This sequence comes from Spea bombifrons, assembly GCF_027358695.1. Lineage (NCBI taxonomy): Eukaryota > Metazoa > Chordata > Amphibia > Anura > Pelobatidae > Spea > Spea bombifrons. The sequence goes on from NC_071089.1 coordinate 107,618,591, forward strand.
TACCAAAATAAAAAGTAATTAAGCCTCACAAATTCTAAAGAATAGCAGTTGTATCCTGCCTAGAAGTAATGTCATCCTACCAGATCTTGAAGATCTAGCCTTCTGTGTTTAACACCTGATCTCTGATTTTTTGTTTTACACAAATGTCATGGTCTCATCACTGACACGTGCTCTGGTTAACAATGTCTTATTTGCCCACGTAGCCCTTAAACAGTTACAAGACAATATATAGTGTAATTGTGAACTTGCATAGGCCTTGTCGTCGTGGCCCAAAAACTCTCTGGGTTTGACCAGGAGTCTCTTTTTTTAAACTAATTATAGTTATTCAGGATGGATGGGTAGAGTTTTAGGTCTGGAGCTGACTCCTTCATATTCTACCCTGCTTTAGTGGCATGTAGGCACCCTGATCGTTCTTTTATAACTGGCATTTTGCAGATGAAATCCCTGCTTAAATACAGGTAACCTAATTTAGAATATCCCATGTACTGGCAAGAAATGTTTTTTTTTTATTTTTTATTTTTTTTACAAGGACATTATTGGAACCATTTCCAGTTACATCTGGTTATAATAACACAATCTCCATAGATTATTATAATTATTTTATTGTTTTATATAGCATCATCCTGTTCCACACAACACACAATGGGTAAACAGGACATAACATTGAAAATTGACTTGTAACAAGAGTTAACGATGACCCTGCTCAAACGAGCTTACAATATATCTTTACTCATTTACTTAATTTAAAGAATAAATGGTACTAGATGCTAGATTTGAATCATCTTTTCTTACACAGATTTCATTATCAATGTCTAATAGGCAGCTGTTGCCTTTTTTGAAGCCATTGTCATTCATAGGCATGTTCTCTCTGTACCCTGGTGCCTCATGGGAACTGACCCCAGAAATCCATCTCTTAATGGCTTCTCTGGGTAATATCTATTGGCTCCTGCTCCTTGGCTAAGCTTGTTTGTAGAGACACTCAATGGAAATTGCTTATGATACATTTGCAGAGAAACATAAAGCAAGAGTAACAGAAATGTCACATCTGTGTGATGAAGAGTAGAGGTGGACAACTTATAGAAGATGCATTCATAGGATTTGCAGAGAAATGCAGGTTTTTTGTGGTACTTCAGCAGAACCATTGATATGCGTAAAAGTGAACAGAAACTGGCACTTTCTACCAACTGACATCACTTGACATTCCCTACAGCATCTCATTTCATAATGCCCTAAGCAGCCATGTGGTGTACACGTCTTTATACCTGCGGTGTACATGCATTGACTGAAACCCAGATGCGGCAGTAAGGGGTTTTATGCACGCAATATGTTCCCTGGGATAGAACATGCTACTTTCTGCACTTTTTGAAGATAAGCCATTTTTTGTAAGGAATACTGAACAGGTGCTTATTATCCCTTTTCCAAGCAAGTACTACAATGTATGGATTATGTCAAAAGAAATATCTATGCGTAAATGAGTAAAGTTCTATCCGACAAACACTCCTGAGCTCCCCAACCGGCCCGTTTACATGATGGAGGGCTGTGTTGAGTGGGTCTGCAGTCAAAGATTATCCATGGAGTGCTAGGATATGATGTCATATCTCAGCACTCCATAGTGGGGATGGTTGCCGCAAAGGCGGTGACTGACATGCTGCCGATAAAAACATACTTAAACACAACTATAATTGATTTTGTTTGTGTGTTTTCATGTCATGTTAAAACATACAAGAACATCCAGGAGTGACATTCTTCATAGATGTATCTGTTCTGTATTGTGTGTCTTTTTGTGTCTTTTCGTAGCAGGCAAATAATTCAGAAACAATCTAGCTTTCTGGAATCATTTATCGCTTAATGAGATGTCTGATTCCAATGGTTTACAAAAAAGATTGACCATGTTCTCATAATCATTTTCAAACTAAACAGTGGGTTTACTCTGTTCCATAAATAAGGACATTATTACTGCCAGATAGCAGTTGCTTCCAGTTCACTCTGTTAGCTCTGTACTCATTTTACACAACACAGATTCAATTCTGTGTAACCTGACTAACAGTGGTTCAGTATTCCCATTTTCCCTTATCTATTAAGCCAGCAATTGAAGGGAAATGCATTTTGAGAAGCAAACAGTGTGGCTAAGCTACTAGATAAATTACAACACTCTTTCTTCCTGTAATATTTTCAACAATGCATGGGAGAAATGTTACAATTAAAAAATATTATTACTATAATCAAAAAGTACTTTGGATATAATATACACTTTAAATGTGTGTGTCTGGGTATGTAAATGTGTCTTTGTGTGTCTAGGTATGTTAAAAAGTGTATGTGTATGTCCGGGTATGTAGTGTGTGTGTGTCTGGGTATGTGAATGTGTCTAAGTATGTTAAAAAGTGTATGTGTATGTCCAAGTATGTTATTATGTATGTGTGTCTGAGTATTTTAGTGTGCATATGTCTGGGTATGTTATCAGGTGTATGTGTTTGTCTGCCTATGTTAGAGTGAGTGTCTGGGTGTGTGTGTTAATGTGAGTATCTGGGGGGGGTGTTGGTGTCAGTGTTGCACCAGAGGTAAATTCACTCCTGAGTTGGAAGGCATGGGGGTTGGTGCGCAACAACAGGAGTAACCTCATCTAGGACTCAGGATATATATTTTGTGCAGTGTTAGGCAACATCAGGGAAGGGCAAGGTAGAAACGTTGGAAAGGAGAGGTGTAAGTGTGTTAGTTGCAGAGGGACAAGGTCACAGAGTGAGTGTGTAAGTATATGTTATTATAGGGAGTCTGTGTATAAGTGTGTGTTAGCAAGAGTGTATATGTTAGTATGATTGTGTATGTGTTAGCATAAGTGCTTATGTGTAAGTGTGTATTTGCATGAATGTGTGCTTATATTGGCATGGGTGTGTATGTTAGCATGAGTGTGTATATGCAAGTGTATATATGCAAGCATGACTGCATGTAAAATGTGTGTGTGTGCATAAATATCTATCTGTAAGTCTGTATAAGCATAAGTGAGTATTATTATTATTATTAATTGTTTTATATTGAGCAATATTGGTGCTGTAAAATAGGTGGACAGGACATAACAAGTAGTATATAATAACAATTTGACTTACAGAAACAACAGGTGAGGAGGGCCCTGCTCAAACAAGCTTACAATGTAGAGGGATGTGTAAGTGTGTGTGTGTGTGTGTGTGTGTGTGTTAATATGAGTGTGTATGTGTAAGTGTGTGGGCATGAATGTGTATATGTAAGTGTGTTAGCGTGTGTGTTAGTATGTGTGGCATGTGAAATACCTTTGTGTAAGGGTGTGTTAGTGTGAGAGTGTGTGTGTGTGTAAATATTTGTGTGATTGTGCATGTTGATTTATAGGGATCAAGGAGGTACCAGCCCACCCTGGGTGTTTGGCACTACCACATGTCCGCTGCTCAGTGGACTAGTTACAAGGGAGATGTCTACAACTAGCCTACTTACGCTATGGAGGACTATCCTGTGTCTACACAACCTCCATAGCACTTTATCCCCACTTTTGTAGCCCGATGCCATGTGCCTTTAAGAGACTGAGCACTTAACTATGATGACAGTGGCCACTTTAATGCATTTTTCCAATTAATTTGGTTCACGCTCTCTCACACGCTCTCTCTTACACTCTCAATAGTGACCTACCTCCTCTGCCCAAAGCTTCCATGTTCCTCCTTTCCTGTAGCTCCCCCTTTTGTCTTGCCTCGTCTTGTCTGTATTCTTTCTCCAGACAAGAAAAAAGACAGAAGACAGAGTACAGAAGACAGAACAAGAAGAGACATGACAAAAAGCGTAGCTGTGGATAAGATGATGGGGAAACAGAAGCAGTTAGCCGAGAAGGTAGGGGGACATGGAGAGTGCATGAGAGGGTGAGCGAGGGTGAGCAACAAGAAATTTCATTTCTGAATGGAAAAAGCTGTCTGAATTTCATCTAAACCGATAGGGCAGGAAACAAAATGCTAGTTACAAGGGAGATCTCGGAGCTCTTCAACTGGCCATTCACACTATGCTATGTGTTTAACCAGTAATGCCTAACACACTAGGTGCCATGTGTCTCTAAAAGGCGAAACAATAAGGATAGCAGCTGCAGCGGAAGCTGAGGGAGCTGCTTGGGTCATGCCTAGGGCAGCACCGAAGATAAATGTCACTGGCTGGATAGGGCATCATACTGTCCCTTTAAGGGCACAATATGCATTACAAATATATATTTAGAAGGGCGGAATCTTCATTTGCAGTGCTCCAAAGCATAGATTTTTGAAGATTCTCTAATATTTGAAGAAAAATTAATTAGATAGCACCAAACCAACACTCAAATCGGATATACTGTAAATAGTATATTTATAAATACATTTTATACTACAGCGTTTAACAATATCAATATTTGACCAGAAGATTAGACATTTTATGATTTAAATCAGTCCAGAAATATGGGAAAAAAAAACGTATGCTTTAAGTGACTTTTAATCTAGAAAGATATATTTAATGAGACAAAAAAACATTTTGTGAGAATTCTCATGCAAAACGTTGCTCTGTATAAAAATTGCAGATGTTGCCCCCTGAATCAATGACCTAATGTTATATATATATTAAAAACCCTCCACTGTTGAATTACTTGGCTCCCATTAGTAAGTTTCACAAAAAGCTGATGAAATATTAATTTGGCTATTACTTTTCATGACCCATCAGTCGAGTTCACTAATGGATTCTGGCTTCCCAAAAGCAATAAGTTATGTATTGATTTAAAACATCACCAGTGGATTCCTACACTGCTCATAAAATGTTTCTTAACTAATTTTGAGACCAGCCCGTTATCTTTGAGCAATAGTAACAGGCGTACCATATAATATATTGAAAACCTTTTTAAGGAATGATCTAGAAAGGAAACTCTTTAAATTGTTAAGTTAAAATTAAGCAAATACATCAACATTAGATCCAATTGTTTAACCACTAGCTGTAGCATTACAGGTGATAGATAAATAGGTATTAATAGTAATAGGTAATAAGTATTATAATTAATGGGGCACCAATACATTTGTTGCATTGGACACTTTAAGTATACAGAGCTATAAAGCTCATATACAGAACTATCAAAATAAATCCTTATCCAGTACAGCTAGTACCTTGACCTAAAACTTACAGCCTTTAATGGGATGGCTGGAGGCTTTGCAGGTTTGGCCTAGAGTCTCCAGGTGCAGCATTACTTCCCTGGGTCCCCAGGTCACTTTCCTCTTTCTGCTGGTGGAGGAGCCCCCTGCTTTCCCTCCTTCTCCCCGATACATAAGGCTAGTCCTGCCCCATGGATGGCTACCCCCCCTCCACTGATAGATAACCCTACCCCATCACAAAGCCATTCCCCTTGAAAAGTGTGAACATCAGGTAGCCTACCCTGAGGATTTCTCAGGGATGTGTTTTGGTCAAGAGATTCAGAGATTTGAGCCTGTGACTAGCTTAGCGCACCGACATTTTTTCTTTTCCCGATTCACAGTGTGAGACTAACTGTGCATTGGAAATTGTATGATATTTGGAACAGTAGTTTGAGAGTTGATTTTCTATTTTTGTAGAAAAATATAAAAAATATAGAAATATTCCATTCAATGATATTAATATTTTTGTATTGCCTCAACTAAACGTTGAATACAAATTCATGGGAAAATGGATTAGACTATAAAACCTTCAAATTAAATGTTGTATTTCTATTTCTCCAAAATGGAATGTTCTATTTAGAAGTGTCCAACGATACTATGTAGTATGGTAATTCTTAAAGGAGGGGGGTGATATGTACAAATAGGAGGTTATGAGCTCTCATTGTAATACTGTTTGCAAAAACATTTTAGAAATGAATTACTACACCCTCTGACATAACTAAATACTTTCTGAATGATGGTTTCAATTCCTAGAATTCTTCTTGCCGAGGCCAGGGCTCTCATGCCCAGATTCCTGCCGCTGTCACACTTGCATTATGTAAAGAGAGAGAGATTTGCTAAATTATCAGCTCTGCCAACTGTCCTGCATTCACAGGCCGACATCTCCCAGTGTCCTGCTGGTCTGCCTGATTTGTGAGGTATTACATATACTTGTGTTGCTTAAAGCATGACAGGGAGAGAACCATGTCCGACATTCTCAGTCGGATTTACCTAATTCTCAGTAAAAAAACCCACAGTGGCAAAAGTGGGATTCATTTTGTTTATTATAATTATTACTTTGCATCTAGAACAACCTCTAGATGACCATAAAGCATATACTATAATAGCATAAAACCAAAAGTACATAACACCTAGTACAACTGTTGTGTGGTTTTATGCTATAATAGTATGCTTTTCATTGGAACATAGACTACATGTTTGGAGCTGAAAATGCCCCCAGACTTTTTACAGCTAGAGATTGTACTATGCATAGCATTTAACCTTTAAGTGCCAAGCCTCTACAATGTGTGAGATTTGCAAAATACCCTAGAGTTTTCAAGAGTATGCACTATGTGTGGCATGGGATGCCAGCATGCAGGGGTGGGAAAGAACATTTTTATTTTAAAGTCCAGGCCCTGCAGGGGCTAGACGATCTACCCCATATCTGGGATTGTTTAATTACGCAGGCAGCTGATCAACTAAATCTATTTTAGCAAATGTCAGCAATCTGTTCAGATTAATGGTCACATAGTCTACCGAGAGACATCTTTGTCTTTACCTTAGATCAAACGTTTTCCAGGAGGTGTGTGACAATTTTCTAATGGCATTGGGAATTTTGAGAATCATGAGAATTTTTATATACTCGCGTATATGTAGATTGCACGTGCAGCCCATGCAAAACATAGGTTAGGCATATATAAGAGTTCCATTCTGGTTCCATCTGATACGCCAGCTTTTCAGGGCTACACCTTTCCTCAGCCTCATCGTCATTCTGGTTAATGGTATTGAGAGTGCAAACGGACCAAAAACGATTCAGACTAATTTTTCAGTTCAAATGTTTTGGTTCGCTTTTGGCCTATTCGTTTTCAGACAACAAATTTTATTCCCTGCCCATTTGGTTGGCCCGAAAATTCAGGAACATTTTTAATTCAGGAGCAAAAATTATTGTCTGGTGCCCACATTCATGCTTATTCACTCTTACACTCTCATTCTCGTTCACTCTCTCTCGTGCTCTCTAAATGTTTCCCTATGTTCTCTGTCGTCCACTTACGCTTCTGCCAACCACTTCTGCTTCTGTATATTATTCTGCATTTTCTTTATCTTATATTTTCTCCCTTCTCTTCTCTATTCTCTCATCAATCCTTAATCTGGTATCTTCATGAACTGAAGGCAATATGGCAATGCTTGCAGTGACATTCTCTCACTATATTGAAGAATCAGGAGGGGACTTCACCTCAAATGAGGGCAACTGAGGGCAATATGGGGCTTTTGGTGACGTCCTCTTCCCCAATTGGAGGATCGGGGAGGATGTCACTACGTGCCACCATTTTGGTGGAAGTTGCCAGGTTATGTCCACGGAGATGCAGATGAAGAAAGAAGATACCAATTTAAGGATTGAAGATAGAATAGAGGAGGGAGAAGATAGAAGATGCAGAAGCGGTCATCAGAGATGGTAGGGAAGCATTTAGAAGGCGTGAGAGAGAAAGTTAACAAGAAAGCGAGTGTGAAAAAGTGTTTGTGAATGTGGACCCATGTTTTTGTCTGACTCGTTGGAGGTCCGGCCTCGTTTTCAGGCTTTGTACAAATTGCTGAATTTACCAAAATTCTATAAATTTACCATTTGTACAAATCTGAATGCACAAGTCTAGCACAATTTGAGAACTTTTGTTAAATTCATTTCTTTCCTTTAGAAACCAATTACACAAAAAAAATGAAATGTCTTGTATTGAACCTATTATAACAAACACATCTGCTTCCATTGTATTTTCTTTATCAAACACAAGCAAAGTTTTATTGAGCGCAAACCCATCCCTTGAGGTTTATTAACATATTAACTATCATAAACCGAGGGTGTGTATCATGCACACATGTTAGCTCTATCCATTAACGTTCCCACTCATATGTGTCATATGGCATACGCATCCGGTGTTATTAACATGCAACCAATGGGTTAATTCCCACTTCTAAGCTCCAACTGGTATGAAATAAGTCAACGGCACTTCCCTGTTAGCAGAGATTATTGAGTAATTGCTGTTTACTAGACATTATTTTATATAACATCCTGTTATTGTCACATCGCCAATTCCACAACAGAAATACTGCAGCATCTGCAATCGGATCCTGGGTTGTATACCCTCCACGTTGAAGAAAGAAATCCTGTTTCTGATTTGTTTTGATCTTTTATGAATGTAGTCAAAGGGAAGTTGTCATAAGCAGTTAAGTCTGCTTATATTAAAGCCGGCATTGCATCTAGCATTTTGACACGTTGGAAAAAGCTGGCAGCCCGCAATAATATTCTATAATATTTAGATTATGAAATACGTTTTTTTTTACCGTTCATCAAAAATGTTGGACTTGTGTATTTAACCCCTTTAGCCTAATACTATCTGTGGGTGGAAGATATAAGAGTGTATGTAGTATGAATAGAAATGGGGTAAACTATTTATTAAATAGGGTGAGCTTGATCACAGCTACTGTTATTTCCTCTGCCTCCACTAAATTGGATATCTAGACTAGAGCTGCTCTGTGTAGGTTCTCAACTACAGGCGTACCCAGTATTAGCGTACAGAGCATGTATGTAAAACGAAAAGGTACTTAAAGTGAAGCACCACTCTTTTTTTTACTTATCAATGCATGTATTGTAGTGCAATCGTCCAGTCATTCCACCGCGAAACATGATACGCTCAAAAGACGAACTGACGTGCTGGCGTCATGCTGTTACTTTGTCTCTTGGTCGATCAAAAAGGACAGATTGCCCCCTGCCCCAATATAATACCTTCCTTTTTCCACAATCCTTGCTTGCACCTTGCCACTCAATTGTTCCCACCTCTCTTACTGACCATAATCTCTCCTTCCTAAATGCTGCACTTTACAGGTCCTCCTCACTCCATCATGCCACCCCTGTATTTTTGCTGCCCTTCAACTCTGGGGCTTACTGTATCAGCTGGCCAGAGGCAGAAGCCAGGAGCGCAGTCAAGGGACCCCAGGAAAGCCATTCAAGAAAGGAATCACCAACCGTGATGCAGAACACCAGGTGACAGATACTGAAGGCTCTGACAGAATTGAGGCCAGAGTCAGAAGCAGACCATATCCAGAGGCAGTCCAGACAAGGGTCAGGCAATCACAGAAAATATGCAGGTCAAAGGTCATACACAGTAGATTAATCCATAGTAGTTACAGAAGGCAAAGTCAAGAACAAGTCAGATCCATTGCCAGAATAGACAACCCAAGTAGTGTCAGACATAAAAAGTGGATCAGGCATGCCATACACAGTAGATCAATCCAAGGGACTAGGTAACAGGACCTGGGAACAAAGTTTAGGAGCATAGACCACCAAGTCGTTGCCGAGACTCGGCAAACAACTGAACACCTACTCCAAGTTTAAGGCTTTGCTGAGTTGGTGTCAATGTGCCACAGTCTACCTGGTCTGGAAACTGCTGGATAGACCACATGTTGCCAGGTAGCAGCAGTCTGAGCAAACTGGTCATGGTGTCAGGTGCTTACAATAAATAAGTGACAGCAACAATAACAAAAAAATACTTATTTCTTTGTTAAGAAAATTGTGTATTTTTCTCAGCTTCTCAGTATAATTATTTTGGCATTTTAAAATGTATTTTTCAACACATTTTTAAATTAGGACAGAGGTTTTAGCTTGTTCGGCGGCAACTAGACTAGTAAATCAACCTAATAACTTGATGAGTGCACAGAACTTGATAGCACATACGAATATGATCTAAAAGCAGCTGGCAAAAATGTATTGGGTGGCCTTGTGAAATACTCATAACAAAAGCCAGGAATTTTATCGGCAAATGTAAGTTCAATCTGAGTGTGCTAAAGCTGCATTTATTATGACATCAATATGTGAAAGTCAATTTATGTCTGAACTTAATTAGCGAGGAAATGAATTTCACCTGAAATAATATGATCTCCTGATCCTTTTTTCCATTCACTATGGGCAAGTCTTTATTCTCTGACACCACTCACTGGCTAATTCTAAAATACATATGAAGTCCTTGTGTCCAAGCTCAAAGGCAAATTACTGCAGTTTTTCTGAAGTAATACTGCAGTTTTTTGGACATGAAAAAACTGCAATACTGCACTTTTACTGCAGTATTACTGCACATTTACTGCAGTTTTACTGCATTTGTACTTCACTGTACTGCAGTTTTACTGCAGTTATTTTTGTACGGAAGTACAATTGCAATAAAGCTGCAGTACATTGAAGTACAATGCAGTATAATTGCAGTAAAAAAAAAAGCGCAGTAAATACGCAGTAATAATGCAGTACAGTGAAGTACAAATGCAGTAAAACTGCAGTAAACGTGCAGTAATACTGCAGTAAAAGTACAGTATTGCAGTTTTTTCATGTCCAAAAAACTGCAGAAAAACTGCAGTAATTTTTTTGTAAGGGGTCTCTTCACATTTTTCATATAGTGCCCGCAATTTTTACTAAAATGAAAAAAAAAGAGAAATACATTAATGAATTAATTTCCTGACTTTTTCTGTTGATGTTGTATTCAGCTTTTGCATCCCTCAGTAGAAAAAATTCACTAAAAGCATCAACATAACTGCTTTATTACAAAGTCTCAAGAAGTCTGGCCTGCCGGGTGTGTAATGTTTAGCTAGATATGGATGTTCATTATTCTCATCATATTTTTGTGACATGATGGGGAGATTTACAGACATTATGGACGTGCCATAAAGCACAGCAACACGTTGGTGAAAACCAAACACAGCATATCAGCACAAACATCTCATGCCAACTGTCAAATGTGAGACCATCTGTGTGACAGCTAATGTTTGGCTGTAATTGGGTCATGCAACAGGACAATGATCCCAAGCACACCAGCAAATGTACAATAGAAGGGCTGAAAAAGAAAAGAATGTTCCAAGGTGTTGGAATGGCCCAGTCAAAGCCGATTAAAAAGCTGTGGCGGCACCTTAAGAGAGCTGTGTATAAAAAAAATGCCTGCAAACTTCAATGAACCGAACAGTGGGCCCAAATTCCTCCATAATGATGTGAGAGACTGCTAAAGTCATACAGAAAACAATTACTTCAAGTTATTACTGCTAAAGGTGGTTCTACAAGCTATTGAATCATAAGGTGTACTTAGTTTCTCACAAATGGCTTCTCCATTTTGGCTTTATTTTTGCTGAATGAATCATGACACATGCCATGTGTTGTTGTTCATTTGGGGTTGTATACCTATTTTTTTTAGACCTGCTATGAACAGATGATTGTTTTTATGCCCTGATTTGTAAAACCATAGAATTCCAAGAGGGTGTACTTTCTTTTTCACACGACTGTACAGCTGTAAGCTGCACCTAGGTAATTTGGCCCCACAACCTTAAAGTATCAGAGCTGCCTTGTTATCTCCAGTCTGCCCCTGGTGGATGCTGATGGTTTTCATCCAATTTTGCAATTGTCAGTGCTTCTGTGAAATAGAGCTTTCCATGGTAACTGCTGGGGGAACGATTTTCAACTTTTCACACAGTCCTAATTAAGATCCCAATTTAGATGACTGGATGTTTGATCTACAAAACACATCCCTATATAAATTACAGCAATTTTGCTATTGGAGATGCCAAGTGGATACTATATATAGTATGCCGGCATTTTATTGGCTAAATTAAATTTACAAAGACAGGGGTCACTGCAAACAGTTATAGAGCATTGCAAAGAATGTCGAAATTGTCTCAGTTTTCCACCAGGATAAGTAATGAGGCAAAGACTAATCAGAATGAAGATTTATTACCCTCACTTAGTCACAAAGAACTGCTCTCAAGAACTGTGTGTTCAAGTAAGGGTTTCTAGCACAAACAACGTTCAGGAGCACAATCCATAATTTCACTTCTTGGATATGGGGAGTCTGCAAATTAATGGGGCCTATCTACTAAAGAGTTGAGTGATCGATCAATTTAAGGGTGAACTTGATTGACCAGACTCCACTGCAGTAGTGTAACCTTGTCAGTACAGTTCTATTTTTGATAGAAAGGATCCAGTCATCGTGTAAGTGCTATCTGGAGTCTTATTACTTTAGACTCCCTGGTGGATGCATGGTAAATTGCAAGTCCAATACGAAAACTAGCTTCTATTAGTGAAGTTAATTAAATTAGAGCAGCCCAGGGGACAAGTGCCCCTAGCCAGTCCTCCCTTGGTCCTTTTGAAAACCACTACTTGTCAGGAGGATATGATCTGAATGAAGGCACCTTTTATTTAAGCAGCAAATCCAGCTCAATTCCAGTGAGAAATCAGTGGGAAAAAATAGCAAATTGGAATGCTGAGATATCAGAGAGATATTAGAATAAATCAGTTCCACACTGTAGACCTACAGCAAACATGTTGCTCTTGTCTCCTTTGGTATATTCAGTTCAGAGTGTGGGAAAACCAAATTTGTCCAGAACTCTCATTCCCTTTGTCACTGTGTTTTGTAAATTGCAACTTTCCATTACGTGGGGCTGCAAATTATGTTAAAATGTATAAAACTAGTGATTATAATGGCGTCTCAGGGGAACCGTCGCTTACATGGGTTTAGAATCACTACCTGTAGCATATACATTTTCCTTTTACAATGAGTATAATTATCACAAATACTGTTTGAATACAAGACGGCCGTAGCAGTTATGCGTGTTAACATGGCCTGTTTTATATTATAAATATACTGTATATTTATATGTAAATGACCACTATATGATAAATACCATACGCAACCATCAACTTCCCAAGGAAAAAGGAATATTGGGCATATTTCCCATGTCTCCTTTAAATTTCTTCTGCCCATGATTCTGGCCCTGAGAAAGCCGATTATATGGCTGTGAAGCACGTGTCGGGCATTTGGGGCTTTTTTCTTCCTTTGGAGAGATTTTTTTGTAGTGCTTCAATATATATATATATAGTATACTGTTTGTATATGCGATCATTTTTCTGGTCAGTGATGATTCATATCGATATCCCTATCCTGATCCCTGCAAAATCTTCCTTTTTAGTGTGCATACCTACTCTGTTAGTGGGAAGAGGAGTTATACATAGACAAATACTCTCTCATTTTACTTTTGTTCGGTTAAGTTGGGACTAACTATCGTAGTTTCCTCTAGATATGACTAGATATTTCTCTCTTACGTTACCAGTATAACTTGATACATAGGATATGTGGAATTATAGCCTACATATCATACTAATTGGATTTAGTTGATATATGGATATTATTATTTATTGCTTTATACAGTATAGCGCCATCATATTCCACAGCTCTGTATAATTATACATAACATAATTATAACATAACAATTATAATATTAATAACTATTATAATAACAATTACAGGAAAAACAGGTGAAGCCCCTGCTCAAACCCGCTTACAATCTAGAGGGTACTTATAGAGCATATATAATGATTATCGTGTGTTCCCATTGTTGGGTAATTGACTAGTTAGGAAATCTATTTTAATATGATGAAATAAAAATTAGGTTTTAATTTTACATTACTCATTCAGTTTGTTCTTTAGCTAGTTTGGGTTACTCCCAATATTGAGTTATTACTATTAGTTTATGGAATATTTCTTGAAGCCTTAAATAAGTCTATTTTTTTTAAACTTGTAATTACAGACTGGCAGAAACACACCAAACTTGTACAAAAAAATTCAATAACAATGTTAATACCGTATTTGCTTGATTATAAGACGACCCCCCAAATCTGAATATTAATTTAGGAAATAAAGAAAAAGCCTTAATATAAGACGACCCTACAGGAAAAAAGTTTTACCAGTAAATGTTAATTCATGTAAAAAAAATTTTTTAATAAAAGCTATGATTGAGAAAAATATTTTGGTTTTATTTCCTTCTATTTTCCAACCTGCCCCCCAGTTATGCACATCTGCCCAGAAATGCCTTATACCCCCTATATGCCACTGTGCCCCATGGTATGCCTTTTAACCCTCTAAATGCCACTGTGCCCCATGATATGCCTTTTGACCCCCTATGTGCCACTCTGCCTCCAGAAATGCCTTATACCCCTATATGCCACTCTGGCATTAAGGGGGTTAAAAGGCATATTATGGGGCAAAGTGGCATATAGGGAGGTTTAAGGCATTTCTGGAGGCAGAGTGGCATTAAGGGGGTTAAAAGGCACTTCATAGAACACTCTGCCTCCAGAAATGCCTTATGCCCCCCATTTAACACCCCCCCCTCAAACTTACCGGTGCTTCTGACTCCCCTGTCATGCAGCCGGGGCAGCGTGTAGATGTCTACGCGATTCGCGTAGACAACTTACGCTGCAGCCGGAAGGAGGTGTGGCTAGCAGCAGAGTGTTCTATGAAGACCTTCCCCGGTTGTCAGAGAGAATCCCCCGCACCGGTGCGGGGAACTCTGATCTCTGACATTGTAACCAATTGTAGTGTATAAAGCACTTAGACGACCCAGTATGGATATTTATTGGGATATATATATATATATATATATATATATATATATATATTTGTATTGCTTTGGTGTAATGTATAATCTTCAATAAAAACAATCTGTAAAGTAAAAAAAATCTGTTTTTCTACAATACATGCAATTTCACAGCATTATAGGCTTGAACTAAATGGCACACATTATTTAGGTTCCAGACAGTAGCAACAACATTTGCAGTATATTTGTTAGCGGTGATACCAACCCGTAACTAGAATATACTGTTATTCCTGGCGTCAAGCTGACATTTCTAAGTGCTTGGCCGTCCAGGTGCAGCGTGTTATAGATACTAGTAAGTTATGACATGTTTGCTCGACTATCTCTACATTGCCAAGAAGCATAAGTGGTGAATGTGTGCACCCAGGTGTATGAATGAACTCCTAAGACTTCATTAGAAAATGAAACATCTGCCCAAACACCGAAGGTTAAATAGATGACAGCAGGGTGTATAAGCCTTGCTGATCGCAGGTGCGCTACCCCTGGACCTTAAACATGTCCTGCGGAGTGCAGAGATTTTGTTTCCTAGCATAGAGCAGAAGCTGGAAACCAGCAGGGTCTTATAAACCTGTGGCAAGCTATTAAATATTAAAGACATGCAATTTCCACGTTATATATGGAGATGTGTTAGTTGCTTATGTTTGAGGCAAGTGTATTACGCAACGGAAAAAATACACTAAAACAGCATATTTTTAGAATGCATTTTACTTTTAAGAATAGACTATTTTCTGTTTGCAAATTACAAAAGTGTTCAATAAAAAGCAGTTTTACAGCTTGACTTAATAAATATAATTCACATTTTGAGTTGATTAATAAAGTTACAGGTTGAGTCTTTCAGAGCCATCTATACTGATACTCAGATACTGAAACTCAGTAATTAGGTGCTTTGTCACCTTTTTAATACTAGTCACTCACATGGCTAACAAACATTTCATTGTCTCTCTTACTTTTATCAATAAATCCATCTTCTGTCATATCCTATAATTTAAAAAACATTATACTGGCCTCCAGTGGCGTCGCTACAGGGGGGCAAGGGGGGGCAATTGCCCCCCCTAGGATTTTCCTTGCCCCCCCTAATGCCCCCCCGCTGAATTTGAAGCCACCCAGGACAGTCCCCTTGACTGCTAACGACGGCATGGTGCCGTCGCTAGCAGTCCCAGTCAGGTGCTAACGACGGCACCATGCCGTCACTAGCACTGTCTTACCTTGATGGAGGTCTGTGGACCTCCATCACCACCTACCCCGAAGGGCATCACCGGGCCCACCCGATCCGGCCGGTGACGGCACGCGCAATGACGCGATGACGTCACCGCGCAACTTTATTAATAACCGACAATTGTCAGTTAAAGCGGTATGGGGGCATGCTGCTTAGATGCCTATATCTCAGGCATCTAAGCAGCTACAGACCTCCAACATATACCGTTGGAAAGGTAATCGCCTCACCTTTCCAATGGTATATAGATTGTAAAAAAATAATAAAAAATATTAAGTTAAAAAAATAAAAATGTAAAAAAAATGATTTAAACATAAAGTAGTTAAACTTTTAAAAAAAAAAGTTTAAGTATTCTAGCTAAATGATCACTGTGATAGCCAATGTTACCACAGCGATCATATAGCTATAAAAAGTCACATTCCCTTTTTAAAAATGGCCGATACTAATTTTTAATCCCATGATCCCTTTGATCATGGGGTTAAATTTAGCCAACGGTAGAGGGAGGCAATTTTTGAAATCCTGATGAACTGCAAATATTATTAAAATCAGCCATTTAGCCTGTGCGGTACGTGAGTAACCATCTCATCCCTGGAGCGCCTTGCATTTTTACTGCAAAACTTATTTTTGCTGTAAAAGTGATTTTTTTTTTCTCCCTTTACAATCATTTCTTTGGGATTGTAAGGGGAAAGAATGGTGTGTGCTTCTGTGAGTGAATGTATGGAAAGTATGGTGTGTGCTTCTGTGAGTGAATGTATGGAAAGTATGGTGTGTGCTACTGTGAGTAAATGTATGGAAAGAATGGCGTGTGCTTCTGCGAGTGAATGGAGATATGAAAGGCGTGTGAATGATCAGTAATTAGGGTTGAAGCCTTGACGTGGCATTACTGCTCATGTAGGAAGTTAAATTATGGCACAAAAAGTACACATTTGCAAGAACTACACCCCTTGGCGCATCAAATGAGGGGCTGCATGTGTTTCTAGTACAAACCTGGAGTGCGCTAGACACAAATGAACGTGCCGCTATGGATAGAAAAAACATTTTCTAGCCAAAGCGACATATTCCATCATTATTTGTGCACTCAACTTTTGTCCTAGAAATACATGTAGCCCCTCATTTGAAGCTCCAAGGGGTGTAGTTTCTTAAAATGGATGAATTGTCTGAATGAGGGAGAGCATGAGTTAATGTGTTTGTGTGTATCATAGATGTATAATTGTGGAAGGGCAAAGATGGCACTAGCAGGATGTTTGAGCCTTGGGGAACAAGATGGCACAGGCAGGGTGTATATGGGCCAAAGATGGCAAATCTTATGTGTGTTATCTGGGTGCTGGTCAGGTTCTATGTGGACAGTGTGGACGCCAGGGCTTGCTTTGGGGTGTGCAACCTGTGATCTATGCCTGTAATTTAGGGGGTTTTAAATATACCTTTAATGCTGTGTTTTTATGTGAATTCCAATTGATCGTTACCTGCAAAGCTGGGTTTCTGTGTTATTCTGTAGATCCATATCTGCTATGCTATGTTTCCATACATGATTTATGTGTACCTGCAAATACAGGGTTTGTATGTCTTGTTCAGTTGATTAATACCTGCAATGCTGTTTCCATGTATTTATTTGATCTATACCTGCGATGCTACGTTTCATATATTATTATTGTATACCTGAAAATACAGGATTTGTATGTCTGATTCTGTTTATTTGATATATACCTTCAGTGCTGAGATCACAAGTGAATTTCTATTGATCTATACATGCAAAGCTGGGTTTGTGTGTTAATGTGTTGATCTATACCTGCTATCGGCAGCAGGGTCTAATATTTATATATATATTTATATATATATATATCGGCAGCAGGGACTAATATTAATATATATCGGCAACTGGGGCTAATATTAATATATATGGGCAGCAGGGGCTAATATATATATATATATATATCAGCAGCAGGATCTAATATTAGGCCCTGAAATCATTTAGTGCAAAAGTTAAGGTATTGTGTTGTTTAAAGGATTTCAAGGATTAGTCGTACTAAATTGTGGCTTCAGGCTTCCCATGTTGAATGATCAAGTATTGTATTGTCCAATAACAAAAATATCATTCCATAGCACATTACTTTTGGCAATATATATATATATGTGTGTGTTTTTTCAGTGGTATGATTTAATGGTGGAAATTATTAATGCCCCCCCAGTTTGACTGTGGTATCTTGTGTGCCCCCCCTATATATTGTTTCTAGAGTCGCCACTGCTGGCCTCATTGTTTGATATATTTTTGCTTAGTGCTAAAGGCAGATGTGCACCGAGGTTATTCTCCCCCATGTTACTGTTTCTAACTGGACTGTATGCAAGGTTACTTACATACAGTATTACTGATAGAATGTTCCTTAAACAAGGTTTATTTTGCTTCTTTTTGTTATTTGAGTAATCAAGCGTCTTGCCCAGAATTGTAATCATTCTCTCAAGGTGTTTAAAATCAATAATTAACATTTTTCCCTTCCAAGACACTGCATTTATTTATTTCCCATGCAAGGAGCCTTTAGTTTGATGAGGAATGTTTGGGCATAACAACAGCTGGGGTGACAAGCCTCACCTGCCCCTATAACAAAACTTTATCTGAGAACGCTTTCAAGGTTTATCAGTACTTTCATCTCCAAGTTCACAATTCACTTTTTACATATCATGAGATAAATTGATAAATATTTCAAAGGTACTTGAAGAAGACCAAACTGTGGAAATTTGAAGTACCACGATGTGGTTGTTTTTGCCTTTGAGTAATATCCACAAATAATATTAAATAGGAAGACTAACTTATCCTCTAGAGTGTAAGCTTGTTTGAGCAGGGCTCTCCTCATCTGTTGTTTCTGGGGGATTGACTCTTCTGGGGGATTGACTAAAATGTTCGTGCCTATCCCAGGATGAAAATTAGAGAGTCAGATGCTCATGTATTCCAGGGCAACATATTATGCTATAGTAAATTTTAGTGTATTTTTTTTTCTATTGCCTTTGAAGGAGATTATTATTATTACTATTAGTAGCAGTTGTAATTAAGCATGTTATCTATGGTAAACATTTAGCTGAAGTACCGTATTTGCTCGATTATAAGACGAGGTTTTTTTCAGAGCAAATGCTCTGAAAAATACCCCTCGTCTTCTAATCGGGGTCGTCTTCTAATCAGACCTCAAATAGAGGTCTGATTAGGAGACTGAGATCCAGATCCCCCGCACCGCTGCAGGGGACCTGGATCCTCCTGTCTCACCCGACCCCCCCCCCCCATCATACACACACTTACCGGTGCTTCCTTGCTTCCTGCTGTGTTGCCGGGGCAGCGGGTTGAGGTCT
Organism: Spea bombifrons; assembly: GCF_027358695.1. Classification (NCBI taxonomy): domain Eukaryota; kingdom Metazoa; phylum Chordata; class Amphibia; order Anura; family Pelobatidae; genus Spea; species Spea bombifrons. The sequence continues at coordinate 107,637,713 of NC_071089.1, forward strand.
ACGTGATCCGCGTAGACAACGTCCGCTGCAGCCGGAAGGAGGTGTGGCTAGCAGCGGGGGTTGTCTGCGTCCGTCGCATAGACCTTCCCCGACTGTCAGAGATCAGAGAGCTGATCTCTGACAGCCGGGGAAAGTATACGCGACGGACGCATACAAACCCCCGCTGCTAGCCACACCTCCTTCCGGCTGCAGCAGAAGGCGACGTCAACCCGCTGCCCCGGCTGGAAGCACCGGTAAGAGAGGGGGGAGAGAGGAGGGGGGTGAGAGAGGAGGGGGGTGAGAGGGGGGGGAGAGTGTGTGTGTTAGTTAAATGGGGGTATAGGGTGTGTGTGTGTGTGTGTGTTAAATGGGGGCATAGGGCATTTCTGGAGTGGCGTTAAGGGGGCATTTAATAGAGCACTCTGCCTCCTGAAATGCCTTATACCTCCCTATATGCCACTCTGCCCCATAATATGACTTTTAACCCCCTAAATGGCAGAGTGGCATATAGGGGTATAAGGCATTTCTGGAGGCAGAGTGCTCTATACAATGCCTTTTAACTCCCTTAATGCCACTCTGCCTCCTGAAATGCCTTATACCTCCCTATATGCCACTCTGCCCCATAATATGCATTTTAACCCCCTAAATGCCAGAATGGGAAATAGGGGTATAAGGCATTTCTGGAGGCAGAGTGGCACATAGGGGGTCAAAAGGCATACCATGGGGCACAGTGGCATATAGAGGGTTAAAAGGCATATCATGGGCCACAGTGCCATATTGGAGTGGCAAGCCTGGGGGCAGATGTGCGTAACTGGCGGGCAGGTTGGAAAATACAAGAAATAAAAACAAAAAAAATCTTTTTCTCAATCATAGCTTTTATTAAAAAAAATAGTTTACATGAATTAACATTTACTGGTAAAACTTTTTTCCTTTGGGGTCGTCTTATATTCAGGCTTTTTCTTTTTTTCTTAAGTTAATATTCAGATTTTGGGGGGTCGTCTTATAATCAGGGTCGTCTTATAATCGAGCAAATACGGTACTTTGCTTTCACATTCCACTGTGAATCTTGAATTAACTAGAAACATTAACATTTTGTCTAATGAACTAGATTGGACATAATATATTGCACAATATAGCTTTAAATCAGTATAACTCTGTTTTATAAGCCATAGGATATTATTTACTACTATTATTATTACTTTACTTATTTTTGTGTCAGCATATTTACCACTCAAGAAAATACAGTGGGGTAGTTTATGTGAAGCTGACCTAATTTTCGAGAGCTGTCCCCTCAAGAAGCCCCAGTGCTTACGTTTTGCAAAGACCTTATTCACAAACAGTGAGGCCTTCTTGCGATGTAGTATGGGATATGACATCATGGATGTACTTAGTGTGTGTATGTTAGTATGTTACTGTGTGTGTTTTCTCTATTTTCGGTTTCTTGTGGTCTTTTCCTCTTCTGTTCTATTCTTTTCTAGTTTCTTGCTTTCTGTTCTATTCTATCATTTGACATGTCACTTGTTTCTATCTTCTTTCCCTTTTTTCTTGTATCAGCCTTATATCACATTACATTTTTATTCTTTTTTCTAACTTCTGTTCTGACCCTCTACACATGCTTTTATACACTCACATGCACACATATGTACAAATACACACATACATATACACAAAAGTACACACACATATACACACACAGTACTTACAACATCCACCACTTTCCTCCTGTATGTTCCCTGTGGTCTGCAGCTCCCTCACTAAGCAGCGATCCGATCGGGTCCTGCGACGTGCAGCAATCATCAAGTGATGTCATTTCTGAGCGCGCAGTGCCAGTGAGGAAGATGATTGCTGCATATGAACTCGATCAGATTGCCACTTCGTAGCACATATTAGAAGTATGGATCATCAGAAGCAGTGTTTCCTCTAAGCTGTGCGCTTGTGCGCACGCACATAGCTTTTTTAGAGAGCGCACACGTCCAAAAATTGTGCACACAACAGTTTTTGCTCTGTGAAACTTTTTGCACAAGATAAATTTTCTGCGCACGCCAACTAAGAAAAATTAGATGGAACATTGATCAGAAGGCCCAATTGGAGCAATTGGTACAGGCTCCCACCGGAGAAATGGCTCCATGTGCTGTGCCGTTAATACAACCCTGCCCATAGCCATGCACACCAACAAAGGTGTCCTGGTTTGGAGACCATGACATGTTAGGGGTGATGCTATCAATAAAACAATTTAAAAGGCACTCTGACTTATGTGATCATGAGTGGGAGTATCCTGCACTCAAGAATTGCCAGACTAAAGATGATCGTATGTTAGTACAGACCTGTGAGAGGGAACGGATGTCATATCTAACACTTAAGATAACAAGTGAGAGACAGTTCTTTCATTTTTATCCCAGATAGGGCAGCTATTATATAAAATATGAATATATCAGTGGACTCAACAATGCTAACACTACATTATTTGTTATTACAAAATTAAATACTGTAAAAAACTGTAAATCCCAATTTTCGATTGACAAAGTTTAATCATCTTATACATGAAAGGGAACGAAAAGATTACAGACAACAAAATGAAATGTCCCTTGATATCATAAATATTCTTTTGACTATTAGGGCTATGAGCTAACTTATAGGAGAGAATTTGCATTAAATCAAAAAGTAAAAAATATAATAACATACCCCAAATGTGTGCTACCTGAGCTCTCCATTGTGCATCTACTTGTTCTTGAGCATTTTAACCGATATTGTTATCCCATGCTGCTTTACAACATTAAAGCATGCCTAATGGCCATTATATTGGTATGATCATTATTGCCTGTTTTTTTCTTGTTTTATAACATAAAAAAAAACAATAAGTAATAAACAAACTAAGACATAAATCAATGTAAAATCTTTGGCACCATTACTTTTCCATGCTGAAAAACAAATGTTTTCAAAAACTAAGAAGGAACCAAGGACTTAGAGATGGGAAGGTCTGGGGAAAAAAATGGAAAAATTGGGGATTTTTTTTTTTCTTTTAAAAAAAACAAAAACAAATTGACTTTATTATTTACTAAATAAGCTGTACTTTTATTTGAAGCATGATACTTGTATATACACTGCATTTCATGTTTCCAGTGTAACAAAATAATTTTAAATTTGTAAAACTACTCTAAACTGCTTTTTTTCCCTGGTTTTTTTTCCCCATGGCTTCAAAATTTCTGGAAATCTCTACAAGGACTGTTTAAAGTTTGTCTTTACATCAGGAAAAATGGGCAGATTAGATGGGCCGAATGGTTCTTACCTGCTGCCAAAGTTATGTTTCTCTTTTTCTATAATCCTATACCATTTCAAATATATTTACCACTGCAGTATTGGCTGGAAACTGGTTAACAATAAGCAGCCACAAGCTGTGCTAAAAAATATTAATTTAAAATAAAAAGGCTGACACCTGTGTCTCTGCTAGTCTTCTGCAGGAACATCTGTTCACATATACGCAATTTGTTCAGTAAATAGTGATTTATATTTTTTTCAGGGCTAATCCTTGTCATATTGTGTCTAGGGGGTTACATTCTGAATTTGTGTTCAGATGTCCAACACACGGAAAGGATTGCCAGAAGTCTTTGTATGCCAGAGATCTTATTTGATGGGCATTGCAGACCTTTGCAGTCATCATTAATATTTATTCATTTAGCTACAATTTAGTTCTTTACATAGTACGGCATATGAAAATCTCCAATCAAGTGAAAACATAAGCCACAAGAAAAAAGAACCAGAATTTTTATGGAATAGTTAATGATATTTCAATTAATGCCCCTTGAAATTGTCTAGACACTTCCTAAATCTTTATAAATAATCACTGTATAATGATTTCCATTTAATAAGTCCTTGAGATAGGGCAAAAAGGGGAGCTGCCCATGTTCTGTACAAAACAGGGACCTGGAGTGGACCATCTAGGTGTCTAAGAGCCACTGGATATTTGGTTTACCTCCTCTAGAGAGAACCCTACTCAATGAAGCGGTGGCTCTTGGAGCACCAGTGGAAGTTGGGAGGGCATGCACAGAGACGGCCCTGGCATAAAAGATAGCTTGATGCAGGGGTGTTTCTAGAGTTGGTGTCACCTCATGGACCTCCTCCTGTGCCAGACCATACAGAATTCTTAAAAAAAGTTGTTCACCCTGCTGCAGAATTTTTTGCACGCTTTCATAAGTCCGTTCTAGAAGCGGTCACTGCGCAGTTACCTTGTCCCAGTACACGGACGTCATTGTGTTGCGTTGGCTCATTGGTCCTACCTCCACCTCTCCACCTCAAATTCCGGGACAGTGTCGCAGGAGGAGGAAAGCATGTGGGGGAAAAAAAACAAAACAGGTCACCATAGGACAGCAACTCACGCTGCTGATGGTGTCACCCATGCAGTGATGCCACTGGGTAGATTTATATTATTATCCTATCAAGAAGAGGGCTGTGAATTAATGCATTTAGTAAAATGTTCTGGACCAGCAGAGAGGACAAGATGACTTCATCACATATTCTTTTACAAATGGCTCCATGATCTCTATACCAGAGACTTACGTGGTATGAGGGTAGTTTGAGTGGCATGTATTCTATAATAGAGAACTCACTTCATATTACCCTCGAAATATCCATTAACCTGGCAATTTGTGATGTTCTAATTAATGCGGAAATGATCTAAAGGATATTAGAACAGAATCACATGTTTAATGAGGGAAGCTTCCTGATTTACATGTCAAAAGGTGAAAAATAACACAGTCGTTAATTGGTACCATCATTATACCAATGATATTTCATGCTAACCACATTCTGATGTATTCATCTACGTATATACACTACCATTCAAATGTTTGGGGTCACTTAGCTGCCTTTCGTGGAAAACAATGACATTTCTATCTATGCTAACATAATTGCAAAAAGGTTTTCTATCGATTAGCCTTTTAAACTTAAGCTTGGATTAGCGAACACAACGTGCCATTGGAACACAGAAGTGATGGACGTGATCTACAGACGTCTATGCAGATATTCCATTAAAAGTCAGCCGTTTCCAGCTAAAATAGTCATTTACAACATTAACACCGTCTGCACTGTATTTCTGATCCATTTCATGTTATTTTAATGGACAAAAGTTGCTTTTCTTTCAAAAACAAGGACAGGTGAACCCTAAACGTTTGAATGGTAGTAAATATTGTACACATAATAATACATGGAGTGAAAGCTAATAAATTATCTAATTCAGAGAAAATATGTGGATTATAATAGCAAAAAACATGTTATAGATGCCAAATAATAAAAATTAAGTAAAAATATTGTGTTTCTTTTACAGTGCTAAGAGTGATATATATATATATATATAGATAGATAGATATTCTATATTTTTATTATTCCTTGTGTCTTACATTATCTTCTCTTTTACTTATAAGATGTTAATGGTTACATTTTAAGGAATGTCAATGGTATCCTATAGTGTGCATGTCTTGCAACTTTTTAGCTTCCGAGGTTCAAAATATATAGCATATGTGCTATTTTTTTTCTGATGTAAAATATACAAATATACAAAGTACATTAAAGACCAATAATCAGAGGTCAAACAATACATTGATTAATAGTCGTAGTTTCAACAAAGTATTTTGTAAATTGTTTGGCCTACTACATTATTACAGCAGATGATTTCTTGGACAAAAATGTAAAAAAAAATATATAATTTTCGACCGGCGTAATCTACTACTGTGAGTCCATTGTCACAAATGGAATCCGTACCCCTGCATAGAGAAATAAGCTGCTAGAAGTTGCCAACCACATGGGAACAATGGGCAGCTGTCAGATTGGTTTGGGCATGACGGTAATAATGAGATCATGCTGTTATTTTTTATGACGGTAAAATTACGCAAAGATTTCATTAAGAAAATCAAATTCTCACATGAAATGTAACACCAATCATTCTATAGAAACATAGAATTTGACGGCAAATAAGAACCAATCGTTGGTCTTGTCTTAGTTTCAGGAGCCATATCCCATATATGTTTAAATTTCCTTTTTGTAATAATATCAACAACCTCTGCTGGGTAGATTACGTATATCTACCACCCTTTCAGTAAAGTTTAACTTCTTTATCTTACACTTAAGCTTTTGATCCTCAAGTTTATGATTTGGTTATACCGTTCTATAATCAAGTCTTGATGATAGCAGTGCAGCTACTATTTCTACAACTAAAATAATAATTATCACAATCATTGGTAAAGATAATGCTATTTTCAAAAGATCCAATGGAATGCTTCACTTTTACCACCTTTACATAATTGGATTACTCTTTTTTTACAAATCCAATATAAAATACCCTCCGAATGGAGAGAGACTTGTTTTATGGGCTGTAATTATGGGCAGTTAGGTAGCTGGCTTTATCAGACCTTGTATGTGAATTATTGAGTTATTGACACCCGAGTATTTGTTTATATACATTTTTGAGGTTTATATGCACATTATTATGTCATATAAAGCTCTCATTTCCTAATACCCAGCAGCTCCTAGAAAGCAGGGATATTGGAAGCAGATAGGGGATATCCAGAAGGATGTGTATCGTCCTCCAGAGGGAGTAGGTCTATGGCAGGGTGTCAAAGAAGAAATCTAGGATTGGGCCATGGAGGTAGGTAGGCGGATTTGTAATCTTATAAGACTATACAATATTTATACATGCACGCAATAACAATTCACTAAACTTTTCCAGCAGTGTTATTAGTAGGATGAGCTACAGGCAGCCATTATCTTTTCTTTTTCTTGGTGACAATGTCTGAAAGTGTATAACAGCCACAGAACAATACATGTATTTTTAAATCGAATGGATTTAATATGAATGATTTGTCTGTGTGTATTCAGGAGTTACATTTATCATTTTTATCTGGAAGTCCTGCTGGATAATTATAGATGAAAATTAACATGATCTTATAATTAGGTGTATTTTGATCAATTTGTTGATGTCCAATTAATAGTCTGCTGTAAAATTCACCCCATAAACCTGCTTTTCTGTTCTCTTGTGCAGAAAACAATATTATTCATTTATATCCTTATAGTAACCTGAGGCTTTATTCCCATGATTTGCAATTATATTTTGAGACCTCATTCTTCCTTCTTCTGCTTTATAGTAGCGAATAACTGTAGAGGTGAATCATACATAAATTATACTATTCAAAACAAACTCGGATAATAAAAAGTAGAAATACATTCTAAAGGACTCATGTGTCCATTGTAATTTATTGGCACTCTTTTCCCGCCATAATTCTGTGCTTCTTGACGATAAATTCAGTAGTACTGCATACATCTTAGCATATCTAGAGTTACATCCTATCCTAGAGTTTATTACCAACCTCAACGTTAAACCGAATTTGTTTGAGTGAACTGTGCTTAAACATGAATGAAAGTGGATGTATTCTAGAGGGTGTATATAAGCGGATTCACGTAAATTGGCGGTGGTCATAGAGTATTCCTTTCTATCACAAAGATATTTATCAGGTGCTGTGAAACAACCCCACACATCTAACTCTGTGTATTACAAACCAAAGAAACATATAAATAGGTGAATGATGGTGTTTTCAAACTTTCTTTCTTCTGATCAGTTGATAAGATGATTAAGACATTCTTCCAACTGTTAGGTGTCTTCAATCAAAGTAGCACGAAAGAAAATAGGATTACAAAAATAATTTAATAAAGCATTAAAAATAAGCAATACATGTAGGAGTAAGTCCGTGAAAATCCATCTTAAATATCATAAATTGCTTTATTTCAATTCCTTCGGAGTCTAGCATGAAAATGTCTACCAATGACAATATAAATAGCCCTCAGCTGTGTCACAGAACGAGAGGCACCCAATGCATTCCATGTTAGATTATAGCATGTACACATGTGTTTCACACATTTCATGGTCACACTAGTTAGAGAGATTATTAGCGTATACATACCAATTTGCAATGGATGTGGTCAGTGACAATTATGTCCATTTTGTTGCTTTCTTTATAACGCGGAAAGCAATGCTAACTGCTACATTCTCCCAAACCCTCTGCCACCCATTAGCCAAAACGGAATTATTAGACCGAAAAAGTCATGTGTAAAATATCTTAGATTTCATTTACCCCCAAAAAGGCATCACGTTTCCATTCTTACATTTAAGATTGTTTAAAAAAGAAAACAAACTGTCTAATGTGTTTCAGTTTAGTTTTCATTTTTAAATATATTTTATATATAAATTTATTTATAGGATACAAAAATATACCTTACAAAAATCTTTTATTGAGAAATGTATTACTACAAAAATATTGAATATTTTTTTGGACATTATTGTGTATGTTATACAGTTTATAACAGATTAACAGAAAACATTTTTGAGCATATATCAATGTCTATTAAAATTAAAAAGGACATTCATTTCCATAACTCAAATGCACAGTTTTTTCAAGTTTTATCTGGATTCTAATTTATTTGTGTTGCTCTAAATTGTCCCCAATGTCTATGATCAGGGCTCGACTGGGGTTTTATATTGGCCAATTTAAGACACGTATAGGGAACGGATCTTAACGTATGAGTTAACATATATAATTTGCATACTACCTGTGATGCACTTCTGGAAATTCTGTAACATCCAGCAAAATAAACGTAGAAATTCCACATTGGAATTGTAAACCGTTGAGCCTCAAGGACCATATAGTCTGATTTTAGTCGGAATTTTGCACAAATCCTAACTTCCAAAAAATGAATAGGTTTGATTTCTTCACCCTCAAAATACATGTAATCATCTCAATTTTAATGGATAAAAGCTAATCATCTTACTTGCTCACATTTTTTGGTTGCTTAGTAATTTTTGATACGTGATTAGACTTAACGAGGTCGTATCTAGAAAGGTAAATTACATTCGCACATGAATATTGAGATGTTCTTTATTATGATATATCATAGTATATATTATATATTATTTCTCACTATACATTTATCTGTAAAAAATTAAATAAATGAGTTATAGATATTTATAAGTAAATTATTATCTAGTGAGAAAGAAGCAAATTAAATTAAATAACCCTCCTTTCTTTGTAGAAGCAGGGTGCTTCAAGAAAGAATGTCTGAGATAAGACAGTAACTGTTATAGGAGCAAAGAAAACCTGCTATGGATGGGGCACACCGGGCATGTAGATCTATGGCAGGTATGGCAGTATTTTGGTTGTAAAAGGAGAGAGAAATGGATGGATTTTTGTGTTATTGTAATTGAAAGATTCTTATCAGTGGGGGAGTCAGTAATAAGCATGTTGATATTCTGATTGGTAGATGGATCAGAGATCAGCAACTCTATACATTGATTGGTAGTTGAATAAAGGATCAGCTTATGTGTATTCTGATTGTTGGATGATTCAGAGATACGCATATCCATATACTGACTAGTAGATGAACCAGCGATAAGCGTGTCTATACTTTGATTAGTAGATAAAGCCATGAAGCACCACGAGAGAAGATTTATGAATTAGGATTTAAAATGTGTGTGTGTGGGGGGGACTCGCAAATGTCACAGAAAACTATAAATAAAGTATACTGTAAAAAATTTACAAAACACATAGCTTGAAAAAGAGGTGCTGAACCTCTAATTGTGAAGCATACATGAGACAAATTTAATGGACACCATTGCAATGCCCTTACTATAACATAAAGCACGATATAACGTGAAAAAAGACCTGCCTAAAAGATAAGTCTTTTAACACTAAAACTCAAGAAAAATTTCTTCTGCATGACGGATGCACCAGACGTATGTTTCATCCTTCATGGGCTTCCTCAGCGATGTGCAGTTGGTATCTCGCTAGGCACCACAAGTCTGCGGTGTAATAGCTATCTAGCAGCAGCGCAGGGTGACTAACCATGTGCACTCGACTGTGCATGCATGAACTGCAACATAGTCATACTGGCTGAATTTAACATTGAACTCAGTAGCGTCCCATTGGGTCCCTGGCAAATTAACATCCTAGGCCGTCTAACATCTTGGTGCACAGTCAATGAAGGGGTTTAAAAGCCATGCAGTGTTCTTCTCATAGAAAGACTGATTGAATTTCATTATGAATTTCGCTATGAAGCACATTCTAAATATACAACCAAGCAAACTATGTCTCACAAATGCCACATTCCTGAGATATTATACAAAGTATGACTGTGCATAGCATGTCTGTGCATGAGAGTGTCAGACATTCACATCAGGACTGCTGTACTAATCATGCATTTTCTGCTACAAATACTTCATTATCATTGAGCTTGATCAACACATGTCTGGGAATCTATCGCCTGTGGACAAACATTTTCACACATTAATGTTTTTTCTTTCCTTACCAGCCATTTCCAATATGTCCTTACAATGAGTGTCATAGTGTATCCTAAGATACGTACAGTTAAGGTACATCTGTTGTATTTTAACATTTTGTGTACCAAATAGGTCTTATAACTTATTGTAAACACAAGAGGGTTGGTTTGACATGTGGTGAAATGTTGGCAAAATATTTTAATCTTCATAAATTGCTATATAGTATATTTTATCATCAGCCTTTCATCTATATATTTCTAAATTAACAGATATATGGAATGAATAATATATTGAAAAAGAAAATGTGAATGTTTAAAAGAAAGTACACCCACATTGAATAAGAATTATCTGTTCCTTAGCAGGCCTAAAAATTACATAATTACAACCTCAGATCAACAACACATGACATGTTACACCGTGTCATTATGTATTAACTAAAATAAAGCCAAAAATGGAGAAGCCTTGTGTCGAAAAAGTACACCCTTACTGTTTCCATAGCAATTAAGATGCTAAGTAGAAGACAGACACAGCTAATCAAATGCCCTTTATTATCAGCAAGTGTGACCATCTCTATAAAAGCCAAAGTTTTAGCAGTTTTCTGGTGTAAGTGTGTGTTAACATTCAAAAGAGGAAATAATCAGCAATGAGAAGCAATTGTTGATTTGATGAAAGTCATTCTACAGTAAGAAAGTTCAAAAGTGGAAAACATATCGGACAGCTGACAATCTCCCCAGGAGCGGACATCCCAGCAAATTCACCTCAAGGTCAGACAGTACAATTAGTAAAAGTCTGAACAAGTATGGTTTGATTGGAAGGGTTGCCAGGAGAAAGCCTTTTTTCCCTAAAAAGAAAATGGCAGCATGGCTTAGGTTTGCAAAGTTGCATCTGGACAAACCACAAGACCTCTGGAACAAAGTCCATTGGACAGACAAGACCAAAGTGAAGCTGTTTGGCCATAATGCACAGTGCTATGTTTGGTGAAAACCAAACACAGCATATCAGCACAAACACCTTATACAAACTTTCAAGCACAGTGATGGAGGGATGATGATTTGGGCTTATTTTGTAGCCACATGACCTGGGAACCTTGCAGTCATTGAGTCGACCATGAACTCCTCTGTATACCAAAGTATCCTAGAGTCAACCCGATTTAAATGCTGGGGCAGGACCTTAAGTGAGCTGTGCATTAACAAATACCCAGAAACCTCAATAAACTGAAGCAATGTTGTGAAGAAGAGTGGGCCAAAATTTCCAAACAATGTGGGAGACTGATAAAGTCATACAGAAAACAATTGCTTTAGGTTATTGCTGCTAAAGGTGGTTCTACAAGCTATTGTATCATACAGTATACTTCAAACATGGCTTCTCCATTTCGGCTTTATTTTTAGTGAATAAATCATGACACGGTTTAATATGCCATGAGTTGTTGTTCATCTCAGGTTATATTTACCTATTTTTTTGACCTGCTAAGAAACAGATGATGGCTATTATGTTGGAGAACTTGAGCACAGTTTTTTCTCACTTGCTGGATCTCTTAAATCAATACGTATCACTTTTAATTTGCTTTACATTAATTGTAGTTTTATAAAGTGTTTCTATAGGAAACATTGTTCACTGAATAAACCTTATCGTTCGGGAAAGGTATGTTGCATGTTCTAAAAAAACTGTATATATGGTTTACAGATGTTCTCAGCACCTAGATTTTATTTCTGAAGCATTAAACTAAGCCTTCTAAATAATAAAGCATTTACATAAAAATTAATTATTACTTTCATATAGTTCACACTTTCCTTGTACAGTAAAGGATAATAAAATGTGGTTTTTTCTACTATGCATAAGACCTTAAACATAATAAAATTATAAGTTACTTTTATAAAGTAGTACTGATATTAAAGAATAAATGTCCTTTTCAAAAATTACTTCTAGATTGTAAGCTCGTTTGAGCAAGTCACCTCTTTTTTGTTTCTGTAAGTCCAAATAGTTTTGACATGTACTACTTGTTAGGTCCTGTTTACACATTGTACTGGACAATGTTTGAGAAGATGAGATTTTGAATGTGATGTGGTCGCAGATCTTCCACTCGCATCAAAGCTGATACATATATACTCCATTAGTCACCTGTCAATGTGGTCACCTCATTAGCACACGCATAACAGTTAAACGTACCAGGCACCATGATGAAAAACATGAACGTGATTCATTCTTTTCTTCATAGGTGTCGCTGCCTAAGGGCATGCTTATCAAGACAAAAAAAATCCCAATCTGGGGCAAAATAAATTGATACTGAGTGGAACTTCTGACTTGGCCACAGTAGCCATTTACTTTTGCTTTGATAAAAGTCACTGGGTCCCTGTCTGTCAGGGAATTTCTGTATCCTCCCGTCTGAATGTGTATACGACGAATTCCTTTAAGAAAGCACAGCTGTTTTAGTAGCCGGAAATGAAGAATAGTATCAATGAACAATCTTTCAAGTATGTGCATGTGTCAGAAGAAGTCTGTGAAGTGCGGTATTTATGTTTTACTGGTAGATCTAAAAAGGTATGGATTAGGCTTAGGTTTGTCATCAAGATCACAGAGAGGCTTAGTAAAAAAAAAAAAAATGAAGCACTTTTACAGAATTTATATTTTGTTAACTCGACACAGTATCTGTGGTTAAAATGAATCACTGAATGGTGCTATAAAAACGTAATGTCAGGGCAAACGAAAATAGAAAAAAGGCACAAAAAGCTAATGGGCAGAAATGTTTTCATAGAGGAAATGAAAACATGAGTTTGAGGTGAATTGTCACCTTCACAGATTTATCATTACTAAATTCATATCGTCAGCAACATATTCTGACCTAAGCCGACTAGGCCTAGGGTGGCAGGTCCAGGGGGAGGTGGTATTCCCCCTACCACAAAATAATGAGCAGTTAAACCCATTTGTAAACAAATAATTATAATTGCTTTAACACATCCATGTCACTCTGGTCTCGGCCTGTCCACTCCATTTTCTGATGGGGTTCCCCCGTGACATTTCTAACCATGTCGTTACTTAATGAGCTCTGTTTCTTTCTGGTAATTAAACACATTTAATATTATAGATAAGGAAACAATTACTAAGTAATTTTATTTTTTAATTGGCTAATTGAGGCTGTAACTATAGTAAATTTATCAGCAATCCCGGCAAAAATGTTATTAAAATCTAATAAAGGGCACTTTATAACTACATAAAATCAAATGCCTTGGTGGCCCTTAGCCTTATCAATGCTCCAAAAAATGATAGTCCAGCGTATGGCCCTTCTCCTGTTGCTGGATTGAAATAGCCGCTTCTGGGAGTGATGGGGTTGGCTGAGTGTGATATGGGTTGCAGTCCAAGAGCAGCAGCAGGCCAGCAGGTTGCCTTATCCTGGTCTAAAAGATCAGCGGAAATTCTGGACACAATTATTTCCTCTGACCTTTTAAAACGCTGCTTGAACTGGGTTAAGTGGCAATTTTCCTTTTCAAGTATTCAAACCCACATATGAAGAAATGAATGGCTTGTCTGGTTACTGTAAGAAAACACACATGTGCTAAATAAAGAATGTGTTTACGCACAGCTGACACTGGCGCGTCTCAACACTTCTGACCAAAGGGTGCAGCCGCATTCCTAGATTGTGCCAGAGTCCATGGATTATTTCATCTTTAAAATACTATAAACCTTGACCAAAGGCTAAAATTATTTTACTATTTCTTGTAAAGCACGTTGAAAGAATTTCCCAAAATATGCCGCACTTTTCATTTTGTGTACAGTAAAATGTCATTGCAATTAAGTGTGAAATCATGCATTATAAAAAGAATCTGCCAGATGTCTTAAATAAACTCAAGATCCAATACAGAAAATATAAAACACACACACACACACATTATATATATATATATAATCTATCCATATATCTATAGAAAGTGTTTGCCCCCTCTCAATTTCTTCTAAATTTCTAAAGACCAGACCTCAACCTGATTGAAATGCTGTGGCGGGATCTTAAGAGAGCTATACTTAAACAAATGCCCGCAAACCTCAATAAACTGAAGCAACGTTGTAAAGAAGAGTGGGCCCAAATTCCTCCACAACGATGTGAGAGACTTATTGCTGTTACAGGTGTACTTAGTTTTTCACATATGGCTTCTCAATTTTGGCGTTATTTTTGGTGAATAAATCATGACACAGTGTAACATGTCATGTGTGTCGTTCATCTCAGGTTATATTTACCTAATTTGTTGACCTTTTAATGGCTATTATGTCCTGATATGTAAAACCAAAGATTTCAAAGAGGGTGTACTTTCTTTTTCACACGACTGTAGTGTGACAAGTATGCATATGTAGAAGCAAAAAATGAGAGCCTATTCCCATGAAAACCTTATGATTTTGACCCCCTCCACACAAAAACCTTTGGAAAGCACATACAATCACAATGCATGTAACTCAAATAGCTGTGGAAACTCAGGCTGGAAACATGTTTTTTTCTGTGGGAGTTTCCATGGGTTTTTCAAGTATAAGTAAAAAAAAATCCCCACCACTACACATTCATCAGAAAGTTATTACGATAATTACTTTTTAAAAAAAAAATACATTTATGTTGATAGATATTTTCCTTAGATCAAGCATAATTACCATTTTTTATATTTGTGTTGGATATATTTCCACTTAGGTCCCCAATCTTCTGTATGTCTGTCATTATCTGCTGCCAAGCTTATTTTACAGAATAATGTAATTTAATCAACAGCTGCCCGCGCCCAGTAATGTTACACAACAACTAACATGTAAAACATAAATCTGTCATACACCTTCAGTGAATGAATAGTACATTTTTTTATTTAATTTTAAACCTTTTCTCTCATCTAGTGATGGAATTAATAATGAAGTCAAGAACATTATAAGCTGACCATTATTTTACCATTTCTGTAGTATTTTTAAAGCAAAATTGCATCCATACCACAGAATCATGATTGCGTTTGAGTCTTTTAGATCTAGAAATTTGCACTAGAATTGGAACAGTTAAGCTTGCGAGCGGGGCTCTCTTCACCTAATGTATCGATTTATCATAGTCTGTCAATTCTCGTCTTGTCATACCCCTTGAATATATGTATTGTATTAAGCGCTGCGTAAACTGTTGGCGCTATATAAATAAAATATAATAATAATAATAATATACTCCCTTTTAGATCTATTATTTGTTTCTTATTATAAGTGTAAAAAATTACTAGACATATGTCTCAATATGGAAGTTAAGCAAATTTCAGTACAGGGCCAGTAAAATAGTTAAAGTGGGCAAAGACATAGATCAATAAAGTATAAAATAGTTTTATCACAGACCTGAGTTTGACCTTGATCAATGTTCTAGGACTATAAAGACTTTTAGGATTATAAACATCTGGGACATAAATGGCTAAATTATTAAGAAATACAAAGATGTCAGTGGTTTAATACCACTATTCCAATTTCACCAATACTTAACACAAGATCTTATGAAACCTGTTTCCCGTTTATATATTCCCACTTCTGAAGAACAGCATTGTCTATTTGAATTCCAAATGGCCATGTCTAGATGCCAAGCTAACTACAATATTATAATAAATAATTCACATGAGGTTATGAATTAGAGGATTATAATTTGCGGTTTAAAGGATTATGGTAATTTAATGATGTACAATGCAGTGCTTTTAATGTATAAATGTTAGTTGGGTTTCGGTGCAAAAAACTTTGTTTCTTTGTTGGGCTTTGGGGCAAAATGAACCTTCACATCTGATGAGGCAATATTCCAATCCAATAGAAATAAGGCATGTAATTCTGTTTATTCCTATTGTTAGGCCACAAACTGGATGTCTACCGCCATAAATAACCTCCCACCTCATAATGTGAGCTTGATCAGAATTCCGTCTGGCTGTAGGTGAGGTACCAAGGTTTGGTCTCTGTGTTCAGAGCTGAAGACGTATCCAGCTGGCAGATGCACATGTGACATTTATTGGCCACTGGTTTTAAAGTTCCAAGGCCCATTTCAATCCCAAATCTGTTCCTACCTGTGTTTACATAATTTTAATCAATAAACACAATCTTCAAATCCAACTTGATTTTGTTAGTTACCGTAAAGCTCAATGGAGGTAACGGAAATCAGCTGCAGGGACTGGATAGCAGAAAGCCAAACTCTGTAGCAGAGTGGCTCAGGATGAACTGCTAACAATGTAGATGGACTAGGTCACCACTGGCCAGATCGGGAACGAAGGTCAAAGAGGCAAGATCAGCAACAGTAGGTAACAGCAGGGACAGCAACCAAAGGGGCACTGGATAGGAACCAAGCTATATCAACAGACAGTCATGGTCACAGGCCAGGTCAAGAACCAAGAAAGGCTCACCAATAAAACTAAGGAAATTTTATGAAATTTAAATACAGGAATCTGCCCCTACTCATGGCACAGAGGGATGAAGGAGGTGGAAGAAGAAGCGTGTTACTCAGTAAACTTCTGCGGCCCACTTTTAATGGAAGCATGGCGTGGAAGTAAACTACGGAGGATTGTGTCAGGTCAGCACAGCCCTCCAGAGTGTTGATGAGCCTGTTGAGGACTAGCGGCTATGCAGGGAGCCTGAGAGAGCTCCCTATTTTTCAGCAGAGGAGCAACTGCCACCCTAGGTCTAGTAGGCCTAGGCCTGACTACATCACTGCTGGATGATCCACGTTTACTTGGGTAGCTATTAACATCTAGAATGTGCTCTGGTTGCTTATGTTTGCCCGTGTTATATTTAGATTACTTTTTCCATTTTCTGTTATATATTAAAGATTTAATGTTTATATCGTTTATATGTAACCAAAACACAATCTAATTCATCATCGTGTGCATGCTGTTACTTCAAAGTGCACTTAGGAGATTCCAAATGCGATGGATTCTGCTTACTGAATTTGTTATTCAGTTCATAAGTAGGTTATATGTTTCAGGAGCATCTGAAATGCTTATGTAATGACTGCATTGCATAATATATAAACTCATGAAAGTCAAATAACCTCTTATATTCACTAATTTTATTAAATTACATCATTGTAAGTCGAACCTGCTTTATATCATCTTATCATGCTTGCAGTCCTTGCCGTTAAAAGTGCACTTATACTGTATAAGGCAGAAAACATATTAAGTAACAAGCCCAAGTATGTTTTGTAGCTTCCATCATAATGTGTAGAATATAAATATATTTAATTTAAAACAAGGTGAAGACGTATAGAGTAGATAATGTTCCAATGTGTTTACACTTTCAGATCTGATTTTTAAAACAAGGCCTGTCATCTGTATGGGTCAGGTTAATAATAATTATGATTGTGGTGGAATTAATAATCTTTACAGCTGGAAAATATACTGTTTAGACATAAAAAATGGTGTTCTCCCCATTTTTGTGTTGTTGGACTGACTGTACATGCCAGTTTACTACATTTCACTTTCAATATTATGTTCTTATAAATTTCAAACGATACTAGTTTTTTTTTCTACACATGCACTTTAATGTATATGATAGCTGTGCCCCCCCCCATTTCCCTAGCTCCTCTGAAGAGTGCGCATGTACGGTATACTTACCACTAGCCAGCTCCCCTGCATGATGTGAATGTTTCCCTACCTCCTCTCTTCTCTTTTCTTTCCTCTTTTTTTCTCTTCTTTCTTCATTCATCCAACATGGTGGAGCTTTCAGTGATGTCCTCTACCCCTGCGCTGCGGGACAGGAAGTGGTCGGCAAAGCAGGTATAGAGACATTCGGAGAGCATGAGAGACAGTGAACGAAAATAAGAGTCTGAGAAAGTGAGAGTAAACCTGGACGTTGGAAAAACAAATTTTGTTCCCAGATTCAAACTGACCCCTTCCGATTTTCGGCCGAAATAAACAAGTAGGAAACTGACTTTTGGCCCATTTGCACATTAGCAGCAACAGAGCTCAAGTTTTAAATGCATTATTTTATTTCTTAAGATAAGGAATGACTATTTAAGTGCTTACCAAGTATGCATTCTTTGTTGGAACAATATACTGTATAGATAGTTGGAGAATAAATACATATATAAAAATAATACCACCTGTAAATATGATATACATTTTTATAGACACATATATATATAGCTTGCTATATACAACTAAAAGCAGTTTTTCTTTATTTTTCTTTAGCTTATTTTAAAAACACAAAAAGTAAATCTGATACTTTGACTCCCGTGTTCATCTTGTAATAAATTCCCTTACATCAGGACTTGTAAATATGTGCACTAAAAATGGCTGATCTAGCATTTTTATTGAGAACACCGTATTCTGCCATAACCAGAAAACTGGATTAGAAAAAGCTCTTGATAAATCAAAGTGAATAAAATCATCAAGTTGTTTATTGAGTGAAATAACATTAGATTTGGAAAGTGTCCTCAATGTTGGTTTATTTCTCAGCACCTCATAAATACAGGTTGTGGTACCTTCAAGGATGGCAAATGTAATATACACTTTCTTAAAACATATTATTTTTTCTTAAATTGCTTTCTCGGTGGCCCGGCAGTATCAGAGAAGAACTTTCATTACATAATTAAATTAAGAAAGCTCATGCTGTAATTTAAAAGCGCTGCTGTGCCAACGGTGTTCTCTCGTATGCCGAGGAAATAAACCATAGCAAATTAGTCTTTTCATTCTTTATGGGAAGGTTTAATCACATAAAAAAGAAGCAGAAACTTTTAAGAAGTTTTTCAGCTTTCTGGCAAAATCACTGTTTGCTTTTGTGTAACATGACAATTAAGCGTTCCCACCTGAAGTCTGTCCGAGTAGGTGGAGGGGAGCTAACTATTGGTGTTAAGGGAAGCTTGAGTTGACTGGGTGAGACTGGGTAAGGGAGGAGGACTTAAATGTCCCTCTCCAACTCTCAGTTCAGTAAATTACCCCAAAATAATGATTTACATTTCTCTGTGGTAATTCATAAGATAAATCTTATTTTTCTAAAAGGAACATAATATGAGAAATAATTGATTATAAAATCATATCATTAGTATAACACATTCATCAAAAATCACCCGTATTAATTACTCCATTTATGTACCTAACAGTCAGTCATAGGCAAACCGTCTGTACAAGGACACCAGTGTCCGTGGCAAGGTTGGTAAGGGTCCATTGAACATCATTTAATTGTCCACCACAGACCCCAGTAAATGTCCACCATGAGCAACGTGTGTGCCTATCCCTGATAAAATCCTCTCTATTAACTTATGTCTACTCCATTGTTAAGTTGTTCATTACACTAAAAAAACTCAATCTGTAGGTAGTTACAATTAGACTTGGGCGCCAGCCAACTCTTCGTGTTAGTCTTCGTGTTTCTCTTTGGGGGGAAAAAAATCTTCGGATTCCATGAATATTTGCCCGTTCCTGTGTTCGGTTCGAGCTAATATTTGTGTACATTCTTCATGTTTGTTTTTCTTAGTTTTTTCCTGTTTTTTGTAGAAGGGGTAAATGCAGTACGCACTACGCAGCAGCTTTGGTGCCAAGATTTGAAAGGTCCGTACGAGCAGCTCTTTTGGTCGCCGGCAGGGGCCTCCTCCGCCATCAACCAATGAAGTGCACTTGGTCTTCATTGGTTGACGGCAGATGAGCCCCCTGCTGGCGACCAATAGAGTCACTCGTACAGACTTTTAAAATCATGGTTAAAGGTCCATACGAGCAACCAAGACAGTCGCTCGTACGGAGATTAGTAAACGAAGACGAACGCGAAGATTCTTCGTGTTGTGTGTCTTGGTCTTCGTATATGTTTTGGTGTAAATAGGAGTAAATCCAATAGGCAGTCCAAGTCTAAAAGGTAACAGGCTGGCAAAAGAGTAAATCCAAGAGACAGATCCAGAGTCTGGCATGAACTATAGCTTCAAAGTAACTTAATGAACTCACACCTCTGTTACCGAGAGGCAGGGAAATAAAGCCTGTTGATAAAGTCAGGTGTGTTAATAACATAGGCTTCAGGTGAGGGAGGCAGGGTTATAAAGCCTGTTGGTTAGGTCAGGTGTGGTAATGACATAGGCTTAAGGTGAGGAAGGCCTGGATATAGCATAACCGACACAGCTGATCATAAATACACAGAACACAGATTCTAAACATAACCAGACAAGACGTACATGGTACAGGAGGTCACAAAGGACAGGGAACAAGGGAAAGAAAATAGGTGAAGGAGTATAGGATAACTATCCCGGGACATGGGGAGAGGAGAGAGGAACCGAGATACTCAGATATATAAGGGAAAGAGGGCAAAGGTACATAAAATACAGACACAAATAAAAAAAACAGCAAGCTGTGGAGAGGAGTTCAACTCCAGGCAGACCTGACAGTTTGCAGGGCTGGGGCCGAATACTGACACATTACTTGCATACCTGGGAACTCTCCCGGCTTGCCCGGAGATTGCCGGGTGAAGCACTGGTTCTCCGGAGCAGGACCCTAATCCTCCGGATTGCGGGGGTCTTTCCCGCTGCCGTTGACATCAGCAGAACCTCCCGATGTCAGTGGGCAGTCCTGGCCACGTCCTGCAAGGGAAGGCTCCGGGTAGCCGGAGCCCAGAAGTTCTCAGGTATGATTACTTGTTGAAAATGTTTAAACAGCTCTAAAAGGGGGTTTAGTTGGATAGCTATTGGGTTTTTGCGTTTTGAACTTTACCCTAACAAGAGCTCATGAAATCATTTTAAACACATGCTAGCACACATAGAAACACATAACTTGATGTAGATAATAACTATTTAGCCCATAATAACATAGTCATTTTGATTGAAAAACGACCAAAGTCCATCAAGTTCAATCCATCTCTCTTCCCATTTTCCAAATGCAAAGACCTTAATCAGTCATTGGTCTGCTCTTGTTTGAATTCAGGATAGCTTTATCCATCCTTTATCCATTCCATGCGTGTGTAAATTCCCTCACTGTGTTAGCCTCTTCTACTTCTGATGGGCGGCTATTCACTGTATCTACCACCCTCCCAATAAAGTAAAACCATTCTTTTAATTTACATAAATCACTTGCCATTCCATCAGTTTGTTCCATCAGCAAAGATTATTTTCCATCTAGATGGGTCTAATGGCTATTCTGTTCTATCCCATAAAGCAAGACTGTTTTTGAATATATTGAGGGAGGAAGAGTACTAGCAAGAGGACAAGTAGCTTAGTGTACTAAATATAGTACAAGGATAAACTTTTACCATTAATTTACTATTTTGAACAGAAGTGATTTGCTTGACAGTTGAAAGTCATTCTGCATTAATCTGAGCTGTAAAAACACTTCACTGTTGACAGTGTATTCCAGAAGGAATCCTAGCATTAATCATTTAATATAGTTTATATGTACATCAATATTAATTTTGGAGCATTTCACATTTAGTTTGGATTACGAAGAGAAAACGTTTCACTGTCCATTTACCTTTCCCCAAAAATGTTGTATATTTTTGTGGCAGTCCCATGTGCAAGTAAATATCCAGGCTCATTTGTAAAAGGAGCAAGTGTTTGAAAGGTTACAATATTTAAAAAAAAAAATAATAATCCATCAATGCTGGTGAATTAAATTATTTATTTCTTGGATTCATTAAACGTGTGAGACAAACAAGAGATATATTATTTTAATTTGTACTTTCACCTTGAATATTTGTCTAACAGTGAGAACTGACATACGCTATGCCAAATGATATAAACTCTGAAGTGCACTATGGTTTATATTTGTATTTAACTTAAAAGCCTAAAGGAGAATAAGTATGCAATAAATTGCTTTATTTTTTACACCTATAATTAGAACCCACCAAAAAATCCCTTCACTTTATTGTTTTGGTAACAAACAACACTAAATTATTTATATATATATATATATACACTTATATATACATATTTAAAATAAAAAATATATATAATGATATATATATATATATACATATATAAAATAAAATATATATATAATTATATAATATATATATATATATATATATATATACATATATAAAATAAAATATATATAATTGAGTGTCAATAAAGTGAAGGGATTTTTTCTAATTATACAGCATTTTAGAACAGTAAAAAATAATTAGTATATGCCATTAAGATTTTTTTTTGCAATGGGATTACGTGAATATTTTTCTGCATTGGTGTGAAAGGGTAATGCCATTAGAAAGGAAAATGCAAAAAAAGACACATCCCCACAGAATTTCCAGCTGTCACAACAGGGTAGAAATTCACTCACTAACATTGTGAAAATGGAGATTGTCTGTAGTAGAGATGCAGTAATTCCTGGTGTTTCTGGCATCAAAATCAAAAAGAAAAACTGCCTAAAAATGAATTGCTTTCATTTCACAGTAGGTACAAATTTGAATTTGGGATTTGTTTAGACTCAATTCCTGAAAGTTTATATAAAACCACTGCAAAAGTTTAGAGTGTGATGGCAAATTAGCCACGGGAAAAGTGTTAAAATGACCCCGGCAAAATAGCTTGTGGTTGCTAACTTTTCATAAATATATACCAGGGGTGGGCAATTAATTTTCCCATGGGGCCACATGAGAAATTGGAATGGTTTTAGAGGGCCAGACCTCTACAAACTACAAACTCCGAAGCCTTGTCCATTTTGTTAACTTATGTGCTGTTTAATAAAGTTATTCAAGCCTACGTCATTGGTAGAGGTGCTTGAATAAGTAAGGCCTGAATAACTATTAGCACAGCACAGAAGTGAACAAAATGAACAAGGCTTCGGAGTGCATACCGTATTTTTCGCTCTATAAGACGCACCTGCTGATAAGACGCACCTAGATTTTAGAGGAGAAAAAAAAGGAAAAAATATTTTGAGCTAAAAAATGGGCTAAAATATTTATTACAATAACTGAATAAGCTATGAACACAGTAAGACACACGCAGTAAGACACACACAGACACAGTAAGACACACACAGACACAGTGAGACACACACAGACACAGTAAGACACACACAGACACAGTAAGACACACACAGACACAGTAAGATACACACAGACACAGTGAGACACACACAGACACAGTAAGACACACACAGACACAGTGAGACACACACAGACACAGTAAGACACACACAGACACAGTAAGACACACACAGACACAGTGAGACACACACAGACACAGTAAGACACACACAGACACAGTAAGATACACACACACACAGTAAGACACACACACACAAACACAGTAAGACCTCCCTCCCTAACCCCCCTTCTCAGTATCTCCCCTCTAACTCCCTAACCCCCCCTTCTCAGTATCTCCCCTCTAACTCCCTAACCCCCCCTTCTCAGGATCTCCCCCCCCGCCCCGGTCACTTACCTTAAACTCCTGTGTTGGAAGCGTGAGGCGTTTGTCTCGGGTGCCGGCGCTTCACTGCTGATCGCCGGCGTCTGACGTCATATGCCGGCGCCCAGCGTAAAGCGCCGGCACCCGAGACAAACGCTTCCAACACAGGAGTTTAAGGTAAGTGACCGGGGCGGGGGGGGACACCGGACTCATTGGTGAGTCACCAGGACACTCTTTGCGGGCCGGTCCGAGCTATTCAGCGGGCCGGATGTGGCCCGCGGGCCGTGCTTTGCCCAGGTCTGATATATACTTTTATGATGCAAGTTTTGAATCTGAAGTTGTTATACGATCTATACAAACAGCTTACAACATGTACCTCTTTGAAAAGTGATGCATGATTTGATAATTCTACTGTAATTATCAAATAAGAAAAATTGAGGTTTTCATTTTTAAATCAGGATAAATTAATACGGGCCTGCGTATAGCACACCAAGCACGTGCCCGTTGGGCCGCTGGCCGGCAGAGCTACACACTCACCAGATCTGGCGTTTCAGCAGCAGTTCGGGTGCTGCAGCATGCGACCAGAGTTGGAAATGCCTTGCCGCGTGCTACACAAACATTAAAATGTCATCAGGTGGCCACTGGGCTTTAAGTGCCAGGTCTGCCCTGTCTTCCCCAGTCTGGCCCTGAATTAATGTATTTTGTTGTAATTTTCTTCAGCTGCTTTAGGCTTATAGACATTACTGTATGCAAAACGGGGGTCAATTTCATCAGCAACTTGACTACTTGAATGGCTGTTGTTGAGTGTTGTAGAGCACTTTCAAGGAACATATTGCAAGTCTCCTGTTCAGATGGGTCCAATTGCTGTTGAGTTCAATTTCACTGCTGTAGAGCAGCATAAGTCACTTTTTAAATCTTTCGTGTTATTCTGTATGTCACAGGAGTCTGCATTCGGGTTGGTGATTTAGTTGGTCTACAAGTTCTCTATCTTATCCTAACTATCAAACTAGTGGCTTTCAAGATCAAAAACAACATGGGTTTTCCTCAGGAAGATCTTGCCAAACAAATCTTATTGATTTTTTTGATTGGGTGACTAAAGTAATTGATCAAGGTGGTGCAGTAGACATTGCGTATCTGGATTTCAGTAAGGCCTTTGACACTGTCCCACATAGAAGACTTATAAATAAACTGCAATCTCTGGGTTTAGATCCCAATGTTGTTGAATGGATTAAGGAGTGGCTGAGTGACAGAAAACAGAGGGTTGTAGTCAATGGCGTATATTCAGAACAAGGTCTTGTTACCAGTGGGATACCTCAGGGATCTGTACTTGGACCCATTCTCTTTAATATTTTCATTAGTGATATTGCAGATGGTGTTGATGGAAAGGTATGTTTATTTGCCGACGACACAAAAATTTGCAACAGGGTTGATGTTCCTGGAGGAAGAAGCCAAATGGCAAACGATCTAGGTAAGCTGGAAAAATGGTCAGAGCTGTGGCAATTGGCATTTAACGTGGATAAATGCAAAGTAATGCACCTGGGGCATAAAAACCCAAGGGCAGAGTATAGACTATTTGGTACTGTCCTAACCTCAACGTGTGAGGAAAGGGATTTAGGGGTAATTATTTCTGAGGATTTAAAGGTAGGTAGACAATGCAGTAGAGCAGCAGGTAATGCTAGCAGAATGCTTGGTTGTATAGCGAGAGGTATTAGCAGTAGAAAGAGGGAAGTGCTCATGCCGCTGTACAGATCACTGGTAAGACCTCACTTGGAGTATTGTGTACAGTACTGGAGACCATATCTCCAGAAGGATATAGATATGTTGGAGAAAGTGCAGAGAAGGGCTACTAAAATGGTTTATGAATTACAAAATAAACCTTACCCGGACAGGTTAAAGGATCTTAACCTATATAGCCTGGAAAAAAGACGGGACAGGGGGGATATGATAGAAACATTTAAATACTTAAAGGGAATCAACAAAGTAAAGGAAGAAAGTTTATTTAAAAGGAGAAATAAAACCACAACAAGAGGACACAAGCATAAACTAGAGGGGCAAAGGTTTAATGGTAACATCAGAAAATATTACTTTACGGAAAGGGTAGTGGACGCATGGAATAGCCTCCCAGTGGAAGTGGTAGATGTTAATACAGTAAAGTCATTTAAGCAAGCATGGGATAGGCATAATGCCAAGCTAGATATAGGATAAGGGCAAGTACTAAAGGAGAGTACTCAGAGGTTGGGCAGACTGGATGGGCCTTCTGGCTCTTATCTGCCGTCACTTTCTATGTTTCTATGTTTCTATGTTTCTAGTTGTTGTGCTTTTTATTACAATGTGCTGTGATTATATAGCATTGACCTTAACTGTTGTCTGGTGGTTAGTCAACGTTAGTAAACTATTGTTCACTTTGCAGAACAGGTGTGGTCTTCTTTTTCAGCAACTTGACTGAACTCAACTCGACATATTTCAAACTTTCAGGAATACACTTCAGATGTACTTCACTACAAAAAAGTAGCAATCTGCATATTAAATGGTGTTCCACTTAGCAGTTAAGGCCATAGGTGCCATGTAATTAATTATCATATAGCCTTTATGCAAAGACACATGACTTCTCGAGTTTTACCATTTTGCATGCTTTTTAATTGAGTAAAAAAAACAATATAATTGAAAAATATAAATTTGAACGTTCTGTACATTACTAAACTGTAAGGGAAATGTAAGAAATGCTTTATAAACCTGTATTACCTCGCTTAGACCAAAAACTACTAAAACAATCAAACAAATACCCCAAAATTATGGAAAAAAGACAAACCCCCAAAGGCTTGATTACAAGACCTTATCAGCAGCAGATGTTTAGGATTAAGCTTCACCTAGTTAGTAATTGTAGAACATTGCTTCCTGTATACTCTGCATACTACGTCCTTACATCCTGTGTCACCCTGTTCAAGCAATACTGGAAGATTTAACATGTTAGGGCAATCAAACTTATATAAACATGACATGCAAGGTTAAAGTACCCTAAATGCTTGGATGCATGGACTTGGTTCTATTTAGAAAAACAAAAACGCTTATATTCGACACCTTCAGATATTCACTGACCTTATGATATTGAGCAAGCATTTACTTGAATATACATACAAACTATTTGAGTTTGTTAGTTTGTATGGAAACTATAATGATATTTATCTTAATGTAAATGCTTTATGGCTGCACAAAAAGTATATTTTATATTTGCAAATAGCAAGCCAGTCCACCATGGGAGGTTCCCATGGTGGGCTACCCAGAGAGTTCCCTCTTCTAGAAGAGTCACTTTGTAAGGGGCAATGCCAGCCATGCATTGGGGCAGGATTGGTCCCAGATAGTTGGTGGGAGTAGGAGGCCAAGTTTGAAGGGAATGGGCATAGTCAATGCTGCTCCTTTGCCTTAAATCCCAGAAAGACCCCAGGTATGGACATGATCCATACTCTTAACTTAGCTGCTCCACTGGATACCCGTCTCTGACCAATATTTTTACACAATTGCATAGGCATATGCAGCCAGAAACAAGAAAGGGAACCCCCCATCAGTAATTTCCAAGTGAGTTTAGACTAAAGTTTAAACAACAGACATGGCTGAAATGAAGGCAGGAGTGATTAAATGTAAAATCAAGGAGCAGTAAAAGTAAGCAAAAATACATTTTGAAATCCTGAGGCTACCCATGCAAAAGGCTTATTCCATTGTAAATATTTAAGATTTAGTTGAAAAATTCATATTTAGGTTACATAACATTTTGTGGGTTTTGGTAAATTTGCATTAGATTTTCTAATAAGGCTCATTTTTTTTCCATTTCTGCAGATGCACAGCCAGATTTCATTATCTGGTGCCAAGTTTTGTTAAATATATTTCCACGAAATGTTATACAGAGCCAGTGCCAATGTAAGGAAGAACAGATGGTCAGATGCAGTGTCTGCTGTATTGTTCAATGACTTATAAAACTCAGCAGAGATCAGTAAGTACATAAATCCACTAATATTACTTGGATTCAAACTGCAATTTCACTTTGCAATTGAGAGACCTCTGTTCTCTATACATCAGTCCTAATAATATACTCAGTTGCCATTCCTATAATTATTTTTGGATTTTTTTTTTGTTTACTTCATGTTTTATGAAAAAGTCTGTTTAATTGCTTACTGAAAATGCAAAAACCTATTAACATTTCTTATTTGTTAGAATTAATTATAAAACTTGTGGTTTCAGAATTTGATTATTCTTATTTTTTTCAGTTAATTAAAAACTTATATTTTCCTTATTTTTATCACATAAAATAAGTCTTAGCAAACCTTTGCCTCTATGCCATGTGTGTTGGAAGACGCAATGTTGGAATGTATGGTTATTACAAAATTCTATTAATGAATCACGTTTATGTGTGTTAATTAATGTTAATGCTCAGATGTGCAGTGCAAAATGTAACTTTCACAAATATGAGATGAAATAGAAAGTTTAAAAAACGATGAAACTAAAAATATTATTGAATAAACTTAAAAATAATATGAGAAGCTTTGAAAAATATTTATTTTTCATGACTGTCTTTCCGATCGCTTAATGAGTTGCATTAATACAATTTCTGCCCCATGTTTTAATATGACCTTCTTTGTTTGTGGACGATACCCTTTTTTAACACAGATTGGCCATTCTTAGGGGTGCTCAACCTGATCAGGTGTTAGTAGTTCATTATAACCACTAAAGCAGCTCATACAACCCCATGTTTCATGATCTTCTGATGGCAGTCTGGACTTACCTCTATAATAAGTCTATTATTAGACTGCGTTCTTTTCCTTTACCATGTTTGCGTTGACATTACAAGAGGTATCTCTCCTTGTACAGGTAACTTGAAGGCTTTATACGCACACCCCTCTAGGTTCTATAAGCTAGTTAGCCTTACTTGTCTTCATCCTATGATCAGGAAGCAGGGATCTATAGTCATAGCTTCCTGATCACACTATATGTGATCAGTAACAGGGAGACCCAAGAAGGGCCTATAGCAAGCCTTTCTTCAGCATACAAAAAAGATAACAAAAATAGAAATAATTACAATAAAATACTTATTTTAAAAATCATACAAAAAAAAGTCTATAAAAAAATTATTTGTGAACACCCTCCATTGATGCCACTTTTAAAATCATCAGAAGTTCCTTCTAATTTTTAAAGATCTCTGGGGTCTATGTATCTGTTCCTCTGCAATTTTGTGTCACATAACGAGTATTCCTGGCAGAAATTGTGAATGATGCCGTTTTTACATGACTAAACTAATTATTTCTGGGTAATATTGGGATGTACAATAGTACTAGAAATTAATCTTCTAATTTTCTTTTTAAAAAAAGTGATACATTTAACAGAATAGGTGGAACAGCACCAGTATGCCAATTATAACATGCAGCAAACAAACCACATATACACGCACATTATTCACCCTTACACCCACTGTAAAGTTCCAAAGTCTCTTATGTATTCCTGATCTATTAAGCTACCATAGGCATGTAGGGTGTTGTTTGAATTTACCCACCACACATTAAATTACAAATTAGATGGCTTAGTATTTTCTGTGTAAACCAAGCACAAATGTAACAAAAAAAGGACAGACTAGATAGACCCAATGGATATTTGCTGTCAAATTGTATGTTTCTCTGTTTAAATTATCCTAACTATAGCAATAATATTCAATACCAATGCAACATAACATTTATACAATTTGTAATATACAAAAGTAGAAAAATAAAATATTTGAAACTGCAGATTCTACGGTGAAATACAAATCATGATAATTATTTGAGTTTTATGTCACACTATACGTTTATACGTTACCAAAGCAATATATAGATTCAATAAGTCCAAGCATATTTAACAAAAACAGTCTCATATGTAACCAATAAGAATTTATGAAATGTCCAAACCATGCAAAATGCGCTTAAATTGAGTGATTTGCTTCCAGCTATGCAATCAGTCTTATTTGGATGCAATTTGGGGGAATTATGCATTTTGAAGCTAGTCAAGTAGTTGCAATTATGCAAATCACTTGAAAAAATAAACCCAGACGTTTTACCTCTAGTGGATCACAAATATAGTTTTCTTTTTCTGCCTCGCTTGAGAAGAAAAATAGGAGCCGAAATCATATTTTTTTTCCAGAGAGGCTTTTTTTGGCTTCAAGAAATGATAAATTGTTACATATTTTCTTCAGACATTTCTTGCCTGCATGGGCACTGAAAGTTAATAATCGTGCCAAGAAAATATTAATTATGTGTCCAATATTGTGATAGATTTATACAGTATTATTGTTTCTATTAAATTTTGTTTATAAATTATGACAATTTAGTACTAAACAGATAACTGTTCTACAGTATAGTATGGCAGTAGATGGAACTAGTTTAACCCCTTAATGACAAAGCCCGTACATGTATGGGCTCAAAATGCATTGTTTTGAATGGGTTTAGGGACCGCCCATTGTCCTTAAGGGGTTAATCCTTTTTCATGAAGATAATTTATTATTATTATTATTATTTATTATTATTATTATTTTATATCTTTTTACACAGCACCAACCATTTATGCAGCACATTATACAGTCTATACATTCAAAGTGTCTGGCAAAACAAGAAGGCAAACCAATACTTTAGGTAAAAAGGACCCTGCTCTGAAGCTTTTAATCTATAGGGTGATGAGGATATTCGAGACCTTTGTTTTTTAACATTATTGTTCAAAAGGTGAGTGTTCCTGCACCAGTTTACAGAGAAAATGTGTTATGTTAGCAGATATTAAGCAACATTATGCATATCATGAGAACAGTAAGTTATGGTGGCTGTCCCCATGGTACACACAAGCAGGTTTCAATTACACATATATAGCCTATTTCCCAAAAAAATGAAGCCTTAATTATAATGATGATCTCCTGTATAAAATGAGATTTTATCTACAACCTAGTTAAAGGTAAATTTATCCAAAGCAAGAAGACCCCAAGCTGCAATTTATTATAACAACAACTATTATTATTATTATATGCATGTATGGATTTATATAGCACCATCATGTTCTGCAGAAGCGCATCTTGTAATGCTATTCATGACATTTCACATCTAAGTCTTTTAGAACCTCACCCATTGAAAAATAGGTTAGACCATTAACATAAAATGGGTGTAGAGCAGGGGTGGGCAATTAATTTTCCCATGGGGCCACATGAGAAATTGGAATGGTTTTAGAGGGCCAGACCTCTACAAACTACAAACTCCGAAGCCTTGTCCATTTTGTTAACTTATGTGCTGTTTAATAAAGTTATTCAAGCCTACGTCATTGGTAGAGGTGCTTGAATAAGTAAGGCCTGAATAACTATTAGCACAGCACAGAAGTGAACAAAATGAACAAGGCTTCGGAGTGCATACCGTATTTTTCGCTCTATAAGACGCACCTGCTGATAAGACGCACCTAGATTTTAGAGGAGAAAAAAAAGGAAAAAATATTTTGAGCTAAAAAATGGGCTAAAATATTTATTACAATAACTGAATAAGCTATGAACACAGTAAGACACACGCAGTAAGACACACACAGACACAGTGAGACACACACAGACACAGTGAGACACACACAGACACAGTGAGACAGACACAGTGAGACACACACAGACACAGTGAGACACACACAGACACAGTGAGACACACACAGACACAGTGAGACACACACAGACACAGTGAGACACACACAGACACAGTAAGACACACACAGACACAGTAAGATACACACACACACAGTAAGACACACACACACACACACAGTAAGACCTCCCTCCCTAACCCCCCTTCTCAGTATCTCCCCTCTAACTCCCTAACCCCCCCTTCTCAGTATCTCCCCTCTAACTCCCTAACCCCCCCTTCTCAGGATCCCCCCCCCCGCCCCGGTCACTTACCTTAAACTCCTGTGTTGGAAGCGTGAGGCGTTTGTCTCGGGTGCCGGCGCTTCACTGCTGATCGCCGGCGTCTGACGTCATATGCCGGCGCCCAGCGTAAAGCGCCGGCACCCGAGACAAACGCTTCCAACACAGGAGTTTAAGGTAAGTGACCGGGGCGGGGGGGACACCGGACTCATTGGTGAGTCACCAGGACACTCTTTGCGGGCCGGTCCGAGCTATTCAGCGGGCCGGATGTGGCCCGCGGGCCGTGCTTTGCCCAGGTCTGGTGTAGAGTGTCCATCTTGTGTTGAGTCGAGCACAGACTACATAGGAGTGTTTCAATATTTCCTAATAAGATTTATCTATGTTATTATCATATATAGTGTGTTATTTTTACACTTTTAACACTATGGTTCTATATTTAAAATGAACATTAAAAGATAAGCATCAGTACATTAAATATGGATGCCCATCTTCTTGGTGTAAAAAGTCATTTGATGATGCCTCTCATCCTTATGTAGAGCAGATGGTCTGCTGGCACGTTGTATAGCTCATTGTTGTATAACACCGTTCCAATTATTCTTTGAAAAGGTTGGCTGGAAACCAGAATCCAAGAAAGTATTATTAGCACAGTGAATCAATGCTGAAATTCTGAAAATCAAAATGTCATTCATAGAAATACTTTAGAGTTGTTCTGTGTTAGCCATAGAAAGAGCAAATTTGGGATTTTCTTTATACTATACCATGCCTGTCCAAGAAATCTAAATAATCTAGTGGCTCAATCCAATTTTTATCGAACACTAAAATTGTTGCCTATTCTCATTGGAGAATCATGTCTTAATATGTTGGTTGCATCACAAGAATAATTTTTTTTTAACCCCTTAAGGACAATGGGAGGACCCCTAAATCCATTGAAAACAATGCATTTTGAGCCCGTGCATGTAGGGGCTTTGTCATTAAGGGGTTAAAAAAGTATCATGTTTGTTATTAAAGCTACCTCCCATTGTTATATGTAAATTGCACCGTATACATTGTCCATCACTTCTTTTCCAACAAAGCTTAGTCCATAGCTGCCCCATTTGCCCCAAAGGTCTCTGGTGTTAAAATGCAGAACACAGAAACGTAGAATTTGATGGCAGTTAGAAATCATTTGGCCCATCTAGGCTGCCATATGTCGAGCCCATGCGTGTTTAAGTTTCCTTTACTGGGTTAACCTCTACCTCCTCTGCTGGGAGACTGTTTCACTAATAAATCTTGTATCTATGGTTCAAGTCATTACTGAGCTTTTGAATTTGCACATTTTGCCGTGCTTTAGATGGCATGACTCATTCTCAGCCTTGACACATTGCCTTACTCATATAACCCTATTCCCACCCCATTATAACTTAAACCCCTCTAACCCACCCCCTTATATTTACTGCCCTAACGGGTATGCTGTAGGCTATGTCCCCATGTGAATAAATTCCATCCTTACATTCAATAATTACATGCTACATACAAAATAATCTGTTGGGAAATAACAGAAACTATACATATTCAAATAAAATTATAATACCAACTAAAAGAAAATGTTTAATTCTGCAAGCACGGTGTTATCTCGGAAATTATATATTCTGTTTTCTGCTATGTATAGTATATTAAATGCATTTATGCTGTAGAGACCTATATAAAATTAAATTATAAAATTTAAACGGCATACTTTTAACCTTGTTCAATAAATCGCACCCAACTTTAAGTAAGTCATAATTACAGAGACTAGAGATTAGTATAAGTGTAGCGCGTATTTAAAAATAATCTTAAATACTTCCCATTGCTTAGAAACCGGTATAGAATATATATCAATAATAATATATTTTAATTCGGCTGCACAAACCGAGTAAGGTGAAAATAGAACATTTAGCTACTTCTTTCTTTACATTATTAACCTTCATTATCATTCTTGCTTCTTATGTTTCTGTATAATGTATAATATCTCCCGCAGCTCATTGAGAGGAAGCAGTGTCTCTGCATCTGGTCTCTGAGCGGAGTTAAAATTGGCAGTTTGCCTGCAGCAAAATGAAAACATTCAGCGTGGGAAAAAGTGCTGTGGAAAAAGGTAGGAGGTTTTAGGTTTTAACAAGAAAGAACAGGTTATTATTCATTAACGTTTTTTTTTTTTTTTTTGAGTCAAAGCACTCTAGCTATTTTCCTTAAGCTCAAAAGTACACTAAACATTTTAGATGTTGGCCAAAACAAAGGCTTTCTTTCAAAAACACATCAATTTTTCGCTTTGATTCCAACGTAAGGTTAAAATGTGACTTACTTATTTTGTTAAAGGATGGGTAGCCTTCCAACACCTGTGGGAAGACCCAAATCTGCTATGATATCTACGCTGTGCTCAACTGACTCAGTTGGCGTCAAACCAACTTGTCAGGATCCATGGGGATTGGAGTCTGCAACCCTGCATGTTGAGATATTGAAGGTATTGTACCTAACCACGACATCACCAGGCGGCTTTGGGGGGATCACTGGACTCTCGCCCTCCTCATGGACATGAGACCCCCAACTGCTCATTCCCATAATCAAGGTCCTTAATATCCTGGGCATGCTCCCAGCTTTCCTTGTTGGAGAGTTGTATTGCATTGTGCGAATCCGATTTGTTTTTTTGTACTGGCTTGTACTGGATTTACTTGTATCGTCCATCATTTAGTATGAATACAAATAGATAAGAATTTAGAAAAAAAAACATATTTTGCAACTTAGATTAAAAAACTGATTAATGTTCAGCAACATCACTTGAGTCTTTTAATTTTATAAGGTGCTTGGGCACCTATTATTTAAAAATGTTTTTACAATTTAATCTTTTTTTCCATGTTAATTTTTTCTAATAATTATTATTGTTTTTTTTTTTTAAGTTTTTTTTGAAGGATCTAATATTATAACCAGACATGACCCCTTATGATGTCACGGTTCTTTAATTATTTATTTGCTTTATTTATTTTGCCATGGGGTATTTAGCTGACAAAAATGCTCATGTATCATGTATCTCCTACAAGGTGACATATCAGGCCGTCTCTGTCCTGTAAAGCAGTGAGGGTTGTCAACTCCTGTGCCATCAACCAGTCTTGCCCTTTTAACGTTTCCCACAAGACTTCTATTAAAGAGCTCATCCTCTTGGTTTACTATTAAACGTCGAGGCTTCTTCACAGACTGCTTCCCAAACTTTAAAACCAGTATCTCTACGTCTTGTGATGAATCCACTAAGGGGGATGAGTGATTTTGAGAAAGTTATTTAGTTTTCATTTCTTTCGCTGTTTGGTTTTGTGTTCATGGAAATTTCTTTTGTTTTTTTTTTTCTAGTATATCATGTCATACGATACACAATTTACTAATTAAATTCGATTAGACTCACTAATTTAAAACAGTGTGCTTTAAGACAGAGCCATTTGGGTTTAAAACAAGATACATAATGTAGGAAGTAGATACTCATGTAGCCTGCAGAGGGACACCCAACAATCTGTGTTACTATGCTGGAGACAGGAAATTACACGTTAGAGATAGATCTGGGCAAAATATTGAAAAAATTACATCACTGAGAGATAGCAGGAAATGCTTGCTTATTTGCTTGCTTCTATGGTAACGCCTGCAGAGCAAACGTTGACATAAACCTTTTAGTTTCCACCCACAGATATCAGTTCCCAAAAGGAACTTCCAGAAACAACGTGCACTGTGAGATCACGAGTGGTGACGTCACATACACATCACAGCACTTGTAATTTCTTCATGGATACTTGGGCAAGAGAACATGTGCAACTGCCTGACCATCTAAGAGGATACATTTTTGCCCAGCTTTACTAAGAAATTTATTTATATTAGGGATGTGTTCTGTATCGTGGTTATGGTTGACATTGTGGTTGTTAAGAGTTCCAATTTAGACCACAACAGTTGGGAACATAGGTCCGCCAACTCACAACTAGCACTGACACTATAATAATAATAATAATAATAATTAGACTTGGGCACCAGGGGGCTCTTCGTGTTCGTCTTTGCGCTCGTCTTCGGGGAAAAAAAAATCTTCGTATTCCGCGAATATGCGCCTGTTCTTCTGTCTTCTCTTCGGGCGAATATTCGTGGACATTCTTCGTGTTCGGTTTTTCTTCGTTTTTTTCCGGTTAAGGGGTTAATACGGGGTTAACACGTACCGCAGCAGCTCTGGCGCCAGGAGTTTAAATATCTGTATGAGCAACTCTATTGGTCGTCAGCAGGGGGCTCGTCTGCCAATGGTTGATGGCAGACGAGCCCCCTGCTGGCAACCAATAGGGTCGCTCATACAGACTTTTAAACTCCTGGTGCCGTAACTTGTCCGGCAGATACCACTGGTCTCCCTGTTCTATCATTTAACTGATAGAACAGGGAGACCAGTGGGATCTGCCGGACAAGTTGCTTCATTAGGGTTTAATTTTTTAAAGTCTGTACGAGCGAGTCTGTTGGTCGCTCGTACAGACTTTTAGGCTCCTGGTGCTGTAACTTGTTGCACCTTAAGGATTTCCATAAATCCATAGGTTCGCTGTCAGGGGTTCAACCAATTGGTTGATGCCAGAGGAGGTCCCTGTAGGCGACCAATAGGCTCACTCGCACTGCCCTGTAACCCCTGACGGCGAACCTACGGATTTCCGCTTCCGTGAACTGCCGCGATGCCGCGAAGATAAGGTAAGTTAGAAGGGGAAGGGACCGGGGAGATTAGAAGGCGAAAATGATCACGAAGATCTTCGTGGTGTGTGTCTTCGTCTTCGCCTACGTTTTACCGCCGCTGTCTTCTCTTCGGTGTGTCTTCGGAACGAACATGAAAACGCACTCTTCGTGTTCGTTTTCATGTTCGCCCGAAGACGAATGCACAAGTCTAATAATAATATTGAATTGTCGTGTAGCCCATTCTAGCCTTCTGTAGGTCTACAATCTTGTCCCTGACATCCTTGGACTTCTCTTTGGTCCTGGCCATGGTGGATAGTTTGGAATCTGATTGATTGATTGCTTCTGTGGACAGGTGTCTTTTATACAGGTAACAAGCTGAGATTGGGAGAACTCCCTTTATAGACTGATCATGTCTTTGTCAGTGGGCAAACTTACAAAATCAGCGGGGGATCAAATAATTTTTTCCTTCACTGTATACTATACATGTATGTACCAAGGTAATAATAATAATATTTAATGTGCTATGCACAGATTATCTTTGGCCGTTATATTTGGGCTGATGTCAGTTTATCATGGATTATCATTTTTGAATGCCTTTTTGACATTGAGGTTATCATAAATGGTACAATGCCACAATACCATGGTACCTGAGCTGTGATAAATACCAATTTGCATATGCATTAAACTTATTTTAAATGTTTAAATAACTAATTAAGTCCTGTCTCCATAATCACAATATCCATAGCACTGAATTACAGGCAGCACATATCTGACTCATCTGGAGACATCCGTCATTCAGCTATAACTAAACTATAACTTTGTGTCTGCAAATTCATACTTGCCATATTCTGTCATTATAGGTGGCAAAATCCTTTGAATGTTGAAGCTCATCCCACAGACCTCAAAAACTCAATACCCATCATATATATTATGAAGCCATTGACAATCATTGTGATTCAATTTACATTATTCGGAACTTGGAGTGCAGTCATTGAGAGTTGAGGGTCATATATGACTCTCTCATGCTTAATGGCTTAGGCGCTTTCCTTATCAAACTGCATTGTACAGATATTAGTGCTCTATTATCTAATTATTAGCGCTTTATCATCACATGGTAATTACAGAAAAGCAATTGGTTCTCCAGCTCTCCTATAATAAGCTTTTACAAATAACTTAAATATTACATGTATACTTGCTTCTGATATAACATCCGTTTCTTTACGCTATTGGCTTTACAAATCTATTCTAGTGAAAAGAATAGTTAATTTGATTGGGTTTTCATAAATAATGTTCAATAACACACTTACAGTGTGTGATCCTTAATAGATTGTTACGTTCAGTTAAACAAACCTATGTGGCTAATAGATTTACAATTATGTTTTTTTTTTAAATTGTTTACATTAGGAATTTCTTAATTCTCTTTAAATGTGAAGATAGTAGCTGAGCAGAGTCATATACTTGAGTATCTAGCACATAAGTGGAACTATAAATAGCGCATCTCATTAATAATACATGCCTATGTATGCCATACACTCAAAATATATTAGAGCACATACAGCTAATACATAATACACGCATACCGCTGGTTGAATAGGCTGCTATCTGAATAAATCTGACACAAACACATGCTTTATACCTGCCACCTATTTAGGATCTACCCAGATTGTGCCAATCTGGTGCCCGAGCCCTGCCATCTAAGGTTATTCCTTCTTACATGAACACAAAGACAAACCGTTGCGTATGAGGCGCATGGAACTGTGTTCGCTCTATATTTCTCTCCATTTTATGTTCCTTCCATTATTTAGCAAAAAATAATTTTATGTATTTTAAATATTATTTTATCATTCATTATTTCATGTATTTTGATCTAAATGTTGTACATTATATATATTTTTTTATGTTTATCTACATTTTTTAAATGATCTCCCTGTAGGCACACACTTGATCTCTCTAACCGATGACCATACAGCAATCAGATAAAAGGCCAATGGCCGGGGGCTTTTCAGAGACCCCAGCATAGTCCATACATACCCTACAAGGGTGTTTATCAAACAGGCATTCCCAGAACGGAAGTTTAAATCCATTTCCATATAAAAGTCATCTCTGCTTGGTACCTATGATGGCATTAGACTGCCATGGATGTGTGTAACAACCATTCAAGTGAACAAGCAACTGTGTGTAAGCCACTTGAGCAATTCAGGGCTGGTTCCTCCATGGGACAAGATTCAGTACACCGATTACACTCCTCTGCGGCAGTGGTTCATTTAGTGTATAAGCCACACTCATGTTCTTAATGTATACACATTGCCGTTCAAAAGTTTAGGGTCACTCGTTGCTGTTTTCATGGAAGGCAATGCAATTTCTAGTTGTAACATAAATGATCTAATTAGACTTGATCTTTGATCAAAATGATCTTTTAAATGTTCTAATGATCAATTAGCCTTTTAAACTTAAACTTGGATTAACTAAAACAACATGCCATTGGAACACAGGAGTGATGGGAGTGATACAAATCAGCCGTTTCCAGCTACAATAGTCCGTTACACTGTATTTATGATCCATTTCATGTTATTTCAATGGACAAAATTTGCTTTGCTTTCAAAACCAAGGAAATTGCTTAGTGACCCCAAACTTTTGAACGGTAGTGTAAGTATCGAGCAAATAAGAGGTTACGCGTGCTTCTTCTCTGACAAGGTATGAACAAGCCTTGTGTTTCTTTTTCTATGAAAAAAAGAAGCCTGTCTTAATTTTTGATTTTATTCTAATAATATTAATTTTCTTTAATATATATTAAATTTAATATATTTTAAAATATAGTTTCCTTCTCTAAGGAATCTTAGATTCACTTCACAATTCCTTTCCATGCTTTATGTATATTGTTTTCACTAACATTGAAAATATAAATAACATTCACTTCAAAGAGAGAGACTTATTTTTAATTATGTAATGTTTGAATAAAGTTAATATTTAATGACATGAATGGAAATGGCTTGAGTTGTTCTGTATTGGGCATTTGGAACATAACAATATAATCGTTTTACATGTGAGGTGTGGTTTAGTATTTCGATATATGATAACAGTTTGAAGATCTTATGGGAATTAACCAGATTTCGCTTATAAATACAAGCAGATATGGCAAAACATGTTGTTCTTCCTTGCTGAGGAGTAGCTGATTTTTGTTTTTAAACTATAAAATTAATAAAATTACTAATTAACAGCTGTATATCTTTTGTGCACTTCCATCTATTTTACCATATGCTATCTTGTGGTCTTTCTCTTGTTCTTATCTACTGCCTTTGCTCAAAAGCACTTTGAGCTCTACTTGCCGTAGCAGTCATGTTGGGAGTGGGCATTACCCGACAACATTCCCCCCACCTAGAGGCTACCACAGATTTGGTAATCAACTGTAATGTCAGACGCTTCTGGGGGAGCCAACGTATATATATGATCTTAATTGATTTTATGACAATTTTAAGTTTCTGTTAAGAAGAGCCAATTCCAAAAACGTTTATGCACTTTATGTACTGGAATGGTGTTTCAATTGGTACGTTTAGTAACCAAAGTGGGACAGCGGATTTAACTATGTATTATATGCATGGACAACAGTCTTCCTCTTGCCTGGAGTCTCCCTAAATTTGGTACTTGGGGGGGTTCCTGTATGTGGCACCCACTTTAAAATGTAGATACCCACAAAAAAAATAATATTGTCAAGAATATTTATGTCGCACATTTGTAAACTGGAAAGAAACTAATATGAAAAATAAATTATTCAATTAAAAATAAATTAAATACAATTTAAATAAATAGCATTTACTGAACAGATATGGTACAGCATAACTCCTATCACTATATACTGAGCCAAACATTGATGGTGGTACAGCATAACCCCCATCACTATACACTGAGACAGACATTGACGTTAGGGTAACATAACCCCTGTCACAGAGCTGGATAGTCCGACCGACTACCTACGCTGACTTGTGCTCCCTTAGCCTGGGACAACACGCTCTTTCCCCTGTTTCCCAGTCACTAGCCAAGGCTCAGTGTAGGGTATAACCAAAACGAAGACTGCTTTATTTTTCACACACATGGCTGGATATAGCCAGCAAAACACACACATTAACACAAATCAAGATATTGGGATACTTGTGATACAAACCACCCCCTTAATCTGCCTCTCAGAGACAACAGGGTCAGTAAAGGGATTAACAATACAATGGGGTCCTAACCTCCAAATCAGTTCCAAGGTTTGGCCGGGGTAAATGTCTGTAGTGGTGGAACGGGGGGGGGGGGGCGACTTATACAACATATAGTACACCATGGGGGGGCTGACTTATACAATTTAGTAGTGCACCATGGGATGGGGGGGTCTGACTTTAAACTAAAACAATGGCATTCACTCCCTGGTTACAGATCCTGGCTGTCTGCCAGAGATAATCCCCTCAGCAAATGATGGAATGATATACTTCTCGGGGTAGACACAGAAGCCTCCTCCCTATGGGCCCATAGGGAGGAGGCTGGCTCTCAGGCCTCCCCAGTGGCCCCGGTGATGGAGGGTTCTGTCACAACCCCCATCACTATGTACTAAGCCAGACATTGATGTGGTAGGCCTCTGCCCCTGGAACAGCCTGCCTGTGCCACCTGTGCCCCTGAAACAGGCACCTCTGCCCCTGAAACAGCCTGCCTGTGCCACCCCTGCCCCTTAAGTAGTCTACCTGTGCCACTTCTGCCCCTAAACATTTATTCATAAACCCTTTTTTATGTATCATCAGCTACCGAAGGAAATGTCTTAAAAATGCCCTTCTATTGATGTCATTTTGAAATAATGTCTTATAAACTTAAAATTAAATAGGCCACATAAAC
This sequence comes from Spea bombifrons, assembly GCF_027358695.1. Lineage (NCBI taxonomy): Eukaryota > Metazoa > Chordata > Amphibia > Anura > Pelobatidae > Spea > Spea bombifrons. The sequence goes on from NC_071089.1 coordinate 107,678,723, forward strand.
TTAAATTTAAATTTTGCTTTAATTATTGTTATTATTTATTAGGATTATTTATTGATTTATATGGCACCATCTTATTTTAGATCATAGCCATACCTGGGAACTCTTACGGATTGACTGTATATCTCAGGGTGTTTGCTTCAATCTCAGGGTAAAAGGGCAGATTCTTAGGGACTCCTTCCTATTCTACTCTGCTGTGATCATACATTGGACTCCCGGTTGGTGCTTTTGCAACCAGTATGTCATTGTTGATATTCCTGCTTGAATACAGGCGACTCAGTTAAATGTATCTTCAAATAATGACAAGTAACGGTTTTCATGAGGACCAATATTAGAGCCACTTGGGAAGCTGCCACATAGAATTTTCATGAAGGACTAATATTTCAAGTCTCAGGTCAGATGATTTAGAAAGTCTCTATGGTCATAGGCAGGGCCAGTTTTAGTACCAGGTGACCCAGGCAGCTGTTCTGCTGTGCCGATAAAATCTGGGCCCCACGCTCACACCAGTCCTGTGTCTGGTCACCCTGGTAGCTGAGGTGTCCATCAGGATCACGTAACGCATACTTGACCCTGCAGGAGAAGTGCAGCAGCTCACACAGAAAGTGTGAGCTTCTCTGAAGATAAAGATCATGTGGGAGGCAAGAGGGAGGGGAAGGAGAGATGTCATAGGGAAACCTGTTATAGTAGGAGAACAAGAGAAGGATTAGTGTATGGGTATATTAGTGTATGATGCTAGCATGAGAGTGTGTCAGTTTATGGTGTGTCGGGCATGAGTTAGTGGCACCTGGGACAAGGGAAGAGAAAGAGTAAGTATGTTTGGCCTAGAGTGAGTGTGGGGCTGTTAGTGTATGACACTAGAGCAAGTGTATGTGTTATTATATGTGGTTAGCGTGAGTAGGTGACAGAGCACGTGGTCATTTTGTTAAATGGTAAAAATAACTATTAATATATCAATTTTTTAAAGCAATTTGGCTTTACAGCATTTTTTTACACGTGCCTAAAACGTTTGCAGTAGGCCTGAGTCCAACATCGTACCGTGAGTATAGTGAATCATGTTACTAATTAATTTTTTTTTTAAATGGGGGGCAAACAGTACTTTTGCTTGGGGTGCCATTTGGTACAGGACCAGTCCTGGTCATAGTTTGTACTCAAAAAAGCACTTTTCGGACAGCTTTAAACAAGCAGCATTTGGTAACAAAATGGCATAAAAATATGATAGGTGACAAAAGTTTCTGCACTCCTAGATACATTAATTAAAGAACAATACGTGTTTAATTTTTTATTAAAATGGTTTAAAGAAGGCCTCTTTCTTTTGTATGGTTCTCCTTTTGAACTTGTTTAAATTAAATCCACTGAAAATGTACCTTTAAAAAGGATCAATCTGAATATCACAATTTGACACAGTCGAGTATAACTTGCAGAACTCTATAAAGTGCATATGTTATTAATGATGACTAAGTGCAGCTCAGTAGGAAAATGTGGCCCTGGATGCCTAGAGGCAGTACTTACGTGTCTCCATCTGTCAAACTAATAATGTCGTCCTGAGATAAACTTAAATGGAGAGAATAGAGGCCTTCCATGCTGAAGGAGGATTAAAATCGTAAAAATAAAAGTCTGCGAGAAACGCAACTTTCCTTGTTTTGACATTTTTACAGGGCAAAAAGAAAATTATTTTCATTACCCCTGACAGCTGGGAGATATGTGGGTAACAGCATTTTGAGATTCAGCGCGCTAAGCTTAAGAAATGTTTAAAGCAAGCATTCCCCCTGTAAAATATTTTATTATGTAGTGTAACATAAAACTTGTTATATATATATATTATTTGCAATGATATTCAAATAAACTCAAAACATATAGATTTGTATATCTCGGTTTCCTCTTCTCTTATGTCAAGACCAGGTAACCATAGCAATTACTAAATGTCATTGTTGTCACCTTTCTTATAACCTCGTACATGTGAAGTAAAGTATATGTATTGTTTTTCTATTTGAGATGCTCCCAAGCAGGGATGCACCGTAGGACAGGTTATGAAGCGGCTGTCGGTTCTTGGTGAGCATCTCATGCTCTTTTTATATTGTTTTTTTTATTCAGCAACACTGTGGAGATCTTACAGATTTTACACATAGATACAGCTGCTCACTCTGAAACACGCATGAACGCTCTACTTACATGCGGATACATTCAAGTATATGTATTTTCTCTCAAACATACAGTACTGTCAGGGCCGGCCCAAGGCAAAATGCCGCCTGGGGCAAATTTTAAAATGCCACCCCCCCCCTTATCTACCCTTCCTCTCCCTCCGTCCCTGCCGCCCCCCCCCCATTATCTACCCCCCCCATATTATCTACCCTTCCTCCCCCCCTTGTACTTACCTTTCAGCAGTCCTGCGGCGAGTCTCCCGGTTCAGTCTCGGTGCCGGCTTGTAATGCCGAGCGCCGGAAATCTTCCGGCACTCAGCATTACAAGCCGGCACCGAGACCGAACAGGGAGACTCGCCGAAGAGGAGAGAGAGAGGGGCGCCGAGCGGGTACTGACAGCTTGGTAAGCGAAAACCACTCGGCGCCCCTTTCTCTCTGTTTCGCTTTAGAAAAAAGAAAAAAAAAGGGCTTGGAGCGGCAAAGTGCCGCCCCTTCAAAAGTGCCGCCTGGAGCGGCTGCCCCACTCGGCTCCATTGTCGGGCCGGCCCTGAGTACTGTATTAGTTTTAGGCAGGTGTGACTAAATGCTGTAAGTAACAATGCTTTTAAAAATAGACATGTCAGTAGTTTTATTTTTATCATTTAACAAAATGTAAAATTAGTGAACAGAAGATAAATTCTTATTAGAACACAATCAATTCTTATAGGCACACTATAAGTTATAAAGGGGGTGCGGGTAGGGTTCTACCCTTTTCCCGTCTGGATCCTTCCTGGACGGGTTCCCTCGCACCCACCCAGATGTATTGTATATTTTGTAGTTGTTGATGTTTTTCTTGTTTCTCTTATTATTTGTAGTCACAGCAGTGGAAGAGTTCCCCCGGTAGCCAGCGTGGAAGTTCTGTTACCCAAAGAGGTGCCCAAACTGGGCTTGGGGAGGCGGCTTGTGGCACCCGCTGGACTAGGACTCTTGGCAAGTTGGGGCTAGTCCCTGCAGCTGGTGGGTTGTTGATTAATGTTTGTGTTGGTTGTTTATGCTGGCATGGAACAATAAAGCTGTGGCCAATGCCCTACCCACATATAGGGTCTGTCTTTATTTGTGGGGTTTGGGTAGAGGTAATAGGTATAGGCTCCAGGCCTATAGTATGTTTGGCCTAGAGTGAGTGTGGGGCTGTTAGTGTATGACACTAGAGCAAGTGTATGTGTTATTATATGGGGTTAGCGTGAGTAGGTGACAGAGCACGTGGTCATTTTGTTAAATGGTAAAAATAATATATTAATATATCTATTTTTGAAAGCATTTTTGCTTTACAGCCTTTTTTTACACGTACCTAAAACGTTTCCAGTAGGCCTGAGTCCAACATCGTACCGTGAGTATAGTGAATCATGTTACTAATTAATATATATATATATATAGGGTCTGTCTTTATTTGTGGGGTTTGGGTAGAGGTAATAGGTATAGGCTCCAGGCCTAAGCAGTCAAGTTTTCTGAAGAGTTTAAGTGTATGTTCAGTCAAGACAAACATCTGCTCAACCTCAGATTGTATGTTTAGTTATTTCATAATTGCCACATTCTACTAAATTGAGGAACTGTTATTTATTCACTTTAAATGGCTTAACTATTTTGCACAAGATGTAATTGGTAGAATCTAATGGTGAAGGCTGTTGAAATACTAGCACTAAGACCAGGAAACCTCTGTCACTACTAGTAAGTAGTTAACAGGACAGAAATATGCAGGGGTCTGGCAGTTGAGTGATTGGGATGGACCTGGTTAGAGCAAACCACATGGTGCTAGACAGGGAAAAGGTCATAGATCAGGGCAGGCAGTGGAAGGTTCAGATAAGATCAGGCTGGAGTTCAAAAACTGGTCAGCAAGAACTCCAGGAAGGTGATGTCAGCTTTGCATAATTACCATCAATTTTACAGTAATACACTAAGACAGATAAGTCATTCATGGAAAAAAAAAGTCCCATCAAAGTTCTCATCTAAAGAGTCAATCACAGTCCACGAAAATTGGATTTTGGGTACTTGAAATGGGTTTGGGATTTGTTTTTAATCAGTGCTGTTAACCATAAGAGAGCGATATATCTGGTACGTATAAAGTGCCAACTCCATACCATGCAGGGTAGAGAAAGAAGTGGAAGGAGAGTGAGATATTAAATGTGAAATCTGAAAAAAGATAAGCAGCTTCTCCAGCAATAATACAAATAATAATAAATAGACCCCTTAAGGCAGTGATAGGGCCAAGAAAGCTAATAAGATATAACATTCTAATTGATTTATTTAGCACATCATTTTCCACAAAATATGACACCACTGTTAAGTTAGAATGCAGCTGAACACAGGCACTAGAGACAAAACCTAGCATATTAGACACCTTTATCTAATAGACTATAAGGAGGAGGGCTCTCTTTCTGCAATTGCGTTCTTAACGTCAGTTTGTACTGAATGTTTTAATGATACTATTAACTTTTACCGTCTCTCTATTGTTATTGCATTATGGAATCTGCAGACGCTGTATAAATTAATGACATATGAAAATTGGGGATGCCTAACTCACCTTGGAATAAAACCGTGAGCTGATCGAAAACCTACAGAAAGTAAAATTTGTCATCCAGGAGGCTGTCCTTATGGTGTCCTTCTCACACATTGGGACCTCTGATTACCTCTGATCTGAGAGAGTCTTGGGAGTTGCTGGCCCCACCAAATAAATCTGTATTTAATTTTACTTAACCTGTTATTGCTAGTTTCGACTTCCTTCCGTCCATATTCATTAACCTAAACTGGCAGGTTTATCCTGTACGAATTACTGAGCTGGCCCTGGATAATGATTAATGCAATGCGGAGACTTTGAAGAAGTCATCCTGGTTTAACTATACATTATACAGGGCCAGCCAAACTATCCCTGCAGCAGGAGCATGTTGGGGATGGCCCTTCATGTGAAGGAGTTGAAACCACAACTAGACTGCAACTCTCCCTTTAGCAACTAAACTCCTACAGGACAATCGTGGTGGAAATGTGTCTTTTCCTATATTAAATTACAATATACAAATGTACTGTGAAATGAAGTTTAAAGTTTTGCCAAAACCTCCTTTTTAAGTGTTTAAGGTGAATAGAGAAAAGAGGTGAAATTATATCGGGTTACACCGCTGATTCTAAAATATATATTCCCAATAATAAAAATAAATCCTTTTGACAACACGTGTTCTGGATTTACTGTTCTCCAACAGATGTTCATGTTAACTGCACCATCCTTGTAACAAGAAACTTTTCATTATGAGATAGGGCGCACTTAATGGAATTCACCTGTGACAAATGGTCATATGTTTTACATGTATCTGTGATCACCAAAAAAGTCTCTGTCTTGAAAATATAAGGGTTCAGTGCCTTCTAGACAGAAAGTCGGCTTTTAATGCTGTTTTAAAGGAAAAAAATATTTTGTATGGTTCATATTTGTATATTTGCTCAGGGCCGGACAGGCAGCCCAGGCGGTTTTAGGCCCGCAGTCCCCTAATGACATAAGACTGGCCATATACTCCCTTTTTTTTATGCTCCCGTAGCTTATGGCCGGGTACAGTATCTCCAGCCTTTGGACGCACACTGCTGTTGGACAGTGGCCCACCGGGCATTAGCCCCATGTGACAGATGGTCAGCCCACCTAATTTGCCCATTTCTTTCTATGCTGGTCAGTAGTAAATGAAAATGCCAAACGTGACAAAACATACATACAGTTTAATATGTATATATATATATAGAAGAAAAATCCAAAATTAGCCTCCAGTTGGAATAGCTATCACAAATAATTTACGTATAGAAAATATCTGCATTGCTGTCACTGAGAATTAAATTGGTTTGAATGCATTTGAAAAGCATGAAGACCATTTACAAGCCATTAGTCTCTTTGTATGATCAAAATATACCTGCGTTATTAACTATTAATGAGATATTGTGAATATTACATTTCAAGCTGACATTTTAGTCTGTGAATAAAACAAATGTAATTTGACTATTTAGCAGCCTCTTATTATTACGCGACTGAAATATATAATTTTATTTTTATATATGTTAACTATTGTGCAGGTTATAATTGCTTTGTAATTAATTGTTTTCTGTAGCATTTTAGTCACTATTTGAGTTGTTTTGAGTTGCCCATGCCATGGTAATTCACAAGCCAGCTCCGGGACCCTGCCAGGGGCCACAGTATTAATGAAAACAGAGCTGTCACTTTATGTGTATACTATAAAGAAAGGTATTTTGACGTTATCAATGAAGAAGAGGTCTTATTTTGAACAAAATGTCATAATCTAAAACTAGAGGGTCAGAAGCATAAATGTAATGGAACAGTCTCCCAGCAGAAGTGCTAGAGGTTAACACAGTAACAGAATTGAAATATGTGAAGGGTTAGGATATGGCTATCCTGACTCTAAGACGAGACCAAGGATTGATTAAGGACTGAGTCTTAACAGCAGGAAAAACAGGCAGACTAGATGGTCTAAATAGGCTTTATCTGCTGTCAAATGTATCTATACTTCTGGATTTGCATCATTATCCCTGCCCATTATGTTATTCCTCACTTGTTGGACAAGTCAGCATGCTGCTTCCAATTTAGACCCCTGCATTAAAGTTTAAACGCAATGCAACCACTTTTAAAGGAAGTGTGAGCTCAAGAATCCACAAGACTTCCACTATGGAACCTAGGGACGGACTGTCGATTGGGTCTTTACTATAGGGAAGATATATGGTATATGTGGGTTTGGCTATTGGGGTCCACTTTGCCAACCATATTTCTCATATGTGATTGGCACTGAAAAGGTTAATCCAGATGTAGTCCATGCTAATAATGTAACGACTGTACTTTCAGCATTTAAAACATTGCTTTACAATTACGGCCCCCTACGAAAAGGACATTTGCTTTCACAGCAAAATTGAAAAAAAAGAATTGCATCCGTAAGCTCTCTAGGATGTAGACATCTAGTCTAGAAAAGCCCAACAGAGAGTTACTCACAGTTTACACGGTAAAAAAAAAAATGTCCGATTTATAAAACCCCAGAATGTTATAATCTGTTAGATACATTGACAGCTAAATGTAACATGTAACTGTGATTTGACATCTAACAAACTCTTTGATATCCTGGTAAAAAGCCATCTAAATAAGTGTCAGCACGTCAAATTATTATAATAGATCTGATGTGCTATCTTTTTTTTTTTTTTTTTTAATTCAGTATTCTTATTCCTGCTGTAATAAACGTTGAGATGAAATCTGATAGAATTTCTATTATGCACTTCCCAAGTGAAGCAAAACAGCCCTCTCTAAAAAGCTTCATTAATATTTTATGAAATGCAATACTCAAGGCATCGTTATACCCGATAAAGACAGAATGTTAATGACTGCTCTCTAAATTATCTAGAGAGAGAGAAAAAAGATACAACAATGCAGTACGGCTATTGTCACCATTTTCTGAACTAGAATCTTTGGCCAGTTCTATTATAATTCGTGTAACCATTTGACCATTAAAGTTTGCATGGAAAAAAATAGATAGTGACCATTTCTGATGTGATCTTGAGTTAAAAGAAGTGTATTGAAGATCTGCAGGGCAAATTATTATACCATAGGTTACCCTAACTGTCTAAGCCAAGTCTATTCATATGCTAATGATGACATCTGTTCTCTCCAAGTAGGAAATTTGGATACAGTTGAGATTAAGAATGTTTCAAGTGAAATGTTTTCTGACTTGCATACTTTATTATTTGAAATTAAAGACAAAACCTTTTTTTTATATTTTATAGATATTTTACATTCTTACATTTTATAAGATGTAATCACGTATAAAACAAGCTATTGGTTCAGTGGCTTGGTTCAATATTTGAATACTAGTAGCTTGCTGCTAGCTTCATATTTATATATGCTTGTTGTTGAGGAGAGTCCCCAATACCAATATGCCTTTGGGCAAACCATGATTCTGCAGGGATATATTATTTTAAACAAAATCTGGCAAAGATCTCATAAAATGCAATTATTTTCAGGAAACAAATTATAAAATGATATGAGAAAATCTAGAATTGTAAGATTTTGATTCTAGGTTTGTTTCAGTGGGTCGTCCTTAGCTTTTTTTTTTCTGCAAATCTAAATTATTTGATGCACAACATGCCCTGTTGTTTACCCATTGTACAGCACTGTGCACTATTATTCATGCAAGTTAATAAATAATAATACATAACCCAGACCTATGAGATTACAGTCTTTGATCGTCCATAGAAAATGGCACTGATGAGCAGAAGTAGAAAGGCTCACTTTTTAGAACTGAAAAGGGGAAAATTAGTATACATACATGTATCTGTATTTTTATTTACATATATGTAAATAATAGGTGTATTTGGCACTTTACTCCTTACTGTATAATAAGTGGTCATATAATAACTATCAGGCCTTGGCTTACTTTACTACTTCTCCAGTGGACTCACAGAAAAACAAGAGTAATGGATGTATGAACTAATATAAATAATATGTGTGTGTTGTTGAAACAAATAGAATACATTAGGTCATTGAACCTTAATTGCTAACTTTTTGTATTAAATACATATTAACTTGATTTTGCGTGGACTTCAGAGCTATATATTGCACTCAAATAGGTGCAAGCATTTAATTATTGGAGTACTTTTGTCTCCTCCCCAACTGACACTATGGAAGCAAGGAGCATACCAAAATATGCATCTTGAACATGCTCAGTAGAATGCCTGTCCTGGCCAATGGAAGCTGAGCAGCAGCCAATCATATGTCCAAAAACATTTACAGAACATAGAAAAGGACAAAGATGGCACTGGGAAGCTGGTTGCGTACAAATATGATACTGGGAAGCTGTTTGAGAACAAAGATGGCACTGGGAATCTTTTTGGGACAAATATGGCAGAGACAAGCTTTTTGTTTACAGAGGGAAAGGAAGGCAGGGAAGAGACAAAGAAAAGAATAGGTCAGGGAGAGGAGAAAAGGATAGAGAGAGAATCAGGAAAGAGAGAAGTGGGGAGAATCAGGTGGGAAAAAGAGAAGGAGCAAGAAGGAGAGAGGCAGGGGAAAGAGACCTGAAGTGGGGTAGGGTGAGAAGGAGGAAGAGAAGCAAGGGGGAAAAGTGAGAGTCTTGCACACATCATTTAAATGCCGGGCATATATTCTTCTCCTACTGCCAAAACTGTAAATGCAGACCTAGTGGTTAATTTCTTGACCAACTGAACTGCATAGGAAGGTTTGTCCATGATGAGGAATTGTGCATGTTTAAAACCAAGGCTATTTACGAGCACATAAGCATCCCTTAAAGTGAATCTTCAGGATTGTTTTTCATATCTAATTTATGGAATTGTTATTCAAAAAATGAGGGGGGGGGAATTAGAAGCAATAAAATACAAAAAGGTGCAACACATGGATATTACATGTATCTTAAATAAAAAATTAGCATATCATTAGTTATTCTTGATCTATAACCGAATAGCTATTTCTTAAAAGCCCATGATCAGAATTTAAATGGCTTTGACTATAATGTTCAACATCCTCCAGCTTGTAAAAGAAAGGAGGTTGTTGAACAGTTGCTTGTAAAGGAAAGGATTACTCTAGGAACCCAGTGTCATACAGCCATAGAACAGCTGGGGGCTGTAAAGTGTATCTACAGATGAACAGCAGTTGCACTTTTGAACCATTTTTACAACCTAAAGCTGCTTAGTGCTATAATAGGCTATCTGCTTTAAACAAGCTATCCTTTTGCCAGATTTAATATAATTAAGACTGTATTGTTTCCTCTTAATTGGACTAAAACCAAGCATCTAACTTGTGTAGTAAATAGAAGAGGAATTCATTTTTTCCTTGTTACTAACCTTTTTTCGTGCATGTTTTCATGTACTAATAACATCTGGAATATCATCAATATGCAGCCTAAGACAACCACCATTGACTCAATATATTTATGTGCTATTTTACTAGATGTTGCCAATGGCTGGTTATGGTTAGTAGCATATTTAGGCTCACTGTGCTGCCTAGGAGCAGAGTTCAGTTAGATAGGCAGCAGAGTTCGCTTATCTTGACTGACATGATTCACACATACCGCAACTCACAAAGCAACTCAAATTCTGAAATGTTATTATCATTATTATTATCTTTGATTTATATAGCACCAACAATTTACGTATTGCTTCTATTTGACAATTTGTGGTCAAATTCAGTAATTAATTATTAATTTATTAGTTCATTCAATTATTCATTATTAATCATTCATTCATTTACTTGTATGTCCTTGACTGCAACTAGCAAAGTTCCCTACACCATATTAATGCCTCACCTATTTCCCCAACACATTTAGAGGGGGCATGGAGGGGGCATGGGTGGGCCCAACGGGACAGTAGGAGGGTACTACTACTGTAGAAAAAAAACATAGGGAGCCACATCCAATTTGGGTGACCCTTTGGGGAGGCATGGTTAGTCATAAAGTGAGCTAGCATGTAAAAAAAATATTTTATCTATGACCCCAGGTGTGGGGGAGAAGGTAGTCACTTGACATTTTATTTACAGAATGCAAGCAGATTCTGTAACCTAATGGTTCATTCAAGGCACCCACAGTTGCAATAACTGTTCAACCCCTAGCCACCCAAAGGATGTGATCTGTAAAAATATTTTCTACTTAATATTTAGTACCACCCACTGATGTGAATCATATTCCTCTCACCAGCAGCACCCAGTGGCTGGAGGTTGTATTGCAGCTTCTTTGATTTTTAGAGAAGTAGATAATGTTAGATGTGCAACATACAATCACAGATCACATCTTACATGAATGGGAAAGTAAATATCCAAAACAATTACTCTAATTAACATACAGAAAGCACAAGTTATAGGTTGTGTTATTGAATGAATTTAGTTACACTAACAGCTGTGACAACAACAGCTCTTCTTTAATTATCCCCAAGGGCCCTGGTTGCTGTCAGACTGCCCCTGATGTGAAGATAAAATAACCCTTCACTTATAACTCTAACATCTAGAGAAAGACTTGACTGGTGATAAATCCAATTTCAAAATCTTAAAATGCTAATATTCTATAGTTACATTCTATATCAATACATTTTTGGAACAATAATTTTGACCACTATGACCTCGTATATGTCTTGTTTTTTTTACGAGACTTTATTATTGGATGCTTTGCTCATCAGTTTGATTGGTTACATTCCACGTAAAATATTGTTCTTCTTATATTATTGTGATGTGGCATTTATATTATAGTACAATGAGCAAAGAAAAGCAATGACGATAGGGAAAACACATATAAGCTAGATCAAAACTAACATTTAAAGGGTTGGTAGATCAAAAATTCAGAATATCAATTGAGGTGCCCCACCACAACTTGTCAGCCTTTTCTTTTTGTGTTCTGTATATAATTAAATCAACTAACCAAGAAACAAAACTCAATTTGTAGTCCTTTTATACGGGAATATCCGAACACGGCCGCAGTGTTGCTTGGTGTCAGAGGTTCCGTGTGGCTGGGTGTATTTCATTGAATCTGACATCTTTTCTCTCCCTCTGACTCACTCTAATATAGCATCTCCACACAAAGCACATTCTGAAGCTTCTCCCTAGGAGACAAGATCCTTTTAAATGGCCTTCGCAGAACAGAATAACTTATACAAGCACTACATCTTCTGGTTGTCAATTGTTAACCCATTCACTATGTATGGCTACTCTATTGATACATGATTGATTTTCTAAATCCATGAAAATATAATGAACAGACATGATGTTAACAATATGCCTTTGGCTAATATGGCTCAGAATTTCAAAATAAATGATAGGTATAATGAGATATTATGAAATTCTATAGTTTTTTGGTTTCGTATAACCCCTTTGAAGCACCCTTCACTCTAATGGATGTATATATCATATGTATCCTTCTGCCTTACTCTGTATGGATATCATGTCTGTTGTATGATAACTATTGATATCAATCTAGCATAATATGTACATGTCATACTAACCTTCAGAACATTAGTCAAACATTTGAGGATCGCTATTCATATAATAATTGCTTTCATGCATTCCCAAACATTATAACTATATGTAAACATGTATGGTAGCAGATGTATTTTTAGTCAAGAATATGTATTACCCAGATCCTATGATAATTAAATAAGATATGTTAACATAATGAGTACTTGCTTTTAAGAGGGAATTCTTACAGTTAAATTCGATTATTATATCCATGAAACGAGAAAACAAATTGAGAACAGAATAGAATAAGTATGCTCACACGAAAGCAAATGAATTATGGTATAATAACACTTCAAAATCCATTCAGCAGTTCATACCATGTGTGAAGGTAGTGGGTAATGTGTATGCCCTTCAAGAACCCTAACCCCTCATCTGCAACTGAAATAAATGACACAAAATCTAATTTGGATAAAAGAGATTATTTATTTTACCCAATAATAATATATATATTAATCAAACTTTGAACATATAAATGTAATATAATTACACTAAAGCCAAGACAACCAGATCCTATAAAACAGAACAGATATGAAAGCAATCAGACCTAGCCGAGTGAACGTATGAAGGAAACCTCCAAGACTTCCGCCACTCTACTCTCCAGTACTCTTTTACTGGGGCTAACTAGCTCCCTCACCCTGATCATACCAAACAATTAAAGGAGAAAGGGAGCCTGAACAAGTTCACAGCCTGCGTGAATCTGCTGTCTGGGAACCCCTCCTTCACACCTTTAACGCTTGCTTACCCATAAACTCCTTTGTGACGTTGTGCAACTTAAACATTTTGAACCAGAAACTCAAACCTGACAACTTAGCAGAAACAGATGCTAGGGAGGAAACGGATGCTTCCCAAAACCAAAACCCAAAACCAAAGTCCTAACAAACCATGTAACCAGATCCCTAACGTGCGGAAGCAGCCTTGGGCCTGCTCATAGGTGAGACACTTGCCCAGGCCTTACTATGCCTGACCCAGGTAGACATCTATATCAACGCCCAAATCCACGCCATCACTTGCTATGCCTTCAGTATCATAGGTCCACAGGGCACAGGTACCCATCTGGATCTGCTCCCAGTGTGGCAGCCTAGAACTTCTGCCGCTGCAATTGAGAAAAGGCATCTGCTATTACATTGTGGACCCCCAGGATGTGGGGAAGTAATATTTTTAACCGAGCACCCCAGCACCAGGTACCAAAGCAGCCTAATCACCGGTGGTGACAATGCCAACAAATTATCACCAACAATTTAACCGTCACTACAATGGGGAACAACTTCAAAAAGTCCAAATTTTTGGTTAAGCCTTACATATGCCAGGAAGCCGGCCATGTATCTGCACACCAGTTTGCGGTCAAGATCTCCCCAAAGCCCACTGATCCAGCAGCATCACTGTACAAATGGAGGTCTGATATGGACACCTCTAGTGCCTGCTAAAAATATCTCCCATTTGCCGTCACCAGAAAGTGATCCCATACCTCCAGGTAATCCCAGAAAGGTTGAGTTAGCCTCAGAAAATGGTGATGACCACCAGTAACATACAAAAAGCTGATTCAATATCAGTTTTGGCAATCAGCTGTTCCTCAGCTCTCAGAACAGACAAAATGCCCTCAATGTCCATGTCTTAGGCCGTGGAAATGCTGCTCTTGAAGCACTGTACGGAAGCTACTTCCAAGCCGATTTGAATGAAAGTTCATTAACGGAAATGTGCTAGGAGTTATGCTTTCCTTGGATTTGATCAATTAAAATTGTTAGCCTACAGTGCCTTATAGTTATATTATATTATTTGAATATAATTCTTTGATCATTTCCCAGAAGGAAATGTTTTTCAGTAGCATGTTTGGTGTTTATTACCAGATATAACAGCTTTCTCCCCGGGTCAGAAGCCCCCTCACTGTGTTCATTCAATACTTCAGAGGTGAGTAACATTTTCAAATGTTTATAGTCTACTTGCATAAAAGAAATCCATTAAGAAAATATCTTCAAAGACACAGTTCATATCAAAAAGAATTAGATTAATGAATAGTACTGCTAAGATACTTTAGTGATACATAAAATATTCAGTGACATTAAAATGTTAATATGACACTAATTGTCCTGCGGGAAGGTATTTTTCTTTATAATTTCACTGAAGGAAACTCATTAAATATATGCATCATAGCTTGGAGGATCTACAGACACATTTGTAGTTCTTATTCTGTTTTGGGGTATAAATAATAATAATAATAATAATAATAATACAAATCATTATGTAAATGTTTCTTTCAATATTTCAGTGTTTTTTTGTATGTTATCCAAATTCTCGTTCAGGAATAGATCCTCCTTTTAAAATACTTCCAGAGGTCTTTTCAAACTGTTCAAGTCAGCAATTTCATGCTCAAACCTCAGTTTTTTTAAATAAATAATAAAAAAAAATATACATAGTTTACTATATACATAGTTTACAGGTTGTTCTTCTAGATTATAGGTTCCTCCTGCTAGAAGGGCTGAGCTGGCCCTGTATGATGCATAATTAATGGGCGAGGAGACCTTGAAGAAATATCCTGGATTTATTATTACAGGGCCAGCCAAGCTCTTTCTGCAACAGAAGCTTATTAAGAATGGCCGTCTCCTAAGCCATTGAATTATGCAAGGCATGTTCAGCTTTTCTAGCTGGATGTACCTGCCAGTGGTATCCTTTCATAAATAGCGAGTGACTTAATCCATTGCAAATGTTTTTCTTTAGCGAACAGACCTCTCAGTTAAACTTAATATTTTCATGTTATGTTAATTTAAGAAAAACAAATGCAAATAAATTAGATCAGTATCTATTTTTGGTGGATGTGTCATCCTGACTCTAGAGAGCAGTCATGTCTGACTGATTTGAGTCTACGTTGTATTACCTAAATTGCGGTATTTCTATTATCAAAAATGTTTTTGTTTTCTATCATTTCTTTATTGCAAACATCTGACAGTTAAGGAAGTCGGTGCACTTTTGTCAGGTTTTATTGTTGGAGCTTGTCAAATCTCAGATATCTGTATTTTTTGCGTGTGTGTTTTTTATATTATGTTTATATATTTGTTGCCAACTTTATTAGGGTAAGAAGCGCAGACAGTTTTTGTTTTTTGTATACATTGTACAGCCAATACACTGTTTTTTGCAGCATGCTTACACCTGTTTGGTAGGCCTCGTATTATACATTTGTATTTGAGCCTGTGACTAGCTTAGCGCACCGACATTTTTTCTTTTCCCTGTTTGCACATATGTGAGGTTGTTGGCTCCTCATCAGTCTGGTTGCAGCTTGCTGTCCAGGGGTTAATAGGGAGGAGGTTTAATTGCACCTCCCCCAACACATTAATAAGGTTTTGGTAGCAGTATAAACTGCTTTGTGTGCCCACTATGTAGGAGGTGAGAGTAGGTTCTCACCCTATTGAGAGTGTGCCTTGACGTGGCGGGGGAGCTTAATTATGCTTTGGCCAATTCATATAACCAAAACCTCTCATTTATATTATGTTTATATATTTGTTGCCAACTTTATTAGGGTAAGAAGCGCAGACAGTTTTTGTTTTTTGTATACATTGTACAGCCAATACACTGTTTCTTGCAGCACACTTACACCTGTTTGGTAGG
The DNA here is from genome assembly GCF_027358695.1 of Spea bombifrons. Lineage (NCBI taxonomy): Eukaryota > Metazoa > Chordata > Amphibia > Anura > Pelobatidae > Spea > Spea bombifrons. Next base: position 107,694,467 of record NC_071089.1, read on the forward strand.
CCTCGTATTATACATTTGTATTTGAGCCTGTGACTAGCTTAGCGCACCGACATTTTTTCTTTTCCCTGTTTTTGTAAATAACATACTATCTACTAACTCCAAAGCACCAATGTCTAAGAAACAGGGTAGAGCAGGCACCTTCTAGCCACAGGGGCAAGCCAAGTGACCCCGCCAGCCCTTGCCCCCCCTCCCCGGTAACTCATATAACACATATTTGCACAAACTCACACACATATACACTCATGCTAACACACACAATTGCACCATGCTAACACACAAACACTCATGCTAACTCACTCCCTCCAATACACATTTAAGCACTAACACGCTTACACATGCACACATGCTAACACAGACATACACTCATGCTAGCACATACACATCCACTCTAACATACATAGATACATACTCACACCATCTCTAACTCCCTTATCCATTCTCTTACTCTTTCCCCCTCCCCCACCCCTTTACCTCCCTGTTTGTCTTTCACATGACCCTGCAGTATCTCCACATCTGCTAGTGGGTCGGTCCAAATCCAGCCCTAAGAATTTTAAAAGTATGGAAATATGGAAACGAAGGGGCAGAAAAATCTTAAAAATCAATATCTTTCAGGGCCTACATATTTATTTTGTCTTGATTTCAATGTTGACTTAATAAATGAACTAGAGTCACATGCTTTGTTGTTGTTTTTTTGTTTATTTGTTTTTTTACTGATGTTGTTATTCTTCCATACAGCAACAGTGCATATCAAAATAATAGTGCAACTTTAGATGGGCTTTATTATTTTTTATATTCACAAATCTTGCTCTCCCCATTATATTTAAGAATAGAACCCTAGCACTGGCTACTGAAAGAACTTAGCTTAATGTCTATGGTAGCACAAACAGAGTTAAAAGAGTAAAACAAATCCAAGAGAATTACAAAATGAAATTTCAGGATTTATATTGTATTTTAGGGGACATTCTAATATTTGTACATTGTAAATGTAGCCATCCAGATCAAATGACTGTTAAAATGGAGGCCATGCATGTATTAAAACTAAACTGCAATAGGCTTCAGGTGGAATTAGTGCAAAGAGTGTGAAATGGAAATTCAAAGCACCTTTCACTCAAGAATATATAAAAGCGCACATTTATATGCCAGTATTAGAAGGGAATGTCAGCTCAGATCTATGATCCCCAGTAACATAACTTGAGAAAGTATCCAAGCCCAACATGAACATGGATATGAAGGTGGATATAGAAACATTCAGGTTAGTACATGGCTAGTCCTCTCTAATGGGACAGAGTTCATTTGTAGCCTGCTCGGTTTATCTAGAGATCTGTCTCTGTTCTCTGGGCACAATGAGGTCTTTTAGACTATCTACATAAATGAAAGCATATATTTATTAATAAATACATTAATTTATTATTTATTAATAAATACATACTTAAACTGCCATCTTTTATGATGCGTTAGCAGCAAATAATGTGCATTCAATTGGCACCAGTGATTCCAATTGCTATCGACCAGACTCATGTTTATCATATGCTGATGGTATTTATCATTATTTTTTATATGGCGTTGAATTAATGAAGTATTGCTAGGTGGATACAAACCTTACCTTCCATTATTACATTTACTTACATAACGTAGCAGATTCTGTAGCACTGTTATAATAGAGAGCGGTGGAAATAAATGAAGATGATTGAAATGCCGACTAGACAGCAGGCAGCATTAATGGAGTGAAATTACAACTAAGCCCATCAAGAATATGTATAGGAACACAGCTGAACAATTACACACATAGGTCTGCCGCTTAAGCGTCACCCAAAACGAAGACATAATTATCATATACCAGGTGAAAATAAAATTTGAATTGATGTTCCATGGCAATGCTAATTTTAAAATAAATTATACAGTACAATACATTATTGGAAGTACCCTTTTAGGAAGTAAAAGAAATTGGCTACATACATACCTGGGGAAATGGTTTCCTTTAGGTTCTTCTTCATTAGATCTTGACGAGAATAGTTGTTAACTAAATTTGTTTCTTGATTTTTTTGGCAGGCGTTGCAATAGGTTCAGACTAAATGGACCAACAGAACCAAATGTCATAATGTGATTATTTTGCCAATTCACAGATCAGCTACGCAATGAATCAACTTTGACAGCCATTAAAAACGATGCCACTCAAATGAGATATAAACCAGAGAATACCTTCTACATTTATGTTACAGCTGTGCAGCCACACTTCCCACAATCAATTTAAAACTGTAAATCTTTGAAAATGACACTTACAATTACATGTTACATGCCTTGTTAATTCTGCAGCATCATTCTCATTCTGTAAACATTATGGGATTTGTAGAGATCCGAAGCAGAATAGTGATTTCACAATGATGACAGCTTTATGTAGTCTCATTTTTTTGAACTAAGTAATGAGTCTGGCTATACCCCAACCTGGAGGTTCTGCCAGGTCTACCTGGCTTCTAGTTCTGCTGCATCTGGTGCTCTGCCTTCACCTGCAACTTGGCCTACTACCACTTACAGCTGGACCATTGGCAACCGTGATTGCATTTGCAGTAGTGCAAAATTAAACGCCAATTTCAATCAAGCAGACTCATGTTCCTTTTGTGCTAATGACATTTCTGCGTTAGGTTTCTATTTTTTTTTTTCACGTGACGTTGAATCACTGAAGCATTGCTAGTTGGATACACACTTCTTATCATCTTATGACATCAGTGGTTAAAGTGATTGATGATTCACCAAAAAAAACAAAACATTTTTTAAATCTGAACATTGTTTAAAACTATGAAAGGTTTTACCTTTAAACTTTATTTTAAGGAAATTGGATTATAAAATGTAAAAAAAAAAAACATTTTCCTAAAACAGAATGTCCAAGAAAGTAATTGATATAATCGGTTGCACTCTCAAATGCTATAATGCCATATTTCAATCTATTAAAACCATACCTTATTTAGAAAGTCACAGCAGATGTATTCCCGGGCAAGCCTTTTTAATATTCTTCAGTTCTGTGATGCATGGATGTAATAATGCACTGTGAATTTGAAAAGATGCTGTACTCAGAGATATTGGGGAATTCAGTTGGGAGTTCAGCTGCTACCAGTGAATAAATCAGACAGGATTAGCCATGTAAATTAGTGTTAAAGGTTCTGTTCTGCAAGTCTTCATCTGACATTTGAATAGATTATGCCAGCTGGCCAAACAATAGGCAATGCCAAAAGATTATATCATGGATATAAACAAAATTTGTGTTCATGGGTTATGGGCTATCTGACGTTTGCATGGGGCTTCATGTGATGAGGTTCTTAATGCGAGGCTCATCTCGCTTGGGTAGCATGATGTAGTAAATCATGTAGCACCAAAGGCTGCCTTTTGGTTTCAATGCAGATACTATGATAGCTGGAATGGAATTGCCAAGGGTTTAACTGCTTCCTGAAAAGGGGCGCTGACAAAGTCGCAGTCTCGTGCTCACCTGCTTAGGAGGATGGGCAAGAACTTTTGTACTGCAAAAAAAAACTGATAATTAATGAAAAAACGTTTTAAGCAAAATTCCACCAAGACGGAAATTAATATTATTATTATTATTATTATTATTGTCTTTTCTTTATATAGTGCCAACAATTTACGCATCACTTCATAAAATACATATATTGAAGGGGTCTGGCAAGACAAGAATTGACAGACTAAGACAAACCGATACGTTAGGTGGAGAGAGGCGAAATTACGTTAGGGATTTTTGCTGGTTTCATCCAACCTTACTATCATCCTTTTATGGTAAACTGAAATTACCTTGTGATAATTTCCAGAAGAGGTGAGAAGTAACATTTTTGTATGTTTAGCCAGGTGGGATCTCTAGATTGTAAGCTCATTTGAGCAGGGTCCTCCTCGTCTGTTTTTTCTGTAAATCAAATTGTTTTGTTATATACTACTTGTTATGTCTTGTCTACCAATTGCACAGTGCTACAGAATATGATGGCACTATATAAAACAATAAATAATTTCACAATTAGCTAATTGCATGAAGGCCTCTGGATCATTAATCTCAATAAAATTTCAGTTTGTTCAGTAAAAACGAGTTGTTATACACAGTGCACCTACAGACCAACATGTGAAATGCAGAAAACTTTTGGACCAAATACCAAAAATGAACATAAAAAAAATAATGAGATTCATCAAACCATAAGGAATTTTAAGGACATTTGTCACTAAAAATCAGATTATTATAATAAAAAAACATTTCTTTTAGGGGTTTAAAATAATCAGTAAATCAGTTTATGTGTTAAAAAAGGCATTCTTGATAAAAATAAAAAAGTTCTAGATCTAGCATCTAGACTTGGTATAAACTTTTTTTGTGGGTGTGAGAGCTTTCATAGCATGTCAGGTAGCTTCTCTACACAAGACTGCACAGGATAATTAAACGGCGGGAGATCAGCAATACATAGAAGTTTAAAAAAAAAAACCTACAGTCTTGGGTGAAACCTCTCCCAGACCTGTATTCCCCTTCTCGCTGTGGGAATTTTCTTTAGTTACACATGGTCTCACAGGTAAACAAGTCTGCAAGTTCACAGATGGAGAATAAATTAGCCCTCTCGAATTTCTTATAATGGTTCAGTGTGCTATCGCCCATAACAATATCACTCATGAAGAAAATATCAGATTTACAGAAGGACAATTTCATCATACAGACGTATGAAAAACACATTTTTTCTTAAGTTAACATTTCAGAATATCATCTTTTGTCATGGCAATCGACGTATTTATTTTTTTGTTTTATGTTTTATTGAGTTATAAGATAATTATAAAATCAGTTATGTCGCACCATACCATGTGGGAGTGAGGTGTTTTCTTGTTTTATTAGATGTCTGTTATATAAATATACTGGGGCCTCCATCCTCCTCCTGTCCTGCAGAGTGTTCCTTTGTGACCCCACACCACCTCTATTACACTTGATGTATGTGCATGCGCTGTAGACCCAGTAATGGTGCCTGCCAGAGGATGGCCAACAGATGAACGTAAATGACAGCTCTTATTTCACTGATGTGCTTTTTGATATATATCACAAAGTGCCTATTATTAACCCCTTAAGGACAATTGGCGGTCCCTAAACCCATTGAAAACAATGCATTTTGAGCCCCTACATGTACGGGCTTTGTCATTAAGCGGTTAATAAGGTTGTCCATGTGGATAAAGAATATGTTTATGCGGGACGCAGTAGAGGTGTAAGAACAAAAAATGGCATACCCTCTGCTGAAGTAATGGCGTAGAGAGCTAAATGGCTAGGCCAGCCACCTGACTGTGAGGCTGAGTTACCAATAAGGACAGTAGTCTTGTGGTCTTCTGGATTGATATGTAGCAAGATCAGAAGAACTTTAAAGCAGAGTGTATCAGCTAAAAAAGTTTACAGCGAGGCCTAGAAAAGGCCCCTAAATAGCAAGGAAGAACTTACTACTATTATACATTTATATGTAGGTCTGCCTCCAGATTTATAAGTTGAACCCCAGCACTTTCTATCTTAGAAAGCATGGAACATATCTGAATGGCATGTGTTGGAGTGGAAGAACCGTCTATTAGCCCTTCTGTAGCTTTTATTACGCATAGATGTTTCTTATTATGCTTTGTTTTCTGTTAATGTATTGCAATATATGTTATTATTGCTTCATTCTACTTGTCCCCTAGATATTATTATTATTGTTTAGTATTATCCCTAGGGCCCTAAAAGCTGAAGGCAATGCCAGAGCCTTTTGCTGTTTTATTTATTTCATATGTATATGCTCTGGTCTCCTGCTGGCCTCAAGGAGATGGAAACTCTGCATTGGGTTGGTAAGGCTCAAAGAAGAAGAGTCCAAATAATGTCATTATTCATACATTGAGAGTGAATATAGCACAGTGATAATAAGTTGGTTATTTGGAGGTTTTAAGGATGTCAGCGATGAAGTTAATATGTAGTCATTGACCTAGCTGTTCATACCAAGAGTTCTAGAAATATCCTTTAGGTTATGCTTGAAATACAAATAAAATATTAAATAAAAGACAACTAGGGAAATTTATATTGAAAAAAGGAACATAGTAAAAACATTGTTAAGAAAGAAAGAAAAAAATAACAAATAGTGCATGACAGCAGCAAACAAGACCAAACAAAAAAATCAAAATCATATTGTTGCATATGCTATATTTTTCTACTAGGAAAAATTGTTTTTATATATATACATATGCAACATTTATTATTATAATTAGTTAATTGTTTGATTAAATACCGTATTTGCCCGAATATAGGCCGCACTCCCCCCCCTCCACTTTAAGTCTTTAAAGTGGGAGTGCGGTCTATATTCGGGGTCTAGCGCCCAACGCCCAGGACATGCAGTTCCGGGCGCCGGGCAGGCAGCAGGGTTAGGATACAGATCCCCAGCAGCGGTGCAGGGGACCTGCATCCTACTCCCCGATACGCTCAGACAGCCTCCCCTGCCATCACTTCCCACAGGGGGAGTGCCGGCACGGGAGGTCCTCTAGGCGATGCGCGCGTAAACCACCTCTGCTGCCAGCACGTCTGCACGCGTATTGCGTAGATGTCCCCCTCCGGCCCTGCAAGACACCCGGGAGTCTGTTCTGGTAAGTCGGGGGGGCAGAGTGGCAGCATATCTCGGGGGGGCAGAGTGGAAGCATATCTCGGGGGGGCAGAGTGGCAGCAGATCTCGGGGGTGGGGGGGGACAGAGTGGCAGCATATCTATTACAAAACTTTTTCTTTAAAAAAGCACCAAACTTTTAGGGTGCGGCCTATATTCGGGTGCGGCCTATATCCGAGCCAATACGGTAATTGTTTCTCCTTCTTTTAGCCATTAGAACACAATCTTGATAGTTTTATCAGAGGAATACAAAGCTAGCTGGCCTACAGTTTGTCTACCAGGGGTTACTGTACAGAAAATATCACATACCCAGCCTCTATTTTTTTTTTGGCTCCTTCTTTATCATAACATCGTCTTTTTGCACCCCTCCACTACCTTTCTGCCATCTCCGTTTCCCCCACTTAAGTACCGTATGTTACTATACCCCCAACATACTCGCCATACTCTCTTCCTAGCATTAACCATTTGTAATTTTTCAAATTGTATCCCTATAATGGGGTACTTTTTGAACGTTACCTTTGTGTCCTATAAGCCAACAGGAAGAAAGAGCCCCCAGGTCACCAACTGTTTTGAAAAGCAGTACACTCATGGGATTACATGTTGCTTGCAGATTTTCCCAGAGGTGGAAAGGAAAACACTTTAAAATGCATGTTTACCTTTAAAATTGTCAGACTATCTATTTACAAAGTCTGTGTATCAAACTCATTCTTCAGAAGTATATGGCATCAATATATATATATATATTTTTTAACATACACTTTTAGTGGTTAATAAAGCGCTTGTGAACCCCCTGATGAGTTACAGTGCATAGAATGTACGAGAAAACATATGCTTATCTATTTAGCTCCCAGGAGATCATTACTCAAGAGTTGTGTTTATGGTGAAATTGTTTGTTATTATTTAGTAAACATTGCATACATTCTGCTTAATTATTATTATTTATTTGCACAGCCACTGAATAATAAACTTGCACTTTAATAGCTATTTGTATATTTACAAAGCAACAGAGTATTCCACATATATGTAGTTAGGACACTCCAGCAATCACATGCACTTTAAGGAATATGATAGCTGGGAGGTTCCTTTAAAATTTTTACGGTGGTCCTTTTGCAAATGCATGGGGGAATTCTATAGAATCATTTGCACCACCTCACACCCTCAGCTCCATGCAGGAGATGAGTTTGGCAGAACACATTTCCCTGCATATGATATACTTACCATCAGCATTGCTGGGAACTCTCCGGGTTTGACCCGGAGATTGCCGGGTGAGCACTGCTTCTCCGGTTCCAGACCCGAATCCTACGGGCCGCGGGAGCGGGGCCTTGACACGCCCTACTCCCTGCCCATTTTTCCTTTAAATAGGGGTGTTTCCGACATCAGCGGGAACGCCCACCAACGTCAGCGGGACCTCCCACTGTCGTCACGGGACCACCCGCTGAAGTCAATGGGTAGTTCTGGATGCGTCCCGCAAGGAAAGGCTATGGGTAGCCGGAGCCCAGAAGTTCCCAGGTATGACCATCAGGCAGCTCCAGTGCTGGCTCAGCAGACACTGCGCAGAAAGTACTCCTATAGATTTCAAAGGGAGCACTTTCCTGCCACTGTCGGCTTCTTCATTTTGTATAGAGCACTTTAATATGCATTCTTCCTTAGTGGGGGAGGGGTGTAAACTTACCCTTTATAATAGTCTGTGAAGATTTGTCTACTTCAATGCCATGTCTTTAAGAAAAGCAAAGCTTTACTTACAGATGTTGATAGTTGATTCTGGTGAGATACTATCAGGGCCGGCCGAAGACTTAACGCCGCCTGGGGCGAAGTTTAAAATATCGCCCCCCCCCCCTGCGGCGAGTCTCCCTGCTCTGCCACGGTGCCGGCTTGTAATGCTGAGCGCCGGAAATTGACGTCACTTCCGGCGCCCAGCATTACAAGCCGGCACCAAGACCGAACGGGGAGACTCGCCGCAGAGGAAAGAGAGAGAGAGGGGCGCCGAGCGGGTAAGCGAAAACCACTCGGCGCCCCTCTCTCTCTCCTCCGCTTCAAAACGAACAACAAAAAAAAAACGCTTGGGGCGGCAAAGTGCCGCCCCTTCTAAAGTGCCGCCTGGGGCAATTGCCCCAGTCGGCTCCATTGTAGGGCCGGCCCTGGATACTATCATTAAAAAAGACTGAGCAGTATAGAGCAGAGGGATAAAGCTAGCATGTGTTTGCTTCACTTTATGGTATTCCTTCCCCTTAGTATTTACACAGAGCTTAATCAGCTGTTTGCACATAGAAAATATAATTTTTTATGAACATTTTGCTTGCTACACTCAGGTTGTTTATAGCACTATAGTCAAGTATGACTTAAACACCTTCTGTCACTGATATGTGAAACATATATAAATGCAAGGAATTTCTACTAGGGAAACAATATGTAAGGAATTTTCATTATGTGAAATATGATATCTCTAAATTTAGATGAAGCATACTGTGATGAAACATGCATGGGATAGGCATACGGCTATCCTGAATACAAGGCAAGTCCAAGGACTCATTAAGGTTTGGCTTTTTTTTACATGGACCGAATTTTTCTTATCTTTGATCAAATTCTGTGTCTTTAATAAATTTCTGTAACGTCTCAAAACTGCCTTCCTGTAGCACAATGTTTCTTCCAAAAGAAATAATGAGCATTATATAAACATACATTGTTATATTTTTTTTATTTTATAAGAGTTGGAAAAATGTAATAAAAAGGTCCCAGAATTCTACCTGTTGTACTCTGTATGCAAGTATTTCGCATGTGGGATACTACTGTACTTGACACCAGGGGCGTACCTAGAGTATTTGGCACCCGGGGCGGATCCTGTATGTGGCACCCCCCCACACACACACTTTAAAACTACCTGGCTGAAACTGAATATGACCCCCCACACACACCATAAAAAATATAACACTTTTATTTAAATTTAAAGTAAGTAACACACCAAAATAGGACAAAACAATTAAATAACAATATATATATATATATATATATATATATATATATATATATATATATATATATATATATATATATATATATATATATATATTGTTATTTAATTGTTTTGTCCTATTTTGGTGTGTTACTTACTTTAAATTTAAATAAAAGTGTTATATTTTTTATGGTGTGTGTGGGGGGTCATATTCAGTTTCAGCCAGGTAGTTTTAAAGTGTGTGTGTGGGGGGGTGCCACATACAGGATCCTCCTGGAATCTGCCTCCTGGAATCTGGGTATGCCTGGGCATGATAGGAATGTGATTGCTGTTAACAATTATATATATATATATATATATATATATATATATATATATATATAATTGTTAACAGCAATCACATTCCTATCATGCCCAGGCATACCCAGATTCCAGGAGGCACTCGCAGACTTGGCATGATAGGAGTATGATTGCCCTATCTACCCCTTCTCGCTCCCTTCTGCCCTATCTACCCCTTCTCACTCCCTTCTCCCTATCTACCCCTCCTAACTATCTACCCTCTCCCTCTTTGAAGTTCACTTACCTTTCAGGAGTCCTGCGGTGGGGGTGCAAGGCCTCTGTCTCCCAGCTCTGCCACTGTATGGAACAGTATAGAGTGATGGGAGTTATGATGTACTTTAGAGCATAATTATATAATGAAAAATACATTGGAAATGGTACAGCATAACACCCATCACTCTCACACACTTACCAATCCACACGCATACCAATCCACACGCATACCAATCCACAAACACATACCAATCCACACACATACCAATCCACACACATACACCAATCCACAAACACATACCAATCCACACACATATACTAATCCACACACATGCCAATCCACACACACATGCCAATCCACACACACATACACCAATCCACACACATACACCAATCCACACACACACACATACCAATCCACACACATCCACACACACATACCAATCCACACACACACATACCAATCCACACACACACATACCAATCCACACACATCCACACACACATACACACATCCACACACACATACACCAATCCACACACACATACCAATCCACACACACATACCAATCCACACACACATACACCAATCCACACACACATACACCAATCCACACACATACCAATCCACACACATACACCAATCCACACACATACACCAATCCACACATACCAATCCACACATACCAATCCACACATACCAATCCACACACATACCAATCCACACACATACACCAATCCACACACATACACCAATCCACACACATACCAATCCACACACATACCAATCCACACACATACACCAATCCACACACATACACCAATCCACACACACATACCAATCCACACACATACACCAATCCACTCTCACTGTATGCTTTCCTACCTTTCCTCTTTTCTCCTTACAGCCTCTTTTTCCTGCTCTTCTCTCCTCTTCTTCTTCAGTTCTTCTTCCGGGTCAGAGGGCACAGACAGCGGTGGGCGCGGCTTCAGTGTTGTGCGCCGGGATCTGACAACAAACCCCGGCGCACAACAGCTGTTGCCGCGCAGATCGCAAGGGAGCGATATCGGAGGTCTTTAACAGACCTCCGGCTCCCTTGAGTGATTTTAAGCCGGGTTCAAGGGAGATCCTTGAACCGGCTTAAAATCACTCAAGGGAGCCGGTGGTCTGTTAAAGACCTCCGATACCGCTCCCTTGCGAGCCTGCTCCTCCAGCGGCGGACATTACTGTCCGTCTCTGGAGGGGTGCCGGGTGCCGGCAAGTTGGCACCCCCCTGATGAGCGGCACCCGGTGCTGACCGCCCCCCCCCGCCCCCCGCTAGGTACGCTACTGCTTGACACCTATCCTATCAATTCTTTTTCAATCTTTTTTCTATTTTAATGCTAATACATTTTGTGTTGTGTATATAACTATGGTTGTAAATGAAAGTGTTCAGAAAAAAACAAAACAAATAGGAGGGCACTCAGAATATAGGAAATTACAACTAAAGGCAAGTTACAATGATGTATAATATAATAAAGCAGATCCGCACCCTAAAAAGTAAAGTATCAAATGTATCAAGCACGAATAGGACCATCAATAACTAAAGGTGAAGACTCCTGAAATCTTGGGATACAATTTCAAAAAGGGTCCTGTAACACCAATTTGAGCTTATACTTTTGTTTAATTTTACAGTATATACTATTTAGTGGTGTGTAGCATTGTTATATTGTGATTTAAATACTTTCAATAAAACAAAAGCCATACCAATGAAGAAAATGGTACAGAATTTGCATACATGAAACATAAAAATGGGAAATTATGCTTCAACTAACATATGGTATAAATGGAAAACGACCTCAAGGTTTTAGGGTACATATATCCTTGATCATGGAAGGATTATCGATCACATTCCGCTAATCCATCTATGAAATCTTAAACCCACACATCCAAAAAAAACATCCCATGCATGTTATATAATTCTGCATCCACAATATAGATTAACATGGAACATTTTACAGATTGTGCTGGTTTTTATATAACTATTAATGAAAACTGATTAATTAATCATTAAGATATTAATTAATTAAACTATTAATGATTAACTTTAATGTAAAAAAGTAAAAACAAAAAATGATAGGCGACACGTAATACAGAAGATGGATTTTGGGTAACATATCCTCCGTGAAGTATAGTCCAGTCCATTAAAATGGATTTCTAGAAATTCTATTTTTTTAAATATATGAATGCATAATTTTAAGTATTTAAAAAAAAACAAAAAACTTTTGAAATCCATTAAATGAAATTATATATATCTGTCACATTAATTACTACAAACCAGTCTGTCTTCCACAATTTTTATCTGCCTCCATCACACATTATTTTTTATACCATATACTGTATATAATTATATATATTATTAAATATAAAAATATGTTTATATATATTTTATCATATACTCTCTCTCTCTCTCTATATATATATATATAAAATTATACACAATAAAAAATAGAAACTGTAATCCAAAATCCAAAAATTTTATTCTCTACTGTTAACAATCAACAGAAAGGCTAAAGTTAGCTTCTAATATAATGAATTAAGTTTGATTCCTACTGCTACTCAAAGTAGACTGGTGTATCTTATTTTAATCAGGGCGGGTCTCCCAAAACTATTTAAGCAAAATTATCTTATTTCTAAATGGCTTAAATGTTTGTGTTGTATTTCGCTAGCGTTTCCACTTCCTCCCTTATCCGGTTTAATCAGGATGCTAAGATGCACATTAAACAGTCCATATCCTCCTAACAGTACTGTTAGTATTTGAACTTTAGAATACAGGGTGCAATTCGTAACTCAGGAAGTTGAGTATCAAGTAGGTTTTCAGTTACCTTAACAGCCCATATGTGAACTTAATTATATCCTTCATCACTCAAGTTATGAATAAAAAGTTTTGCCTTTGATGTGGAATTAAGTAATTCTTGCATAAAACCATCCCAGCAAAGGACAATATTAGTAACGGTAATTAGTGGTTAACATGCTGTAGTAATGAATAAGAGGTATTTCACATTTAAAAGGCACTGACTCGGAACATGGCCTACACATTTTATTAACTCATGAGTTCTATGTTTAGCTCTTACTGCAGTCTTTGCTATGAGCCAAACTGAATTGGAGCAACATTATAAAATAAAGACTATTTACAAACAGAGGTATAGGAGTTATAGTTAGAGGAGACACGTGTATTCATTGAGGCTCGTGAAAGTCACCGAAGCCCATAGGGGTCTTCATGAATTATCCACCACAAAGCTGCATACAATCTTAGTGATTTCTGGTGGTTCTGGACTACTACAGGGCATGCTGGCATCGGCTGGATCCCAATGTTGAGCTCGACATAGATTGTAGACAGGGGGGGAAGGGGAGTTAGAGCCAAGCCAACTTTCCCCTAGCTTAGCTCTACACGGCCAGCTGTACCATTTCTGCTCTGAAAACCTTCAGACTCTCCCAGGTGTCACCAGTGGCAAACATCTTTCTTCCTGGCTTCAACACATGGCTCTATTCTATCAGTCATTATAAACCCACTTTAAATAGTATTACTATGTAGTTATATGATATTATTTTACTATTGATTATTCTTTTGTCAACCTATGCGTTTCTCTCTGATGTCATTTTTTTGAGCCCATTTGCGAGGGGCAGGTTGCCCTATTGGGACCAAAATATCACTTTCTGCCATTTGGTATTGGACAGGCCCTACTGGCACATGTATGAGTGACCTTTGGTGACTACTCATCTCAACCCATAGTAAACAGGTTTGGGCTTTTAGGACATAAATATATTTCCAAAAATGGGCCTTTTACTACTTTGTTGTGAAAAATACTAAATGGCATCACAACATCAGGATTAAATATTGGAGATCACATCAAGCACAATTCAGAAAACACTGAAAACAGATTCTGATTTTTAGAAAACCAGATATATTTTCAGCCTCTATCCTTGTCCTTCTGTCAGCTTCCATGTGGTTTGATTGATGCGGGCTTTACTATTAAGGTAAACAGCCAAATGTGACAGCAATATCAAAATGACATCCCAGGACGTCTGGAAATTGTTAGAACTTCTAATGCTTTATATTTTATATATACTATATTTTTTACAATGCTATTCATGTTTCACCTCATATTAGATTTAAATTCAACTCCTGTTTCATATGTTGGGTATTTCTAAAAAAATATATTCTCATTTGGGTGGCCAGGTCACCTACACTTATATTTTACCCTCTTTTGGCGTCAGTGTAATGTAAGGGACCCGTCATTTCCATTGTTAGATATGGGGTTCAGATACTGAACCATTTTCTGGTGAGGCAGCATTCATTAAGTAAATCTGTTCAGCAGACATTTTGTCGGTCTTATCGATCCCGATAGAATGTACATTTTATTGAAATGCGTCCTACATTTCTGGAATGTTATTGTTTATGTTCCGCCTTTACATTTTTTACATTTTTTTTTTTACCAGGATAATCCACCCTACATGGCCCCTCTAGAAAATTCATCCAATGGTTATCATTTCACATGAAATAAAACACTGTGCAACATAATGGATAAATGTTGTCATGAGCAATACTGTACAAACATGTTAAACAATGATGCCTTTTTACAGAATTGGTTGTTTTCCTTTGTCTTCGCATATCAAGTTATCATAGTATAGGAATGACTTCAATCACAGAATAGAAATACCTTAATGCATCATTACTATACTGTCTCTGTGCATTAGCCTAGGTTTGCAGTAAAGAATTCCCTTTTCAGCCTCAATCATTTTCGTTTTATATTTGAAGTTCAATGGTAACAGCTTTTTGGACTAAGCAGGGTAGGGTTAGACTCCTTGTGGCTCAGAGCTGTTTTAGAATTGTGAACATCTTCTATAATGCTTCTAAACATATCCAACCCTGATACGTTATATATAATTATTAAATATTTCAAAATGCAAGCTATGAAGTGTTTTTCGAATCAGACCGAGATGTAAGCAGAAACCATAGTTCTTTATAAGATTGCTAAACAAATCATAACCTGAATTTACAGAAGTTCATTTGTTCAACAGTAACATTAGGCCTGGATATACGCTACATAAATTCACAAGCTTCCTTTTATCCAGGCATGCTCGAGTGGTTTCATATTACCTTTTGCTACACCGTACAATTTGTGCATTGTTACATCAGAACAGCACTTATTAGCAGGTAACATTATCATTATCCAATTATTTAAATGACTGACGTCGGTCTTGAAGATTGTGAATATTGGATGGTTTCAAAAATGCAGCATGTCAACTAGAATGTTATCCATTCATAGTAAATGCTGAAGCAGAGCCACCTTGGGGTTTACTAGGAAGTCCTGGAACTTTAAGGCCAATGGCCCCCAAATTATGTGCATTCAGCTGCCAGTTGGATATGTGCAGCAACACGTTCTGCTCTCATTCTCATGCAGACAGTGGCCTCACACTGCAAGGCCTGATATGCTGCCGGAACAGCAGTATCGATAGTATTGGTAAGTATTTGACACTACTGGCCATCAGCCCACCAGGCATCTGCCTTGTGTGTCAAGTGGCCAGTTTGGGCCTGGCCTCAAGGGATGAGATGCGTTCTTTGTCCATTTCTGTCTTGTAACTTCCTGCGTCCTCTACACAATAATGATGAAATGACATATGCTTACCAATCTACCTCAATCCCACGCTATGGCACATTAGGTTGTTTTTTTAGCCCTTTAAAATACTGTGTTAACTGAAGAGTCTTATTAGGGGAAGAATTTCCATTAGGTATATTTAAGGAAATGTTGAAGGCGCTGTAGCCCCCACAAGAAAATCAGGACAAAGGGATTATAATAATCAATACATTAATTCTAAAAAAAAAAAAAAAAAATTAAAAAAAAAAAATCCCTGCCCAGATTATATGAGTGTGAAGCGTTAAACGACTTGACGGTGACACCAACTGAGCATAAATCACAGTAGTCCAGGGGTGGTGACAGGGCCAAAAGGTTGGCATAAGGGTAGATGTATAGTGGATATACATGTTTTGATCAGCTATTCCCTAAAGACTTAATTAGAAGCTCAGTCTATCTGACTGTCTGTGGGCCTAATGTTTCCTATTTATACGCCACCGATACCTATGTTTGTTTAAATTGCATTTCCTGTCGGTGATGATGTATTTCAGATTTCAATTCTGATGGGAAGAAAGGGTTTAACATAATCATTCCTATGGTACAAAATATACTTTTAACTTGTGTTTACCTGCCCTATAGTATAGTTGCATTAATAAGGGTTACTTACAGGTTGGTCTGACAACAAGATCAATATTTTAAGAAATCGGCCCCTAACATTAGGGTATGCAGCTTTACAGCTTTAATTTGTTATTTGTGTCTGTGGTCCCTGAGGAAAGTCCCTAATAGGATGTTAATGCCTTATTCTAAACAAAAGAAGGTAGAAATAAGATTTATTTTTAACTTGAGCATTTCCGACTCATCACCAGATTCATCACTAGAGAATCAACCTGTCAACTATACAGTATATTATTTTATAATCACTTACCTACACTAGTAGCTGGATAACAGCCCATAACTGCTTTCACACTGATTTTAATCATATAACAAAGAGAAAACTAGTTCAGATCTGTTGATTGGCACTATGAGTGGACACGTTCTGGATTCAGAAATTGAGGTTGAGAAAATATAAAAATATGTGCTCTTAGTGGACCTCTCTTTTGAATTCCATTGCATCAGAAAATGCTTTTCCGAAAACCGAAAGGTTCAAACTCTGGAAGACACAATAATCTCGATAATATCAGATATGAGAGACGTGACATTTTAGACTTTGAATACTTTTATTCATCTTTCAATAGCTTTCTCTTTATTATTATTATTATTTCATCAAAACCCTCTTACCTCCTTTCAACGTGCCCCGAGTTATTTACATCTATTTAGTCATATAATTTATATGTAAATGTCATATGTAATTGGATATGAAATGTAAACCTGCCTGTGTTTCTCCTCGGTGGATAAGAGAATGTGACTTGACCACTGCAAAACATAGGATGTTTACCTACTTTGTAATGATATTCATTAGATTCTCATAGAAGCATAGAATTTGATGCTAGATAGGAACCATTTGGCCCACCTAGTCTGCCCGTTTTTCCTGATGGGAAGACATGGAACTTTATCATTCCTTGATCTCGTCTTAGACAGAACAGCCATATTCCTTATCTTATACTTGTTTACATTTTTTCCACTATATCAGACTCTAACACTCTGTCTGGGAAACCATTCTGTTTATCAGGGACCTCCTCACTTTTTCTTCAATTTGATCTAAACTTGTAATGTCAAAAACTAGTATTGAGATCGTAAATGTATTTTCTTTACAGGACTGATCTTTCTTTTAATGATGCAAGAGCATCTCTTGAGACACCGGTGACTTAAGTTTTTAATCTTGATTAAGGAAAACGTTTAATAAAGTGAAAGCAACCTTTCAATATGTATATGATTGGTATCCATTTTGGCATTAGGAATCTCTTTTGACTTGATGAAGGGAAGACTTGTCATTGCAAAATACTGTTAGTCCAATCAAAAAGGTATTACAAGATTCTGCAACATTCTGTAACACTTTGTATCTACATATACATAGTAAGGCTACTCATAATTACATTGGAAGTACCTATGGATCTTTGTACCTATGGGTTGAAATTAAACACTGTAGTACACCTACGTCTTTCTACTTTTTATTATTGTCCCAGAAAACTATCGATTTTGTGTAACCCATAAATATTTTTTATCATCTAGATGATAATTGAGTATCTACAAGCAACGTGGCTTTTCTCGGGAGGTAGTCTAAAGGTTACCATTGTAATATTAATATAGAACAAAATGTTGAGTTAATAAAATTTTCACGAACACAGGCTTTACACTAGGGAAATACTAATTGGCCTATAATCAATTAATCCTTAGTGACAGTAAAGATGTGTATGTCATTGCTGTTGCCAGGGGCCCTTAGGAGGAAGATAAAAATAAGGCTAGATTGAACAAAAGTTTTACACCATGACCTATATATGCAATATGAGATAGGAGCTATTAGAAACTCCATGACCATGGTCTAGGATAATAAATGAACATCAATTGAAACATTAACATAAATAAGTATATTCGTTGAAGGATTTCAAGTATAAATAAACACATTTCCCAAACAGGCCCGGACTGGCCGTCACACCAAGCAAATGGCTGTGGGCTAATGCCAAACAGCACCTCCCTGAGGTGCTACCCTTAACCACGAAAGTATACTGTGCAGCTGCATGCCAGTTATATATCGGCCAGTTTTGCTTACTAATTAGCCAATATTTGCCTGTGAAAACTGCAACGTTTCTGTGGTGAAGTGTTACATTTGGAGCAATCATCTTGGAAACCACAATTATCACCTACATAGATGTTCCAAATGTAACACTTTCGCACCATTTTGCACGTATGAATGTATCTTTTTCTGTAGTATATTATACAGAGTGAAATATATCATGTTATTCTTTTATAATATAGAAAACCTGGCAATCTATACCAGTAGGTGTCTAGTAATGTCGTTTACTTAAACAATGCCTGCATTGGGATACGGTTGTATGGCTGGTCTTTCTGAAACAATTGCATTTTGCCCTCTTGTGTGATATACTCAAATCATTTTCTAGATTGTAAGCTCTTTTGTGCAAGGCCCCCTCAACTTTAGGTTCTGTAAACCGAATTATTACGATGTCCTCTTTACCAACTGCATGAAACAAATAACTATTAAAAATAATTACTGGTTTGAATTATGCACATGTAATCCCATTTAAGATTTACATTTTTCTGTTTTAGGTGTTATTACTCTGAAATTCCTCTTTTCATGAAAAACATTATGCTTTTATATAATTGTGCTGTTCAAGAATAGGGATAAGCCACTTCTATTACACTTCAACTATAAGAAGACTCCTGATGTTAATTCAACAACAGAAGGAAACTAGGGAAATTTGAAGACAACAATATAGCCCCCCCCCCCCCCGTGATACATCCTGTTAAACCACTTCAAGTAAAGCAGTTGGATACAATGATTTTCTGTTGGCAATCTAACTTTCAAAAGTCCCATTGCAATGCAACAATTCTTCAATTTTCTTAACCTTAAAACATGCTCAAGAGGCTTGGCTAGAACTAGTTTCATTTATTGAATAAATTAATGGAATTATAAAACATAAAATAAAAACACATTGAAAATAGGAAACCTTTTTAAGATACCCAGTTGGTGACTTGACTTAGTACCAATCATTTTTTGGAATCCCATTAACATTAGTTATTTGAATGCAATGTAAAGAGTGAGAAAGCTAACCTACACAGCTATGAATAGTATAAAGACATGCTTAGTTTGGGTCTTCCAGAGGTTTAAGTGGTATGATTAATAACATATGCAATACAAATAAATAAAGCTATAAAGACATATTTTTAAGTGGCAAAAAAAGGCCACATTTTGACCTACTTAGGTCTTTCTTAGATTGTAAGGCAGAAACTGCAAACGAAACTGAACTTCCTCACATGCCCTCATGTGAGGAACTTTTAAGTTCACCCAATAATAAATAATAATATTTTATTCCATCAGGTTTGTTAACTGTTCTTTCCAGGGCCGGCCCAAGGCAAAATGCCGCCTGGGACGAATTTTAAAATGCCGCCCCCCCCTTCCCTTATCCACCCTTCCTCTCCCTCCGTCCCTGCCGCCCCCCCCGGCCCCTTGTACTTACCTTTCAGCAGTCCTGCGGCGAGTCTCCCTGTTCGGTCTCGGTGCCGGCTTGTAATGCTGAGCGCCGGAAATCTTCCGGCACTCAGCATTACAAGCCGGCACCGAGAACGAACAGGGAGACTCGCCGCAGAGGAGAGAGAGAGGGGCGCCGAGCGGGTACTGACAGCTTGATAAGCGAAAACCACTCGGCGTCCCTCTCTTTCGCTTTAAAAAAAAAAAAAAAAAAAAAAAAAAAAGGGCTTGGGGCGGCGAAGTGCCGCCCCTTCAAAAGTGCCGCCTGGAGCGGTTGCTCCACTTGGCTCCATTGTCGGGCCGGCCCTGGTTCTTTCTTAAATCTGTACATTTCCGGCATTGCACCCTTCCCATATATGCTTATATCAATGATTATTGTAGCTTGTTCTTTAAAGTGTTCTTTATCTGATACGGAATCTATTAAGAGCTACAGCTATCGCAGCGATCATACTCATTTCAGTGGCTCCTCAGAGGAACGTGGCAGATGTTGCCCATTCCCGTTTGCTATTGTTGACCTTAGAAACGCCACACTGTAATTAATTTAAAGTACATTCTCAATCTGACTTTAAAGCATTGGAAAGGCCAGCCTAATCTTCAGAAGGTTTAATCTAGGTGTAGAACAATAAGTATAGGAATTAGCAGATCTCCCATGAGTAATAATAGCTGCAGATTTCTATTTGTGCTTTTCAATGTAAATAGCGGCAGTGTGGACACCTTCTCACAGAGACAGGCATATCCAGAGTATATCATCAGCTCGTACCTCCATATTATGTCAAACTATGTAATTCTTTATTAGCTTGCATGATGGTTTTTCAAAATGCACAAAAAGTTGACATCCTGCTCTAGGAGACAAAGAGAGGGTGTTGGAAACTCCAATTAGAAGACTATAGTGGGAAGAGCAAGGGTCAGAGGTTTAGAAGGCAATACCAATATACAATGAACTACTATTTCACTTGTCCCATAACCACGGACTAGATTGTAAGCTCGCAGGAGCAGAGCCCTCTTCTCTTTTTGTACCAGTTTGTTATTGTATCTGATTTAGAATTATTTTATTGACTCTGTTGTAACAGCGCTATGGAATCTGCTGACGCATTATCAACAAATGTAATACAAGCTACCACTCAACTCTATGGACAACTGTCTTAAAAAAACACAAGGCAACATTTAAACTGATGAAGGTGCAGGTAACCCCTTACCCACCTGGGCTGGCAGACTAAACATACTTTTTTTTTAACTAGAGGTATGTGCTCTTATACAAAGAGAATGTTATATATTTGTGTATAGTTGGCAAAATTATTATTATTATTATTATTATTATTATTATTTATTGTTTTATCTAGCACCGTCAAATTCCGTAGTGCTGTACAATGGATAGACAGGACATAACAAGTAGTATGTAACATAACAAATTGACTTACAGAGACAACAGGTGAGGGGGGGCCCTGCTCAAACGAGCTTGAAATAAATATAAGTTGTTATATTTGAACCATTCTGTATATGTGTGCAGACCAGCTTCAGTGAAACATTTTGTTTTTCATTGAAAATGTCATCTCATATTCTAAGTAACCATATCTTTTTTTTGGGGGGGGGGGTTGGAATACATGCGGCGGATCCCAGCAAGTCGTGTGAACTCCAGATAAGAGACTATTTAAACCCGAGCATCACTTGAGGTTTGAGGTGAGAGAGCAAAGCTTTACAAAGGATTGTATTTCCAACTATTCTATAGCAATCAAGGGGCCAAACCACGGAGCGCATGGACAAGCTGATCACATAAACCTCGTGAGTCACTACAATTTTCAGTGAAACAAATCCCTTGTCCAGTTATCATTGATTAGTTGTTATTGTTTTAATACATAATATTTACATTCAATGCACATACCTAAGTATTTAGAAATTCATTTTGGTATTACTAAAATACTAATTTTCAGCAATTACATTTTAATGTTGATTAAATATATATATTTATTATATATATATATATATTATAGTATTTTATAGTATTATATAAAATGCAATAGTATTATATACTATTGCATTGTTTAAAACTATTACTTCTTGTTTGTTGAATCTAAACACCCACGATTAATTACATAATACAATTTTGCTTATATCTTTGTAATATGTAATTTAAGTGCTCTTTAGGTGCATGTGTGTTTAAATTTACAAACTGCCTTTATTATATTTTTTCACGTGAAGTTGAGGGGTACATTAATTTGAGATATTCATTAACAGTTTGGAAGCTAGTATTTAATATATGTGAAACCACATAAATATGTATGATCTGTGATTATCATAATGAGGAGAAAGATTTGTGAACTAAGGTGACAGTCTTTGTCCAATAATATATTTATAGACTGAATACATTTGCTTCTGATACCCTTTCATTCTAAATTGCCAGGAACAGGGCAGACATATGTTAAAAAATAATGAAGATTGCAAATGTTAGCTAAATTTACATGCAGAAGGCTATACCAGCTGCAGCGAAGGGCAAAGCCTCTAGGGTGAATGGTTCTTGAAAGCAGTAATTAGATGTTGGACCTTTGGGACGATGGCACCTCCATGTATTGTGTGTGCAGAGCATTCAATATTCTTTATTTTATATCTTGTAAGCTGTTTATTAAGATTTTAGTCTTCCTATTTATTTAAAACACCCAAGAAAAATCTAACTTACTAGATATATGGACTTTAACCAATGGTTGGTCCAAGATCATCCCTGTGCAGGGTAAACCGCTTGCTTCTTTATTGATTGATTCTAATGTCATATTTATTGAAAACATATATTTTTGACACTTTTTTTGTTTTTGTTTTTGAAGTATCCGTTTCCGGAACCAATTTTTTTCCCAAAACCTTTTATTTTTCATTTCAAAATAAAAGTAGGTGCAATATTTTCAATGGGGGGCAATCATTTTAATAAATTTAATAAATTTAATAAATTTAATTCAAGCAGCAATTTAGGGCAGCAACTTGTTTAAGATATACTGAGGCAGACTCCAATAAAATGTAACAAGCATTAATTAACTGTTGGACGATATTCTAGAAAACCTGGGGCAAGTTCCAAGAGATTAAGTTAAGGAGAAAAAGAGTGAGTAAAAAAACAAATGAGCAAATGGATAACAAATATTATTTGTTTCAAACAAAATTTGTTACAAATACAGATGCACAAGTCTAATATGTATATATATATATATATATATATATATATATATATATATATATTTTTATTTTATTTTTTTTTATTTATTTTTTTTTTATTTTTTTTTTAAAGGAACATGAACAATGATGTTGAAGCTTACAAATTTAAGCCACAATGCTGAATGATATAGTAGGTGAGTAAAGTACGTGTGCACTAGGAGAAATCAAACATAGATAACTTGGTTGGCACAGTCTCATCTCAGATATTTAGTGATTACAATATGATTTTTACTAATGCATGTTACATATCTTGGTAAGCCTTCTAACCGATAGCTAAAAAGACATTAACGTATCTTAATATATTATGATATTAACATCATACAGGAGTGATAAGAAACACCTGGTTTTAGTAAAGAAACAATTAACTCAGAAAAAATTGCTATCAGTATTGTCTGATGTCCCGGGCTTTGAGCCAAAAGACATTGGCTGGATTTTTAAGAATTCGGAGCAAAACCTGGTACCAACTATCACAAACACATATTCCAACAAAAGTTAATAAACTATTTTCCTAAGTCTATCAGATTGTTGCGTTTGTAACTTGTTGCAAGATCAGATTTCTATTACATCCAATATGTTAGGAGTTTTAAAGGTTAAACCTTTGTCCCAAATTGAAACAAAAAATATGGATTTCTGTTCAAAAAAAGTATTGTGTATTAATGAGGTAAATACAATAAAAGGGCCATTTTGGAATAATTGTAGGCTTATATTGATTAAACCTTGAATAGGACTAGTCCTCATTCATTCGCTCTCTCTCCCCTCTCTCTCCCATCTCTCTCTCCCCTGGGCCCCCCTACTTCACCAAGCAACATGTCCCGGAGTGCCACCTTTGCCCCTAAATAACTTGTGAGTACCACTTTTACCCTCAAACAGCTAATGAGTGCCACCTTTGCCCCCAAACAGCCTGCCTGTGTCATCTTTGCTCAAGCTTGTCAGTGCCCCAATCAGCTTATCTGTGCCATCATTCCTCCTTGCCCCCTCAACATACACACACATATGTACACACTCTTACACAGATTTACACATGCTAAACTTACTCATACACAGTAACACATACTCATTTCAACACATACACTCCCTCTCACCACACCTACACCAGTTAGCCAAAACTTTATGACCACCTGCCTAATATTGTGTAGGTCCCGCTTTTGCTGCCAAAACACCCCTGAGGAATGGACTCCACTAGACCGGTGCTGTGGAATCTTGCACCAACACATTAGCAGCAGGTCCTTTAAGTAATGTAAGTTGCTCTGTGGGGCCTCCATGGATGCACACTGGTGCCTAGTGTTCTCCAGCGATGCACACACACCCGACCATCCTCGTGATGTAAAAGAGAACGTAATTCATCAGACCAGGCCCCCTTCTTCCATTGCTACATGGTCCACTTATTATGCTCATGTACCAATTGTAGGTGCTTTCCACAATGGACAGGGGTCAGCATGGGCACCCTGACTGGTTTGCGGCTATGCAGCCCCATACACAACAAACTGCAATGCACTGTGTGTTCTGACACCTTTCTATCACAGCCAGCCTTAACTTTTTCAGCAATTTGAGCTACAGTAGCCCATGACCCTGTCACTGATTCACACCTTTTCCTTCCTTGGACCACTTTTGATAGGTACTGACCACTGCAGACCAGGAATACCCCACAAGAGCTGCAGTTTTAGAGATGCCCTGAAAGTCGCTCAGATCCTTATGCTTTGCCCATTTTACCTGCTTCTAACACATCAAATTTGAGAATTACATTTTCACTTGCTGCCTAATATATCCCACCCATTGACAGGTGCCATGAGAACAAGATTATCAGTGTTATTCACTTCACCTGTCAGTGGTCATAATGGTATAGGTGATTGGTGTGATTGCTCACACAAAAACACTTATACATCACTTATACACTGACGTCAGTGGGCGGTCCTGGCCACTTCCCGCAAGGGAAGGCTCTGGGTAGCCGGAGTGAAGAAGTTCCCAGGTATGCTAATGAGTTTTTTCTGCCCATCAAGAGTTCTAAGCAAACATGGTACATACACACAGATATGCACTCATGCTAACACACAGTTATACATACACATTCATGCTAACACACTCCCTCTAGCACTCACTTACACATAAACACTCATGCTAACACCCCCCAAACTTACCGGTGCTTCTGACTCCCTGGTGTGTAGTCGGGGCAGCGGGTAGACGTCTACGCGATTTGCGTAGGCAACTTCCGCTGCAGTCGGAAGGAGGTGCCGCTAGCAGCGGGGGTTGTCTGCGTCCTTCGCGCAGACCTTCCCCGGCTGTCAGAGAGGAGAGTTTCCCGCAGGTGGAGGGGATCTCCCTCTTCTTCGTGGTGGTTGCTGCTGCGTCAGCTGTAAGAAGGAGGTTGGTCTTCTTCCTTCTTCGTGAGGAGGCCGGAGAGAAGGAGCACTGCACTTGCTGGTACATAACACGAAGGGCAAATTTAGGCTTACAACTGTAAACCTTATAAACAGTCAAAAGGTCTATGCATACACCTAAAAAGTTATATTGTCTAACATCAGATATTATTTATTTAGGTAATTTTAATCTTGGATAAAGCTATATTTTCTTCTGTTTAAATAAAATTATTATTGTTTATTATTATTTATTATTATTATCATTTATTGACTACATTTTAGCTATCTTTGGAAACTTCCCACATACGGTCTCTGAAATCCCCTTTGACCCTTTCCAGTGTCTAATTGGAGAGTAGTCTGATCCCTGACCCTTGATGCTTACTTTCCCATTGGAGCCTTTGCTGTGTTCAGTTTACAGGATTAATTGGAAATGTGTTTATCTGGATTAGTTTTCTATGTGTGTCCATCTGCTTCAAAATGACTTTTGTTCACGTGGGTTATTTTCATTTCAAATTCCTAATTCGAAGAGAAATCATAAAAGATTATGAATAATATATTATATATATATATATATATATATATATATATTAGTTGTTCTTAAAATTCAAAGTTAATAAACATACCACTTTCATTTGCATTTGTTTAATCCAAATGAATGCAGATCAATTAAATGGGAACAATAATCTGTAATAATAAAGTATAACATATTACACTATATTTATCTGCAACATGTTTCTTCTTAACAGAACATCCAGTTTAAGAAAATGATGATGATTTATTGCCCATAGAAATTATTTTTACAAATAATGAAAATTATATATATATACATATATATATATATATATATATATATATATATATATACATATAAACAGTATATGCCAAATTGGATTAAATAGCGTGTTGAGAGACTTTCTATGAATATAAATCCATTAATTAATAGCTAAATTAACTAAAAGGCTTAATTCAGTATAATCTGAATTCATTTTATAAAAGTACTGTACTGGAAAAAAACATCCCAAAATGTTTCCCAAGATAAATAGTAAGAAAGGTAATCAGATGTTCTTAATGAACTTAAAGACTTAAAGTCTTTTGAGTGAAACCATTCTGCATATGAGCATGCCCTTTAAAAAGTGCTGCTCTTGCTGTATGCCATATTTGTAAATTGATAAACAGCCCCCTTGCCTCTTTTACCATCTGGCAAGCCAGTAATTAGACTTGTTAAGGTAAGAATCAGGCAGTTGTTATGCAAATTGCCACTGCCCCTTTAACCACCCACAGTCAAAGAATTGCTGAAAAGAATTCCAATTCAGCTGAAGCCTAGGTGGGTTTTAAATGGTTCAATTTCCTTGAACCGTGGTTTACTTTTCACATTTCAAGGAAAGACGCATGAACACTGAAATACTTATTAGACTTTTTTTTAGTTTCCATTTATATGCAGTATTTTGGATTTGGAAACTGCCAAATTCAAGCAAAAATCCAGCCGTATCTGGCTGTCATTCACTCAGCACGGAGCAGAAGATTTTCTGGGGTTCCTAATGCCTTTTCAAATGTACACATGCAATGTTATTCTGGTTAACCGTCAAACCGCTGAGTATGATTTACAGGTACTGATGTTTTTGTATTTTTTAGTTTTACCAGTAAAGGCGCCTGTAAAAAATACAGGGAACTTGCAAATATTAGAACAAGTACTGTTTGGAGTGTAATCTCTAGAGATGGTAAAATGATTTGTACACTTACTGTAATGGCCTAAATATAAATGTCATATTTTAACAGACCAGTGACGTATACTGGGAGCTGTGTCTGGAGACGGCAACATACCTGGGAACTTTCCAGTATAGGCTACTGGGCGCTCTCCCTCTTCTGGCAGAGTCACTTTATGGAGGGGTGAGTGAGCCTCAGAGAGTTCAGTTGGTGGTGAGTAGGAGGGAAGTGGAAAGGGAGTGCCCCACAATTGTATGACTCTTGTTATATTTTGTGTTATTATATAGAAAACAAGTTATCCCATCAAGATTTGGGGAAAAAAATAAATATTTAAATTTGTACAGATTTATAAAGCATTTTCCCTCAACAATTCTAAAGTTACATTTCTGTTTTTCTCTTTCCTTTCTTCTCTTTAACCATTTCCACCAAGAATGGTTTAATAAACATGTAACAGTAACAGTTTTTGAAAACATGTGACATCCTATTACGATGAGAAAGAGACTGAAAGATGGATAGGCCGGCAGAGGGCATTCCAGAGGATAGAGGCAGTCCTTGAGAAATTTAGCAAACTCGCATGAGAACTAAAAATCAGAGCACATGGCAAATGGAGACCATCAGATGATTGGAGAGACCGGGTAGAAGTGTGTTTGGAGATGAGCGAGGACATGTAAGTAGGGGAACCACTATAAAGAGCCCTGAAAATAAGAGTCAGGGTTTCAAAATGAATCCTGCAGCTCACAGGCAGCCAGTGAAGAGACTGACAGTGGGGAGAGCTGTTAGGAAAGAGATGAGGTAGGAAGATAAGTCTGGCAGCAGTGTTCATGGTGGATTGTAGAGTGGCCAGATGGGTATGAGGGAGAGTAGCTCAGACAGTGTTACAATAGTCTATGGCTGATAAGGACATGTTAAAATGCCATCAGCACATCCTTGATTTGTATGAAAGCACAAAATTGGTAACTTTTATTAAAAATACAGTTTGTACAAATCTGAATGGACAAGGCTGATACCCATGTACTTGATTTTATACCCCTGTTAGCAATAGGCGTTGCCAAAACCCCTAAATGTAGGTGCAGGTTTGCCTATATGGTAGTGACTGCCATTACCAAATGCAACCCACAAGTCATTTCTTGTTTTTATGGTCATCTTAATTCCAAATTCAGACATATTAAAGTAAGAATTTGAACTAAAAAAATATATCAATAGAGACTTTTTAAATCACGTTAGATACAATACTTGTACACAATTTATGTTTTACATTAGTCTGGAATTATGTGTTTCCTTCTACAATGTTACTTTATGTGGCAGTATAGAGTTCTCATTCTCATTGTTCAACACAAAAATCTAATTTCTTAATAAAGACTTTATTATACTGGAGGCCCTAGTCAATAAATAACATGTCAAATACTTTGTTAATAAATCTTTACGTATTAAAAAAACCCACAACTGACATTGGAAATTGAGCAAAGAACAGAAAGGAGAAATAATGGACAAAATGAGTCCATACATTCAATTGCTGATCAATAACATATTTACAGTAACTTAATCCCAGGTTTATTTATGTTATGATAGTGGCCTACATTAGATGTTTAAAAGAATTCACAAATCAATGACTGTCCTTAGATTGTATATATTTTGACACATCTTTATTTTTGCTATGAAATCCCAATTCTTACTGTAATAAGAAGCCTATTGGTGAATTAAAATGAATAACTGATACAATGCAATTTATAAATAAAGTGAAAAAAGTATCCAGATTCTATAGCGCTGTCACAACTGAGTCAGTAAAATGATTTAAAATCCCACACAATTACAAACTTGTACAAAAGGAGAAGAGCCTTTGAAAGCTTACAATGGCCAACTGACAAAGCAAGCAAAAGCTTGGTAGGCCAGTTGCCAATGCTGCCCACACTTCCCTTTAGCACTGCTCCAGTGGCAGATCATGTCCTTCAATTTGCAGCCGCTGGCTGGATACGCACAGTCACAGGCTGAGTATAAGAGTGTGTTGCTATACATAGCGAGCCGGCAGTCACACATACTGCATTTATTTACTGCAGGCCTTAAACTACAGGGACCCTTTTCTTCCCCAATCTGGTCCCGGCTACAACATCCTATTGGTTGCCATGCTGATAAGACCACATTTTACGCCAGATACTTTTTTTATACCCTTTTTATAACCCTCAATGAATATTAAAAAGTCTTAGTCGTGAAAAGTCCTAACTCATTTTTAAGGTCCACGTATAATAATTTCTGTACATATATATTCCTATAATCATCAAATGCTTGGCTTTCTAACTGTTCACTAGAACGTATAAGTTTAAATGTAATATATTTTTATGATCATAATTCATTTGTGTTTCAGTAACTAGTTTGTGCTTATTTTTTTTTTCTAGCATGTACTTCTTATGAGAAATCCTGTATAGTTAATCACTTCTCTTTTCATCGTGTTTCTTAATAAGATGCTGGGACATACATACTCCCACCAAAATATAACCAGGTCAAATTAATTAGTTTGAATGAATCATGCATAAATCGTGGAAAACCGTTGTAAGGTGAGCCGATGAGCGTTTGAGAAGGTGCAATCTTTGTTTTTAAGTTGTGATGGGTCAGTGACCTGACTGTATACATTGTAGATCATTTAGTTAAAAAGTTCTGCATATTTTGCCAATCCTTCTGCATTCAATTCCTGTGAGATATAGTTTAATTTTGCTTTGCGTATGAAAGAGAGTAATTCTGGTACATGATACTACATTTAGAGTAACCAAGAGTGTTTGGAAAAAATAAATAAATAAAAAAAATAAAAAATAAAAAAAAAATATATATATATATATATATAATATGCAGGAGTGTATAAAATTAAATAAAAATGTTTACATAGGAAACAATGGGAAAAAATTATAAAATAACAGAAAAATTGGCACAGATTCATTAACAGAAAGAAAATTTATCATTTTTTATTCAGATTTTTGATTGTTATTAAAGCTCCTTATATTGTTATAAAAGTATACTATGTAAAGTCTCTTTTTCATAAAATTATAAAATGCTTAATTAGCAATAAAAACATAACAGTGTTGAATACTGTGTATTATTATACATTTCTGGAAATATATTGCCATACACATTTCTTTAGATACTTCATGTTTCCAGGATACATTTACAAAGAGATGCAAACTTGTCGTGTTCAACCAATATTTTATTTCAAATATTCCTTTGGGTACCAATTACCATGACAAATAATGAGATAAGGAATATAGAATGGGTATATATATTAAATAAGCACATTTACGATGCAATGGAGATGTTGAAAGGTTTATAATCTTATTTGGGATACAATAATAAAATATTATATACAACTGCCTTCATTTGAGTTTAGGAATAGATAATAAAATCATATGGGCTGCCTGGGTTCCTTTATTCAAAAAGATGTAAGGCAAAAAAAAAAAATTGTGATAAAACAGCTCCAGGAATTGGAATAGCCAGAGGGACAAGGCAAAGCAGTGATTACTTTTCAAATGTGAAAACACCACTTATTTTTATTCTGCACCTGCTGCCTGAGCGGTGCTGTATTATTGAAGAGGGAAACAGCCAGATCTGTATATCAAATAGCTCATTTGTAGATGAGGTCATTCATTCTGCGGCTGAATGTTTGCTGTATTGGGGATGGTTTGTTGCCTAGCAGTAGACCACAAAGTCCCAGCAGGTTTATTGAGTCAGCAGCATTCCTTCTACATCGCCTCCCAAATTTATTTTTATTTTATTTATTATTAATTTATTTTTGCTTTCTTTTTCCACTTTTAGTCTTATTCCTAGTATATGGTGAATCCTAATGAATCACAACCTGGTTGTGAGTTCAAGTCAAGCCAACGTCTGTTTACAAAAGATGGGAGACATTGCAAGGAAGCAGATTTTGTTTGTATTTATAAAGATGCAAAAATATGCACACACCTTGAAAAAGGCATTTGCTGCCTTGAACCTCGTTCATGTGCAACCCATGCGATTCTACATGGCATGACCGGTGGAGGGCAGATCTACACAACAGAGGCCAGAGATCTGGAAGCATACGTAATGCACTCTTCATTTTACATATGTTCAGATTTTAGAAAGTAGAAAGAACAGTGGAGAACGTGCATGACATTTTAATGCAACTAAGCGCATAAGACATGCGTAATAAAATGTAGTAAAAAAAAATGCTGTTTTTGTTTTCCCTTTTTGGGGCTCCTGGCTATAAGGCTAATCACTGGCAACTGGAGATTGAAGCTAATACAGTCATGTGGACAAGATTTATATTGAACCTTTTCTTCTGAACTTTTTGTTTCTTGTTAAGTTTAATAACAATGATTATTTTAATTTAAAATACACATCACATTGCTATGACACTAACAGAAATATTGAGCTGGATTCAGCACCTGACATAATTATATCAAGAGTATTTAAACAGCAATCGTTACATAGATTACAATGTAAACCATGAGAAACTGTGTTAATTTACTGACCTGTCCAGTTTCTAGACTATTGCAGTCAAAAAAAAAAGAATGAAAGCTAAATTGTTACATAGGTAACATGTACTAACTATTTAACTACACTTTTAGCACATGTAACATTTTAGCATCTCACAACATATGCCATTTTCAAAGAAAAACCACTGATTTTCAAATCAGATCAAATAAATCCCAGAGGCAGCCAATTTAGATGAAAGTAAAAAAAAATATGATAAATTACGATGAACTAGCTGTCAAAATGTGTCCATATCTACTTGATATGAACTGAAACTCACACAAGACAAAGACAACTTTTATAGATATATCCAAGTTTTTTTGCATACACATATGGGCATTAATATATATATATATATATATATTTACATAATCACTACTAATAACAATAATAAAAATAAAATAAAGAGTATAATACAACAAAAAGTGTATTTCACTTCTTCTATGCATGCACCGATTGTTTGTTGACCCCACTGAATTACTTAAGTGCAGGTGTTTCCCTTATTGTTTATTTATCGGCTGTTGTCTAGTTTTTATGCCTGAGAATCTGATTTCAGACAGTCACTGCATATCATAAACTGCATGTCATTCACAAAACTCATTATTTTTTATTCTATTATATATATATATATATATATAATATTAATTATTGTTAATTGTATTAATATATATATATATATTAATACAATTAACAATAATTAATATTATATATATATATATATATATATATATATATATAGATAAAATAGAATAAAAAATAATGAGTATATATATATATATATATATATACACACACACACAGTGTGTAAATACTGGGTAGAGAAGGTGAGGGAGGAAACGAGAGAGATACTACATAGAAGAAAGAAACAGAGACAAGTCAAACTATTGCTAATGTAGAAATATCTTTTCATATAAAATATATAATTTAATTACAAGTGGATCCAATCAGGTACACACTATTTTATTATTTCTTTTTCCTTTTCCTTTTCTTTCGTATTCATGGTTATAAAACCCTTTTCATCTCAACAACTCCATCAACTAAAGGACTTTAATAGCTGGGCTACATGTAAAGCATACTCAAGTACTTCATAGTAGATTAATAAGATTGTGCTAAAGGTTAGCGTGACTTAATGCAGCTCTAGTGTGATTTACCAGGAAGATGTATGACTGTTTATCAAATGCTTCTTCCTTATGACAGCTGAGATGCAAAATATCATTCTTTAAACAATATTGATCAATGAGCTTCCCTAGACACTTTGATAAATAACATGGGGGAAAAAATAGCAAGATATCTTATTTACATCATACAGAATATTCTTCTGAGTTATAATGCTGTTGTTTTACCAAGCTACCCACCAAAGGTGATATTTGTGTTCTAAGAGCAAGACATTAGGATACTGCACTAAACACCTGGATAATGACTGATAAGTGATGAATTTTTATTCCCAATCCACAGACAAAATTAATACGCATCAGTGTGTTCTTTTACTGCTACTTTATATGATATATATATATATATATATATATATATATATATATATATATATATATATATATTAAAGTGACTAGATTGTAAGCTTGTTAGAGCAGGACCCTCTTTGGAATCTGCTGGCGCTATATAATATATAATATATAATATAATTTAACGTAATTAAAGTGATGTGTATCTATTTGCCTATATAAGATGCCAGTGTGTGTATGGCGCTATATAATATATAATATATAATATAATTTAACGTAATTAAAGTGATGTGTATCTATTTGCCTATATAAGATGCCAGTGTGTAAACATACATGAATTGTAATCATTTCTAGAAATCAAGCAGGCTACAGGTAAAATATCAGTTCATGTCTTGGTGATTTTCTGCCAGCAGTTGGGTGGTAAAGTGTACAATTACTTAATCATCTAACATACCATTTGTAATGTTAACACAAGCAAATTTAACATTTTCTCAGATGAACAACCTTTCTTTTTGAAATGTCACCGCGACTTCATGCTGACTGTGGAAGCTACATTTGTTATGCATCTGCCCAAATTGAAAAGGTTATTTCAATGCCTTCAAGATGACTCTTGAGCTGATGGCAGAATTAAGGGCCGCAGCCCTGAAAGAATGGTTCCTCACTAGTTGCTAGGCGATAAGCTAGAGATTTTAAAACCGCATTGGTAGAAGTTATCTCTAATTGACAGCTGTTTACCCTAAGGGTCTAATTCTAACCTTGGGACCAGAGTATAATGAGAGGGCCGCTTTTCTTCACCTTTCTGTTCATGCCCTGACCATGAGATTACTGTAGGCATATATCCCTATTCTTTTTAATGCTTCTCGTCAAAGACTAGAGAGAGAAAGAGGAGGAAGAGGCCTGCTGTGCATTCTAAAGCCATATTTTCCATCAATCTCTGCCTCATTCCTGCCACCTGAATAAACGTTCTCCTGCATTTCAAATGTTCTCAATTTGAAACGATATGAAATCATAGACCAGCTATTTTAACAGATCTGACACATATTGTTATTAGATTTTTTTTGGCGGGCTACCGAGCTATCAGAAATATTTGTGGTTTGTTATAAAAACTGTACGGTCCTGTACAACATTATGATGCTTTAAATAAAAAGAACTGTCAATTAGTTTAAAATGTGTATCTTAAATATTAAAGTTAAGTAAAGAAAATGTAAAATTTAAGTGAAAAAATATATTTTAAATACTTATTTAAGTCAAAACCATTGCACCAATGGAGACTTTTATGACCTTGGATTCTCAAAACATAGACATTAAAATGAAGTCAGTCCCCCATTTGCAGCTATAACAGCTTCCACTCTTCTGGTGATGCTTTCCACACGATTTTGGAGGTTTCTCTGGGAATTTTTGCCTTTTCATCCGGTAGAGAGTTTGTGAGGTCAGGCACTGATGTTGGATGAAAAGGCCCGGCTCACAATCTCTGTTCCAGTTCATTCCAAAGGTGCTCGATGGGGTTGAGGTCAGGTCTCTGTGTGGCCGGTCAAGTTCTACCACACCAAACTCATCCAACCATGTCTTTATGGACCTTGTTTTGTGCACTGGGCACAGTCATGCTGAAATAGAAAAAGGCCTTCCTCAAACTGTTCCTACAAAGTTGGAAGCATAGCATTGTGCAAAATGTCTTGGTATGCTGAAGCATTCAGATTTCCCTTCATTGGAAGTAAGGGGTCTAACCCCTGAAAAAAGGCCTCATACCATCATCCCTCCTCCACCAAACCTTCCCGTTAACACAATGCAGTCAGGTAGATAACATTCTCCAGGGATCCACCAAACTCATACTGCCAAACAGAGAAGCGTGAGTCGTCACTCCACAGAACAGTTTCCACTGCTCCAGAGTCCAGTAGCGGCATGCTTTACACCATTTGCTCCTCCGCTTGGCGATGTGAGGATTGCATGCAGCTTCTCAGCCATGGAAACCCATTCCATGAAGCTCCCTCCAGACAGTTTTTGTGTTCATGCCAGTGGAAGTTTGGAACTCTTCAGCAATGGAATCAGCAGAGCGTTGGTGACTTTTACGCACCATATTCCTCAACAACGGGGTCAACTTTACAGGGTCTTCCGCTTCATGGCTGAGCTGCTGCTGTTCCTAAATGCTTATCAACCAATTTCTAATAATACTACGTACAGTTGACCGTGGAATATCTAACAGGGATGAAATGTCACTACCTGACTTATTGCAAAGGTGGCATCGTATCACAGTATCAAAACTTAGATGACCTCCACTTTGCTTGTTTCCAATTTTCAGGCACTGTCCGCCAAGCACCCTCACTGTCCCGCTTTTGCAGGCAGTGGAGATCATGGTCTGGCTGATGAGTCTCTTTGAGCCTTTCATTAAATTAATCTTTAGAAGCTGATTATTTGATGCTTAGAGATAATAGAAACACAACATTTGACAGCAGATAAGAACCATTCGGACCTTCTAATTTGCACATTTTTTCCTACTTTAAAAAACTCAAATCTTAATCAGTCCTTGGTTCCATTTTAGCCTCTACTACTTCTGCTTGCAAATGAGGCTAAAATGCCCTCTAATGGTAGGTGACAATTTGGATAATAACCATCAGGTTCACTTTAAAAACCTTATTTTAGAAAAAAAAACTGAGGATTAGATGGTTGGAGTTATGTTCAATGGTGAACTGAACTATTATTAATTTTAGTAAATTACAGTATGTGTCTCTAGAGTATTGACACAGTGACCTCTAGTGGACTCGGTGAAGGACACTATCATTTATTTTCCTTTTAAAATGTTTCTAGGTTATAAATGAATCTTTATATTACCTTTAAGCTCAAAACAGAAATAGTCATAGATAGGCTTTTAATATACACTATTATACACTTGACTTTACACATGCCTAGACTTACACAAATGACTGCCCTTACACATGTCTGCTCATGCACACATACCGCCTGCCCACACAAACACACGCTTACCCTTACACACAAACACCCTAGCATACACTTGCTCTTTCACAGACATATTGGCTGTAACATACAAACTTACACAGACATGCGCAAAACACACATACTCTGTCTTCCCTTTCTCCATATCATTCCCCTCTCTCTTTCTTCTTTTTCTTCCTACTGTGGTCCTGTGTTGGGAGCACTGAAGCACAGTTCTGTGGGAAGAGACTTTGCATGCCCTTCTTTTTGCGCCAGTTAGGAGGAGATCAGTGATCTCCCTGCCAGGCAGTTAATAGATAAATACATATAATATCACATTCTAGGAAATCACATGTTCTGCTTAAGAGGCACAATGTATTTAAGATAATTTTTTGTATGAAGTAATTGTGTGCAGAGATTATCTTCTTATTAATACCTTTACAGTTCTCTAGATACATATTGATAAACTAGTAATCATCTGTGTTATCTGCTTATGAAGTAAGTGCCATGTACCTTCAATAACCGGATAATGTCCTCTAACTAGGA
This sequence comes from Spea bombifrons, assembly GCF_027358695.1. Classification (NCBI taxonomy): domain Eukaryota; kingdom Metazoa; phylum Chordata; class Amphibia; order Anura; family Pelobatidae; genus Spea; species Spea bombifrons. The sequence goes on from NC_071089.1 coordinate 107,731,031, forward strand.
TAATATCTTGCATCTCCTGTAAGCATCATTAGCCCTTTTACAGAAGAGAAGAAGAATGTTTTAAAATCTGACTGTGTTGACTTTTTGGTATAATCTGTGGGTTTCTATTGACAATGGATGTCATGATACATCACATCCTTGAATTTATCAATGTGAATATTACTGTTGCTAACCACAAAGTTAAAATGAGTTGTGGTTAGGAAGTAATTATATTCCCAATATTATGAACCTTGCTCATGACACAACATTGGGATTTAAGTTTAAATGTGAGGCTTCCATCCTTAACTACATCAATGTAGTTTCTGTGATTGTTTTTGGACAATCTACAGTGCAATCATACGTGGAATACATTGTTGGCCACTGGGGTCTGGTTTGCCGACCTCATTTCTCATATATAGTTAGCACTGAAGGTCCTGAAGGTAAACCTCAACAGCTCATCCTGACTCGACCAACTCATACTCATCCAAGCAGCCCTCTCCCCCTCAACCAACTAGATTGCAAGCTCTGAAGAGCAGGGCCCTTTTCTTCCTTTCTACAAGTTTGTTAGCGTTTGTGATTTTACATTTATCCTCCTGATTGATTGTAAAGCGCCACGGAATCTGCTGGCACTAATGTATTGTACATTAAATGTAATCCCTGACCATCCCCAATCATGAGTGTTACACCATAGTGTAATAATGTTATTTTATTTATTTTTTGTTGCTGTCAATGATGGATAGATAGACGTTCTTAGTACTGTTATTTTAAATTAGAAATATTTTTACGGAGGAACTACACTGCTTCTCTCAAAAATATCTGATACCCCTTTGATATAATTGGAAGGAGGTAGAACTGAACCTGCAATAACACCAGTCTTTTTTCAACAGATCCTAGTGATTTTTTCAGTCTACTGTAGAATGTAGGTGCCTCGATTTAAACCCCTTTCCATTTACTTGATTTTTTCTTATATATTTTCGAATAAAACCATGCTTTGTTACACCTTTTTTTTACAAAAGCACTTTCTGGATTAAGACGCGTGGCAGGTTCTATAAGAGACGCATGCTGGGGGTCCTATGAAATAGAGGATATTAGCACCGTACCGCTGTGTTTCATTTTGTGTGCTATGCATTCATTTATCGGTCTACAACATCTTGCTCAGGTTTAATATTTGCCCATGACTACGCCTAAAGCCTTTGTGTACTTTTTAATATAGGCTGTTACATTAAAGATGAAGCAAAGAACCAGGATTGAATGGTGTTTTGGGTTTTTTGTATCAGAAACATCACTTTATCCTTGGAATGAATTTCTAAAATGAAATTGTAATCTCAGTAGGTCAGGAGATAAAATAATTTACACATTCCTGACCCCATTATAATATATGAAAAAAAATATTAAAATGATTAAAAAAACATACGTTCTTAAAATTTGCTCAAAATGCATTATCCGGTGGACTTGAGTTGACTCAGATGTCCACAAATACATGTAAATCTTGCACAGTCATTGAAGCCTTTCTGTTTAGTCTGAGTGCTATTGAAAGAGATGCTTTTATTGCAACTGGAGATTGCAGGAATAAGTAATGAGTGACTACAAATTGGGAATTGTCTAGGAGCAGATGCTTAGTAGGCAAGGCTGGAGTTTGTTTGGATTCAAATAGCCATTGTTTGTAGAAGTGGCTACTGACCCATGACCTTCTCCATGGAGAGAATTGATAAGATTAAGGAGAGAACTAAGCTGTGTTACTAGTATTTCAAAAAGACCACAATATTCAATAGAGGTCTACGGGAGGTCCTTTTTGTTATACTGTATACAGTTTACCTAATTGTCATGATTCATTTCTAAACAGAAGTAATTCTGCATTTGATACAAAATTAAATGTCCATAATTGTGCAATGTATTTTAAATTAAACATATATAAGTATTTTATATTAGAGGTAATATCCTTTGTTAAATGCATGCATGTTGGTTATATGCACCTATTCAAAGCTGTGCATATTTAATTATATCCATGCACATAACTTTATTTTAGTGGGTGAAGGATAAATGGAACAGCCTCCTGTCACACCCTCTGGCCCGTCGTTGACACCGGCCTCCTGACTGTGTTCTGGTCACTTACTCACTGGTTGGGTCATGAGGGCCGGCCTCCTGCCACGGCTCTGCTGCCACTGCCCCAGCTCCCTCATTTCATGCGCAGACGCACGATACTAAAGAGTGACATAATAGCGCCTCGGCCTTGCCTCTAACATCACCCCCCAGCACCAAATCCAAATTCGGAGCCAAGACCTTACAGGGGTTCCTATGTAAAGCCCTAGAACCAGCAAACTATGTCCTCAGGTCATATGCCAGCTTGACCTTGACTACTTTGTTTTCTGACTCTGGCTCTGTTATTCGACTATCCTGACCACCAGTTTCCTGATTCTGGCTTGTTTCTGGTTATCCTGCTTGTGCTTTTCATGAATGTGTCCTCAGTTTTCAGAAGATCCTCACAAGTCCCAAGGCCTCTAGAAACCAAAAGGTTCAAACCGAGGGGGAACCAGTTGGAGGGCGAAAAACTCTTCCGGGATCAACGTGCTCTCTCTTTTGGGACACAGTGTCCTGCCCTGTCTTCTTTGGTACGCTGAGCATGACACCTCCTATTAAACATGGTAAAGCCCAATACAGTCATTCTGGAATAGGGTCTTCCCCAAACTGTTCCAACAAAGTTAGAAGCATAGCATTGTCCAAAATGTGTGGATATGCTGAAGCATTAATATTTCCTTTCACCAGGCCCAGCCCAAACCCTGAATTCAATACTTAAGAGGTGTGTCCCAATACTTTTGTCCATATAGTGGTGCACAAAAGCAAGGTCCATAAAGACACTACACAGTATATATATAAATATCTAGTATATAAATGGACAGATTGCAATATATTTACATAGTATACATTATGAGAGTAAACCCAGTATAGCTAGATGTTTTGTGACCAAAATTTTCCATGCACTTTATTCAATTGTTTTCAGTTGCTCTTAGTACTTTTATCTCCTAGAATCTGTCAGTTTCACATATTTTATTCTCTCTCCTTAAAGTGAATATGTCATTTCCTAAATCTTTTATTTTACTGTTCTGTACATTAAGTAAACCCACATGATGGAGATACAAATATGCAAACTTTTGTTTATGTAAGTCAAAACTTTTATGTGATGCACTACTTGTTATGTCCAGTTTACTAATTGTACCATGCTGCAGAATATGATGACATTATATACATCAATGTAACATATATATATATATATATATATATATATATATATATATATATATATATATATATATATATATATATATATATATAAATGAAAGCATTGAGTTTAGAGTTTAAAACATGGATGCAGCATGGATTCATGATCTGCATCTCTCTTGATTGTTAAGTTGGTTGCTGGTCCAGATAGCATTTTTTATGTTTGGGATGAGGGGGAGAGGAATTCATTAAGACAGGGAATTGATTAAATAATACTGGCTCTGTTACGGGCTGCCATCGGCCTCAGCTTCCATGAGGCAAACACAAGCTATGATGGCGACAGTTCATGTTTTCACTAATACTGTTTATTAAAACTTTTTTTTAAAATGTCCAGTGGAGTTGGCATACTTTTGATACTTTCATACATTAGATAAGTTTGCATTTTTAAGAATAATAAAGTTTTTGTGAAATAATCAATTAAATTATAACAACACGCTACACGTAAATTACTAATAAAAACATGATTTTATGCCATCTTTCCAGTGATGGCCAAAAGCAGCTATTATTGAAAGAATTATTGAGCATAGTTAAAGAATATTAATGTTCATTATTATGTACTAAAACATTGCTCGCTGGCAAGACTATCATGGTGACGTTGAACTGCAGGTTGAGATGAACCTGAAGAAGTGATAGTTTGCTGGTTAACAGTTAAAATTAGTAGTACCAAGAAGATGACTGTGGTAAACCCTGCATTTATTCTCTCCAGCAGATTTACCAGACTGTTTCTCAGTAAGAGAGCACATCAATTTGATGTGTAGACTATTTCTTCTACCATCTGCAGGGAACATATGTGGTCATATGAGGTTCCATAATTATTGGGACAGTGAAGGTAATTTGTTGCCAAGCTTAACACTGTCAACTGGTGCTAGGAATGGAGAAGACCATTTGCAATGTTGAAGGGCTTAGAATGAATCCAGATGTTTTCTGACATATTAATACTGCAGAAACGTGATTTTGTGGGCTGAAAAATTGAAGCTAGAGTTGAAATAAATACAATCCTAGTTTTGATTTGGTGTTGTTTTTCAGCTAACAAAATAGGCACACAGGATCCTTATGATGCCCCAGTGCCTATTAGGCAGAGATGTATGGTATAGGGCACAGTGGCGTCTCCAGCTTTCATATTTAGGGGGGGGCACATGGGGGGCCAGGGACCAAAGTAGGGGGGCCAATTATAAAACGGTACATATACACTATATATATATAATATATATAATTAGACTCTGCTGCCGATATATAGAAATATTACACCCTGCTTCTGATATATATTAATATTAACCCCTGCTGCGGATATATATTGATATTAGCCCCTGCTGCGGATATATACTTATATTATACCCTGCTGCCGATATACATAAAAATTATACCCTGCTGCCGATATATATTAATATTTGACCCTGCTACCAGTATATATTAATATTAGCCCCTACTGCCAATATATATTATTAGTCCCTGCAGCCAATATATATAAAATTAGCTCCTGCAGCCAATATATATTAATATTAGCCCCTGCTGCCGATATATATATAAATACTAGACCCTGCTGCCAATATGAATATAAATACTAGACCCTGCTGCCAATAAATATTAATATTAGCCCCTGCTGCCAATATATGTTAATATCTCCATCTCCCTCCCTATCTATCCTATCTATCCCCTCTCCCTCCCAATCTATCCTATCTACCCCCTCTCCCTCCCAATCTATCCCCTCTCCCTCCCAATCTATCCTATCTACCCCCTCTCCCTCCCAATCTATCCTATCTACCCCCTCTCTCCCTCCCAATCTATCCCTATCTACCTCTTCTCACTTCCTATCTACCTCTTTTCACTCTCTAACCCCCTCCTAACTTTCTACCCCCCCCTTTGAAGTTCACTTACCTTGGGCTTGTAGAAGTCCAGCGGCGGGATCGCGAGGTCTCTGTCTTCCTGGTTCTGCCGCAGTGTGCGCGGCTTCATTGCTGAGCGCCGGATATGACATCATATACCGGCGCTCGGCTTGAAATGCCGGCACTGCGACCAATGCAGAGGCCTCGCGGTCGCGGAGAAGAGTGAGAGGCGCCGAACGGTCGCTGAGAACTTATTCCTCAGCGACCGCTCGGTGCCTCTCTCTCTCCTCCGGATCTATAAAAAAAAAAAAAAAAAAAAAAAGACGGCGTTTCAATTGGGGGGGCACACCGAGGGGCACAGCATGATGTAGGGGGGCCATCGCCCCCCCTCTGGCCCCCCCTGCCAACGCCACTGATAGGGCACCATTTTTTTGCCTGCTTTGCACACAGTAGTATAATAGTCATAACACCTTAACATCTTAAGAAAAGTGGACCCTATACTTATGTTGGTTTACAGATCACATGGTTACAATCTCAAAGATCTGATCATATAAACAAGATTTCTGGGCAAATGCTTAATTTTGTAATTTGTCATTGTCATTTAATAAAAAAATATGTAATAGACTGAGTCTGGCATATGGCCAAGAAGGCTTATTTGCATGTGGGACAATGGTTGATATCACATATATATATATTTCCACACAATATTACAATAGTTAGTAGATCATCTTAGGACAAACGCTGTCACCTTATGAAAAAAACAAAATAAAAATGTTGAGTAATGATGTATTCTTTTTAGAGTGCATGTCATTTGTTCATATAGTGTTCAGGTCCAGCTGCTTACTTCTTGGGCTACAGCTGTTCTGTAGACAGCCAGAAGGTTGCCAGGAAAACTGTTGTAAATTATCTAGCGGTTTAATGCTATAAAATATAATTGGGCAGTTTTAAAGTGAACTGAGCATTTCACTATGCATTATAAAACACTAACCCCGGTGAGTTTCATCTTCACATCTTCTTTTGACTTTCCCTTTGAATTATGCAGGGTGAGTTTTTTTACAGAAGCATATCCAGTGATAAATCCTGGCCTAGGCTGACTCGGCCTAGGGCAGCTCTCCCCTGCTGCAAAACATATATATCGGATCTCCTCAACTGGGCCATTTATACTGTGGATGCTGTGCCAGTTCAGCACATCCTCAACAGACTGCATTAAAATTAGCTGAGCATCTTTAGGACACAGAGCATCGGGATATCATATTGCAGCGCTCCATGTCTTACAAGGCGCATAGTGCCTTTTAATGCAGTGAAGATGCCAGCTGCGGAGGGAGCGGCCGAGGGGGAGAGGGAGTAAAGGGGCTCTGCCCTGGCCTGGGTATCTGTCAAAATACAAACCCATCTAAATGGTCCTCGAATATAGCTTTAACAATCCTGTCCCATATTTACCGATAGGGACAACATAGAAAGTTCATAAAACCAGCGTAGCCACAATGCATGTTTTATCTAAACATGTAAACCTTGTAAAATACACACACACACACACACAAAAAGGATATGGTAGAGTCTTCAAATCAGTACAATGTAGATTCTGTTGCCCCTTGCTAGAGGTATGCACCTCCAGGCTTTGTGATGGAGATTGACTAAAGGTTTCAGAAGAATCAATGACTTCCAAAAGCCATGTCATAAACTATAGTTTTCACTTGTGTACACTTGACTTATCCCTGCCCTACTTTGCAGCTCTTCCTTCTATACACGAGAAACTTGTTATGGTTGCATAGACAGGACTTACCTGAGATCCAGAAATCATGTGGCTGCATTCCCCCCTCGGCTACTGGGGAGACAGCACCTGCTGCTTCCTCCTCTAAATAATGTTCACTCGATCTGAGATCGCTCCAGTAGTGTTCTGTCCAGTTTTCTAGGTTTTTTACCGCACTTGCCTTTGACTTTCTGGTATCCTGACACGGCTTGTCTTGACATTGTTTGCTTTCTGGTATCCTTACCAGGCTTGTCCCGACCAGGCTGCTCTCTGGTATCTGGGCCCAACTTGTCTTGACCTTGCTGTTTTCTGGTATCCTGACCCAGTTTGTTCTTTCCACGTAGTCCAATATCCTGCTGTGGTGGTCTACATTGCCGTCTAGTCCCTGGTTGACAGCTAACTCTGCTCCGGGGTTCTGTTACTGAGCACAGTGCCGTAACAATAGTGCACAAAGCAATGAAGTCAGTCAGTAGAAAGGTTCTAGTAATCTCTAAACTCCCAGTCTATTAAATATATAACAAAAAATGGATATTCTGTATCAGAGATGGTAAAGTTGACAACTGCGCATCCAGTAAGCTCTAGCTCAAGGCTGCACAACTCCAGTGCTGGGAATGACCACCATACATGGGAACTCTCTATGTTTGGCCTGCTTCTCTGGTGCTCCAGGCCAACACCCGAATCTTGACATTTCCCCTTTAAATGACGTCAGTGGGTAGCCCTGGCTGCGTCCCGCAAGGGTGGGCTGCGAGTAGCCAGAGCCTACAAGTTCCCAGGTATGCTGACCACAAGGCAGTTATTCTGTGTATTCTTACCTAAAAACAAGTAGTTTCATGAATTTTGAATTCCAACTTCAAGCTGCGATAGAAAAAATAGTTGTCCTCGAAAGGGCCAGGCTGGGGAGAAAAGTGGGTCTGGCACTTTGACATATGGTGAACCATAGCTATGTGCAGCCATGTTAATGCAGCCTGGAACTGCACATTACAGCTTGAGCAACAGAAAAAATAGGTGTGTGGTTTTCTTGCCCACTGGTCCACTGTCCACTTGCCCTCGAGTGCTGGAGTAGTTCGTCCCTGCTCTAGTTTTCAAAGACATAGTTAAAGGTCATGTTACACCATGGAGAACATTCAGAATTCAGCTCACTTCCTCAAATCCTCTTTTGGAACCTTAATGATTATTAATCACATTTGGTTGTAATTGTATGCTTAAGAGTCCTAATTCTATCATTAAGATATTTCATTGTCAGCTTTGTGTTAACGGTTTTGCCCTCTTGCCTTGCCTTGTGTATTTCTCTAATTATTGTTTTTGTTTAGACTTTGTTGAGCAATTAGGGATAAATTCTGTAGCAGGCTGAAATAATCCAAAAGGACAAGCAGAAGTTTATTAATTGTTCAATATATAATGTGTGAGCCTTGGTTACCAAGTGAATTGTGAGGTTAAAACTTGTAATGAATACTCAGCATTATCATTTGTATTGTCAAAACGCTTTTAAGCCAGTGCACTTTATACTATGATAAATATGGTATATTATGTTACACTTGATACTCTAAGATCCAAGCAATGATAAATCATTAGCACTAGAAAGAGGGAGCCAGAGGATCACATTCAATTTTCTTATAGCTGTTGACAGATAACCGCTTACTGCGGGAATAATGAATCATTTCATAGTTGTACTTCAAAGTAATAAAAAGGCATTTATTTCTTCATACTCTAATATTAATACTGAATAATAAATATTTTTAATAAAAAGTCAGAACTGTCAGTCAGAAATTCAATACTTTTCCATAGTTTAACCTTTTTTTATATTTGTAGCAAATGCTATACTTTAAAGTTCATAATAAATCAGCGCAATGGTGAATACAAATAAGAAAGCAATAAGAGTTGCTGAATTGTGTTGATTAGTTCAGGTAGCCTTTGAAAGGATGAAGCGAAGGTTTGAGGGGAAACTCTCTTCATATATTTATATCCAGTGGCGGAACTACAGGAGTCGCAGGAGCCGCGACTGCGACCGGGCCCTGGAGTTCTGCCAGTCAGGGGGGCTCAAGGGGTGCCGAGCAGTCGTTTTCAGCAACTGCTCAGCACCTTTCTGTCTCCTCTGCTCCCTGCCGCCGCCTGCCTCAGCGCTGCACCGACTGCAGTGGTGGGAGCGTGAGGCGTCTGTCTCGGTCATGTGAGAAGGGAGGGAGAGGGGGTTGATAGTGTGAGAGGGGGTAGGGAGAGGGTAGATAATGAGAATGGTGGGTAGGGAGAGGGTAGATAGTGAGAATGGGGTAGGGAGAGGGTAGATAGCCTGAGAAGGGGGGGAGGGGGTAGATTGGGTTGGGGTGGGGGGGCCCTGACAGATTCTCGCACCGGGGCCATGAGGCTTCTAGTTATGCCCCTGTTTATATCCTTCAGTTACTGGGGATATAAAGGCTGGTCTTAATATTAAGCAGCCAAGGCAACCACCTGGAGCACCGTAATAAGCCAGATAGGAGAAGCAGGGCCAACTGGGGAGATTATGGAAGGTGGAGGTGGTGTCCAGTAGCCAGATCAACAAATTTACTGGCACTAACAGCTTCTCAATTTCCCAAAAGCAGAGTGTCTAGGATCCAAGGGTCACATGGAAAGCCAGTATTAGGACCAATACTAGGATCATTTAAGCATGAAATGAAGCCACTACATTTGTTTCGTCTTTTTCCACCTGTAAAGTGTGCATAGAAAAATAAATGAATAACGGTATGGATTCATGCTGCAATTTGGTATTTTAACTGCTTGTAGAGTGCTGCTCCTGCTTTAAACTTACAGAAGAAACATATCTGTTTATCGGAGACCACTCGGATGATCCATTAAACAGAGCTACAGGACAAAGTGGCAGAAGTTAGCCAAACTGATATGCGGTAGCCAGAAATTGGACATAGTTTTAAAGGTTGTACTGGGGCATCTCACTGGACACTGGTGAGAAGAACCAGGGTGATTATTAAAACCATCAGGTCACGGATAACTGAAACCGTAGCAAGGTAGAAAACAGAGCCGGGTAGACTAGACAAAAAAGTTTTAAGAAAACATTTTAAATGTTATATCAAATTACAAACAACCTAAGAAACCAATGTATGTGTCAGCAGAAAGTTGATTTAATGGCTTTTTAATCAACCCACATTTGACTATATTTGAACAGAAAAAAAACATGGAATTATACAGAATTTTCAAAGTCTTATTAGGGTACCACACTTCTTGTTCTCATCAAATCATATATGCTAGACATGAAATTGTGGAATAGAAATATGTATTATTTCATGCTTGCAGATTAATACATAAATTAATCTGCTGTAATATGTACAAAGCATGCTGTGAATTCCAATACTATAACTCACAACGTACCCCTGTGTTAAGTGAGGTCAAACCATATTTAAAAGAAGCATTCCTAGAAAACGAACACACATGGAGAGCTTAGGAAAGCTGTAACACATGTTTCAGATGCAGAGAGAGAAAAAAAACCTTTCGAATTACTAGGATAAAAAATAAACAAAACCATACAAGTGAATCCTACCTAACAGCCCAAAAAAATAAAATACAAATATTGTTGTCTCCACAAACAAATCAAGTTCAGGGGACACAACATTAAAATCCAGAATTGAAATTGTAGAAGAACTTGTGTCTTTGAAACTAAGGGTACACGTCGACTGTAGAGTTAATATATAAACTGCAGCAGGAAGTAACATAATACATCATTGATCTGATGCCAAGAATTGACTACCCTATGAACGGATATTACTCAGTACATGTACATAAAAGTGCTGTGAGGAAAATCTTATTATAGATTTGCCATTAGTAAGAATGCAATGCTGTTAACTGTGTAGCTTTCACAGGAACCCAATGTAACACGCCATATACTATTATCTATCCTATAGATGCCTATTATGAGGTCTGAGGAACCCGGGCTGAAGATATGTTGGAGACAAAACTTATTGAATATCTACATTCTAGGTCAAATTGAAGTTCTGTCAAAGTTGTAACATTATTGCTAGAATGAACCAAATTTGAAAAAAAGGAAAATCATAGTCTGTTGTAAGTTAAGCCAAAATTTTATTTATAGGATAGAATGCTGTGCTTTTGAAATAATCACCACTATTAAAGAAAATGTAAATTTTTCCTAGATCCTGTATTTTCTATTAACATACAATGAATACATAATAGTGTTCCAATTGTTTATTCAATCAACAATATGCATTTATTAAAAACCCTTTCATATGCATTGTTTACTTTAATCTCTAAATTAAGATCTTGAAACTTTCTGTTCACAGGACCTTCTTCATTATTCTTCCGTTTATCTCCAGGATATTGTTAAGTTCCTGATTACTGTTGAGTGGTTCAGGGAGCCTTTACAAAGGCGGAGTGAGTAGAAAAGAGAGATCGTCTGGACAAGATATTGAAACCATATCAATAACTTCCATGACTTCCAAAGCAGATATTGGCAAAGCAATTTTACTGATTGACAACCAACTATGAGAAGATAGTTTTAATAAACAAATGACACTGAAAGTAGTGATGGTGGCAGTTGACCTTTAAGTCTGCATTATATATCTTATTGCTGTGTAAATAATAATTTGTTAATGCAGTGTAAAGGATGATGGAGCTCCATTGTAGGAAAATTATTGAAGCTGCAATTTTATATTACCTTGCAGGAGTTACATTTTAATTGAATTTGTGATTAGTCTGGTGTCGATGTTATCTGCATAAACCCTCGACTTTGTGATTATGTTAATCTTTTTCTGTTTCCTGTGTTTGTCAATTTCCCCTTCCGCGGCAGTGGCTATATAAAGTATGCCTAGTCCTAATAAATCGTGTTCTCTTGCATTCTGTCGTGACTGGTGGTACGGTTCTCTGTCCCCTATTTCTCACACCTAACAATTTTTCCATGTCAATGCAAACAAAACCTAATTGTTGTAAAATAAAGCAAAAAAAAAAGAACTCCTCTGCATTCCTCCATGATATCACGCCCTTTTCCTATTAATCGATGGCATCACATTATGTCCTACCTAATCAAGGCCTCTCCACTGCACACGTGAGAACCATGTTTCACTGCAAAATAGGCACGTTGCATGTACAGGCGAGCTGTTGTGACATGGGACAGGACTATTGGCAAGTGTCACAAAACTCCTACCAAGACTGTCCCATTCGTATCAGAACAGCTGATAAAAATTTATAACACATTGCGCAACGTGGTATTATATATACCACACAACAAGGGGAGGAAAAACTAGACACTTAAGCATTTCTAATCTGACCTAGAGTAGCTGCCAACCATTTCATATATAAAAATATAAAATATGGTATTTACAAAGTAATTTCATCTTTTGCTGTAGGAGACATAAAGCATGTACTTTCTTGTAATCAGCATCACAATTCCTTTATAAAAATCCAATCCATTGAGCATGGGCTGTGCATTGAGACCAAATAGAATAGGAAATTGCCAAGAATTAAATTGTATAATATAGGCATCGATCTAAATAAAAATGTCTCTGAAAATTGTTCAAAAAAAATCTTCGGTTCTGCAAAGGCATTGGTGTGCAAACAAGGCAGTATCGGTAAGTATGATGCCCTACCAATGGCCTGTTTGGTCTTGGTGCTAAGTAAAAGGAGCAAAGGCCTCTACAGGTGCAATATTAGTAAGCACTCCCCCACCCTGTTCAAAATGCAAGGCCTTGGAATGGAATAAGCTGTCATCATACCTGGGGACTCTCCGAGACACCGCAATGACTATGCAACGTCAGCTGGGCTGCCCGTCATGTCAGCTGGACCTCCTACCAGCATCCTACAAGGGGGCTCCAAGTAGCCGGAGCCAGAAAGTTCCCAGGTATGGCTGTCATATGCCTGCACACATGAAAATTTCATGCAAAACTTGGCTAGGATTAGACAGAATGTGTGGTTTTAGCATTACAGCCGGTTACAGAGGATTTCTAATGTATATTATAATATGTATACTCAGGGGCGGGCTGGGGGGCAGGGGGGCAATTGCCCCCCAGGCCGCCCAAAATATAATCTAAACGGCCGCTGGGTGCTGATGCCGCCGGCCGGCGCTACTTTAATACTTTTTTTTAAAATGTAATATGGCAAGCCGGATCGGCTATTAAATGAAAAAATAAATAGTATTAAAGCAGCGCCGACCGGGGGCATCAGCACCCAGCGGCCGTATGCGATGGCCGCCAACTGATGGGAGCAGCGTGAGGGGTGAAAGCTTCGCCCCCTCGCACTCACCTTTCACCCCTCACGCTGCTCCCATCACTATGCGACCATCAGATTGTTGGAAATCGAATCTAAACGGCTGCTGGGTGCTGATGCTGCCGGCCGGCGCTACTTTAATACTTTATTTATTTATTTTTAATATGGCAAGCCGATCCGGCATATTAAATAAATAAAAAAAGGATTAAAGTAGCTCCGGCCGGTGGCATCAGCACCCAGCGGCCGTTTAGGTAAGTTTTCCAGCAGTCTGAAAGGTGAGGTGTGAAAGGTGAGTGCGAGGGGGCGGAGCCACTTCACGTGACTTGCCCCCCAGGCCTTAGGCTGCCAGCCCTCCCCTGTGTATACTGTCTATAGTTAGTTTATCATTTGTATAAAACATTGATCCATATACATTGCTATACACATACAAACTGAATTTATATATACATTGGCTATGTGTTACACATATTCATTTAAATAAAAATATAGATGTATCAATGGGAGAGAGGCAACACATTTAAAATATTATAATATATATATATATATATATGTATGTATGTATATTTATATATATATATATATATCTATATATATTAACTTTTAACATGAATAAGATAAATTGTATGAACAGAATGAGTTATAACTGCTTCTTAATTTTAATTCTGCAATTTTATTAGATATCCTGATCAATACCATAGATAAAATCAATCTAAGCGGCCCTCGTAATTATCATAATTAAGCCGGATGACCTGCAGTTTGCATATAAAAAGAAATCACTTTACTAAGGGAAAATGTAATCTAATAATACAGATATTCCAGTATTTCAGTTTTCGCTTACAGTAGATATAAATGAATTACTATCACTGCAAAAAAAGTAACGCCGGCAAAATATTGTAGCACTTAATGTATAACGGTAAAATGTTATGGCAGCGTGAACAATTAACATCATTATTTCAAATAACTAATTGAAGTAATTTGCTGGGCCAATCAGGGAATTAAGCACGAAAGTATTGCATTAGCAAAAAGGTCAAATAAATCTCTAAAATTCTCTTTCAGGAGTCATTTAGACTGAAATGACCAGGGTCACAAAATCATCTGCAAATATATTTTTACAAGGTTACTGTAAAAACGGAAATCGTGCCATAAAAATTGGGAAAGGTGGTGTAGCCTACAACTTTCACTTCATCTGCACCTTTATATGCATAATATAGAGAGTGAACATAATATTAAAAGCATGTTATTAGGCGCCAGCATGCTTCCAGTCATAGGTATTTAACCCTTTGCGTAGCAGCTATGTACATAGTAGAGTGCCAACAACATACTGCATAGGTCCCATTTTTTGGGGGGAAAGTAGAGATTGTTAAACTTCAGACAAAAGTCTTGTGTAATCAAGCATGTGCGTAGGGTTAGTGGCGCTAGGCTGCAATATTTCCTTAGCGTCTCTCCCAACTAAAACACGCTTACTAGCACGCAAACTCTTTTTGACACCACACACTAACACATACACTCTACTGCCGTACAGTAACACACACTCACTTAAACACCATACACTTAAACATACAGACATACACACATACTCTCTCCATCTCTCAACATGCATCTCACATAGGTCTTTCTTCCCACTTACCTCAAGTGGGGCCCTGTTTTCACTCTAATGTGAGCTGCCACCATAGACTCATGGGATCACATAATGCTTTTTAAAACTTTATTTGTTACAAATGGAACAAGGTCTGTATAAGTACATTTCAACTATATACGAGAATGGGATGTTGACCTCACCATTTTACTGAGAGGAGGAAAGAGGAAAAGAAAACCCAGTTTACTGGGCAGACTGGGATTATAGGTAAACATTACACTGTGAACATTAATAGGAGTCATTCAGATAAAGGTTGTAAAGATAAGAGAGAGACTGGACAGAAACAATCAACTTCTGTATACCAACACGATAGAGCCGGGGCCTTTTCCCTGCAGCGCCCCTACAGACAGAAATGCATATTGCGTTATTTGAGAATTGCATTCTCCGTATTTGTATTCCAGGATTTGGTTGTCTTCAGGCGAGTTAATTTGCAATGATCTGAGGCTTTACATAGAGTCTCAGAAGTCTTTCATGAAGGTCTTCATGTTATATATTTGAAAACCATGTCATAAACATATTATTTTTCATTGTAAAATAACTATTTACACTCCATATTTTTTTCTATTTTTCCCACATTTTTATTTTTTTTTTTGGAAAAAAGAAAAAAACCTGTTTTTTCTCAATTTTTTCATTTCTTATCTTTATGACTGGGTGCCGCAAACTCACTGCCTTAGCATGCCACTATATGTGAAACTTTCCCTAAAGGGGAAAAGGACGATATTAAAAAAAAAAAAAAAAAAACACTGGTGTGAACTATTTACATTTCAAACAATCAGCAGGATTATTCCACTGGTTTCCATGTTGATTATAACTGTTCTTTATATATACATGGTTCATTAAGTCCAATCAATATAATTAACATCCACCATAATTCATGATCCTTCTAATTATTTCATTTGTCTATAATTTGTTAACTGTTTCAGGTACATTCAACCAGTCCAGCTGTTATGATGGATTTGCTACTGATTAATTGAAACCCCATTTTTTATTTTATATGCTAGATATACTATGATATTTATTAATTGATATTCCTAAAACACGCCTATTAAACATGTCTGTTGCATAAAAAGGATTAAATGTTCTAATTCAGTGGTGGAGATATAAATGTATCACAAGTAATAGAAAGACGATCCTCTCATCGACTGCAATGGGAATAAAAAATAAATCATGCATGCTATCATAATGGGGCAATGCATTGTGTTTTCAATGTAATTCTCCATCTGTGGTAGAACTACCATTTAGTTGCTTATACACATACATTCAGGATTGAATCCAGACCAATTTTCCATATGAGTTGGCACCCAGAAATATTTGACTTAAAATTATAGTTTGTGCAGCCTATACACAAACTATACAATTTAATATAATATTCCATACTTTTTTATTCTGAACTTTTCATAAGAATGTATTTTTTTTTTATGTTTGGTGGATAAGCAGGCAGACAAAAATTATTGAAATACAAATAATTGCAATTATTACAGTGCCCCAAAAAATTGATATAATAATGCATATAATAGCTGAGTAGGCCCTTTAAAGTATCATTCTTGAAAATGAATGGATTATTCTACGGAATGCATTTGCCCCTTTCCCCACCATTCAGCTGGACGTATTTCCAGACGCGTGATATTCTGTCATATGTCAGGTCCAGCATTTGCTCAATGACTGTTACAATGAGAGGGTCTACTTAGATCCTCCATGCATATGCTCTATGTATTTTAACAAGAGATCTGTCATGCCAGTGATCAGTGGTATGATCCATCAGACCATGGGTAAGGGGTGGAACTGCAGCTTCTTCCTAACATAAGTATTTTTTTTTACAGAGTACTATCAATTTTTCTTTTTTGAGGCTGTTTGGCACATTGAGCTACCCCTTTATTAAAGCCATTTTAACACTCCATATTGTCACATCTATTTAATAAGGCAGAAAATAGAAGAGGAAGAGAATGATGCAAGTCAAGGTTGGATACAAATAATAAGTATCATAAATTATTGGTCTAAAAATATTTGACTTAAGTCAGATACATTGACTTTTCCGATCAATGTTGTTGCATTCATCAATACTACTACTGTACCCAGTGGAACAACTAATATTTGTCGGTGACAAGCAGCAATAATGCATGGTTTGGTTTTGTTGCAAAGTTGTGCTTGTTACACTACCTGGGCTTAATTTATTACATAAAGTGCATGGCTGCAATTGGGAGGAAAATACATGTTTGGTCCTTTGGTTTCTGTAGACTGACATTAACAACCCTGTCTAAAATGAAATATATGGGCTGTGTCAAGGTGACAATGCACAATTAAGGCTCATGGGTATACTCCCTTTTTAATTAAACATTTTATTATCTTTCAAATATTTTGTGTTAGAGAATATGTGGACTCTGTCTGCATGGTTGCCTCATTGCAAAAGCTTGAACTTTTATTGTGTTGAATTAAAATAATAATTTGAAACAACTAGATTACTGAGGTCAATTTACTCCTTATACTGACAGACATAGAGTGTATGAACAAAGATGGATACTTTTCATAATTTGGGCCTTAAAACTATGAATGCTTTACATCCAGAGCCATCTGTAAATGTAATTATACATATCAGTTCTTAATAACTATTTTAATTTTATATGGTGCGTATGCGCAACCTATACAGCTTTCACTAAAAGAAAAAAATAGATGTGTCACGTAACAATTTCGTGGTCAAACAAAGAATCAGGATTAGCAGATAACAAGCCAAGGTCAGAGCATGAGAATTCAAAATTGGCACCAAAATCAGCCAGGAACTGCAGCCATCTTGTGTGTGGCGTAGTCTCCTATTATAAAGGCCTGGCGTTCTGAAATTGACCACTAGAGAACAGAATCCTCCGCTGCCACCCTGGGATCTGGCTGCCGCAGGGACAAGGAACGAGGTCTCCCTCTTCTGTGCGGCTGCACCCGCTGAGAGGTGGAGGGGGTATCCCCCTTTTCCGTGGGGGCTGTCGCTATGTCAGTTGCGGAGTGGAGGGGGTCTCCCCCTCCTCTGTAGTGATCACTGCTGCTCTGGCTGAGAGGTGGAGGGGGAGTCTCCTTCTCCGCTGCGGGTTGCTGCTGAAGCGACTGTGAGGAGTAGGGGTCTCCCCTTTCTTTGAGAAGAGCGCAGAGAAGAGGAGCAAAGCTCTTGCAGGTACATAACAAGATGGTTTCAAAATTGATATCAAATTATTCTTAAGTGAACATGGTATATAGTTGTATATGATGATTTTATACAATACTTATTTTATACTACTAAATAATATATAAAAACATTTAATACAGTATGTACACGTAAAATACTTTGGATTTTGCATGTGGAAAAAAATGTTTTAAGTGGAGATTTAATAGGACTAACTTTGTTATGTTATGCCACTCTATTGGTATTCATAAATTTAATCATTCATGCAAGTGTGTCATTATACAGAAAAAACACTGTTTGACAAGACAGAATGGTTATTACGCTTTTAGAAGAAGTTATTCCATACATTGGTTCAATAAATTTGCATTCCATCACAGGACTGTTAGGCTCTGTGTTTTGCAGGCTGCCACAGTACTATGCGTCCGGATGCCTGTGAGTCTTCCCCTTAGCTTGGGTTTTTCTGTTAGTTGTATTTAACCTGCCCCACCGTGTTCTTTTTCTTACCTTTTCCTACCTGTTACATGGTAAGCGTTTTGGTTCTGTGTCCCCTGTTTTAGTATTGAAATTTTGCTATTTAGTTCATTGTAGGTGTTAGTATTTGCCTGAAACTAAACCTTCAAACAGCCTGTATGTTTCTTTTTCTATATCTGTTTTGTTTTGTGCTTGCCTATATTCTTACCCTTTGCTCCTGTTTACCATACATGTTTGTCACTTGGATCCACCAACGCACCTGCACCACTGGCCCAGGCCTAAACACTGACGCATCAGGGATGCTTTATATTGGTATATATTATATGGTATATACTCTGCATACTGGACTTTCTCTCATATACCTGAATATATATATATATATATATATATATATATATAGTCATACCTGGGAACTTCTTAGCTCCGGCTACCCGGAGCCTTCCCTTGCGAGACGCGCCAAGGACTGCCCACGATGTGCGGGCAATCCCACTGCCGTCGGTGTGAGATCCCGCTGCCGTCAGTGGGCGTCACCACTAACGGCGGGGCATTCCTGATGATGTCAGTGAGTGTTCCCGCTGACATCACGGGAAACACCCCCATTTAAAGGGGAAATTGGCAGGGAGCGGGGCGTGTCAAGACCCCGTGACCCAGAGGATTCGGGTGTTGACCCGAAGAACAGGAGAAGCGGTGGTTCACCCAGATCTCCGGGTCAAACCAGGAGATTTGCCAGATATGTATATAGTAATGTGCAAAAGTTTTAGGCAGGTGTGGAAAAGTCAGAATGTTTTTTTTAAAAATAGACATGTTTTATAGTTTATTTTTAACATTTAACAAAATGCAAAGTGAGTGAGCAGAAGAAAAATCAAATCAATATTTGGTGTAACTATCTTTTTTGCCTCCAAAATAGCATTAGTTTCTCTAGGTACATTTGCACACAGTATTTTAAGGAACTCGGCAGGTGGGTTATCCTTAGCATCTTGAAGAACCAATCACAGTTCTGTGGATTTAAACAGCCCCAGTTGCTTCTCTCCATATAATGCCAGAGAGACTTATTGCTGAGATCAGGTCTTTTTAGGGTCCATACCAAAAGGATACCAAGGATACCAAGAACATAGTTCTTAAGGTAATTTGGCTGTATGTTTGGGGTTTTTGTCATGCTGCAGAAAAAAGTGGGGCCAATCAGAAGCCTTCCTGTTGGTATTGCATGATGGATAAGTATCTGTCTGTACTTCTCAGCATTGAAGAGACCATTGATCCCTAATTCCATTTTTAGAAATGCAGCCCTGAAACCTTCACCGTTGCCTGTAAACACTCACTCTTGAACCGCTCTCTTTTCTTTTAGTAACAAACTGCCTTCTTCTGCAACCAAATCTTTCAATGATGTGGACAAAACATCTGGAAACCTCTGCCTGCCTTAACATTTCTGCCTGGGACAGACCTTGTTTATGCAGTAGAAACGTATGTCTTGTTGGCTATGTTCAGTCTTGCCATGGTATATGATTTTTAACATTAAATTGACATCTTGTTAGTGAGTTTGGTTCTTCCTCACACAGTTTTGTTCCTCCTATACAGCTGTTTCTGTTTTAGTTAATGACTGTTTCCACCTACATGTTAAATTGATTGCTAGCACCTGTGTTGTATAATTGGTAAGTCATACACCTAACTATATGCTTACAAAATCCCTGACTTTGTTCAAGTGTACCTGTGATTGATGCTGTTTTAAAGGCAAGGGGTAATCATTCCAAATATTGATTTAATTTAGATTTCTTTTGTCAACTTACTTTGCATTTTGTTAAATGATAAAAAAATAACCCAACATGGCTATTTTTGAACGCATTCCTACTTTACAGAAGTTTTTCACACCTGCCTAAAACTTTTGGACGGTACTATGTACATATAAATAGATTTGCTCTAGAAGAGCGATCTATTGTTTTGCCCAACATATAAGTGTTACATAAGTTGTATTTAACATATAGGCAAGGTAGGCCCAGAACGCAGATCTACTGGGAGTACACTGCACATAGAGTGACCATTGCCCGGGACAGTTCTGTATTTCGAGACACTGTTCTGGTGAAAAGAAATATTATCTTGACCAACAAAGCCTTAGCCTTGGGTTCTCATCTTTGGCCCTTGGAAAAGGAGCAATCTAAAAATAGTAAACAAAATATATAAAAATAAAGAAACAATGCAGAAAAAGTAATCGTATGTGCACCTTATTATAGTGCAATCTAAAAAGTATGTTTCATACACCAGCAGCCCCAAGTGAATGTAGGATGTATTAACTATAATAGAAGCAATAGACTTTAATTATAATCGATGAAGGGTGCAATGTATCCTTCATCCACTAGGGGCAAGGGAGCTATCACGGTATACAGTAAATAAGTCAGGGGGCATTCCAATGAAACTGCCATAGAAAAACCTACTTTTTAAGGCTTGTGTCTCTTCTACTTTAACACATAACAACTAGTGACAAGCGAAGCTGAAAAATATACTTGAGCTAGGCAGCAAATACTAAACGCAAAACAAATATTTCATGTGAATTCAGCTGACTAAGCACATTTGAAGATAGATGCTTTGGTGTCCTCTGCAAATAGGCAGACGGTAAAAAAGACAAAGGAGGTGCTTGGAATGGGTACATTTTAGAGCCGTTCCAAACAGTGACTTCTACCTACTCTCATCAATCATAGTTAAAGAAACGTCCAAGTATTTCTTTTTTCTGCCTGCTGTTTGAACAGCAAACTATGATATTTCTTTGTATTTTGTTTGTCATTTTTGTGGAATGTCATACCACAAATCACTTTGCGCGCAATCCCACCCTGACTTTCCACAAGAAGCAGCTTGCCTCCTGCCCTATTGATCAATGTCATAAATGATTGTAAAAACGTAAACACTGCAATTTATTTCATTATCTTTATTATGCTTTTTGTGAAACATAAATAAATGATTATCCCACACCTCTGCTTACAGATCAAATCATAATAAGAGACAAATGATAGTTTTTACTGAAACATTGAGCTTTTTGCTTACCATAAATTAATACATAAAATATAATATAATATTTTTTTGTATACATTACATTAACACTTAGGGTCGTGGAAGAGTCAAAGAGGCAAAACAGAGAGACCTAGCATAGTAAGAGAGTATCCTACCAAAAACCAGTAATAAAAACTTGTTGAATGTTTTCTCACATGAAAACATGAAGTAGCACGGGAAAAAACATGTTTCAACCACTGCATGGGTCTGGAGCATTGTACCTGCATCATGTGACCACTCCTAATATACAGGCCTGTGATGTCAGTGGGCAGAAACTGTAGAGACAGGATAAATTCAAAACAATGGAGGGTGTAATGCATGCTCTGACCACTTGGGGCACATATACACACTCCTGGACAAGTAGTCACCTTTTCAGAATCTGCTGCCACTGGAAGTGGAATTGATTTTTTATTTCTCATTGTTATTTATTTTTGAACTGCCAGGGTATTTTAACTTCATTTACCATCAATGGTAAGAAAAAAAAAACTTTTTGACAGGCTGCACCATTTGGGGTGATTTTCCATCCGTACCTGGAGTGATGATAATTTATATTAGTCTTAGGAAATAAGAGACTCTAGAAAGTTTTAAGTAAACTTAAGTAACATTTTTGCCTAGTTTTTTTTTTGTGACAAACCCGCATCAGTGAAATAGTATTAATTTAAAGAAATTAAAATTAATGATTTCTGAAAAAAATATATACACAATGTAAAGAAATAGTAATTTTATTATGCAGTTTTACTTGAAAAAAAGTAAATTTGTAATCTGAGAAACATCAAGGTTGACTCATCCATAACTAATGCTCAATACGTGTACATGCTCAATGACATTTAAAGCCTGTCCATTTTGCAAACAATCTACTCAGTTGATCCTTTTTTTGGATTTTGCATGCGGTGCAGAATTAGAGACTATACATGGATATTGGTGAAAAAAGTGTGTTACATTGTAATGCTTATATATGTTAATAGGTTTTAGCAAGGTTAATCTTGAAAGTCACCTTTCTGGAAACTTGAAAAAAAAATCACAGAATAAATTATATTATAACTGATGCAAATTCTGAGTAATTGTTACAAAAATGAATGTATGTTGTGACATTTTTGATGCCAATTTTCATGAAAAGTCTTAAATATAAATTACTTTTGTTCCTTGTAATATGGACAAAACGCTAGTTTATGGATTAATCCAAGTAATAAAAAGTGCACTATTGTGAAAATCAGTCTAATATGGTGTAAAACCTGGTAAACAAACAAGAAAATGGAGATCTGCTCATATAATCTTTAAGGAAAATAGTCGATCTCAACTACTAGAAATGAGAAATATTGGTGAGATCACAGAACTCTCTTCTAATCAGCCCATTGAGCAGTAGGACACTGGGGGACCAAGAGGACGATCTGCCCCCTGGTTTTGCAGCAGGTGGAATTCCTCCCCTGGACCTGCCGCCAAAATGAAATTGAAATAATGCTCCTTCTTTCATCCAGATGCCTGTCATTGAGCTGACCTCATGTGAAGGCTAACACCTCTGTTGGTATTTAGAATACAGCTGGAAGTGATTCTCTTGTGTTAAAAGACTTAGTGTAAATCCTAACACATGTCCTTACAAAGGCACCATTGATATGCCACAGTGCAAAATCTATGCATTTTATATCCCTAGCTCATTATAAATAAAGCTCACAATATAAAAAAATGTTTTTCATTCAAGCATACCAGCATCCAAAAATGCTGTCTGGAAACATAACATTTGAAAGTAGTTTGACCCAGCTAGTCTTTCCATTTTTGTTACTGCTGTCCAGGGTAACCCTATGCCTGTCTCGGCTTGTTTACAGTGACTTAATTTATTAATCACTATCACTCCTGCTCGAAGACTATTCCGCATATATACAATGTCTCAGTAGCCTCTAAGTTCAACTTCTGCCAAAATCAGAACGCCTACTCTGACCAAGTTCCTAGTATCCTGATTCTGCATGTTCCAGTGATTTTCTTGCCAGAAGGTTTCAGTCGAGTTCCAGTCTGTGTGGGCTATTCAGCCCCAGTGTCCCGTCCGTGGACTTTCCTTGCTCTGCATAGTCTGCCTGTGCCAAGGTCCCTATTTGCTCTGAAATCCGTACCCTCTCCACTCCAAGATCCATGTCTGAAGTCCTATTCTGCCGTCCCATTGTCTGTTCACTATCCCCTCTGTAAAAACCAAATCAGTTTGTATTTACCTGGTCTGCCAGCACACTTCAATATAGAGCATTACCCATATATTTCTCTGTCTTACCTACCTACCAGTCATTGTTTGGTGGAGTATAGACAGAGCCCCTGGTATCCCCTCCAATTGGGCTCCTACCTGACCTGCTCAGTCATGAAAGGACGTCACCAGAAGCGCCAACATTTTGGCGGAAGTTCACGCTGGGTTATGTCTGTGGAAAGAGAGAAGATGAAGAGCAATAAGAAGCCGGAGTGGTCGATAGGAAAAGTAGGGAAACATTTGGAGAACATGAGAGAGAGAGTGAACGAGAATGAGAGTGAATGTGGGCACCGGGCAACGAATTTAGTTCCTGAATTAAAAATGCCCCCCATTTTGATCCGTAATGGCCTTAATGGCCTGTAACATTTGTCCATTTGCACATGTCTACTATATAGTTTGTTTCTGTATGTAATTCTGGTCTACATTATTTAAATCTGATGGTTATACTATTTAATTAGCACATTTAATTCAGTAACTACAATTTAGACAGTTCAGCATATAGTTCAGCAAAATACTGTGTAGAAAATGATGTATCCAATGTTTTTCTGTATGTTAAGTTGATACCAGAAAAAAACAAGGTAATCACTGATGTCACAAGAAGGAACTTACCATTTAGCTGAGCATTTCCTAGTTTCTCGAACACGTCTTAGGATTCAGAGGGGATTAAACTTGGTGCTTCAGTCCGCAGCTCCCAAATTTCCAAAACATTGTACATCTTCAAGTTTGGTCTGAAGTGATGTGAACCCCTTCAGGCCCCAGGTGGTTTTCATGATCAGAGAGCCAGAATATATTTTTTTTAATTTTTACCATATGTTTGTTAAACCATGATTCCCCTTTTTCCATATTTGATGAGCCCACACAAATTATGCATCATTTTGTTGAGAACAAGTAGGGCCTTCTTTAAAAATCAAATAAATACATGAAACATGATAATTGTTACTGATTCCACGAATATTTGCCCGTTCCTGTGTTCGGTTTGGGCGAATATTCGTGTACAATCTTCGCGTTCTTTTTTTTTTTTTTTTGTTTTTGCCTTTTTTTTGCCGTTTTTTGTAGAAGGGGTTAATACGGGGTTAACGCGGTACACACTACACAGCAGCTTTGGCACCAGGATTTTAAAGGTCCGTATGAGCAACTCTATTGGTCGGCGGCAGGGGCATCCTTTGCCATCAACCAATGAAGTTGCTCTTTCGGACCTTTGACTCTTGACCTCCCCAGGCCATGTTCTGCCATCACATGTTAAAGGTCCATGCAAGCGACTCTATTGGTCGCCTGTAGGGGCCTCCTCTGGCATCAACCAATTGGTTGATGGCAGACGAGCCCCCTGCTGGTGACCAATAGAGTCGCTTGTACAGACTTTTAAAATCCTGGTGCCAAAACTCAGCTGGGGGAGACGGCGAACCTATGGATTTCTCCCATGCTCTTCGGTATTCGGGCTGAACAACGGAAACGCACCCTTCGTGTTCGCTTTCATGTTTGTCTGAATACGAATCCACAAGTCTATTTAATACTATTGGCTTAAGCGGTTTGGGGGTAGTAATTTTTTATTTACTAATGGTGGAAGGGCTAATTTTTTTTTAAATTTACTTTTAATTTTAATATTTTTAGGTTTTTTTTTGTACTCACACATTTTGTCATTTTATTTATGTTTTAATTATAAAAAAATTTTTTGGTGATCAGCAAGCAGGGCTCAAAAACACTGAACTGCCGATTGCAATTATTGCGATCAGCCAGCAGGAGGCGCAATGGGAGCGAACAGCAGGGTCTAGAAAAACCCTGCTAAGGCTCTGCTGTCCTCAAAGAAACTTCTGGTGGATGTCAGCAGTCAGGACAAAGCTGTATGTCCTAATGGACTTTTTTGCCACAGGTTTTAAGGCTTTACAGGTACATCCTAATGGAAATGAAGGGGTTAAAAGGGGAGGATTGGCAATCATCAGCCTAAAGGGCAAGCCTGCTAATCTAAACATTACAGTGGTCTTCTAAGTCCTGGAACATGGCATCCTATTCCAGCGTTCCACCACAGAATACATCTGTGGTGCTGTACACCACGCTGTGCCTAGTCAGCAAAAGGTTGTATTTGCCACTGCCCCCTGTTAACATGGTCTTCCAAAGTGAAATGGTGCCTGGTAAGAGCATTCTACTCATTGCAAGCAGGCTCCTATCTCCTGCTCCGGGTCTGCAATCTCTCATAGTTACTGCATGTGATTATGTGATCCTTGATGATGTTATCCTTACAGAAAGTAACAGATTCATGACAGATTGGCATTGAGAGCAATCTATAACAAAATCATTTTTACAAATTGACAGAGCAGCTGTCCATTCCTGACATTCTGTACCATACCAAATTCATTTAAATATTTTCCAAACATTTGGTCTCCAAAGCTATGCAGGTATTTGGTTTGAGAAAGGGTGTCAGAGAAAGAGTTGATGAAAGATATTTGTACTGTTGTCATGTTACAAAAATTCATCTTATCAGTATTGTTATTTTGTGATTGATCTATTCACATTGATACTATTGATACTATCCACACAATACGGATCGTTTCACGGTAGAGCATTATTAGGCTGTAATTATTATTATTTTATTATTCAAACAGATGTTCTATTCTGATACACAAATAAAGAAAAAATATAGCAGTCAAAGGGTTGCATTTTATTAAAGATGACACAGCAGTCCAATTTAAAAATCAACATTTTTTGACAATTTGTTTACTAACTGACACATAATACAGAACAATGAATTGGATAGGCACATAGCTCTCCTAAATCTAAGACGAGACCAAGGACTGATTAAGGTCTGAGTATTTATTGCAGGAAAATGGGCAGACTAGATGGGCCAAATGGTCCTTATCAGCGGTCAGATTCTATGTTTCTAATGCAACGGTAAGCCATAATGTTAGGTGCATTTAATAAATATCTTTAGGAATCAAAAATTCTGCTTTCCAAAATGTAAGCATAAATAATGTTGTAATATAATTTACTTTTTCTAAAGAGAATTATTTAGTAAAATTGGAATGGTACATTGATGGTACATTTCTTTCTATCAAAAAAAAATAAAAAATCAAATTGACAATAATACATGTCCCTCTGCTTTGACCTTCTCAATACCCTTTCTATATACTTATGGGTCCCAAAAGCCTGTTAGGACTTTATAGGAAAAATATCATTTAGAGCAAATTGATCATAAACCTTGACATACCAATCATGATTAATCAAGCAATTCTTCCTTTTAATGTAATTAAAATGAATATCTTCATGAATTTCAAGTGAGGAAGCCCAACGTAACATAGTATCTTCCTAGAAAGGCTTCATTTTAAAATTTATATTCTATGCTATATATAGTTAATTGGAAATTATTGCTTCCTTCTTACCAATTTAATACTTTTTACCGTCATTTGCTTCTTTCCTAAATACCCTTCCGAAATAAATATACACTTTGGCTGTATTTCACACCTATTTCTCTCGTTGGCGTTTGGGAATAAAGCTAATTGCCTACAGCTCTCATTTGGGCTGCTCCAGCTTTTATGTAACCATTTTAAGTTCATGTATATTCCTGGACCACTTTATTGTTTTACAAGTTAATGACTGTGAATAATCAATATTTAGTTGTATTAGAGGGACAAATTAAATCTCTGGGAAAATTAGTGTCCGTGGATATTTATGACTATATAATGTAACCTGTCTGATTTGAAAAATAAATTCTTAAGGCAAAGGTAATCAAAATTTCATGATCAATAATCCCCTTATGTCATATAAAATATATTTGCTGACTTGCAAAATGTATAATTTGATTTTAACACTTTGTGTCTTGGAGAGTTTACAATCTTTTCAAAAAATGTACAAATAAAAATAAATGGAATAGTGGAGCGCTTGTGGAAAGGTCTGTGTGCATACAAAGGACTAACAATAATAAAAAGCAAGTCTGTTATAGGCATGTCTCCCTGTAATGGTGATCACTGCATCACGGAGCCCCACACGCCCAACGACCAGACCTCGGTTCCATGCAGTCACGCTCTGGGAGGCATTACTATGCTAATGGAGTCCCGATTAGCCAGACAGGAGGCTGCACACGTAAATTTATTGGTCAGCCAGCTCCTGAGAAGGGTCTCACAAGTGAGTGGTAATTAACTATAGCCCTATATAAACCCATCACACCCTTCAGTCAGTGCTCGGTTATCTGATGCCCTTGCTCTAGTCTAGTGCTTATTCTTTTTGCCTGTTCCCTTTATTACATTAAACTGTTGACATGTTGCAGTACCTTTGCCTTGAGTGGTTCTGTATTTCTTGGCTCTTCTGTTATCCACCCCAATGTCAGAACGCCTGCCCTTGTGTTCTAGATGCCCAAATCCTTATGTTTTTTGTGGTCCCATGCCAGTCCTTCAAGGTAATTTCTCTCCTCAAAATATCTGGCCATTCCTTTAAACATACCAGAATGTGTGTTAGGACACATCCTCATAATTAGTGAAACTAGCTGCATAGGAACCAACCAGTTCTTAGTAGTTCAGTTGCCTTCAGAGTAAACATTTAGCTTATGTGATTCCTTGAAGGTCCTTGTCTTGAGATCCTGACCTTTTTGCATTGATTGACCCTGGATAAATTATTGGATATTTTGCTGAGATTCTTTAAAAATACAGTGGTTCTGAAGACATATAAATACCCAAAGCTAAAATATCAACCTGAGGTGGAAGGTAATTGACCAGTATAGACCAGTAACTCCAGCCTATTGCACATGTCTCTCTCTGCAGTGAACCTGAATATTAGACAGGCATATACTGGCCTAGGGATATGAGTCTTAAGGAGGCAGGTTTACAGGATGGCAGCCCTGCTGCTGCGTTATGGTGGCCAAGTTGCCCCGGGTGTCCAGAGGTGTTCCTGTTACTCAATTAATGCTTATATTATATATACCTATTGCTCATTTGCATCACAAATAACCTTTATATGTCCAACCATGCATGTGAGCGTCTTTACTCCACTTCTATGAAATGTGCCATGAGCTCTACCCCAGATCTTTTGGAAACCTAGCAACACCCCTGGCTAAGATTGGGGTGGATGAGTTGTGACAGTCGTGAGTTAACTACAATTATAACTGTACAATACAAACTTAGAAATAAAACCTTTGCCAATTGTATCTAGTATAAACCAGGCAAACACAAATACAATATGTCCTAGATTGGTAGGGACTGCTAAATTAGAAGCATTATTCCAAGAAGAATCAATCCTCAATCATTTCATGGATCATGTATGCAGAACAGAGAATTTGGAGAAAATAAATTGTTTATTGACAGGTCCATAAAAATAATTGTGTAAAACTGCCATGAGAGTAAAAAGAGTCTCATGAGAATCCATATGCAGCCTCAAACACAAGTTAGACAAAAACTTCAGCTCCAGTACAGTCTGATTGCATATTGAACCATTATGCTTTCCCTCTTCAAAATTCTCATCTTCCTCACATTTATATTAGGCTATTAAAGGGGAAATTGACACCGGCTCGTCATGCTAAGGTAAAATATGAAATATCTGTTCAAGGGTCCATGTCCCAGTAAAAACAAAGTTAGCCACACCATTAAAATATTTTAAAGAAATGTGCAATTCTAGGTGGTCTTCGGTATATGTAAGGCCTCTGAAACCTTTAGTTTTATTCTTCAATACAACAGGACATACACGTTTCTAAAATTATTCTTATTGGAGGTAGTTTTGTGTAATGGGTATTTAGATGCTCCGAGTGTATTGGATAGTGTTGTTTAGTATTTGCGTTCAATTACGGTAAATTTCACATTCCAACACATTAGTCAAATACCTTAAACTCTATTTTAAAAATCATTTGTTACATGAACTGTTAAGCTTGTGCCACCAAAAACACATAATGAATCACCAAACAAAAAAAATTATTTACTTTGCAATATAAACCAAACTACTATAATTGATAATATTACATATTATTTAATAATAATAATAGCAGCACTATTACAAGAAGGGGGGGGTGCCAAGTTAACAATAACTTGAACACATATAAGTCATCCTGGTACCGAAAAAGAAGAGAGCCCTGCTCTTCTGAGTGTACAGTCTATCAGGAGGCTGAGGAGGACTGAGACAAAGTGAGGAGCTGCATGGTTTGATGTCAGTGAAGATCGCATGCAGAAGTCTGGAGATCTTGAAGATGGGGAAACATATGTTTTTCTTTCCAGAATTATGATTGTACGTACTAAAAGGAGAGATTATATGCTTCTCTAAACAGGTAGATTTGTAGTGAATGTGTAGAGTAGAATAAGTAGGAGACACAGCATGGCATATGTGGATATGCGAGTTGAGAAGAGAAGTAGGCCATGGACAAAGCAAAGGGATAGGGGAGATAAGTGATAAGAAACCATCCATGGTTTAAGAAAAAAAACCCAGTGGTAAAGATAATTGACAATGTCAGTATTTGTCATATACAGTATCATACCAAGAACTAGGTGATATCCTTAGCTATAGCTATGCACTTAGCTTATCACTCAAAACCAGCCTTGTGCTATGATAAGATCTGTTTATATCTCCAGATTAAGCCTTGACTGTGGGCACAAACATTCATTTGACAGTTAACACCCTTAATCAGCCTTTATATTACAGGAGCGTATTTTATTTTATTGCAGGGAATTATTTATTAAAAAAGGTCTCCACTATTTTCCCATTATTTTTTGAGTTAATTCTTATATTACAATTGCCAATATTGCAAATACATTATAAGATTAAGATAGCTCTCCCATTAAAGTTCTTTATCCCTTCTAGAAGTTAAGGCACTAAGTTCAGATGGCTCCCGACTTCCTGATGATTCACAACGAGCCTGGATTCGCTCACCAGTTTTCAATCCTTTAGAAATGCAGAAAATATCTCTCAAAAAGGTACAAAAAAACAGGGTCAGGAAACTGTAGATAGGGTATAACCCATGAGGACAGGTAGTGGTCAAGGCAAGGTCAGGACCATTAAGCAAAAAGGTAAACTGTGGATCCAAACTAATGGTTAATATAACAACTTGCTCACTGAATTGGAACTGATTCAAAAATTATATTGAAAACTAAGGTGAAAGAAAAAAAGAAATAGACTTAACTTTTAATCTGAATTCTCTAATTATGTCTGCAAAATATTCTAACTGAAGGTTGAGTCCTGAGTAGCTCAATGGACACTAAAGAGTTAAATCTACAGACCAAATTAGTAACTTTAACGAGATAACCTCTGGACGGCTACTGCTATTCTTTACTAGATCTTCAAAATAGTATTAGGGCAGAGGCGGTGTTGTAGTAATTCTAAAAGTCTGAGCTAAAAAAACACCCCCTATGAACCCAATGCATGGTTTTCGAAGTGTTTAAGTCGGGAGGGAGCTAAAAAAAAAAAGGTGTATTATGCTTGCCCATTTCCACCGACAAGAAACACATGTCGGGAATCTTAAGTTAAGTTTTAATTGTTTAGTCTTGGTCTCTTTTCTTTTGCCTTGGATGCAAACTAATCGTAGCATTGACCACCCAAGAATAAGTAATAAGCCAGAGCGAGTCAGGTTTATATAAATCTGGTAATAATCTAAATTTGTAATAGACTACAGGTGTGGACACAAGTATAGAACATAAGCAATTCTGACTTAAGGAATGATCATTAGATAAACCTTTGCTCAGAATGAATTCACTGGAGGTGACAAAGGCAGAAGCTTTAAGGTCTTGAATTCAATACCCATGGCACCCTTACAGCGTGCAGATGAGAAAGTGTAATTCTAGTGCTTTACGTTTTTCTTAAATACACAAAACTACGTAGTCAGGACTCTGAGAGCATTAATACAAATTTACTGTCGCTTCTCATTTATATATTGTATTTTTTAACATAATTTGTCTGCCATTGATGCTTGGTAAATGCTACTTTACCACAACTACCTACTTTACCATAACCATTTACACAATTGGCTTTTCACTCTAAAGAAATCCCCCAGTTTATCACCATAAGGACTAGATTATAGTTCCAGAAAAAGTAGCAGGGGATCTGAATTTTAATTTGGGAATTTTACTTTGACCTGAGGGATGATACTCTGTGTTTTGTGCAGTAATAAAAAGTAATACTTACTGGCAATGTGTAAATAAAGGTACCCATATACTACACTTTAGCCATGTGAGAATGTTAGTTCTGTTATTTTTGAAACGGTATGTGTTTTCCCCTTAGGCGTGTGTTGCGAATGTAAACATGCACACCTGCCTTCCTGAGTTTGCAGCCAAGCATGGATATACAAATGGTAGATAATGTGGCAATAATAAAAAATACCTGTCTACAGCATGCTTTCTTATATTCTGATGTATAATTATCATTTACTGTTTCTTAGAACTTATCTTATATTCCATATTAGCACTCCAATGTTCCTATGTGTAAAGAATAATGCATACATAAGTGTACTATTTCTAAATAACCAGGATCTTCTTTTCAGTAAGTACTGGGCTTTTGCTTGCAGTTTTGTTATTTTCAAGTTTACCGTTTGAAAACCTGAATGTTTATAACATTACTGTTTTTTTCAGATTGGATTGCCCAAAATAAACCACTCTATTTTAAAGATTGGTGAACCGTTTTCTTTTTTCTATAATTATTCTAGAAGACTGCTTTGTACTCATTATATATATATATATATATATATATATATATATATATAATATTGTATCTATTAATTTACATTTGGTTTGCTACAGCCTTTAATATTTTGATATTACATATATTTTCTGAATTCTGGACACCGGGGGCATGATTCAATCAGCTGTCTAAACCCTAATTGGTGTAAATGGTGGTTAAAAATCAATAGTTTGAGAATTAGTGTCTATAAATGAATACAATTGACTTGTACATCTAGATTTTTTTTAAAATATTCAGGGCACCATTGAAAGGGAAAACAAACAACTAGCACATGTTCAGAAAACATTTAAGACATGGACAATTTAACTCTTTGAATGGCATATGAAATGTTTAAGTATTCACCAGCACTTTAAAACAAATATTAAACTATATATATATATATATATATATATATATATATATATATATATATATATATATATATATACTACCTTTATCATGTCATATTTGTATATGACTATATGAATATTTCATATTTGTGCAGGAAAAGTATCACTACTCGATTAAATGAAGAGTTATTAGGAGAGCATAAAAATTATTGCCCCTTTTGTGATTTCAAAGATGGGCAGGATTCCGAGGGCCTGCTGAAATGTTTTCAACAAGAAAATACAGAAAATAGCTAAATACTATTTTAATAAGCTTTCTTTAAGATACATTCTATGTTAGCACATAATATAAAAATCTAGGATTGTTTGAAACAAATATGTGGAACAGAACCAGTATCTTGGCAGAAGACCATGATCTTCCCCTTAAAGTAGGTTTTTAAGTGAGATTGATACATTTCTAGCATGAAGCCCACTCAAGTAAATATTTTTAATTAAAAATTTACTTTGATGTAGCTAACTTAATTAAGCAGTGATACTTTTCTGGCAGAAATGTATCAGATCTCTATTCAACTGTGTCAAAGGACAAAACAAAATTACAGTAAAATAATTAAAACTGTTAAGGACTAGTGCATCTTAAATAATATAAAGTAAAAACACTCTACACCTGCAATACATAAACTTTTTAAAATATTCATATAATTACTGAGGAGTGCTTTCCTGACACTGCTTCAGGCAGCCAGTCGGTGACAAGGATTGTTCTTGACCAAAGATTAAGGAAGCTGTAGAGTTGCAGCTTCTACCTTGAGTGCATTTAATTTAAAGAATGGATATTCTACACTCTTTATACTTTACTATGCAGTTAACCATCTCCTTAAATGTGTGTGTAGCGTCAAGAAATTAGTGATGGGGTTTTCTCGCATTTATGCTGTGTTGGATTGCTTACAGGAGAGTATATATTTATCATGCAAGATTTTAGAGAGGTCATTGAATTGAACCACTGAATTGCAGGGAAATTCAATTAGTGTTTATTAATTCATAAGATAACTCTGAAGTCTAACCCACTGACTAATCTTTTTAAAAAGATACACACATCTGGTATGTGTGATTTCATTATAGCTCTAGAATACAAAAGAATCAAATGTATTACATGGTACCACCACATTTCAAGAATGATGGCAATATGCAGGGCTGGACTGGAGATGGTCTGGGGCTAGGAGAAGAGAGCGAAAGTGAACAAGAATTAGAGTAAGAGAGTGAATGTAAGCACCGGCCAACAAATTTGTAGTTCCCAAATTAAAATGCCCCTGAATTTTCGGTGGAACTGAATGTGCAGGCAACGAAATTTGTTGCCTGAAAACAAATGGGCCAGAAAGGAACCAAAAAAATAATCCATATGAGTTTTGGCCCATTTGCACGTGTCTAGTGTGTGTGTATATATATATATATATATATATATAGCTACAAATTTTCATCTGGCATTTGCGGGCTCTTTCACTCTCTGAATGCCTCCCTACCTTTTCTTTCTTCATCCGCGTCTCTATACATAACCTCCCGGGGGAAAATTCTGGCAACATCCTCAACCCCCAATTGTAGTATCTGGGTAGAGGACCTCACCTAAAGCTCTGCCATTTTGCCTTAAGAAAACCCTGTGAAAACTTCTGCCAAAATGGTGGCGATTCCCTGATGTCCTGTCCCTCCTGATTGGAGTTTCAGTGGTAAAGGACGTCACTAGAAGCTTTGCCATTTTGGCGGAAGTTTGCCGGGAGGTTATGCCTGTGGAGCTGCAGACGAAGAGGGAAAATACAATATAGAAGAAAAAGAGAAGCAGTAGATGGAGAACAAATATACGCGAGCAGCTGTGATAAACAGAAATGGAAGTGGTCGGCAGAGAAGGTAGAGAGACAGTCAGAAAGCATGAGAGAGAGTGAACGAAAATGAGTCAGAGAGAGTGAGAGTAAATATGGGTGTCAAACAACGAATCTTGCTCCCGAATTTTTAATAGTCATCTAGTAATCTAATTTTCATCTAAAATGAACTGACAGGAAACGGAACGAGATAGGCCAAAAAAGAATGGGCAAAAATTAACCAAGATGTTTCTTTTGTTCACTAACTTTGCATTTTGTTAAGTGATGAAAGTAAACTATTAACATGTCTAGGTTTGAAAGCATTCTTGCTTTACAGGATTTTTCACACCTGCCTGAACCTTTTGCACAGTACTATATATACATGTTTACTCAAATGTGTAGTTAAAATCCATTTTTTACATACAAACTACACACTGAAAATGATTTGTGATTTTCAAGCTGTGTCGACCTCTGCCTGACACCATTAGCAATTCAAATAGACTGAAGATCTGACTGAATGGCTATAACCTTAAATTGCACACTGCATGTGCCTCTGACTGAAAAAAAATATATACTACCCAGCTCACACTATAAATTGTGGTATTTTAATATTTGTAGTGGGTCTTAGTCTGAATTGAAATTCCCATTATCTACATGGAAAATCAGATTACAAGCAAACATGTTTTTAGAAAGCGGAATATAGTATTCACCTCGCATTTTAGGGTGAAAACATCTTCAGACCATGTAGATTTTATCCAAGTTCTTTGTGACAGTCTGCAAAATAACACGAAGCAAGGACAAACTGTACCCAAACTAATTTATGGTACTGATGCTCTTTTATACTATCAGCAAAACAGGAAATTAATTTTACAAAATAATCCAATTTTACCTAGTTTGTATGACTTTGTATACATTTTTTATTGTAATTATTGATTCTTGTAAGTGAATTACTGCGAAAATACTTTAATACACTACTGTGTATCCAGGCTATTTAACCCCTTGACGACAAATGATGTACCAGGCATATCACAGAATATTGCCGAAATGATTCAATATGGAGGCTTTCAGCGACACCTGAAAACCAACTCCAGGACGTACTGTGATCACTCTGGACAGCGACCACACTCGCCATAGCGGTATAGCAATATGGAGGAGCCCACTTAAAAATAAACGAGTTCCCAAAAGGATTTCTCCAGACCCTCCTGAGAATGCAGAGCAGGTGAATACAGGTACTGCAACCATGCTTACTAAGTACAATGTATGACAGAAAAACCCAAAAAATACAACCAAAATGTTTTCAAACATATATGGTTTAATGGGGGTAAAATGAACTGACCAGCTTCAAAGATGTCCCAGATAGGACATGAGCGCACTATGACCAGAGTTAAAAAAAATGATTTTGAAATAGCAACATGTACCCTATATTGCAAAAAAAACCCAAAACATAAAAACATTGGGTATTTCTAAATTCAGGACAAATATTAGAATCTATTTAGAAGGTTTTTTTATTAGCTTTTGCAGTAAAATATTTTTCAACATATTTTATTTTTTATAGTAAGTTAGATGATAGCATCAAACTATTGCTATCTTAAGAAAGCCCTTTTTGTCTTTTAAAAAAACCCAATATATAACTGTGCTTCTGAGTTACTGTGTCAGTAACTCTACCACCCAGCAGCCTGAACTCACTGGCGCAGAGATATGAGAGTGTATGGAAAGCAGTGTATATGCATGCTCACATGAGGATGCCTATGAATGAATGAATGTGGCTGCATTATGTGTGTATATCTATATGCATTCTGCCTTTATGAGTTTGTGTATCAGCACAGCACCCAAGGAAAGTAGCAGTATCTTTACGTTAATGGCAATGACATTTATAATAGATTACATGAGATTTATATACCTATTAGATGGTTGAGAAGGAATGAGAAGAAAGGAGAGGGGAAGATTGCGTGAGGATGTTTAATGTAGTGTGGATGATTGGGAGAAGTCAATGGCATGGAGATCTTGCATGTAGGGAGGACAGGTGATTTCCCCAAGAATCAGGTTGAGTGTATAAAGAAGGTAAGTTGTATGCTCGAAATATGTGGGTTTTTAATTAGTACAGAGTAAGTAGAAGAAGATCTGACAGAACAGGGAGAAGACCTCTTGTTCTAACATTTATTCTCCTTTGAACAAACTCCCCTCCTGTACTTTGGTAAATCCATTTAAGTATTTAAATGTTTCTATAATATCTTCTATCCCCCCCAAGCCATATATATTATGTTCTGTGAAACTGTGAACCCCAGGGAGTTGATTGGCATGGCATCTGAGTACAGCTGCTATGCAGCTCATACATATGGGTCCCTGGGGTGGAGCAATTGGAGAGCAGGGTGGGCCAATGCTCCGTTCCCCCATTCTGTGGAAAATCCACGCCGGCTTTTCCAGGAGGCTAGAAGTCTGCAGGATCCGGTCCGGGATTTCTATGAGGCCGGCATCAGGCACAAGTGCTGGGCATTAAAAACCCCTGGAGCCTTATACTCAGGAAGACTGTTGGGGCAAGAAGAAGTTCCCCGTGCTCCCAGGGCAAAGAGAGGCCCTGAACAAGAAGACCATCCCTGAGCCAAGTAAGGTAATACCTGAGTGGACATTTGACATTTTGTGTGCTGTCTGGGGGAGGTTTTCCAGAGCCTGGCTTAGCTGGGTCTGACTGGGAGGTTGAGTTAGTGGGTGATTAGGCTGGTCAGTCTGGACCAGCACAGTTTAGTTAGAGAGGGCTCCAATTGGGAGCTAGGTTTTCTTTTTATGATTTGGTTTTTTGGGGTTTAAGTGGTTAAAATAAAGTGCTGTTTTTTTCAAAGCTGGTGTTCCCGACTCTGATTGCCCTAGAGGACTGTGCTTAGGACCCCTAAATGTGACATGTATGGCCCTCATGCAACAGGGTTTGTCACAGTTCCCTAAGCCCTGACAAGTTTTATCCTGCCAACCATTTACCATTTTTGTAGCCCTTTTCTGAGTGGGGTGTCCAGAACTGTACACAATACTCTAGGTGAGGTCTGACTAGAGACCTATGAAGTGGAAGAAACCACTCTTCCTTCTTCTAATGCCTATAGCTACACAATCCAGCAACCTGCTTTCTTTATGCAACAGTTTATTGGCTTGTCTGCTTACCTTTATGTCCTCACAAATAATTATTCCCAAGCTCTTCTCTTCTGTGATAGAACAAAAACCCCATTTCTATATTCTGCTTTGGGATTTTTACACCCCAAGTGCATTATTTTACATTTCTGAACAATAAACTGCAGCTGACATTTTCTAATTTACTTAAATCACTTGTAATTTGACTTGTTGCACCCATAATGTCTACCCTCTTGCAGACTTTTGTATTAACTGCAAAAAGACATGCATTACCATTAAGTTATTTTGTAATATAGTGTCACAACGCAGGCAAGGAAGTCACGGAGGAGCCTAGATGTAGAGGGTACCAAGGACTCTGACTGTACCCCACAATGCATGATCAATAAACAGAAGGCACAGACAGGACAGGGGGGGGAATTGCCCCATTGGTTCCCCTTCTATTTGCCCATGACAAGATGGAGGACTGATTAATGTCTAAGATGGGCAGACTAGATGGGACGCATGGCTCTTATCTGCCGTCAAATTCTATGTTAAATTTATGTTCATATAAATAAATTTGTCAAAATCAAAACTAAAGCCTCTGCAATAAAAATTCCTTTCAATATCACAGGTTTTAGCACGGTTTTAAAGTATCATCTTATTGTCTGAAACACATCTTTGAATCCTAATTTGTTCACAGCAATGTATCATCCTAAAAAGATAAAACCTGAATAAGGAACATTTTGGATGACACAATAGTACAATAAAATTGAAAATATATATTTGGTTGTTGAAAATAACACAGGCACCGTTCACTGTACATGAGCAGATGGACACAAATTTAAAATACTAACTATTTTATTGTCGGTAGCTTGTCAACCTTTTTTATTTACATTTTATGTGACAACATCCAAATACAGAATTTCTCATTATTTTTCTTGTGCTGATAATAACCTTTGTTCTATTGTGCTTTTTGAAAGAGATAATAAATTTCAGAAAAATGTGGCTCCCCAAAGAGCTGTAGCATAGTATAATCCACATTTGCTGGCTACTCACAGTTTCCCGAATGATGTCCCCATTCCAGGAACTCATAATAAGACAATCATTGTGATTTTTTTAAAATGTGTTTTGGCAAAATATGGGCATAGGAGAATGACATTAAACATGTAAAAAAAAAAAAGAAAATCCACCCACGGAATAAAATTCTTGCTTAATCATTCTAGCCAAAAGAATTACAATTCTATTCATAATATATAATTGTCAGCTTGTTATTATTTTTCTTCGGAAAAGAAATTCGTTCTCACTCACCCTCATTCACTCTCTCATGCTTTCTCTCACTCACTCTCCCATTTTTATTCACATTCTCTCACACTCTCATTCACTCACATTCCTTAGGTTCTCTCTGATTGTCTCCCTGCCTTCTCTGCTGATTGCTTTCATGGCCCTGTCTCCTTAACCCACAGCTCTGATTCTTCTCTTGTACTTTTCTTCATCCTCTGCTCCTTGCATCTTCTTTCTTTGTCTGCTTCTGAACCTGACCTCCTGGTAAACTTCCCCAAAGAGGCTAGGCTTCTGGGCACACCCTCTCCCTCTATTGATAGAACAGGTGTGGAAATAGGTCTGTCTTCATTATTCTGGCCTCTTAGTGAACTTTAGCAAAATAGCAGAACCTCTGGGGGGATTGGAGGAATGGAGGAGAGGGTCTGCCCGCAGGCTCTGGCATTTTGTGGAAGTACCATGAATCTATCTGTGAACAAAGATTGTTAATATGCAACAGTCAAGTGCATCAAGTATAGGGACCGAACCCATAGACAATCCCAAATGTGTTTGCTTATTTGTGTAGGCTTTTAGTATTTTTCTTTAATGTCCTAATAGGCTAGGTAGACTTCTCATATACATGCACACACTCTGCTCCTATTAAGTGAAAAAGGGTGGCTTTAAGTATTTATCTGCAGAAAATCAATAGATTGAGCACTTAAGGTGAAAAGAATGCTGTTTTGGTTGTATATCACACGTATACATCCGAAGAAATTAAAAAAAAATATGAACGGACGAACAGCTGATGGAAAGGACAATAAAAATTATATGAAGGATGAGAGAAGAAACATTTAAAGATTGAGGAAGGGAGAACTAATGAAAAACTAGCTGCCAGGACAGACAGGTTAAAAATTGGGTAAGACAAGCAACAGACAATCCACAGTTTACCAGTATCGAAGTAGCTTCTGGATATATTTAAAGGAATGTCTATTGGAACCAATCAAACCCTACTGTAGATATATTTGAGAAATGGAGACTGGCCTATGTCAATACCAAATAAACTTAGAAATGTTACAAAAAATATTTAGAATCACATTGCGATTCTATTATCTAATAAAAATCCTCAGTCCCTGTTATGTCATGTCAGCGCGGCACTTGATTACTTGAATATTCAGGTACAGAAAAGTAAATGTTTCATGAAAATGATGTACTTGTCAGTTGTGCACATATCATCCTGCTTCTGAGCTGTCAGAGAGCAGATTGTAGAATTAGCATTAAAATACAGAAGTCCATGCCTGCAGGCTGCAAATGGAGAACCCGTAAGCATATGTCATCAGCAGAATATTTTAGCTACATATACATTTGTAAAGTGGGGGGGTGAGAACGGTATTCCAGAAACTGGAAATTGTGGAATGTTTTAATATCAGACAATGTATAATATGGTCAGTGGACATGGACATACAATTAAAATAATATTCATTTAATTCTAAACAAAGTCAAGTTTTGTTGCCAGGCAGCAACATATGTTGCTCTAAATATAAAGTTTTGTGTGCAATTCCAGTAAACCTACATCTCTAATTGTCCACTGTTGTTATTCTTCCTATGACATTCATTATAAGGATACCTTTTCTCTATATTTTAACTACATAGTGATACTACCAATGTGACCGGCCATACAAGCATCTGCACTTTTTTGACCATGCAAGATATTAACAGACATATTCCTAGTTTGTCAACGAATGTGTGTTTGAAAGATGGTGTTTTATTGGAACCAGACAATTTTAAATACAATGTTTTTTTGGATGAATAAGTATTGTTGACACTTTGGATCTTTTGTGTTATAATAAGTACAATCAGTACTACTGGAACTACTGTGAACTTTAAAAAAAAACATTTGTTATTGTTATAAATGAGTTCATGTGTATCAAATACAAAGTATGCTTGTCAGGGTACCAGTGAATCAGGACGGAGGCAAAAAGGTACTGGTCAAAATGTTTATTAAAATAAAATAATAACAAGCATCCAAAACATAAGACAAGCGGGGGGGTCGTAGAACAAGCCAAGGTCAGGAGCCAGAACGGGTAGTCATACAAGCCAAGGTCAGGAGTCCAGAAATCCACGTAGTCCAAAAGCAGGCAGGAGTCAGTACCAGAATGGGAGTCAGACAGGCCGGGTCATACACAAGAATCAAACACTGGAAGGCAGCACGCACTCACAGGTCCGGAACCACGAAAGGGCAACCAGCAACTGAACTAGCTGGTTAATATAGTCACAGCCTGCAGGAAGAGGAGGGGTTAACTTGGACATAAAGTTGGAAGAGGAAGGGGGCGAGGCCTAACAAACAGAGAGCCATGAGGAGGAAAGCCAGTGGAGGTAGGCCGAAACCCTGACAATGCTATATATATACCTTGGGTGTTGCCTTAGGCCTGATCCAGGGCAGTGCCCCAGCTGCCCTCTTTCATGGCCACCATCCTTGCTATGGAGCATTGGGATATGATGTCATATGTCAGCACTTCATGGCATTAAGGTCACACAGAGCCGCTTGCTCGGCACAGCCTCCCTTGTGTAAATAGACCACAGAGATTGATTTGCCCCATTGAGCAGTGATTGCCCAAGAGCAATCTGCCCTTTGGTTTTACGATTGTTGCACTGCCCCTTCCCCAGACCTGCCCCTGCTATCATATCCAGATTTCTTCTCTATTTCCATTTTGACATGGGATCAAAACCATCAATTGTGTCCTTTATAACAGCAATTTATTATTGATGTTAATAGTTAAAAATTACATACAGAACACCTTAGTAGTAGTAGTTGAAAGCTCCTGTGTTTTGTTATACATAGGTAACATATCAACCCCAAGCACACACATACTTATTTGATTCATGTGCATGTGAAAAACAATTTCAAACAACAGTGTTGTGAATATATCATTTTTGTTTCCTAAAAAGCTGCAGGGTGGCGGAAAATCCTACTTACACAATCAAGGATTTATTTATTTCCTTTCTTGCATTTCTTTCCTTTCATTCATAATAAATTGTGTCCCAAAGACAACACACACTGCTGTCACTTCATACTGATGAATCTGGATAATAAATCATCAATGTAATGCATGCTTCTCATGTATTCCTCCGTAGATTTAAAGGTGGTTATTCATGAAAGGATGATATCAGATTAGATTTACTTTAATTAATGTAAAAGCATTCTGGGAATAATGTATCTCAAGTAGAGGTTTTAAAATAGATTGTAAATCAAGAGGTTAGCTGCCTGTATGTTTCTGGAACAAAAGTACGCATTTTCATAATTATAGATTTTATTTACCAAAAACTAAGATTCATATCAGAAGCAGAAATGACAAAACATATTGAATGTCTAGCATTAAATATCAAGCTGAGTACTCAAACATTCTCAACAGCAGAGAAACCAGCCCAGCGAGAAACCTGCGGA
The DNA here is from genome assembly GCF_027358695.1 of Spea bombifrons. Taxonomy (NCBI): domain Eukaryota; kingdom Metazoa; phylum Chordata; class Amphibia; order Anura; family Pelobatidae; genus Spea; species Spea bombifrons. The sequence continues at coordinate 107,773,159 of NC_071089.1, forward strand.
CCGTGTCTGGTCAACGAATTATACCATGGAGAAATGTTTGTTTAAACATAAACTCTCCCCACTTAAGAGATCTCCATATCTCTCACGTCTCTGCATCAAACCACCGTCACCCTCTCCTTCTGTGTCTTTCAACTTCAGCCTCCTAATGGATTGTAAGCTTGCAAGCACAGGGCCCTCTTCTATCTGTACCAGTATGTCTTAACATGTGTTAATGTAATACATTCTACAGCAAATAAAAAATAATGGCTTTGTTATAATTGTTTAACTATATTTAAAAATAGTTGGGCTTTAAATATTTACTTGGAGTGAATACTTTATTAATACAGTTCAACAAATATATGACAGCGACAAAAGTATTGCCAGTAGTGAGGAGAACAGATAATCTGGCTAGCTTGCCAAGGAGGAGGCTCCTCCAGGCTGAGTGTGCTCTATGCTTGCGTCTACCTTGCCTATAGGCAAGCCAAGGGTCAAAAAAACCCATACACAAGCACAAAGTAGCAAACGCTACAGCAGGACGTTTCTGCTGAACGCTTTTAGAGTTTTAAATCCAGCGTCCAGCTTGCCCCACCTCCAGCTGCTCATCACTGGCGTGCCTACAGTTTTCCCCTGTGTGCGGGAAAGCGCGAACCACCAGGATCACACAGCCTGTCTGCTGTCAATGGGTGCAGACTACATGACGGTGGGTGAGGGGTAAACATGGCTTAAAAAACCATAAGAGTTTTTAAATATCATAACATATATCCTACCCCATATAGGGCAATACCCCTTCTCGAGTTATATTTATCATATTTTTATATTTCTCCTGCCTGTAGAATGCTTTCTATTTTTCTCTTTTACTTCCACTTCTCTTCTATTTGATTCCAAGTCACTCATAGCTATATTTATTGGACTAATGAGCCGCACACTCAGAAAATTGTCAAACAACCAAAAGTCATAAGGATCATGTATTACAGAATATAATAGTCCTAGCTATAACATACTTAGATTTCAAAATTATTTTAGTAATAACGGTTTACTCCAAACTATACTGTCCACCTAACAGGTGTCCCTGAGTTATTCCACCCAGATAAAATATTGGTTGATTAGTTCTGTAGTACTCTTTATAGTTTCATTTTAATTATAGCATGTGCTATAGGCGTATTTTTAAATGATTTTACACATGCAGATGCTGTTTAAACTTTCGGCTCATTGAAACGGAATAGGGATGTGCTCTGATTAATCCCTAATTACACCGTTTACAAAAGTGATCTCTCATGCCATGTTTTAATGAAATGTGTTTATATTTGGTTGCAGTTCACATGTTGATGAATTGGTTATGTGGATATGCTAGACATGTGCGCAATGATTTTCAGGGACATCAAAGTGTTCAACATACAATTTAAGAATCTCATTTTAGTTTGAGGTATGCTTATACTTCCGGTTATTTAATGAAACTCATTGATGACAGATGCATAGGTGGTTAATTGCTAGTTTCCAATTTGCATTCATTTTATGGATGCTGGTATTAAATCATCAGGGGCTTTGTAATACTCTAGGTTATTGTCCAGTATAGTAACATTACGCTAAAATATTCTTAAACAAAGACCTATAGGTGTTTATGTAGCAGTGTAAATTTTAATAAATACATTAAATAACAATATACTGTATTTGCTCGAATATAAGACAAGTTTTTTTCAGAACAAATGCTCTGAAAAATACCCCTCGGCTTATAATCGGACCTCAAATAGAGGTCTGACTATAAAACTAAGATCCAGATTCCCCACAGCTCTGCAGGGGACCCGGATCCTCCTGTCTGTTGCCCGGAACTTCTGCCGGGACTTCTGTGACGGAGCACTGGCGTGACTATTGGTGGCCCTTCAGAAATGTTTAGACCTTGCAACCGGAGGATATGAAATTCAACTCCTTCCTTTCCCGTTGATCTAAGCACCATTTGGGTTGCCAGGAGGGTATGCATTGAAAATAAGAATACATTTACTCACCGTTCAGCATTACCCAGAGAATTAATTATCGTTTTTGACCTGAAAAAGATAATTTAAAAAAACTGATACAAAATAAATAAATAATCCACCCCATCCCTAATGGCAGCAAATTATATAATCGCTACTGTTTGTATACCAGATATGTCTGTCCAACATCTGTCCCAAATGGTTTAAGATACAATGCATCTGCCATTGAATTGAATGCTTACCTCATCTTGGATCTTTGCAACTCGGGGCTTAATGAAAAAATGGTGCATTTTGGAATGTGTTTGGTTTAACCTGATTCATTAAAATCCTGTTTAACTTAAACGGCAACCTGAATAACTGCTTGTGCATGCAGATTCATATGAATTGCAAATATACAAAATGTTGGTAAATTCTGCGATTTGTATAAAGCCCCAAAAACAAGGCCAGCCCCCACAAATCAGAAAGCTAAAATTTGTTGTCCGAAATTCATGGGTCCACATTCACTCTCTTACACAGTAACTCACTTGCACACTCCCATTTTTGTTCCCTCTCTCACACTCTCTAAATGTTTCCCTACCTTCTCTGCTGACCACTTCCGGTTCTGCATCTTCTTCCGCATCATTTTATTCCTCATCTCCTATCTTTTCCCTTCTCTCCTCTTCATTCTATCGTCAATCTTCAATCTGGTATCGTCTTTCTTCGTCCCTATCTCCGCGGACATAACCCAGTGGGAACTTCCACCAAAATGGAGGTGCTTGTGGTGACATCCTCTTCCCCCATTGGGGAAGAGCACGTCTTGCAAGTGCCACCATTTTGGTGAAAGTTCCCGATGGGTTATGTCTGCAGAGATACGGATGAAGAAAGAATATAGCTGTCACGAACCGGGTGAACAGGTCTGATAGGAGCCCAGGTGCAGGGGATACGAGGGGCTCCGTCTGTACCCCACGATGCATAATGGCTTGGGGTTCTTCCAGACAGGCCCAGGAAATAAACCACAGACAGAATATGCAGTTAATATCTGTATTGCAGATGATGGTAAAACAATATATATATATATATATATATATATATATATTTATATATATATATATATATATATATATATATATATATATATATATATATATATAAATATATATATATATGGAAAGTCTCTTGGCTGGAAGCCCGCTGGCGGGGCGCATGGAAAGTAGCCCTCTGGATGGGGCACACACAACAGGAAGCCCTCTGGATGGGGCACACACACGACAGGTAAGCCCACTTGCCGGGCACATGGCAGATAGCCCACCTGCAGGGCACTCAGCTTTGGAGTCCATTTGTGGGGCGCTGGCCGTAACTCAGGAACAGATCAGGAACCAAAGCCGGAACACATCAGGAACCAAAGCCGGAACACATCAGGAACCAAAGCCAGAACACATCAGGAACCAAAGCCGGAACACATCAGGAACCAAAACTGGCGGTCCTATAGCGTTAATGTCAAGGCCCAGACTGAAGGGCTGGGCAGGTTTATAAAGGAAGTGGAATCCAGGTAATAAGGTGCAGCTGGACATGATAATCATTCTGAGTGGTTCAGAGTGATAAGGGTGGCCACTAGTGGATGCTGACGGAAATGAGCAGCACAAGGTTGTGTGTATTCCAGGCTGCGAAGGGTGGAATGTTACAATAGCATTTTTAAGATTGAAGGGAGAAGGGAGAAGATGAAGAACCTGAGAGAGAGAGTGAATGAGAGTGAGTGCACGTGGGCACTGTGCAACAAATTTAATTCCCAAATCAAAAATGCCCCTGAATTTTCGGAACGAATGGGGAGAGAACAAAAGTCATTTGCACATGCCTAATAACTACTAAATGTAAAAAGATAAGGAGACCATGGCAAAGGCAAAGAACACACTTAAAGAACCATAACTAGATGTGGAATGTGTGGTTGATGAGCTTAATGATTTGTAATTGTTTATTAATTAGTATATTTAAATGTTTAATCCAGTTACTGACTCATTTGAGGAAGGATTTTTTTCAATGGAATAAACATACTGATAACTTAGCCTTCAAACAACAAACCTCACAAAGTTAGCTATATTTCCATTTAAACACAATGAGCTCAGAGCCTTTTCTTCTAGTCCTCCTCTATGAAAAAAGTAACTATGACAGTAAATAACGTTTTCTATAATTCACATTTTGTGCTGTTGCTTTCAGAAGCAATCAGCTCAACTTTAGAAGCGACGACGTCTGAGATCACCATAAAATCCAGTCCCTCGTGGTGCATTAAATAATTCTGATGTAATGTCTAAAAAAAAAATCACTTGACTCTTAAGCCTTTTAGAATATCAAACTGCTGCGTCTCGGCTCTGATAATGAGAAGGAAAGGAGAACACAATTCACTGCATTCATGCATCGATAATTATAAATTACATCTGCAGCTTAACTGTGCTAAAGTATATGTAACACGTTGCAAAGAAGACAAAGTCAAACATTTTCTTTTATTTACATAGACAGTATATAAGAGCAGCATGTGTTTTCATGGCTTGTTTGCTGTTGCATTCCGAATGGAGATACAGCCCTCCCAATGCATTAAATCATGAGTGTTTATTAATATGCTAAGTAGGTTACTGTAAATTGGTCCATGTAGTAACATCTCCCAAAGCCGCATGAATAATCAGTTGAGCACAAGGTAATGTAAAATTTTCATATAAAGTGAATTCCAGTCTCTCTCTAGAATCCTACAGATGCATAGAAACCTCTTTGGCTTTCTGGGTTTTTTTTTCTTTCGTTTTCACATTTTCTAATCAAAACGAAATCATTTTGTTTTCTGGTATCATGAACCCAGTTGACAATCTTTTTAGTTTTTATTGGATGCAGTGAAAAGGAAATGTATATTAATAGACAGTTATTTTCAAGATCTGACTACAGAGAATTATTAAAAAGCAAGGGAAGTTGTCTTTTTTTTTTACATGTTTCTTTTAAAAAATAGCCTAAGAAATTCAAACACACGCACTCCATTACCCATACATATACATGTATATACAAGTATCCTTTACCGATACGCACTCCCACTTCTGCCTCCTGATTTTTCATCAACTAAATGGCATCAAATTCCACCCTTTCACAGCCCCTTAGTCCTACCTTGAAGCAGCTACTACTGGAAGCTACTACCGTAGTCATCTTTTCATCCTCCCATGCATGGGCTGTATCATGAAGTGTCGCGATGATGTCCTGAGATGTTAGAGCGAATTGCAACAGAGATAAATACAAGGATTTTTGGGTGTCTGCTGAAATTAAAGTCCCAGCCAGTGGTGGATCTAAAGCCTGATCTCAGTAGGGGCATGTTAACATATACACCCAGAAACTCACACTACCACATCCTGACACTCACACCAACATACAGAGACACACACCCAAAAACTCACACTAAGACACCCCGATACTAACACAGAGACACTCTAACACACCCAGATACACTTACACCAACACGCACCCAAAGACACTCACACTAAAACACACAGACACTTGCACTAACATCCATGCACAAACACTCAAGCTAACACACTCACACAAACACATCAAGACACTAACATACCCACACACACTAACATACACTAAAACAGTCAGACACACATGCAAATACCTGCCCAAACATAGACATACACCTGCCCATACACACATACATACAGTTGTGCTCAAAAGTTTACATACCCTTGGAGAATTGGTAATATATGCTATATGAACGTTTCAGAACTCTTCAGAGTGGCTTACATAGTTACATAGTTACATAAGGTTCATAAGGTTGAAAAAAGACCTAAGTCCATCAAGTTCAACCCTTCTACTTAACCTTCCTATTCTTGATCCAAAAGAAGGCAAAAAAAACCCCTAATTAAGCTACTTCGAATTCTGCCATCAGGAGAAAAAAAATCCTTCTTGACTCCAAGAGGCAATCGGATTTCTCCTTGGATCAAGAAGCTCTAAAACATTAATGTTATTCTATTTATAGCCTTTTATGTCATGCCTTTCTAAAAAATATCCAGACCCCTTTTAAAGGCATCTAGTGTATTTGATAACAACACCTCCCTTGGCAGTGAATTCCATACCTTTATTATCCTCGCTGTAAAGAATCTCAGTCTCAGAGGATGACCTCTTGTTCTTTGTATATTTTTCTTAATAAACAGGTCACTGAAGAGCTCTTTATATTGGCCCTGCATATATTTATATAATGTTATCATATGCCTTCTGAGACGCCATTTTTCTAGCATATATAATTTTAACTTTTTTAGTCTCTCTTCATGATGATATTAAGGTCAAGGGACTGTGATGGTCATTGCAGAACCTTCACCTTCTTCTGCTGTAACCACTGTAGGGTCAACTTGGCCTGTGTTTAGGGTCATTGTCGTGCTGGAAAGTCCAAGAGCGTCCCATACGCAAGTTTCATGCAGAAGAATGCAAATTGTCTGCCAGTATTTTCGGATAACATGCAGCATTCATTTTGCCATCAATTTTTACAAGATTGCCTGCGCCTTTAGAGCTTACCCCCCAAAAACATCAGTTATCCACCACCATGCTTCACAGTGGGAATGGTATTCTTTTCACTATAGGCTTCGTTGATCCCTCTCCACACACAGGGCTTATTGCTGGGACAACAAGATGTTGTCGGGCATATTGTAACCTTGCTTTTTGTGGCATTGGCGCAGTAAAGTGACTATGCAGCTCATTTTTGTTCGAGTATCGTCCTATTCTGCTGCTTGAAACAACCACACCATCTTTTTTCAGAGCAGCCTGTATTTCTCTTGACATTACCTGTGGGGTTTTCTTGTCTCCCGAACAATTCTTCTGGCAATTGTGGCTGAAATCTTTCTTGGTCTACCAGACCCTCGCTTAGTATCAAGCGTTCCCTGAATTTTTCACTTCTTAATAAGTGATTGAACAGTACTGACTGACATTTTCAAGGCTTTGGATATCTTTTAATATTCTTTTCCACGTGGCCTCTGATTTAGGTGCGTAAAGAGTACAAGGGATTGAGACGTCAAATTGCTGGAAATCCATAGGGCTTCTTGTGTGAGGAAAGCTAGAAGCAAACTCTGATAGCAAATTATGATGAGAACATATTGGGCCTTAAAGGATAAAGGCAGATAGGTGATAGTCACAAGAGATGATCTTCTGGGCAGAAAAGGAGGATGGTTGAAGTTCAAATTGCCAGGTTTAAAGAACTTATACTACTTTCGAAAAAAACTCAACTCGACTGTTCTGTCCAGAAGTGTGTAGGGCATTATATAATGCCAGAAGGCTCCAGAACCTCATACATTTGGAAATTATTTATCTTTGTTCTAAATATTTATATCGGATAATAGTACTAAAAGAATGTCAGTTGAGATTAAAGCATCAATCAAAACATTTCCAAGAAACTGAGCATTATACAGTATATATAAATACAAATGTATGTTGCCAATGCAGGATGTAATAATCATTCAATCCATCAATCATTGAATAAATATTGATTGTAAGCAATACCCCACAGGCCCATCATAAACTCTAAAGGGGGTCTTCTTTTTTTCACAACTTGCAGCCCAGCCAAATGCTATGGTATAGTATTATACAGGCCAAAAACAACATTGCCAGACACAAAATTCACAATGTTCACTGCACATATGCCAAAAAGTGAATACCATAAAAAGGAGTCTATTAAGCATCTATTCAAGGTGTTAATGTGACCTAAGTTAACTGTAGACACCCCGGTGGCAATCTTTGGAATTGCAAGAACAAAATATGTTTGTAGTAGTGGCACACAATCTTAAAATCAAGAAGGCTCAGGGGTAATTGATTCCTTGGCAGCTCTTCCGTGTATTATCACGTAAAATATAACATATAAGGAGCTATATATAAAACATGATTCCAGTGCAAAGTTTAAAAAGTAGTCAAAAGCAGAAGCTTGATCATTCCATTGGTTGATATCATGATAAGGACATTTTTCAACAGACTTGCCTTTCATACTAATCTCTGTTGAGCTTGGATCTTTTGATTACTCTGTTTACCATCCACTCCTGCAATATGTAACATAAAGATACATAAAAAAGAATTGAAATGCAAGTGCATGTCAGTTGACAGAAACTGTGAAAAGAATGTGAGTTTGCCCATGAGTTGGACTAAAGCTCAACATGCATATTCAGTATTCACTACTGTCAACTTACATTTGCTCTCACATAACAACACTTGATTCATATCCATTCAAATGCAGCTCAGTTGAGTTGATGTAAAGCAAACAATAAGCAACTTGCAAATGTATTCACCTCTTTCTTAAGAATTAAGAAGAGTTTCTTAAGAATTGCAAATACAGTTGTGTGAAAAAGAAAGTATACTCTCTTTGAATCCCATGGTTTTACATATCAGGACAGTATAACAATCATCTGGCAGGTCTAAAAATTATCTCAGATGAACAACAACACATGATATATTACACCATGTCATAATTTATTCAACAAAAATAAAGCCAAAATGGAGAAGCTATGTGTGAAAAACAAAGTACATCTTATGATTCAATATAGAACCACCTTTTTGCAGCAATAACTTGAAGTAATCCTTTTCTGTATTACTTTTTCAGTCTCTCACATCATTGTGAAGGAATTTTGGCCCACTCTTCTTAACAATGTTGCTTCAGTTAATCGTGGTTTGCGGGCATTCATTTATACATAGCTCTGTTAAGGTCTCGCCACGGCATTTTAATCGGGTCTGCACTATGACTGGGCCATTGCAATACCTTTATTATTTTATTTTTCAGCTATTCTATTGTAGTTGCTGGTATGTTTGGAATCATTGTCCAGCTGAATGACCTAGTTTCAGCCATGGTTTACTTTGGTATACAGAGGAGTTCATGGTTAATGGCTTCAATGTTCAGAGGGCCTGTGGCTCCAAAACAAGCCCAAATCATCATCCCTTCACCACTGTGCTTGACAGTTGGTCGCTGATACCTTGTGTTTGGTTGTCACTAAATGCGGCACTGTCCATTGAAGCTAAACATCTCACCTTTTGTCTCATCTGCCCAAAGAGCATTGTTCCAGAGGTTTTGTGATTTGTCCAGATGCAACTTTGCAAACCTAAGCCATGCTGTCATGTTCTCCTTAGATAGAAGAGGTTCTCTCCTGGCAACCCTTTCAAACAAACCATATTTGTGCAGTCTTTTTCTAATTATAGTATCATAAATTTCTCACTGTAGAATGACGAACATTAAATTGTTTGGAAATGGCCTTATAACCCATCCCAGATTGATGGGCAGCAATAATTGCTTCCCTATGATCATTGTTGATGTCTTTACTCCTTGACATTGTGTTAACATACACCTTAATGCTCCAGACCAGCAAACTCGTCCGGGGACATAATTTGTCCGAGGAAAGTTTCCTCAATCCAGGGACTATCCCTGGAAACCGTCACCCTAACCCCAGGGCTACAAATGTAATTTGCCAGTGTCTGCCTGCCCAGGCCCCGTACCCTACTACTACTGCTGCTTCTCTCTCATATCCCTTACTCTGAGGACTCAGTTCTTATTTGTCATAATATGGGGGGTCAGTCTTGTGGCTCCATGTGTCTGTCTGCCAGTGCCTGCCCCATGCCCTGCTGTGCCTCTGCAGCTCCATTTCCTTTCTTATTTTGTGGGAAATCCAATGTCCTGTACATTTATATGTCCTAGGGTCTACCTACTCCCAGTGTCATGCTACTACTGCTGCTATATCACCTTCCTTACTCTGAGGGATCAATTAATCAAACTGGTCCAATTGTGGAAAAATTGAGTCATAGCATGCTGCTGGGTGTCCATTGGCGCAATACTCCTGTTGCTGGTGGTCCTGCAGTGTAAAACCAAGTGTGGAACTGTTCCTTAACCTCGAAGTGCTGCTGCTAAAAGATGAGTCCAGAAGGTGTCAGGGACCTCCCCTTTTTGGAATGCCCAAGGAATATTGTGCCCAAATCAAACAATTTAGCCTGAGCCAAAATGGCCGATAAATGAAATTGTTGCCCGAAAAAGAATGCAGCAATTTGTGATTTGTGCAAATCAATTTTGCTAGCTGTCCGCAAGTCTAATGGATAACATTCTATTCCAATCAGATTTCTGGTTTTCCATGAACCTTGCCATGACCATCAGTTCAATTGTCCAATCAGATTACTAGTAAACCTTGCCATGATGGACAATACTATGGAGGAAAAAAACACAAAAATATTATTAAAAATACAATTTAAACCCCAAATTCTATACTATACTCCGCCCTAAAAAATTCTACCAAAATATAATTTAAATGATGTCTTCAGATGTGCATCAGGTGTATTTTTGTTTTTATTTACCTTTTTTACTTTGATATCCTAGAACAGGGGCGTCCAACATGCGGCCCGCGGGCCAAATGCGGCCCGCGAGACCTTGAGGTGCGGCCCGCGTAAGATCGGCAGCCAGGGCAACCGATCTTACGCGAGCCGCACCTCAAGCCCTGCTACTTACTTGTGGGAGGGTCTTCTGGACTGCACACAGAGGAAGCGGAGGTCACGTGACATCCTACTTCCTCTGTGCTTTAGCAGAGAAGGCAGAGGGAGGCCGCGCCCCCTGCTGAAGTCTGTAAGCGGCATCGAGGAGCTGCAGAGCAGGTAAGGGGGTGGGGAGGTTGTTTGAATGAGTGTGTGTGATTGAGGGAATGAATCTGTGAATGAATGATTATATGAATAAATGAGTGTGTGTGTGTGTGATAGCATGGATGTGTAAGTGCTGGAACCTAGGCATGATGGGACTGTGATTGCTGTTAGCAATCATACTCCTATCATGCCAAGTCAGCCAGTACATGCTAAAAACCTGGCCAGCTGCCCTCCTTCTGTATTGATGCTGCCAGAAGTATGGGGTCTGCACTTACAGCCACCCTGTACCAGCATGTACTGGCTGACTTGGCATGATAGGAGTGTGATTGCTAACAGCAATCACAGTCCCATAATGCCTAGGTTCCAGCATTTACTGGATGGATGTGTAAGTGCTGGAACCTAGGCATGATGGGACTGTGATTGCTGTTAGCAATCACACTCCTATCATGCCAAGTCAGCCAGTACATGCTGAAACCTGGCTAGCTGCCCCCCTTGTGTATTGATGCTGCCAGCAGTATGGGGTCTGCACATCACTTACAGCCACCCTGTACCAGCATGTACTGGCTGACTTGGCATGATAGGAGTGTGATTGCTAACAGCAATCACAGCGAGCACAGTCCCATCATGTCTAGGTACCAGCATTTACTGGTTGCCTGGGTTGCCAGCATTTACTGGTTGCCAAGTCATATTGCTAATTTTGTCCAGTTGTGTGTTACCTACTTTTATTAAAAATGTGAGTTTTTATTATTATTTTTAAAGGTGGGGGCCATTTTCGGTTTTGGCTAAGTGAACCCTGAATGTTTTGGTCCAGAATTTTCATTGTAGTTCATCCCTAGAATAAATCTAGGGAATCCTGAATTTGCAGTCGCAAAACTTTCTAGGCCCAGAAATCAGTGAGAGGAAGAGTAAAGGTTTTGTGTCATTTTACTTTATTTTAATCTGCATATTTTATTAAAGGCCATATTTTTTGTCACAGGGAAAAATAAGTGTGGCCCGCGCACGTATACAATTCTGATGAAGTGGCCCACTGCAGAAAAAACTTGGACACCCCTGTCCTAGAAGAATGGATTATGCATGCAATATATCTACATTTTTAGAAATAATCCTATTTCATTTAACATGTATTGTTTTGCCATTATTTTGTCACAAAATATTTTAATTTCTTTCTCACATTTAAGTTGAAAATTACATTTAGCAGAACCTCAGTTATACTTGTCTCATATTTACAATAAGCAACATTTGTTCCTTAATGCATGATTTATATTTAAAGAAAGAATCATTTCTGTAGAAAGGACAGTTGTCTCCTGCTGATTCTTCTCACTTCTTTGACTGACACCCAGGAGCAAATGTCTGTGAATAATAGAACACTCTGAAATTAGAAGCAGCATTTTAGCATTTCATTACTATTCTTTTCTCCTTTCCCTGGCAGGTCACCCAGGATTCCAGAATGCTGATGTTGTTATTATTTTTATTATTATAACTGTCTTATTAATTATTATTATCATTTTATTCAGTTTTTCTGTCTCCAAATGTAGCTCAGTGACTTCAATTCTAATGTAATCCATACAGCTGCATCAGGTTTTTTTTATTTCATATACCGTTTGGTTGTTCTTTTAATAATATTAATTATTCTCAGTAATAGTAGAAATGAAGAAACTGACCTATTTGTTCTTTGCCTTATTTTTTCCTCCATTATACATCTCTTTTCTAAGACATTTTTCAGGTATGTTAAGGAGCAAGGAAAGGATAAAGGGGGAGCACAGGGGGTAGTGACATATCTTCAGCGCTGCCCTAGGCCTGACCCAGGGCAACACTTCCAGCCCCTCTATTAACCCCTTAAGGACAATGGACGGTCCCAAAAACCATTGAAAACAATGCATTTTGAGCCCCTACATGTACGGGTTTTGTCATTAAGGGGTTAAGGATACACTTCGCCTGATAACAGGGTGAGTTGGATGCTGTGGCAGTTAAGCACAGTGCTCTATAGTGTAAATAGAGATCTCCTTTGTAAAGGCCTGAATATAAAACAAATTTATTGTAAAAAAAAAACAAAAAAAAACACGTTTTTCGCCACTCACTCATACATGCACTTATACTCTGCCACTCACTCATACACACACACTCTCTCATCCACTTATACTGTATGTACACTTACTCTGCCACTCCCACACACATGTAAGTATGTAAGTAAAGGATGTGCAGGAATGGAGTTAATAAACCAGTTTTTTTAAGGACAGATATGGTCTTTTGAGAGAATTTTTAAGAGACTTTTTGTTCACTGTTTTAAAAATGTTTTTTTACTTAATTTTCTTATTACTTTTGCCAAATTTGGAATGCCACTTACTCGATTTGCATCAGGTTTGAGGGTGAGATTGACAGGCCAGTGATGAACATGTTAACCCCCATGGCTGTGACTGGCTCTTTGGCAGCAATCCTCATTCCCTGACCAATTCACTCCCACTGAAGGATTTTGGGGGCCAGCACGCACCCCCAGATGAAGCCACTCACCCAGAGAAGATAAGGAGCTCCAGGTAGCCTACTTAGAGACTTTTCTCATGTATGACAATACAATGTGCAGACTTATATTTAGCACTTTAAAAAAGTTATCAGAAAATATGCAAATTCATATGTGATATTGATAGCTTCGGTGATCAAAAACATATATCTTTAATTTTTAACCCCTTAACGACAATCCATGTACATGTACGGGCTGCCGTTAAATAGCTGCATCGCTGCGATCGTGGCGTTTTCGCTGCGATCAGCGGCTTTGCAGCATCCATGGAAGCCTCACAAGTGAGGCTGACCGTGGATCCGGGGAGGAGAGCCCTCCCCGGCTAAAACAGCTTAGGAAGCGATTGGAATCGCTTCCTAAGCATAAACTGTGTTGCTGACATGCCTCGATATAGAGGCATGTCAGTAACACTACCCCCCTACCCCGATAGCCTTATGATTGCTCCGAAGAGCAACCACAAGTGCCATCCTGTAAATGACGTTGCCATCATTCACAGGATGGCATTAACAATAGATCTGAGTTCACAGAGGGTCTATCCAGACCCTCTTGAGAACTCTCGAGCTCCTCCTGCAGGCTGAATGCAGGTACTGCATCCAACCATGCAAGGTCAATGGAGCCCAGCTCACTAATGAGAGTGACTAGTAAAAAAAAAAAAAAAAAAAAAAATTAAATAAAATTATTGTTCAAAAATGTTAAAAAAAAATGGTAACATGTAAAAATCCCCACTGTCACCAAAAAAAAATGTTTTTAATAAGCAAGTCCTAAAATTCTTTATCTTTACAAAAATTCCAGCATGGAAAGAGTTAAAATATTGGCATTACAAATGCCCATAGGGTGTTTAGTGTTAAAAAATATATGATTTGATGGGGCAAATTGAATTGGCTGGGTTCAAAGATGTCCCAAAAAATCCCCATATTTTATAATTTTTTTTAATAGTAAATTAGATGATATGATAAAATGAATGGTATCTAAAGAAAGCCCTGTTTGTCCTGAAAAAAACAATATATAATATGTGTGGGAGCACGAAATGAGAAAGAAGAAAATCACAGCTAAACAGCAACACTGAAAAACGTTAAAAGAGCCATTGTCCCGCAATATACTACGAGTAATAACCCCTATTATAATTCAACTTTTTATTCCTAGTTAATAATGGCAACAACCGTATTTGCCATTTTTGTTAAAGGGAATGTACAAAACAAAAAAATTAACCTTTTTATATATTATTACTGTTAATAATTTAAATAACAGTTTGTGCTTTAATCAGTCGGTGTGGGTAAAAATATATAATCACAATTAAAGCATTACCAAAACAAACAATTTGGCTATGTTGCTTTTATACGAAATTATTTGTATTATTTATTTATGTTTCTTCTATGGTTTCAACATGATAATTCCTTTCATGAATTCATAAAAAAGTAAACCTCATTTACATCACATACCTCACTGTCATTCATGAGCCTTAATCTCCAAAGTCTTGTTGACATTTGCTCAAAAAGGCCAATAATTAAATATAAAAAGTATTAAAATTTCATAAGTATGTAAAATCTGCTTAAAGCCAATTGCTTTTTTTTATTCCATTTCCATTTAAAATTTTACTAACAATAAGAACATATAAATAAAAACATATTTCAGAAATATTTAATCAATGTATTTTTAAGCACAGTTCTCATTTAGTTCTTCCTTGGTTGAAATTACATTTGTGTAAATTGAAGATAGTGCCTGTTCTTTTAATATTTTTTGGTTCTGAAGCTGTTTGGTTCAAAGTGAATAATATATATATATATATATATATATATATATATATATATATATATATTTATTTATTTATTTATTTATTTATTTATTTTAAAGAAGATGCCCTCTTAATTCTAATTATTAAAATTTGCACCAAATTTTCAGGAACCCAAAAATATGCAGATTTTGATTAAGTCAAAATATATGTTGACTTAACATATTAAGCAATTTAGCAAAGGATATGGAGTATTAGATAATGTGAAGATCTTAAAAATCCAAAACAAATGAACTTACAGGCACTGTTCCACATTTAAATCTAGAACCCATCCACATTAAATTCATATACTCAAACCAGAAGTCAAATAAAATGTAAAAAAAAGTCCAATAATATAAAAATAAAATTAGTGTTATGAGCTAGTGCCAAAATTAGCGCTGTTTCTTTCCAAAACATTCTGCCATGGAAAGTGTCTAGTTTAATAAAATGTATGGTTTGATGGAGTAAATTGATTTGGCCAGGTTCAAAGAAGTCCCAAATAGGACATGGACGCAGACTGACAAGATGTCAAAATGGAAAGAAAAAAAAACAACCTGGCAAACCTAGGAAAATGTTAAAATACCTGCTGTAGACCGCTCCTGAGTTCCAGTGACAGATTTCAGGGATGCCTGGCGTGCTGACAGGTGACCTGCCATCCCTACCCATGACTGGGCACAGATCCCGGCAGTCTGCTCTTCGTTGTGTGGATAAGAGATCCAGCTTTAGATCCTCATAGACATAGAAACACAGAAACTGGCGGCAGATAAGAACCATTCGGGCCATCCAGTCTGCCCAACATCTGAATACTTTCCTTAGTACCAGGCCTTATCTTTTCCTAGCTTAGCCTTATGCCTATCCCATGTGGGCTTAAACATGTTTACTGTATTAACATCTACCACTTCTGCTGGAAGGCTACACCACGAATCCACTAGCATTTGAGTAAAGTAATATTACTTGTAAACATTTGCCCCTTTAGCTTAAGACTAAGTCCTCTTGTTGTGGTAATATTTCTCCTTTTAAATAAACTATCTTCCTTATATTATACTAAACCAGCTCTTCCATCCATCGAGGCAACCAATCTATCATGTATCACTTGTATTGCTTATTTAAAATGTAATAAATGCAACACTATGTATATGTATTTTTTTTGAGTTATGCATACTAGGCATGTAATTATTGAACCAGGATGTGAAACACTTGTATTTTTTGTGCATTCAAATACGCATGTTGAAAACCAAAAGATTTTCAAAATTATTTTAAAACATTTTGAACTTAAAAGTCATTTGGTATTCAGTAACATCCCTTCAACAAAATGCTTGCCAACTAGGAACTTCATGGTTATGTATAAACCTAATGGCCCATGACGTATATATTTCTGAAAATTAGTTATTTATCAACTGAAAATGCCAATTATATTTTACTGTTGTATTGCTAATCATTGTTTTGCCTTATAAACTATAATTTGTCTGCATTTTTGATATATAAATCTCGCAGTTGACGCTTTTATGGGGCATTTACATTTGTATCCAGCTGCAGCTGAAATAAAATTCCAGGTTCGTTTTACATATACATATTTTTTATTTCTGTTAGGATGAAAATGCTTATTAAAACTTTTCCTAGTGTGAAGGGCAATAAAAGTGATAGTTGTCAAAAAAAAAGTATAATCCATCCCACCATATGTTAAAAAAAAAAAATCCATGATTTTTTTTGCCTACTGGATTTCTTAAAAACAATTGTGAAATTCTTTAAGCACTTGAGTAAAAGAAAGCTTTTCCAGCGAATATATTGATGAGCATCTGTAGGACTTCTCAAAGTATATCCATAAATGATTATATGAATATATCCTAAAGTGAAATGCAGTGGCACCAGTCACCCAATCCAATTGTTCATACATTGTTTACCGAGGGGCACAAAGTGGTAAAAGTGAATTCCAATTAGTCTTCTGCATAGGCATCACTACAGCGGTGGGGGGGGGCAATTTCTTCCCCAGATTATACCTTGCCCCTGCCAAATTTGGAACCCCTCGCCTAGTTTGGAACCGGACACCAGGGTGGACTAAACAGGGGCAACACTAACATGGGTCGTGGTGGGTCCATGGGACACAGGGTGGCACTTTGAGAGGGGCGGGAAGTTTCTCTCAAGACAATCTAAACCAATAGAGTCGTGGAGGAGAAGCATTTCTATGTCTCTCCTTCTCCAGAAATCTATCAGAACCTCTTGTGCACTTCTGCAAGTGCAAAGAGGGAGGCAGGAATGTGACTGGATCGAGTTGCAGCTGAGGTGAATGAGTAAGGGAAGAAGGGGGTAAGGGAGGGACTGGGATTATGCATGTATGGATATGTGTTTGAGCATGAACATGTAAATGTGTCAAAGCATGTGTGGGTAAATGTCTGTGTGTGAGTATGGATGCGTGAGTGTTTGTATGAGAGCATGGCTGTGTATGTTTGTGTAAATGTGAGAGTGTGAGCATGGATGTGTAAGTGTTTCTGTGTGAGCAGACCCAAACCCTAAGAAGAAGTAGTTAGCATGTGTGAGAGAGGTGGTCGTCAGGATCCTGAATTAGAACATTGGAATGATGTATGTATTACAAAATATATTTTTAGCCCCAATTTTAGAAAGATTAATCTCCAGAATTGGATTCAAGGGCTGATACCATCTGCGCTGGGGGCCAGGCAAAACCAAATTGGACTCATCGGCCCCTTGGCTCCCGGTAACATGCACATTAACACATATTTGCACACACACACACTCTAATATTTACATACTCATGCTAACACAAAGACACACATACCCTCATTCACACATGCACAAACACACATACACACAGGGATTACAGAGTATTTGGCACCCGGCACGGTTCCCATATTTAGCACAAATTTGTAAACTGCTTCATCTTTGCATTTCTCCTCCTTTTTCTGCACCCCAGGGCTTGCTTACTTGTTCTGTGGTTATCTAGTGGGATGTTTTCACAAGGGGAAGTCAGCACAGACTTGCCACACGGATGGAGCTCATCTCAGCTTGTCTGTGTCATGTCTACCCCCAAACAGCTTGACTATGCCATCTTTCTCCCAAAACAGCTTGTCAGTGCACCCAAGCACCTTTTCTGTGCCATCTTTGCGCTCAAACAGCTTGCCAGTTACCCCAAACAGCCTGTTCGTGAAATGACTGCCTACCTGTGCCATCTTTGACCGCATAAAGCATGCCTGTGTTATGCTTACCGATGTCATAGATGTTACGGATATACCATATGAAATAATGCATCTCTGACACACAATTACAGAGATGATGCATATTGACAGATGATGCATATTTCACATTTACGTATTGATGGCATTATTAGGTTTGTTTTATCGCCTGATCTGTATTTTACACATGGTGTAGTAAACTAAATGAATGTACTTGAATTGTGAAGCAGCTATTCAATCTAATGTAAAAATAGTGTCAACATTTTGATAGCTTTATTAAAATTGGATGCCTGTCTATGAGCAGCATTGACTCAATCCTATTTGTAAAAATGCCAAGTAAGCAAATTACAAACACTAATTATTCCACAAAATTATTTTAAAATGATCATTGTGGACCAAGTATGAAACTAATCGTTTTCAAATTTATTTAAATAAGTTACTGAAAACAAAATTCTCTAAAATACATACGTTACTTTGACATCAGACAATAAAGAACAGTAATAAACCTGCAGCTCTCCAAAAAAATATTTAGAGCTAAAAATGGAAGAGGGTGGCTGAGGGAGGGGGAAATGTGTGAGCTGCATGGGTGTTCAGAAAGAGGGAGTGTGTGCACAGATGTATAAGTATATGGCATTAATATGACTGTATGTATGTATGCATGTATGAGCAAGCGTATAGTGTTATAGTGTCTCTGTGTGTGTACAGTATTTATGCATGTGGTGTTAGAGTGTGTGTCTGTGTGTATGTGCAACTTCCTATGGGAGGCGGCCTACCGTTAAGCCAGCCAGGCTCTGTTTAGAAGTCCTGGAGCTGATTGTGCAGTGTTAACCTCGTGATATTTGACCCCCACACAAGTGTGAGACCAGCCCTGAGCTTGTCCTCCATTCAGGGGGTTAATGCCTGAGTCTTCAGCCCCTACAGACTTGTGGTAACCAAGTAACAACCAATGCTATGCTCCTATACAGCACCACTATATAAGAGTAATAATACAAAAATCTGCAACAGCCCTGACGTGTCAAATACGCTTCCAGGTCAATCTGCAGCAGTCAAAACTGCTGATGATCAGATCATTCCTATTGGTCAAGAGTGATCCAATTATTGTTACAGCCGCTGGATGACCACTCTCATCAGTGATGTGTGTCAGAAAGCAAGGGAGGGTTCAACCAGGTCATAAAGTAAAAAACAAGATAAACGTTATTAATAAAAATAAATTAAATACATTTTTACCTGATTACCCTCTGGTCACAAATACTGACCAATATAACCAAAGGATACAAAACTAAATGCAAACCGGGGCACTTAAAATTGGTAAGTAGACTAATACCCCATGAAATGGCCCACATAAATGGTTAATGATTAACCAACAACTGCTCATCTCTGCTTCTACATGTTTCTGTTTTTCCAAGTCTTCAGAGAAATCATTTGGCATAACTTTGATATTGAGCTAAATGCTAATTTAAATGCTAATGTGTATATCTATGTAGTAATATACCATTTTGATTGATTGCAACTTTCTTAATGAGTAGCAGCCATGCTGTAATTTTGAGGCATTGGGGCTTCCATACTAGCTTTATAAGACTTATTATTATTACGAACAGCTTATATTTTTTTGAACCATCCTTGGATCTGACATTTCAGATTTGATCTAAGCATTTTAAAACGATACGCATTAAAAAAAAACAAAAAAAACTATGTATGCATTAAGAACAAGCACTGAATTCTATGGCAATGGTTGTTCAACTAATTTATTATTTGAAACAAACATAACTATGTCATTAGAAACCTTATTATACATAACGCATTCAACTGGTTTTAATGTAAATGTAACAATGTCAATTAATCTTTTATACAGCATCAAGACAGTATTACCTACATATTGTGCTTCATAGAAACGCAATAGTCTAAAAAATATTTCACTAGTTCAACCTTGTTGAGTAATAACTGAGCACACAAATACTTAAAGTATTCATAAGCTTTAATTATTTTATTTAATAAAAATACCATGAAAAACTTTAGTAAATAAACCAAACTAGAACACAACATTGGAGGTGCATTTTTTAAGTAATTAAAGAGCAATCAAAATTGCCTATACAATGAAAAAACAGGTTAAAAACATTAAAAAAAACATATAAACCATTTCCCATTGGAATTTATGCAACGTTTGTGAGTTAATCACTTGTGATTGATTTATATCCAGCATTGAATCCAGGCAAATTTGTGTAAATGAAGAGACGAACAATTATTTCATGTCCAGCCTTTTCACTTCGACTTGACTTCCAATTAAAAGCACATATACACATAAATCTATTTCTGTCTCATTTTTACAGTCTCTGATATAATTTAGAACAACTTGTGATATATTTATCTTCAGCATTGAATCCAGAGCATTATGGTCAATTTTCCCTCATTTCACTTTATGAATATTGCTACTGTGAGTATTATAATAATACAGCAACACACAGTGCTCAATTTTAACTTGGCAAAAATAAATGCTTTAAAGCTAAAGTTAAACAGTGAATAAAATGTAAAGTTCAGAACGTGGTCTTATTATTCTGGAAACCAAATGAATGATCCCGCTGATTGGGGCACACCATCAATTTGTTGTTTTCATGACAACAGCACCTTTCAAATGTTTTATTCATAAAAAAAATAGACTTCCATTTTTTTTATTTTCAAAATGAAATTTATTTCAGAGTCAAGTAAAATACATGCAAGTGGCCTCTAACCAACCATCCCTCTTTAGTTGTAACTGAGAATAATCAAATGCTAAAGTCTAATGTTTTATTTTTTAAGCGAACGTCAAGAATTAAGTATCTTCAGGTCTGTTCTAGACCTTTGCTTTCATATGTTGGGTTTACTAGTCGCTGTGCAGAAAAAAGCTCTGAATAAGGCAATAAACAAGGAAAAACAACACACTAGTTGTAAAAGATTAGGTTTGGAAGAAGCAATCAAATAAACAAGTTTATATACTTATTAATACAGTTATATAATAGATCAACTTTTCTATAATAGATTTTGCAATCTAATCCAAATCTTTCTTTTTGTTAAAAAATTAACACTTTCAGGATTTGCCATTTTTGTTGTTGAAGTCAGAGTAGTTAAGGAAATCACTAAGAGGGGATGGGCAATAAAAACTACAGCTTATGTGATATATTCCTATATTATGATTATGATATTATGAGCTTTTACCTGAAAATAAAGAACTAACCTTTATTTGCTATCATGGTGAAATGTAAATAAGAACCAGAATACAGTTTACATATGTAGTGAATGGTAAGACTGAACAGTACAGTGTGTGTGTGCGCAATGGGTGTATAGCGATATTTTGATATACAAGTATAATTCCAATGGATGTACGTAACAATCACACGCAGCCGAAATTACATACAAGGAATATGAGTAAACAGTACATAGGTAAACATATCACATAATCCAGTGATACAGTATGGTATATAACATGCACAGTTTACATTGTACAGTGTAATTAAAGAGACATCGGCATACAGATTTTCAAATGACAGAACTGCACAACAAAACGGAGATGGTCAGGTTGATACATGTGCAAAGAAAAATATAGTATAAACAGTATAAAGCAACAGAAAAAAAGGAAAAAAGGACGCGTGGTGGGTAATTCCAATGGGGGTTGACAATATGTACATTTGAGGTCTGATTAGAAGACGACCCCGATTAGAAGACGAGGAGTATTTTTCAGAGCATTTGCTCTGAAAAAAACCTCGTCTTACAATCGAGCAAATACGGTCTAGCACATGCAGGGTTCAGCATCAGCTGAACACCTCTTCTGCACAGAAAATAGCTGGAGGGGTAAATGCATATGGGGGGTTCTGTAGAATGCATTTTCAAGAAGGAAACCGCAAACATTTTAAGAAGTCACACAAAGCTATCATATGCATTAAAGTGAGTGTCCCTATGCCTAATATTCAGTGTAGTACAAGGATAATGACTATTATGCTTAGTGCAAGAGCCTAAATTGATTTATAGCATATACAGAAAACCCATATTTAATACTTGATCAAATAAAATAATAACAAATAAATAAATAATAGCAAATACATAATTTTTATTGTAGTCTGATTATCCATCTATACATCTATACACCAATCCCTCTTTATATCTATCTATCTATCTATCTATCTATCTATCTATCTATCTATCTATCTATCTATCTATCTATTTAATGAGAAGATATTATAAAGCACATACTGTTTTCATTTTCCATTTAAGATCAATTCCCTTTAAGATGCATGGCAGACCATACACCCTGACCCTCTAGAGTTAATATTTCCTCAAATCCACATTGAGCTCTGGAGATTTAAAAATCAATACGCAAGTAATAACTTATAGTAAAACAGTGAAACTCAGAAACAATATTATGGTTGGAGTAGCCAGATATATTGGCTCTATAATTCTTTTACGATATTTTAAGCCAAAATTTCTATGATACATTTTGTAGAGGTGAGATAATGCTTATAAATCAATGTTAATTTTATCCAGCTGCCAAAATCATCCAGGAATAGATAGGCCTCGAGTTTCTAAATGTATGTGAGAGAAAAAAAATGAGATTATCTTCAGGTAAATCCAGTGGAAGCTACTGATTCCATAGAATAATGAAAATAGTCTTGTGAATATGTTCCAGATAACATCAGATAAAACATATTGTTTATTCGGGGATATGACAGATTGTTATATAGACACTTTAGTTTACTAAAAAAAATGTAAATTTATGTAGGGGAAGTGCAAATGAATACTGTGTGAGCTATCTACATTATTATTTAACCTAAACGTTGACATTTCAAATTACTATACTACCTTACACTCTTTTGGAAGAATATTTATATTTCTTTTATGTAGACCAGAACAACTTTATGGTTAAATATTTAGATATTTTTTGTGGATTGCTTGTTAATGTGCAGTACTATTATTTAAAAGATTCTATTATTTTTCATGCTTGGAAATACATTTAGAAAACAAAAGTAGATTGTCTATTATATTCAAAATGTGTCTATTTATTGAACTTAAAATGATGGACTCAACCACCATATATACTGACCCAGCTCTACCACCATCTCCAGAGCTGTAAGAATAGTAATTTGGAGCTTAACATGGAGCTAATTTCAAAATGGAACTCATTTTATAATGCACAACGTTTTATTACAATCTTTATTTTTTTATTAGAAAATATAATTTAGTTCTCCTATTCTCTTTCATTGAATACAACTCTACCTCCACAGTTCCTTGTCCATATCCGTTTCTTTGCAAAAACAACAAAATACTTTATAGATTTGTTTTTCTTTTTTCTTTAACAAAGGTACATTGTATTATGATATAGATTCCATACTTGGCACCATAATTATTTCAGATGTTAGACTTATATTACTACTGTAAATAGTTTGGATCACTTGCCATGTACCAATTAAATAGATTGGTTTGCTGTTCACTGACAAAATAGCTTAAATATGAAGTTATAGGTAAAAATAGATAAAACAATAAGGCTAGGTTTCCACTTGGGTTTTTGTCCTGCGTTTTTTTCTTGATGAAAAATGCCAGGAAAAACGCCAAGAAAACTGCCACTGAATTTACCTGCGTTTTGGCGTTTTTTCTGGAGTTTTTTTCTGGCGTTTTAGCCTTCCTGTGGAAATTGCTTTTTTTGACCTTAGGCAGTTTTTCCAGCCTTTACAAGTTAGAAGTTTCATCCAGCTAAAAGGGATTGGGATAAATGGCAAGTATCTGCCCTCTCCTGATGTCATTTCCTTGGTAGAGTTCTACGCCCCGGCGGACCCTTTTGTCTCTTTTCTGTGATTTGTAAGGCATGCTTTATTCCGAATGTCTGCTCCTCTAGGAAGATTGGCCCCAAATGATGGTGCAAATTGTTTGCTGTTGCTTTTGGCACGCAGGATCCAGTCGCGTATGTTTGTTTGTAATGGCATGTTTGTTCCAAATGGTGTAAAATTCAATATGAACCAGTCCAGGACTTTGTTTTGTGTGAAACTGTTTGTTTTCAGCCTATTTCTCGTAGGACACACAGATACTGGGTCCATCCTCTGCATTGTAACTGTGGAAAAAAACGCCATAAAAAACGCCAAGGCAAAAAACCCACATGGCTTTTTCATGGCGTTTTTTCTCTCCCATAGACTTCTATTGGAGAAAAACGCCAAGATTTCCTTGCAAAAAACGCCAGAGTGTCAACATGCTGCGATTTTGAAAAACTGCCACAGAGCCCAAAAAAGCAGAAAAACGCCAGAGAGGACTGAAAAAACGCCAAACAGAAAAACGCCAAGTGGATATGGCATTGTGCGATTTCCTATTGAAGAACAGCTAACATCTGGCCGCAGCGCTTTTTCACACAAAAAACGCCATGTGGCTGAATTGGCGTTTTTATGGGCGTTTTTAGCAAAAAAAAACCCAAGTGGAAACCTAGCCTAATACTTCATTTACAACATTGCATTCATTGTAGAAGGAGAAGGAATTGATTTTGGAATATTTAAAGAAGAAACATATATTTCTTACAACAGCTAGATTTCATTATAGAAACCAAGATTAATATATATAGTATTTAAAATAAGTATAAATATTACTAGCAAAAATAATGGAGAAATTACGAATCTACACTAACTCCTGTATCCTAGCTGCCATAAGGTTCCTTGTGATGTCATAATATTGAATATACTCTATTTTTATTTTTAAAAAGTAACAAACTTTTTTATGAGGACAGCGTTTTTCGGCCCTCTGCTAAAGAAAATATACAGTATAACACAACTTTAGAGTATTTTCAATCTTGCAGACATCATATTTACATAATTCTTTGAATCTGTATGCAAATCGTAAGCTATTTTGTTCACTCCATTCCTATCTGATAACAATAATCTTATCAGAGATCAAAAATGTGCTTCCATTCCCGCAGTCCCCTACTGTTTACTTTGTTACGTTTTGTAGAATTGTTAGAAAATGACAGTACAATTATTTTACTCCACCAGTCCCAGCTGTGTGGGCTTTGGATAATTAATTATATATGCGCAGCCAGACGTAGCAATTAACATCCAGATGAATATGATATTTCTGATCAGAAATGCTATGCATTTCAGCTGCCCCTCAAGCTACTAACTGTCAAAGCCAAAATGGGTTTTGCCAGGAAAAATTCTGAGACATCTGGTTCAAGGCAAAGAAAAAAACGTATTTTGAAAGGAACGTTTCCTCAAATTTTCACTTACTCCTGGCAAGACTTAACGGATTGCTTATTTGCCTCTTCTAGTCCATTTGCATTTCACTATCTTATGAACACTTTGTCCTTCACTTAGGTGTTGACTTGGCACATCATGGATTTTTGCATAGCTAGGCACATCCAAAAGACATTTAATTTCAGTTTCTAGCCAATGCTTGAATATGGGGTGAAATGATAAGGAAGAACAAAACGGATACAAAATGGAAAAATGATTTTTGTATACTGAAACAGGTTAGTTTTAGAAAAAAACACTCAAAAACCTAATCCAGGGCATTACACATCCACTTACTTCTCTAAAGGACAGATTGAACAAAAAGGGATATCAGAAACGTGAGCTCTTCTTCATCACTACTTCTGTATAATTTTCTGTATTTCACACAAAGTCTTAAAATTAAAGGGTAATTCCCACCATATTTTTTTGTATTTTAGTTATTTGTAGCATGACAAGAAACAAAATTATACAAAATGAACAGAGTTTAGGGATGTATGAGTAAAACTGATGAGAAGTAGTTATAAACAATGACGTTAACCCCTTAATGACAAAGCCCGTACATGTACGGGCTCAAAATGCATTGTTTTCAATGGGTTTAGGGACCGCCTATTGTCCTTAAGGGGTTAAGAATGACATCAAAATCATTTAAAACATAAAAAAAAAAATTATAATTCCATATTAAGAATACCAGATAAATGCGTAAAGGATATTACAGTATTTAAATGCCATGCATGCAAAAATACCATAATATTGTATTTTAGTAATACAGTTGGATATATCTATAAGTAGAGTTGAATGAAATATAAAAAAAAATGTATCTGGTAAAGTTTCTGTGAAAAACTGGCCTTTTCACATGTTTCTGCTTCATGCAAAAAAACACTGATGAGCAGAATATTAGGCCTAAACAGGCAATGATGTAACACTGCAAGCAGCATTTTCTGTGGTTTGATGTTGTATCTGTTGGTGGAAATTCAGACACAGGAACAAGATTTTTCCCATGAGAGCTCATTTTCGGACAGTCGGATTTATTTTTTTGCACAATATGCAGGAATAAGTATTGGCGAAATATGAAATTATTGTTTGGTAGACTAGTGCATGTCCGTTAGTCCCCACGATCTTTCCCATTAACCAGGCCTCTTGGAGTGCTTCTGCAAACGGGGTGGAGCCTCACACCATCTCCAATGATTGGCGGAATGGAGGAAAGGCTGTCACTGTGGGGAGCGCTGTGACTCTGCCCTTTTGTAAAAGTCTGTGTGGAAAGAGACGTGTAGAAGTGTTTCTCTTTCTCTGCAGATCCATCTGCATTATTCTGGCCTGGTGTAGTACTTTGACACCTATGTGAATCCTCAGTTCACACCCTCTCCCCCATCGGAGGCATAGGGGAAGAGGCTCTGCCCTGTTGTGGAAGCGCTCCAGGAGGCCTGGACAATGCAGGGGATGGTGGGAAGAAGACAGAATACAGAAGAACAAAAGGAGACAAAAACAAGAGCTGCAGATAAGAAGATAGAGAAACAGTTGGTGGAGAAGGTAGGGATACATTGAGAGAGAGCGTAAGAGAGCATGTGAGGGAGTGAATGAGGGCTGACACATTTTGTTTCCAAATTCAAAAAGCACAAAAGAACAAAACATAATGGCAGTAGTTATTAAAAATAAACACTAATTATATGGTAGTATGCACTAAACAATGACAAAATACCTAAAATAAAAGGAGTAAGCCCATGCTGTCATCATAATCACATGTGATTACTTATTTTTTTTATAATTATTATTATTAAGATTAGAGATACCCCCTCATGCAAAGATCTGAGAAACCCATAAGAGGGATTCATACATTGTTGAAATAATGTTCTGGCTAGAGGTAGGCGAGCCAGCCTCTGCTTATTACAAGCCAATTAAGAGCTGAGACAGACTGCAGGCTTGGCTGGGCGTACCGCACACAAGCTTAGCAGGTTGCACCATAAATAGAAAGGAAATCTGTATGGATGCTTGAAAGGACAGAACGCTTTACAAAAGCTTTACAAGAAGAAGGGCTTTTACCTGTGAAAAGAGGAGATGTAGGAGTAAGAGCTCAACCAGAGCCAACAATGATTTTAAGGCCAATAGCTGCCAAATTGCATCAGTGTGGCCAGCAGCAGGATATGGGTGGCCATGAATTATGTTTTTATAATCATGCCGCATTTAGCCAGGTATATCCAGCGCGTACTGCAGCGCCCGATCTGCTGCTGGAGTGGCAGATTAGGTGATTGGGCCTGCTGCTAGGCACTTGGATGAGATATGGCAACCATCAGTGGTCCAGCAGATGGTTCAATCTAAATATGGCCATTTTAAATAATAAATGCATTTTATGTGCACTAATCTGCAGGACAGAAATGTACTTTCATATGCATTCTTTTTTATGGGCCCCCCCTGTGACAATAGAGCGTCCCTTTAATTGTCAGCAAATGAATCCTTTTTCTGGAGACCTATTTGTAATGTTCCCCTCTTATGATTATATATATCCATAAAAAAAAGATCAGAGGAGCATGGTACATATTGATTTCTCACTTAAAATATTAATATTATAAAATTATTATTTTCTACAAAGATGTAATTATTTTGATTTAGTTTGGTTTTATAAATATATAAATAATGATTTATTCAACATGCAAATACCACAACATAATATTCGCACCTCTAAAAAAATAGTTAATTATTCCACAAATATCCAGCAAATCAATCATTATTTGGAAAAACCTTACCTAAGGCAAAAAGACATTATTATTATTATTATTATTATTATCTTTTATTTATATAGCGCCAACAGTTTACGCAGCGCTTAATACAATACATAAATTCAAGGGATATGACAAGACAAGAATTGACAGACTAAGACAAACCGATACATTTGGTGGAGAGAGCCCTGCTCGCAAGCTTACAATCTAGAGGGAAAATGGGGTGATAAACATAAGGCATAGAGAAAGGGTGAGAGGTATTGTGGGGGTATCAATGACAAGGATGTTCTAGCAGCTAAGATGGTATGCTTCTCTGAAGAAGTGGGTTTTTAGATGTTTCTTGAATGTCGGGAGGGAGGGTGAATTCTGAAGGTTCCTTGGGAGCAGATTCCAGAGATATGGGGCAGCTCGAGTGAAATCTTGTAGACGGGAAAAGGAAGAGGTGATGAGTGAGGAGGAGAGCCTTAGCCCATGGGAGGAACGTAGGGATCGAGTAGGAGAGTATTTGCTAATGAGGTCAGAAATGTACGGAGGAGCAGTATTGTGGATGGCCTTATATGTCAGTACCAGGATCTTAAATTTAATTCTAAAGGTAATTGGGAGCCAGTGGAGGGATTCACAGAGGGGGGAAGCAGAAGAGGAGCGACGTGCAAGGAAGATGAGCCTAGCAGCGGCATTAAGGATAGACTGTAGTGGAGAGAGTCGAGACAGTGGAATGCCAACCAGAAGAGTGTTGCAGTAGTCAAGACGGGAAATGATAAGTGAATGAACCAGAGTTTTTGTGGATTCTTGGGTGAGGAATGGGCGGATACGAGAGATGTTTTTTAGGTGCAGGCGGCAGGATCTGGCGAGGGACTGAATGTGAGGGATGAAGGAGAGGTTTGAGTCAAGGATGACCCCAAGGCATCGGGCCTGGTTAGTAGGAGAGATAGTTGTGTTGTTAATGGTGATAGAGAATTCAGGTAGTGGAGTGGAGATGGAGGGAGGGAAGATAATGAGTTCCGTTTTAGAAAGATTAAGTTTCAGGTAGTGTTGTGACATCCATGAAGAAATAGCAGACAAGCAGCTGGTGATCCGGGACATGAGAGATGGAGAGAGATCAGGAGAAGACAGGTAGATTTGGGTATCATCTGCATATAGATGATACTGGAGGCCAAATGAGTTGATTAGTTTGCCAAGAGAGGTCTTTACATTTTTTTTCTTTTGGGAGTAGATTGGAAGTAGTGCGTATTGTTTACCATTTTTATTGCATTGTTAATAAGACCTTCTCGGGGAAAAAAAAAAGATTAATGTGGTATAATAGGTGTTTTGCCATTTTCATTTACAATACCATCTGGAACATGTGCATTTTCTTATCTGGCTGCTTTACTATTAAACAGTATATACTATAGGATCATAGTCGATTCCATTTTACAAAATCTAATTTAAAAATACATGTTTTATTATTAAGAATATTAATTTGCATGGCTGTAACGCACAGATGTATGTGTATATTAATATGTATGCACATAGATCTTCCATGTTCACATTTGCTAGACATATAGGATTTTACAAGGAGCTGTGATTTAACTAAAGACAACTCATGCTGCGCTACCCTTGCACACTGGGGGCTATTTGCATATTTTTGCATATCTTTCAAATTGATTTAAACCATAAAACATATGTAATAAAACTGTATCTTCCAGGGTTTACTACATACTATACTATACTTTTCAATTCCAGGGAAGAAGGAATTGCCAAAATTTACAACGCCGGGAATTAACTGCGGGTTCATAAACCGGTCTGATACATTTAATTAAGGATTTTAAGACTTTGTAAGAGTATTTGGTAATGCATCCAGATATAAACGCATGAAAACAGAGTAAAAGCGAATGGGCAATGCCAATGGATATGCAAACATGGATTAGAACATTTTACCAAAATGAGTTATAATTATTATGCAGAAACAATACATATGTATGATTTTTCAATACAAAAAAACAGTATATTTCCATATTTTTGTACATATGCACACAGTTTTCAACCCATGCCTTTGGTAAAATACCAAACATCCCATTTAATTTTTAATATTCCAAATCCTTGAGGCAAGTGAAACTAATGTTCTGCTTTAATACAAATATCCCTTGTGAGAGAGTCTAAAATGTATATTCTATCGCTCGACTCCGAGGCTAGGAATCCATAAATATAAATGAGTATCAATGAGTGTCACACAACGGCTTATCAGGGAGGTGCTAAAACAGCTAATGGGATAATATGACTCAGGCAGTGTTAATTAACTATAGTTTTTCATACAAATGCATGCCAGGCTCACATGTCAAAAGATGCTGATCGGGGAAGATTGCAAAAATGCAAATGCTGCTTAATGCATTTCATTGATTAAGAAGGCATGCATAAATATTCTTGTGCACATACACATTATTTTATACTATAATATATATATAAAATAATGTGTGTATATATATATATATATATATATATATATATATTAATATGGATAGAGTTAGCCATGTCACAGTAATGATACGTCTACAGAACAGAAAATAGCAAAAAAAGATATTGTTTTAGTCTACCCCACCATTTTTAAAAATATCTTAAAACAGTGTTCTATAAACTTTCTTTGCCCAATACTCTATTATAGTACTATATATATTATAATATATATATATATATATATTACAGTATAATACTCTTTATATATATATTACATTCATTCACAACCCCATGTGTGTGCTTTCAGACGGGGCAGGTGCATTTTGCCCTATGGGGAAGGCCAGGAATGTGGCCCAGTAATTCCTTTTGGAAGACCGTAATCACTTGATCATTATTGTGTTTCACTATCTCAGTAACAGCAATTATGGATACACCATCGTAATCTGGTACGACCCAGTAGTCTGCATCTCCCAACCCGGTGTTGTGTCCTGACCCCAAGACTGAGAACCTAGCCTACCAAATAAGAAACATGAGATATGTGTCTATTGTTGAAAATTTTATAGCTTTTACAACATATGCTGCAACAATACAAAATGCCTACAGATGTTTGTGCATTTATCAGCATTATTAATTTGAACACACAGTTCATTCTAAGTTCAATACCTTAATATTTTAAATCAGTTTGAATGTGATATTAGATTTTGGTTCTTTCTTCCTTAACAAAACAAATGAATGTGCATTTCTAATTGTACATATATTTACTATACAATCTCTCCCAGAGCTTCTTCCAATTTAAGTTTAAATATTATCAGACTAAGCCTTCAAATTTAATTTTATTTGAATAAATATTCATGCAATATAAGATTATTATTTTTTATTATAAATGAAACCAGGGCAGCATGATCTCATGGTCCTGGATTTAACTCTTGTATGATATGGAGTAGAGCAACATACAGTCTGGTCCCCTCAGTTTCTTTTAGTTTCATGCCTGTTGGAGTCCATTTTGCATGGATTCCAATGTATTTCCGGTATGTGGATGCATTATTTTGATACTATAGTAAATCCTGCCTTATTTTCCTCCTTCTTCTGCTTCTCTGTACCCAAAAGAAGGCTGGTACTTAAGGATGCTTCTTGGTCCTATTGAAGTCATTGGAAGCTGAGTTCCCAATCAAAATAAGTCACCTCTCCATTTGCTTAATCCCAGTCCAGTATACATTTTAAGTACATTTTTTAGTGGAATGGGGTCCTTTAAAGCCTCGATAGTGCTTAGATTTTTTTCCTGCATGCCCAGAGGGACACAGGCCGGACTAGCCAACGGACGAACCGAGCAAATACCAGGTGGGCCAAATGCCAATGGCTCCTTCCATATGCACTTCGTCCTTCCCTTACTGTTGACTTGGCACATCATGGATTTTTGCATACCTAGGCACATCCAAATGAAATCTAATTTCAGTTTCTAGAATATGGGGTGAAATGAGAAGGAAGAACAAACAGATTCAAAGTGATACAAAATGGAAAAACATTTTTTTTTACTGAAACAGGTTAGTTGTAGAAAACCACTCATAAACCTAGTCCAGGGCATTACACATCCACTTACTTCTGTAAAAGGACAGATTGAACAAAAAAGCATATCAGAAAGCTTTTAGAGAAAACAAAAATGCAAGCTCTTGTTCATCACTACTTCTATATAGTTTTCTGCATTTCACACAAAGTGTAATTCCCATCGTGTTTTAGTGATTTCTAGCATGACAAAAAACAAAATTATGCAAAATGAACATTTTTAGGGATGTATCAGTAAAACTGCTGAGAAGTAGTAGTTCTTGTTGTTTGTGCAGCAGATCCCTTCCATTAGTATGCACCTGCCTGCTCGATATACCTGGCCATACACTGCAAAAATGGAGAGAAATTTCACTTGTTCAATGTACTTTTGGATGATGTGCACTTCCTGACAAGGCAGCACCGGTTGTTGCACTGAGCAACAACCAGGCTGACATCTGTCTTTGTCAATGGAACGCTAATGATCCTCAATCCTAAAGTAAGGTGTCCAGATAGTTCCTTTAATAGGGGATTCTTGTGATTTTTTTGTGCAGCAAAGAAGAACTATAGGAGCCCTCAGTTAAAGGAGTTGTCGTCGATCCAAGCAATTAAACAATGAAAGGGTTAAAAGAGTTAAAAGCAAGCAATAAGTGCTATAATTTGGAAAATGTGTAGGAGTCAGAGGTCACTAAGCAGCATTTTATATTCACCATAAGCTAGTCTTGCTGAGTACTGTAGATGTGTCAAGAAGGGGAAATTAAACCAGAAGAAAAAGACCATGTGGTTGCCTGACTTTAACATTGCAGCTGAAATTTGATACTAAAAGCCTTAAACAAGTGTTGAAAAAGCTCTATTTCTCCATTAAGATTATCCCAGGAGACGGTGCAGAAATTACATAACGTAAAGTATCCCTTGGATTTATAGGATCAATTGAAACTGGATTTTTTAATATCGTGTGATTTACATTAGCACAAATACTTGGGAGAATGAAAGCCTATTTGTATCACACTTGCCATGTTGATACCCATGTTTGTAGGATTTATCCAAACTGTAATTGTGCATTCGGATTCGCACCAACTTTGATTTTAATGAAATTTGCCAATTTTATTAATTCGTATGAATGTCTGAAAACGAGCAGTGACCCTCAAAGAAACAAATGAAAATGAAGCACAGCGCTCTGAATTTTCATTTGCAATTTGTTTTTTTTCACTCTCACTAACCGCTTCTGTGTCTCCATCTCCTTTTCCACAGTTTCTTCTTTCTTTGTTTTTGGTCCACTTCTCCTCTCTATATCTGCCTCATCGCCCATGCACACCCTCTCCCGCCATTTTGAGGAAGTACGTTAAGAGGCAAGAATATGATGGATCTGAGGAGAAAGAGAAGCGTTTCTCTAGTCCTTTTAACACCACAAGTGTGCCTCTTAGCCACACATATACTCGTTGTGCTCTTCCATATTATTAATTGAAAAGATTGCCTCATTCATTCACTCCACTGTCTCCTTGCGTTTGTAAGTGGGATATTCCAATATCAGCAGAAACACAAAAAAGTGAAAAGACCGTTTATTGTAAAATGTAGGCTACAGGTCCGCATCCTCATAAAATTCTTAAAGCTAAAATACATAATTAAAGATATGATACACTTTAATACAACTCTCCAGGTTTGACACAGAGTTGGTACAGTTAGAGTCTCTAGGTTAGCTTTTTCTTTCTCCATTCGAGGAGCCAGCATTTGACCATGCAAACTCCCTACACATGTTTAGCCTACCAGTCACCAGAATTCCTCAACGACTTTGGGGATTAGCCCAGCCCCTACGCATGACGAGCCTTGCACCATCAAAGACGCTCCTTAGATGGGAGAGCTTCGGGTAGCCTGGAAAGTTCTCAGGTGGAAGTCTTGCATGCTTTATGTCTAGTGTACATGTATGTAAAAATCTCTGTAATAGATTTGGCCTAAGTGGCCAAATTAAATAGTTCCCAGAATAAATCTGGGAACATAGCCATCTTCTGTAACCAATATTGTTTTGTATCTTTCTCTTCATCTCATTGGTGGTGTCCGCTTACTGGCTTCGTAGCAGAAATGGACTCCCTTTGTTAACGGCGCAAAACTGGGTGGACTGAAAGATAGCAGAGCCCACCCAAGCAGCAGTAGAGGCACGGAGCTCTGGAACCCAATGCGTGGTATCAGGGTTGAGACTAGAGAATGGTCAGATGGTCCAAAGGTCAGGACAGTCACTTCAGGTTAAAGGTACAGAGGCACAGGTCTGGAATCGTAGAAAACAAACAATCCAGATGTCAAAAACCATAGGCAAGCGACTGCAAAGTGAAAACGGTGCTATAGGCAGGTAAAGGTTAACAGTAGTCAGCTAAACACTTCCACTGGGGCACTGGAATAACCAAGCGTTGAGGTGTTTGGTGCCTTTTTATAACGTCCTTCATTAGCCCTATTTTGCTAACAGATGCTGTTTTGCACACCCCAACACATTGCTTATTCCCCTATTAATTTGTATGGGCGTGGGTGCTATGCACTGAAGATGAAAACACTCACTATGTTGTCTAACATATAGGTTGCGGAAGTATCACCAGATCCCCGGAGGTAAGACGCAGTGACGGCTGCAACAATTCGTTAATGCTTGTTGCATATAGTCAACTGCTCTGCACGTTGGAATACAGAGGGAACTTTATGTATTTTATGACTACGACTTAATTTAGTCAGGAGCATTCAATCAACCCCATTGATTTTGTTTATGTATTTGTACCATAATATAATGATGATGCATCATTCTTTTTACATCTGGTAACTATGAATAGCTTAAGATGCCCTAAGGAAAACATATATAGGTTTCCCTAGGTAAAGAGTAGGTCGTCACCTAAATCTAACAGTAGCAGAACCATGATAACTTGCCCGGACTTCTGTGGGGTCAAATGTGTTCCAAAGTGTTATGGGATAGGTAAGGTTCCTGTTTACTGGATCTACATAATAATAATCCCCCCACATTAAGTTAACACTCCTATTGCTTAGTCAAATACAGTGTTCACCCGTGCAACTACAAAGAATTGGTGTGCCTTATCCATACATAAAAGATTGACTTATAGGGTCTTGAGCGAACACTTTGAGTTAAATAATACTAACCCTTCATATTAACCTTAATTTTCTTTTTAATCATAGTTAACAGTACAAGAACATGCAAAAACGTGCATTGCGCAATTGTACTAGAAATCATTCATTTGCGAAAGTATTTTATAGCATATCAATGAAGGTCATTGTCTATGAAATATCATGTTCTACCCAGTAAGCCTATGAGCCTGCCTTCCATCACCATTATGTATAGAAAAAAAATATATTCTCACCAATGTCAGAAAAATATATGGTTTTCCATTCCAAATGACAGTAGTGCAAAGAAACCCTAGTAACACCCTTTGTACCGAAAAAAAAAAACATTCTGTACTGAGTCCTGAAGGTATTGTAAATCCTAACAAAATAATATTCTGCCATTGTTGTAACTTTTATTGGGATACACTGTCAACTTTAATATAGAGGCTTAAGACAATATTCTACAGGGATGGTTCTGTGCAAGATATTTCTCAGCTCATGACAATTAGGGGAAATTGCATTCTTTATGGATTGCCATGACATACAATATACTACCAAAGATCATTTCACAATGAGGTTTCTTTTGAAGCAAGGAGTGTGTCCTCGGGCTCTTTGTGAGCACAGTGGTATCATTAAACCAGAAGCAGGAACGGAGAGATGATTATCTTAACAATTTGCATTCCGAGACTCCACAATTTTATACATGCTATGGACAAAGGTTCATTCTGCATACAAATATGCTCCGTTATGTTAATCATTTGAAAGGCTTTAGTTTTCGATTTCGTCTTTATATATACATTTGTATATGCTTATTAATTTTCCCTTCAGGTTTTTTAGTGACAAAATATAACGAACTGCAATATACTGCAATATTTTAAAGCTTTATATTACCAGAGCTGTACTTTGAATTTCCCATGGTTTGTGTAAAAATAAAGTTACAATAAATCCAACTTTCATGCCCTACAAGTAAATGTGAAGATGCTGTGTTTCTTAGATTTACACTTATCTATACATTTGTTTCGATTATTAAAATATATCAAATTTAATACGGTTGCTGTAATAGTGCATAATAAATATTATCAATGCTATCATGCATCTGTAAATCTATACTAATGCTATTTTAGTATGATTATGATTCCATATTAAATGTAAAATAACATTAGCATATACAGTTCAAACTTTCCCAGAAAGCAAAATACCATAGACTATGAAGTTGTTAATAGTTCAAACATTAGGTTCACATATTAAATGGTTTATTTTTTATTTTTTTTACAAAACTAGGTGCATATTACCCTATTAGGCTCCCTGATGCCCTATTGATCCATGGACATGTTGGAGACATCAAAGATCTCTCTTGTAAATGGCCCAGTTACACATTGACAAAGCCAACCAAAATGCACTCCTATGGAGGAGTTAAATAAGTATTCTGGGCCAAAACAGGGGACAAAAGGGGCAGCTGTCCTGGACCCTGCTTTACCATAAAGACCCACAACAGCTATTTCATTGGGCCCCCTCAATAGAAACCATACTCTAGAGGTCTCTGCCATGTTTGCTGTGCATGTGCTAGAACCGTGCCACAGTCCGCTTTCTGCATTCAATACAGGTAATAGCGGAGGAGTTACTGAAACAGAAGACCTGGAATAACTAAAGAATGCCTGTATCAATTTGCATGTAGTAAACTGCAATGGAGTCCATGCTTACTTGGCTTTACAATATGTATTTAATGTGAAAAAAGGCTGGAGTGTTGTTTTATTCTAATAAAGTCCATGGAATCAAGAAAATGGTAAATAGTACAGTCTGCACCAGCCACACATAAGGTGTCATCAAGAAAAAAAAACATCCATGGAACCACAGAGGAAATATTTTGTCAGAATTTAGATTGAATTAGAGCAGAATTCATATGTAAAAATAAATAGGAGAATGTTTTCCAGCACCACAAACTAAAAAAAAGTGTATAAAAAAACAAATATTTTTATAAATTACATCATATGAATTCTACTATCAAATATTCCTAATTATTGTTATTCATGAGATTAAATATATGTCTTCTAACGCCATCCCCAATGCATAAAGTAACAGTTATATGGGCGGATCCAGAGAAAGTCTGCAGCATGCTTCTCAAGTAGGGATAAAGTAGTAAGTTACCTCATGATTACATATGTGTGTGCCTGGGTATGTTAGCATGTGTGTCTGACTTTGTGTGTATGTGTCTAGCTTTGCGTGTGTATGGGTATCTTTGCATGTGTGTCTGGGTGTGTGTTTCTGTCTGGGGATGTTAGCCTTTGTATGTCTGCGTCTGAGTATGTTAGTGTGTATTTGTTTGGGAAAGTATGTTTGTGTTTCTGTGTGTGTAAGTTAGTGTGAGAGTGTGTTAGTGTTAGTGTCTAGTTATGTTTGTGTGAGTGTCTACGTGCATGTGTGTTAATCTAGTTGTGTTAGTGTGATTGGTTGTGTTAGTGCTAGTGTGAGGGCACATTAGTGTGAGTGTTGTGTGTGCATGTGTGTTTGTTAGTGTTGATTCTGTTGAATGTCTAGTTGTCTTAGTGTAAGTGCCTGATCATGTTATTGAGTGCATGTTATTGTGTGTGTTTTTATTGTCTAACTGTTTTAGTATGAGTGTCTAGATGTATATGACTGTGTTTACATGTGTGTTAGTGTTGATTGTCTGGTTGTGTTAGTGTGAATGTTTGTTAGTTTGAGTATTTGGAATGTAAGTTTGAGTGTCTGTGTGTGTTACTGTGTGTTAGTGTTGAATAGCTAGTTGTATTAGCGTCTGCACGTTTGTGTTATCACTGAGTGTCTGTGTGCGTGTTTGCTAGTGTCTTTGTGTGCGTGTAAGTGTGAGTGTGTGTTAGGTTAATGAGCAAAGTAACATTCTCACACTTTGTAGCAGATATAGTAAGATTTGATTTTACTTTGAGTTATTAGTGTAATAAAATATATAAAAAAATGTGTAAATACATATGAATAAGTTATTCCTATCAGATTTCTCACAAAATAACTCCAGTCAAGAAGGGTACAAAGCCATTTATGTGTTCAGCTGGATGTATGACTGCAACCTTACAATAGATTTTGCATTTGGGAAATACATCTTGAGGCTCAACTTATCATCTCTAATGTTATTCTTTAACAATAAGCAAGAAAATGTTTTAGATTTAATTCTGGTAAGAAAAAAATAAATATTTTAAAATACAAAAAAATAGTTTAAAAAAATAGTTAAACATTATAAAAAAAATAGCCAGAAGGAACATCTATTATCATGCAGAATCAAAATATACAATATAAATTATGGATTTTTCAAAAATAATGCTATAAACTATAATTTTATTTCAAGAATGAACAGTGATACATTTTATATTGATTCCATTTCTTTATCTCGTTTCCTAATAACTCTTGCATTATTAAATACTTAGCATTAAAAATGAAAAATTATTCAAACATTCAAATAATTTCTGTTGGGAATTCTGTAGCTGTTTGTAAATATAATAATCTTTAACCAACATTAGCATAATCGCATCCCCTGAAATGTTTGCCTCATCCGTTACCCACAAAGGTTCGAGACCTTATCAAATACTATTGTCCTCCGTTATTACTGTCAGTTCACACAATAAGCTATTTTTGTCAGACGTTGCTATATGAGGTAATATTTTGAGCTTTTTTAGCTGTTAGTAGTGAGTTATGCAGTAACAGAGAATAAAATATGAACAGAAACGGCATAAAGCATATGATATATAGAAACTATCTCTCTTTGTGTCATATTTCATGATTGTCTTGTACCTGCTAGAAGTAGCAA
The DNA here is from genome assembly GCF_027358695.1 of Spea bombifrons. NCBI lineage: Eukaryota > Metazoa > Chordata > Amphibia > Anura > Pelobatidae > Spea > Spea bombifrons. The sequence continues at coordinate 107,811,948 of NC_071089.1, forward strand.
GCCATTGCCTTCAAATTTAAATATGATTATCACACGTTTTCAACATTTTGATTGGATTCATTCCAGAGTTTATGAAACGGTTCCAGCTCCAGCATTCCATGTTGAATCAAAGAGCTATAGAGAGAGCACGAAATAGCTCTACCTGTCAGAAGCATACCAAACCTCTTGTCTCGGCTGACAGGAAAAGTCCTAATGAGAGTAATTTGTCAATTATTACCTTATCATATATCAGCTGTGCCCTTGTCATTTAGAAACTGCCCGTCCTACTTTCAAATCATCGCCATCATCAGGCAAAGATCCAATTGTATCCAGATTAAATGTTATACAATATTCCGTAATACCAAGTTTCCTAGAATTCTGTTGTAGAAATGTACCATTTACCTCTAATGCACCTGATATGTTGATGCTTAGATCTTCTAAACTTGGAATTCATATGAAATATTATATTTACATTCTATCTCTCACATATATATATATATATATATATATATATATATATATATATATATATATATATATATATAATTTAAACCCCTTACATCAGGAAAAATACACAAAGTACATATAATAACCCAAAGCAATTATAATTTCTACATCTAAACTAGTGTCTCAGGTGTGCCTATTCAGACACACAGAGCTTTGCAGGAGAAGATGCTTCCAGGTCCTCTTAATTATGGCCTAATGAACAAATACCTGCAATTGGGTTCTCTCGTATTTTCTAGTATAACGTTGAGGTCCACAAAGCCGCATTGGTGTCACCTGAGCTTGTGGCTTCCCTAGGCATCTTTCTTATTGTTGGAATACAAGATCCCTTCTAAAAAGGTCAAAAATCTATACAACACACTTGTAGAACATTAAATAAAGTATCTTTATATTACAATGTGACTCTTTACACTTTCAGTCGCTGGTGATATTAGTTACTCTCTGTCAGGGTCAATGGCCATGACGGGACAGCCCTGGCACTTTAAAATGGCTGGATTTACGCAGCCGCACGCTACATTTTTATCTAGCCACCAGGCATTTGCCCATTGTGCCAGATGTCCAGGCCTGCTGTTTATATACCCCATTATACCTTGGTATATAAATAAATTATATTATCAAGGCAAAACTGGAGCAAAGAAGATATCTGCGATGATAGTTCCAAGGACCGCATTTTGTATTGGGATCGCTGTTGTTTTGCATTGGTAAAGAAATTAATTTACGTTTTACCTTCATCTTTTATTTCTGTGCTGCAGAAAATGGTGTGAGTGTCCTTACACTCACCTAATCAGCATGAACATGCGCTGTTCAGACAGGGTATAAAGTATTTTACTAAATTATTGGTAACACATTGCACAGGTTAAATGCCAACTGCTTGTTGAAAGCATAAGTATAACATGTGAAAGCTTTCAAACTGAATTCTATTTCAGCTTTAGTACGGGAAAAGTAAGGGGTTAAGATCACTCCCCATATGTCTACTTCAGATCCAGTATTTTTTCTTTCATTAATCGAAAGCTTATAATGTGATCTGGCTTCTGTCCAGGCTGAAACAATGAATCCATAGTTCTGCTTGGACCCTGAGGTTAATCCAACTTTACTTTGCTGAACAAAATGAATTTAAACTAAATCAGAGATGAATTTACATGATAGCTTGTGCAAATATGATTAATAAAGCACACATTTTTCTGCTTAGATATCAAGGTACCTTGTTCTATTTGCCTGAAGATACATTTTTGCTTTCTGTTTCTCAGTATGTGTCTGAGTGGTTCTGCGCCATGTTGAGATGATATCTTTGGAGAATGCATAGTTGTATGTACCGCACATTGCATTCATATAGTACCAACCTGTAGCTAAAAGATACCACAGATAACTCAGTTACAAAATAGGGGATCAATAATACGGTTAAAATACCAAGGAATATACATTTAATTTGATAAAAAGACACCCTAACCAGTGCCGTTCTAACGCATAGGCTCACTGGGCAGTTGCCCAGAGCCCGTGCATTCTAGGGGCCCCATGGTGCTGCCAGCAATGTAATTCACCACAGAGCCTCTAGTAGCAGTAACAGTAGCCCATCTATAGGGAGGGGCGAGCGGTGAATATATATATATATATATGTGTGTGAGTATATGGGCAGTGTATACAGTGTATGTATATGTGTGTGTGAGGGTAATGTATGTGTATATGTGCATGTATGGGCAGTGAATGTGTATATGTGTGTGTAAGGGCAGTGTTTCTGTATGTGTGGCCTGGTGTGTTCAGGAGGCCATGGTCCATCTGTATGGCGGTCTGAGGTAAGTTCAGTAGGTGCCCAGTATGTGAGAACGGTACTTACATGGACACAAAGGGGTTAATTGCTCAGTGCATGAATGCAGGATGTGGTAAAAAGATAGCAGCAGAGGGATACAAGTTCAGGGTATGGTTGCAGGACACTATAGATGTGCAGCAAGGTATCACAGCGGCCCGTAGATGGAAACGGTAGATACACAGCAGGCACAGGGTTAACGTAGCCAAGGTCGGGGACACCAGAGAAGCAGCAAATCTATAAAACAATCCGAGGCCCGGTGAAACAGGCAATCAGGGTCAGCGGTGAGCAATTCGGGTCAGCAACAATTCACAAACTCAAGACACTAGGAGACAAAACACAAAGCATCTTTACAGCAAGCAGGGAACTCTTTTGAATGCTTCTGAGCAGGGTGACATCACAGGAAGCTTGCCTTCACAGCATAAGGGATGTGGGAGGTAGTGCACGTGCAGGAGGCTCTCTGTTTCTGCTCCATGTGAGGGGGCTTGACAGGTGGAGACCTGGAGTGGTGCGTGAGGCTCGGGCAGCTGCTCATGGATTATAGCTCGGAGAAGCTGAATGTGCAGAGTTGGCAGGAGGTGTCCCGGGGGTGGCAGGCCGTGTACTCGTAGGGGTGTTTTTTTAAGGCCCTCGGGCTGTGCTGAAGCCCAGCTGGCAGTAGCTGGCAGGAGGCCGGGCTGGCGTGTGACATTGGGCTGCTTTTGGGAGCTGAATAACAAGCTGAAACTAAACATCTAAACACAGAACCAAGAAGGACATACCTTAAGACTGCTGACTGAGACAAACATAACAGACGGGTGGGGCACATTTTATAAAGGAAACAGAATCTGAAGCTAAGAGCAGGACTGAAACAAAGTATCAGAAGTAAATGGCAGAGCACAGGGAAATCCAGGAATGGATTACAGCTGAGGGGGAACTGTAGCAAGACAGGGGAACTGTAGAGAGACAGGGAAAACTAGCGATAAGCAGCTCTGCAGGCTGGATGGGGCCTGACAGAGTCCAAATCATGGATAATGTGCTGGGCAGGGTTATCCACATCCTGCAACATGGAGACTCCTCTCTATGGATGCGTCAGGAGAGTGGCTACATCAGCCAGAGAGGGACATGAGGGCAGATCAGTGTCATGTACAAGAGTAAGCCTGACCCAGTATCAACCATGGACCAGGCATTGTTCTTCATGCAGAAGACAGATACAAAGTTGTTTTGCCTTCATCTTTTTCTGCATATCGTTAATTTGATTTAACATATGATCTCTCTCCTGACAGAAAATGAATTATTCACTCATTCCTGCCAGGAATTTAGACCGTGCGATCCCAAAGCTCCACTGCCCATCTTTAGAATACTTCAAAGAGAACTTCTTCACCTTACAGAAGCCAGTTATTCCAGAAGGCATCATTGACCTTGCACAAAGAAATGGAGGTACATAATATTGTTTAGTTTCCTAAAATAAAAATTCCATTGATTATATCTGCTTGGACAGATAAGTGATTTTTGTAGGATCCGGTCCACTGAGTGGCAGAGAGTGGGTGTCAACTAGACCATTTACCATTTTTACAACCTTATTGAATATGATGGTGCTATATAATTAAAAAATAATTATAATGCCGCTTACAAAATGTAAAACGTTTGAGAATTCCATCTTACCCCAGGCTTATTTTTATGAGGGGTAAACAGGAATAAATTCAGCAATACCATCTGGAAAAAAATCCAGTTTTGTACATTTATTCAACCAGAATTCTCAGCCAGAAGAGTATTACTGTTGGGAGAGAGAGTTTTAAAATCACTGTGTCACCATATGTGAGTATATATATTTCCCCCTCTACAACTAATACACATATCCTAACAAACTCACTCTAACACCATACATTTTCACATACATTCACATTATTTCCTCCTCTCCCCTGGGCTCCACAAACCTAAGCAGAGGGACCCTCTTACTTATTAAAGACAAGGGATGGCATGTATATCTATATGTTTTACTTACCAATCCGTGCGCTTACAAGGATTAACACTCCTAGGCATTAAAAGGACTTCACAGTACCTACAGCTTCCCATCATCAACTGGCCCCATTAATGAATTAGCTTTAGCATTTTCCAAACCTGGGGGTAACAGATACTTGCCCTACAGCCGGTTGTTAAAAATTAAGGGAACAATTTGGCAAACCGGTGAACATCTCTGCAGACCTTCCGTTTGCATAAAAAAAGAAAAACCAACATTATGTTTTTTAGATGCTATGAAGTATAGAGAGAGACATAATAAGAAACACTTCATTTTGATTTTATTTTAATAAAAATATTGAAACTTTGAATGCTAGATTTTCAATGGGGGGGGCTGGAAAGGGTATTTTTGCAGTTTTGCCTCTGGCAGCCAGTTTTGAACGCGAAGAGAATTTCACAGAGGTGGATGATTCTCCGTGACGGGACATAACATCTGCCGTCTCCAGGCTGAGGTGACATCATAGTGACCGCGCAGCTAAAAGGAATTGCCGGTTTGCAATAGACGTTAACTGGAATTTTAATTACAAAAGTATACAAACCTGTATTTTTGGGTATTCTTGCGTGTGTGGAAGGACCTCAGCTATTGGCTATTGCATTTCAAAAGAAGATGCTTCTTTCTCCTTGGTCAGTAAATTTACTATCAATAAAAATGTGCAAGTATAATTTTCGCATCAAGCCAAACTGAAATAGCACACTGGTTTATGGACAGCATGGCATCAGCTTTTTAATTCATAAAATTTTGGCAACGGCCTTCAAACAGTAAAGTGCAGAATAAATAACTTTTCGGAACAGAACATTTGATAAGCAGTTGTTTGTGATTAAAGAATTTATAGGAGTAATAAAAATATAAAGGATGGCGGTTTACCTCAATTTTGCACGATGAATGCCAGTAAGTATCATAAAACTACAGCTATATTTTTACTTTACATAGGAAGAGGTGAGACATAATATAGTATGGGAAAAAAAGATTTAAACTTGATAAAGCTCATCTGGTCACCCTTTCTTACATTCGTGTTACATACATGAACACTAATGTGCGCATACATTTCCTATAACTTTGGTAATAATCTTTTCTTTCATTTTCCTTTGCTGTAAAATAATTTTTTCCTTGTGTTTAGTTTCTAGATATAATAGTAGATAAGTTTTTTTTTCTCCCCAAATAGTTCTATTGATAAAAACAGGCTCATAAAGTTCATAATGAGATTAGCGTTGTGTAGATGCTAGACGTAGACATTGAACATACTCTACATACTTAGTTATTAATATTGTCTAAAATTATAGTCATCACTTCATAGGAATCATAATTAATGTTTGGTTAGCTGCGGATACAAAGTAATTAATTTCTCTAATAAAAGAACTAATTGGCATTTAGTAGTCTTTCATCAGAGCTACATTTTTATGTTAACTAATACTTTTTGAAGGGTATTTAATATGGATAAAAAAATAAATATGATTCTGACCATTATGTGACAGTTATTTGAACTATTGTCATGATTCCACCCTGTTAGTCTGGACTATGCATAACCATTTCGCGGTCATGTTCGTTTTCAACCACTAGTGGCTGCTCTTGCCACTCTGAATCACTCAGAGTGATTATCATGTCCAGCTGCAGTGTATCACCTGATCAAGCCAGGCTTTATAAACATGCCCAGCCCTTCAGTCTGGGCCTTGTCATTGATGTTTCGGGATTACCTGCCGTGTTCCAGAACCCTGCCGTGTTCCAGAACCCTGCCGTGTTCCAGAACCCTGCCGTGTTCCAGAACCCTGCCGTGTTCCAGAACCCTGCCGTGTTCCTAATGCGGCCAGCGCCCCACTAAGTGGACTCCCAAGTAGAGTACCCTGCAAGTGGGCAACCTGCCGTGTGCCCTGCAAGTGGGCAACCTGCCGTGTTCCTGAGTTGCGGCCAGCGCCCCACTAGTGGACTCCCAAGAGGAGTGCCCTGCATCGCGACTCCCAGGATGACTGCCACTAGCGGACTACCCTGGTTGAGTGCCCTGCAAGTGGGAAACCTGCCGTGTGCCCTGCAAGTGGGCAACCTGCCGTGTGCCCTGGAAGAGGGCTTCTAGTTGTGTGCCCCGCAAGAGAGCTTCTAGCCGTGCCGTGTGCCCTGCAATTGGGCTTCCTGCCGTGTGCCCTGCAATTGGGCTTCCTGCCGTGTGCCCTGCAATTGAGCTTCCTGCCGTGTGCCCTGCAATTGGGCTTCCTGCCGTGTGCCCTGCAAGTGGGCTTCCTGCCGAGAGTGCCCCATTCCGATGGCTTCCAGCCAAGAGACATTCCTTGCTTAAGTTCTGCTTCCCTTATGAGGTTTGCCCCATCCGTGTGTTCTGTTTGTGTCAGTCTGAAGTCCAAAGGTATGTCTCTGTGTTATGTGTTTTGATTACATGACTGGTTTGTTCCGTACCACTGTCATGCAGGGATTAGCGTTAGGACCCACCGTCATTGGAGTACTTTGGCGTAGTGGTGGGCTAAGCATACTATGGCCATAAGATGTGACGGAATCTCCAATAGTTATCAAATAGTCCTAGGCTAGTTTCTGTATAGTGTGTCCTGTCTTGTTCGTGTCTGTTGTATCCCCTGCACCTGGGCTCCTTATCTACCTGTGTCCTCAGTTTGTGACAGAATGTCAAGGCCAATACTAGGAGTCCGCGGGGATACCTGAAGTACTGGAGGAGTATATTCAGATAAGTATAACTGTACTGACTGTGTTTAAACCTGAGCAAACTGATAAAAAACAAGAAGCACTACGTGCCAAATCAGAGATTTCTAGCCACAGTCGGTGTCACCGCTTCTAAGCAGTTCTGGGAGCACCCGGAGGATGCTCCTAGCGGTGGGGGTGTCATGATTCCACCCTGTTAGTCTGGACTATGCATAACCATTTCGCAGTCATGTTCGTTTTCAACCACTAGTGGCCGCTCTTGCCACTCTGAATCACTCAGAGTGATTATCATGTCCAGCTGCAGTGTATCACCTGATCAAGCCAGGCTTTATAAACATGCCCAGCCCTTCAGTCTGGGCCTTGTCATTGATGTTTCGGGATTACCTGCCTTGTTCCAGAACCCTGCCTTGTTCCAGAACCCTGCCTTGTTCCAGAACCCTGCCTTGTTCCAGAACCCTGCCGTGTTCCAGAACCCTGCCGTGTTCCAGAACCCTGCCGTGTTCCAGAACCCTGCCGTGTTCCTGAGTTGCGGCCAGCGCCCCACTAAGTGGACTCCAAAGCCAAGTATCCTGCAAGTGGGCAACCTGCCGTGTGCCCTGCAAGTGGGCAATCTGCCGTGTTCCTGAGTTGCGGCCTGCGCCCCACTAAGTGGACTCCCAAGAGGAGTGCCCTGCATCGCGACTCCCAGGATGACTGCCACTAGTGGACTACCCTGGTTGAGTGCCCTGCAAGTGGGCAACCTGCCGTGTGCCCTGGAAGAGGGCTTCTAGTTGTGTGCCCCGCAAGAGGGCTTCTAGCCGTGCCGTGTGCCCTGCAAGTGGGCTTCCTGCCGTGTGCCCTGCAAGTGGGCTTCCTGCCGTGTGCCCTGCAATTGGGCTTCCTGCCGTGTGCCCTGCAATTGGGCTTCCTGCCGTGTGCCCTGCAAGTGGGCTTCCTGCCGAGAGTGCCCCATTCCGAGGGCTTCCAGCCAAGAGACATTCCTTGCTTAAGTTCTGCTTCCCTTATGAGGTTTGCCCCATCCGTGTGTTCTGTTTGTCTCAGTCTGTAGTCCAAAGGTATGTCTCTGTGTTATGTGTTTTGATTACATGTCTGGTTTGTTCCGTACCACTGTCATGCAGGGATTAGCGTTAGGATCCACCGTCATTGGAGTACTTTGGCGTAGTGGTGTGACGGAATCTCCAATAGTTATCAAATAGTCCTAGGCTAGTTTCTGTATAGTGTGTCCTGTCTTGTTCGTGTCTGTTGTATCCCCTGCACCTGGGCTCCTTATCTACCTGTGTCCTCAGTTCGTGACAACTATGAATAAACTATGCATCTTTTTATTTTAGTTAAATAGATATATCCGAGCTGCTAAACAGTCCATAAACTGATTTGTATATTAATATATCTTAATGTGGTAGCGATTGTTACTTTATGACATTTTACATTGAAATAAGAGAGTGTAGCGATGTTAATCAAACTCGCATATCCCCCCCAAAGTGTATTTCTTTAGGAAAGCACATATAGAAAAAGCAGAGAATGTATGTTTGTTTATATACCGCTAAAACATGTACTTAGCCTTGCCAGAGATATGGGTAAGAGAGGGTCTTTAGACCATGTAGTGTAGTACCTGTTAAGGGAGCAGAGAAACCCCAACATGAATAGTATGCAGGGGATATGCAAGTGTCTGGTGGGATATCCGAGATTAAATATAAAATGTAAGATTAAGATGGAAGATTTTGATGATGATGATGCATTGTTTTATAGAAAGCCACAGCATTGTTTTTAGTGTGTGGTGAAGAGTGTTCTGGAGGCATGGAAGAGTGTTCTAGAGTTGAGAATAGATTGTAGAGGAGAGATATGGGAAACAAGAAGACCAATGAGTTTATGAAATGAAACTATGCAATATTGGGATGTATTAACTAAGGGTTAAGGGTTTTATTTACTAAACCATGAGTTTTTAGATGAATTAAACTTTTCAAATAATTTCTCTCTGTATTATGGAGGATTATTATTTTTTTATTAACCTCACTCCTCGTCACACATAATGTCGGTGATTGTAGCTCCTTTTGGGTTATAGAGGTTCTAGTGGACCTCTCTTTCATTTGTTTTTATAAAGTGGAATTATTACCACAACTACCAAAACACTAGTTCAATTAGGAGAAGTATTGCAATGGTTGCTATGGAGATTAAACACGAACCAGAATTTATACGTATGTAATTATATGTACAAATATTATTTTTCACAAATACCCTGAAGAAACTCAATCTAATGTAATGGAGCTGAATAGCTCTTTCTTAAATGTCATTATAAATATCATATCTTCAGATAATCTGCCTTTATATCCTGCTATATTATCAATTTCATAATAACACCTATGATTATGTCAAAATGACAAAAAACGAACCATCTTTTTCATATCTTATTCCAATATCAAAATTCCTAGTGTCGGTACATTAGTTATTAAAACCTGTTGTCAGTATGACCATTTTTTCATAAGAATATTTTTTTTCCACTCATCAAATATCAGAGGGTAAGCAATAACTCCATACCTATAATCCTCTCTGTAAATATGGACTGTTTGGGATGTGTACAAGGGAGATTTCTGTCTGTTTTTAATGAAACTGCTGTTCTCTATAAGTCACATTTAATTCCACAAAGGTCAGTTGATGTATGCAGGACCTAAAAGGTAAATATACAAAAAAGACTGATTTTTTTTTAAGGCACTTTCTCATCAGTTTAGTCAATATATCATACCTGGACCTTTTCAAATATTGAAACTATATGGTTTTAGAAAGCTGTAGGGAATGTTGTGTGTTACACTAAATACTTCTTGTGTGACTAGCACTCAATGTCTACATCAATTTTAGTATGGGTGGGAGAAGAGGATCATCTCGGCTCCTTGAGATAGCACTCTAAGTCTTGATAGAATGATTGAAACATTTCACACCAGGGGTTATCCCAAGACTATGCTAGACGTACAGATATCTTCTCATTTGATAAAATTCAGGCATTGTGAATTCAGACAATCTCCGTCTGCATCGTCATCTCCATTATGCTTCTTCTGTCTTCTTTCTTATTCCGCTTCTTCCTGCTCTCTGCTGCTTTGTACAGGCCTCCCTTCGGCAGAAGGGTGGTACCTCTGTCTACACCTTCTCCCCCGATTGGAGGAATGGGGAGAGGCTGTGCCCGTGGTGCAGGCCGTGTCTATATCCTATTTGTAGAAGTCAACCAAGGGGCCAAAAAATGCAGATGGCTTTGCGAAGAAAGAGTGGTGCAGAAATGCTTGTTTCTTCATTAATTAGTCTGCATTATTATTATTATTTAATATTTTATGTATCGCCATCAAATTCCGTAGCGCTGTACAATGGGTGGACAGGACAAAACAAGTAGTATGTGTGGAGGTACATAGTCTGCATGCTACCTCCACAGTATGTACCATAACAATTTACAGAACCAACAGATAAGGAGGGCCCTTCTCAAACGAGCTTACAGTCTTCTGTCCAGGTGTAGTACTTCCTCACCAGGGTGGAGCCTCTCCCCTATTCCTCCAATCGGAGGACAGAGTGTGCATAGAGGCTCCTTCCTATTGCAGAGGGGAAAATGGCATGAAATGCCTTTTTTTCATTTAGCTAAAAGGCTAGGACTGGTGGGTTATTATTATTTCTGTCTTTATTGATTTATATAGCGCCTTCATATTCCACAGAGCTGTTGGATAAACAGGTCATACTAAGTAGTTCATAACATAACAATTTGGATCCAATTTTGGATTAACACAAGTTAAAAAGTTAAGGAGAAAGTGTTTACATCTAAAAGGAGGTGACCTTATAACATACATTAGGTGCAAGCACCAATGTTTGAGGTGAACCGGCCACACGACTGTATCAACATTGTTTCAGTAAATAGAACGATCCCGTAGCAGGATCGAAATGTTGCCACTCGTGAGTGCTGAGTGATATGGATTTATTTGCGACCCATTTCATTAGGAACATGATGGGGATAAAGGGGAGGCAAGGCTGGAGATTTTAGATCATTTAACTCCCCATCCCAATTAGTAGGTGGTTAGGGAGTGGAAGAGTTATAAATGCGTATAATTAATTAATCTTGCATGTGATGAGGGAAGAAAGAGGGCAATAGTCACACCCGGTTAATAGGGGGTCCTGAGGATCCTCATATTTATTTAATATAACGGGGAAATTAATGTTGCAAGATTCCGGGGGTAACATTGAACTCAGGTGACGTTTCCTAATATTAATTCAAAGGCACTTGCAAGACTTTATTGAACATTACGTGTTAGCATGTGAGGGCATCCAGATGGAGCTGATTTTGGTCAGTCAAGTTAACCTTTAACTGACAAATTGACCTGAATAGACCCAAATGGTACAGCCTGACTGAAGATTGGGAGGGTATGGTGGGAAAGGCAGTAGTGTTAGGTGGAAAAGAGGGAGTCACTCTGTCAGTTGAATTCAGTTTCAATGAAATCATGGGATTAATGGGAAATTAGTCCCCTATCAAAAGTAAGAAATGTAAAACTGAAACAGGAGTCCCCAGGACACCTATTAACCAAAGGGGTTTGATTATTGCACTCCATCCCCCAGCCCGTGGTTTGTTAATTAAAGTATCTCGGAGGTATATCTCCCTTTATATGTCTTTAACACCCCCTGCTAATGGGTAGGGTGGTTAATAAAACCAGCTTCCTTTTTATAAAGCTATTCCCCCAACAGTTTTTATTAAAAGTGTGTGGCAAAAATAAAATTGTGCATTTTTTGCATAGTTTTTGCCATTTTCCTTAGTATTTCTTTCATGGTATAGGTAAAGCTTTAATAAAAAATATAGCTATTTAGCGACATTCCCAGAGTACAGTAATACCAGCATGAATATTTTTTAAACAGCTAAAATTCTCTTTCATGCACATAACCACTTTTCATATTTCTTTTTAATTATTCAGCGCTCAAAACTTATTAATGAATCATCAAACTGAACTTGAGTAGAAAGGAATTGTGTCATGCATGAATTGCAGAGAAATTGTAGAAATTGACCCGCAACCCATAGCATTTTCGAACCCCTCAATCCCATGAAAAAAAAATGCATTACAAAATCTGGTGGTTACTATAACTTGATTACTTGAAATGTTGGTAACAGCTTATTTTTTAGACCAGTTACATACAGCTTATTACACAGAAAACGGAAACATGTTTTATGTCTACCTTTATTCCCTTTTTATACCCCCTTATATCTGCTAGTTGTTATATTTTGTATGTTTATTAGTTTCTCCAAAGTACCAAAAGTTCACCATCAAAGTGATTAATAAAACATTTTCCAACTTAAGAAAATGAAATAACTTTATTTTATTTTGTTTTTATATTATTTTTTTTTAAGGAATGGTTAAAATGGATTTCTTGGACAGAATGAAAGACATGCTTGGAGGCATGCATTGAAGAAGGGCAGATAAATCCGCTTTTATCGGTCTGTTCTGCAATTCTCTCAACTTTGACTTCTTACAATCTTTAATGTTTTCTTACAGCACATTAAAGTGAAGATAAGGATAAGGTATGATCTACAGTGTAATTGACAGCAGCTGAATCTTGAAACAGCACATCCAGCTGAAGCTCATTGTTTGCCTCTGCTGAAGGCAACCTTATTTTTTACTTAAGCTGTTCTAAAACCAGTCAATCTGTTTTTGATTTAAAAACAATCCATACGCAATAAAAAAACAAGACATTTCAACTGTATTCAAAGTAATTTATAATAGTCGTAATGCCTTGTCGAAAGTCAATGAGATCCTCCTGCACACCAGTAATATTCCATAGCATAAGTTACTCATGAAAACCTAAAAAATGTATAAAATGAAGAGATATAAAAAGAAAAAGATCAGTTAAAGCCGTATAAGTGTATTGTTTTAGAGACACTTAATATTACATTTCTTTAAAGCATTCCAAGGTCTAGGTAACCCGCTCACATGCAAGGTATAGCTGAAAGAATTTACTCTCTAAAGGGCAAACTTGTCACTTTTTATTATTATTATTATTATTATTATTATTATTATATTATTATTATTATTACTGTTTTATATAGCACCATCAGATTCCGCAGCACTGGACAAGAGTAGACAGGACAGAACGATTAGTATATAACATAACAAGATGACATACAGAAACAACAGGTGTAGAGACAGTTTCCTGAGCAAACACTTCAAACTTCTTAGAAGCCATATAGTAATTAAATGTCCTATAGTTGTAGTTACTAATGCTCAAAAAAATTGTAGTGAAGGACACGGGAATTCATGTGAAATCTGCACAGAATATAGAATTCTAAGTATTAGAATAATCTCCTTTTAACACGTCTATGCAATCACCGACACATGTGTAATTGGCTCTGTTAGTAGATACAGGATTGCTGACGCTTCTGCTAAATCTCCAATGTGCATATACCTCTGGTGTCCTTCTTTTAGTTGGATAACAATACTTTAAGACAAACCCTCTCAATCCCCTTTTCCTACCTTTGTGTTCCAATTTATCTGGAAATTTGTGAAACGCATGAGTGCATGACAATGTTCTATAGCAGTAAAATGCCCCATGCCTTCATACCCGGGAGCTTCCCATTGTCGGCTACCCAGAGCTGTCTCGCTCATGGAGGAGCGGCTTTGTGTGTGGCTAGTTGCAAGTAGGAGCGGGGATAGCCCCCAAAAGCCTTTCGTCGGTGGGAAGTGGGCAGGAAGCTGCGAGAAGTGGACAGTGAGTAGGGAGAATGTGAGTGAGGAGTGGCTGTGTCCACATAATGCTCTCCTGCCCGAATAAATTGATTCAAGGAAGCAGAGCTTCACCTGGAGAGCGAAGAGAGACTTAGAAAAAGTAGTTTTTTGTTCTCTTAAATTACTTTCCTGATTACATACTCTTTTTTCCCCCAGAGTTGGGGGTATGGCCAGAAGTATGACAAAGTATGGGGCAGAAAATTTGCAACTAGGGAGTTGAAAAGCTGCATTTTAGAGATTTTGGGGCATTTCATCTTGTTTTATATACAGCTCCCATTTGATCAGTAGACATTAGCTAATAAACTTTTATATCTAACTTTACGACGGAACTCTGCTTCATTCCATTCAGTATGGACGCTCACGTTGAACTACCTCTGACTTCGGGTAACACTCTATAGAGGCTCTAACGAGATACCCCTACCGAAATGTTAAAACTGAACCTTTCATAAGTTCAAAAATCCAAACCTTCATGCTAGCTTTTAAATGAAAATTTAGCATGGACTTTCAGTCAGCAAAAGTTCATCGGCTTTTAAATCACTCAGCGTGTCCTGGCCTATACAGACTGGTTCTCTAAATGCACACTTTTTATGTGATGTATTTATTACAGAACTTTTATATTGCACATGATAAATCCAAAAGTCTGAAAACCTGTTCACGTTAGACAAATAGCTACAAAATGCAGTGCATTGATTCTATTATATATTCATGAATGTATGATAAGATATTATGTGAACATGTAGTTGTTTTAAATAAAGAATACTGCTAGTAAAAGAAATGAAAATATAATTTTGCAAAAAAAAATAAAAAATCATCATGATTTATCACATTTATGGTTCTTTCTTATAGCTAATATTTTTCCTCAAAACATTGCATTTTGTTAATAACCCCTTCTTGTTCCCTGCTTATTTTTACACAAAGACTTCACTTAAAAATCAAACTCTCTCAAATAGGAGAGCTTTCAGCACATGTGCATGGGGGGGGTCTTGGTAGACCTCTGCAGAATGCTCACCAAGCTAGCGTTGGAGCTGACTGGGGGTGAGCATATGACTTGAGAGGAGATGTGCTTTGGTAAACACATCTTTGACATGAAAAATAGCTGGGGGCATTCGTGTGCAGGGATTAATATAGAGGATACATTTGCAAGGACAACTCTATGGAAATGTAAAGGGACTATTAATAAAGGGACTATTAATTAATGATAGTTAGAGTCTCTCTTTAAGCAAACACACTAAAATACCCCAAACCCCTTAAGCCAATAGTATTAAAATAAGAAACCTACAATATAAAGTAATATGTAAAGGGTTTTACTGTAATCAGAAAATGTTGCAGAACATACATTGGGTAATTGTTTGCCCTCTTAACTATCATAGATATTTGGTTTGGAAGCCCAACAATTTAGTCTGTGTTCTAGTTAGTACTCACCTCTCATGTGGTGCCTTGATGCGGCAGGCAAGTTTACATGCTTTGGCCAAAATATAGTAGAAAATAGACTTGTGTATTTAAATTCGTACGAATTGCAAATTTACGATTTGTACAAAGCCACGAGAAACAAAATCTCGACATTTTCATCTGAAATACATAGGTCCACATTCACTCACATTCTCACACTCACTTTTTCACACTCCCATTCTCGTTCACCTTCTCTGCTGTCCACTTCCGCCTACCACTTCCGCACCTTCTTTTTCATCTTCTATCTTCGCAGACATAACCTGGCCGCGCTTCCGGTGACATCATCTCCTCGAATTCTAGTCGGGCTAGAGGACGTCACCGAAAGTGCCGTCATTTTGCCCTAAGATCCGATTGGTGGCTCATGGAGAGGACGTCACAGGAACGTTATGTTTGGGTAATGTCCTCTCTCTCCACTGGAGAATCGGGCAGGGAGCATAATTCTTTCCTCAAAAAGGAATTGGCCAAAAACAGACCAAAACGTTTGTCCTATTTTGTTTCGGGCCGTTTGCACACGTCTAGTACAAAAGCCTCATGATTATTGAAAGCAAAATTTTTAGGTATTTTTTTGAATGCTAGTCATTTTTGTTTTTAAATTTAGCTATTTATCTTGTCTTGTTGCAGCCCAGAAAGTAAGGGATGATCTCAGACGTAGCGTATCACAGTTTTTACAAACCTGAAAAAAAAACACATTTTGGCAATTGGTATGTCTAAAATATATCTAAATTATGTACCAAACTGTGACAGATGTACCATGACAAATGGACAGTTTTACTGTACCTAGTTCTACATAAACCAAGATACAGAGCTGTAAAGACTTATAGAAAAATACACTGCATAATTAAATATTATGATCCATACAGCCAGTCTGAGCTATACTATGCACTTATTAACACCGCCAAACATGCTGACACCTGCTACTACTGCTGCAAGTGTAGCTGATACTGGTAATTGCTCATATGTGAATATTAGACTGTAAATGACAAATATGGGCCATTCTGGTTTTTATACTCTACAATTACAGTAAATTAGGTGCACCATGGGAATCCTGATTGGCCCTTACTCTTACCTGGCCTTTACTGCCCTCTTCCGTGCTCTATCTACAATCGTCATGTTCATGTAAAATACATTACACATTTTAGCGATATACAGTGGGGCAGCTATGTGGAACACTGAGAAAATTAGGACTGTCCATTGAAAACCAGGACTGTTGGGAGATATGCGTATGTGGGCCTTTTTTAGCTGTACCAGTGACAGCTGCAGTTAATGATTTGTATATTATTTGATTGCTAGACGTTAGGGTTATCAATTTCATATTCATTTCTGAAGTTGATAACCGGCACATGTGAAGCGGCGCCCCTTGCAGTGGGGATGCAGTTGAAAAACGGATTTCTTTCTGCGAGTTTACTCATCTCACACGCACTTTACATGTGCTGGTCAGTAACTTGGAAAATGTATGGAAAAATGAACGAATGTAGTCATCAGTAGGGTACGTGTCATCAACTCACTTTATTAAATCCTGTGCATAACCCCTTAAGGACCAGGGCTTTTTTTTACTTTACAGGACCAGAGCAATGTGTCCTCTTTGTTATGCCTTTCTTCAAGCGTTATTACCCCTATTCTTATTTAGTGAACACACACAAATTATATATTTCTTTTTTTCAGGACAAGTATTACTATTCATATAGGTAAAATATTTGTTTTGATTAATAACATTTAAAAAATTGGATAAAAAAATCATTTACTTACAGTTTTACAGGTATTCAATTTGCACACAGCTAGTATACATTGCAGGGGATCAGCTGTAGACTGACTGCTCCAGTTGTCGAGTGGTCAGCATCAGGAGTGACCATAGGATCATGCCAATGTCAGACCATTTTCAACCAGATGACGTACCAAGTACATAATTGGTCCTGTAGGAACATCTTTTCATGATGTACCTGGTATGTCATTGGTCGCAAAAGGAAAAAAAAATCTAATTTTGCTCCAATAAATGTGTTTTATCTCTAGATAGGGAGGCTACCATCTCTTGCTAGTGATGTGATATTTTGGATGACTTTCTTCCATGTGTTTTTTTTCTAAGCATCAAACATTTTTTCAACTTTTTGTAACTGTAATTTTGCACTCCAGTGTATGCAGTCCTAAACCCATTATACTGTGTTTTTAAATACAAGAAAATGCTTAGATTAATATGTGGATTTATATTAGTATTTATATTAGTATTATCATCTATATTTTGGTATTAAGCCTTTCTATTTACAGTAATCCCTGCGTCTCCCGCTGTCTCATACATTAATATATGCTAACCGTGGACAATCACTTTAGTGTAATCTTCAAATCACAGATTTCTTTCAGTACATGTACAAATGTTAATTGGCAAAATACATTGGAAAACATGGATTTCACTATGAAGTTAAAACACATTTTAAAATGTGAATTGGGGATCAAGATATCCTTTTAGATACAAGATTTTTGTATGGGTTTGACCTAAATCCTTTCAGTTTATACTTTTGTTTTCTGCTGCTGAAGATGGAATTTCATAGACTTTTTTTCATTTCATCAAATAATATTGGATCAAAATTATTTGCTCAGCTTTAATAAAGATGCAGGTTTAGGTCCACCTATTGACAATTAAAGAAATATGACCAACATTAAGAAAAGAATGAAAATACAGAAAATGCTTCTAGAGCACTAAATGTGTTAATCATAAACAAAAAAATGCTTCTAAAAAGAAAAAAAAAACTGTTTTATTACTATAACAGGTCATCAAATGTATCCGTTCAGGTGAATGTGTACCAATATAAGAGGAGACTTCAAAGAGCAAGCAGCAAGTGAGAGCTCGAGCACCCAGTAAAAAGCTTTATTTTATTCTTTCAAATTCTTTCAACTGTACATAATGTATCAGGAAGTGCTGATTAGAAAACAAAACAGGAGAAATCCACACATGGTTAACATTTAAGGGACCTGTTCATTAAATGCAAAAATGATCTGGATTTTGACTGTTCTGTCACGTTATTTCAAGTTATACACATTTTTCCTTGAAAACATCTGGGATTATAGGACGGCACAATGAATGAGTAACTAGTAATGTCCATAATTAGACACGTTAAGGTAAATTCAGAGCAGGGTTGCACGGCTACAGCCCTTGAGGGCCAGAAAATATGTGCATCTTTTACTATCAATATATGAATTTAACGGAGATGCCACCTGTACCAAAATTGCGATGCCGAAAAAGTGTGGCCTTTGTTTCTCAATTACAAGATTATTTGAGCCTCTGATGCCTTCTATAGGGAATATGATGTCATATCTTGGGCTCTCCAACAAAAGTCATGGACAGGTCTCTAAGAAGCAGTGGCATATTGAGTGGCTGCACAGACCTCCACTTTCAGGCAATGGCAGCTGTTGCAAGGACAGAACATACATATCTCATGCAAGATAGACTGTGACTCAGCACGAAATACATACATAGACAGGTTAGTCAGGTGTATACAGGCATACATTTGTTTAAGTGCATAATATAAGCCATGTGCATGAAACTACATACAATCAGACATGAAATATAATGCAGAGAAACAACAATAATCATGACACAGCAGGAAGACTGTTGATTCCAGGGGCGCAAAAAAGTGGTACTGCAGCAGGAATGACACCTGAAATTGAGAGGGTGAGGGTAGGTGGAAAAGTATATGAAAAGTCCACTTGCTGAGGGAGGACAAGGGAAGTAAGGGCTAGTGGCTTAGCCCTCCTTCTCAAGACTAAATCAATAATACAATAGTCTTCAGACGTGACTTTCTCAGGTCAGCTGGTTCCTAGCAAGCCACGAAGCATCTCTAACACAGGGCATCAGGCTGCTGGAATGGTCTAGTCCAGGGGTGTCCAACCTGCGGCCCTCCAGCTGCTGCAGGACTTTCAGCTAAGGGGCTAGCTGAGGAAGATGGGAGATATAGTCCTGCAGCAGCTGGAGGGCCGCAGGTTGGACACCCCTGGTCTAGTCTGTGTGAGTTCCTGGAAAAAACTTTCCTGGACGAAATTCATCTCTACTAAGTCTTTGAGCACAACTCCCTAGCATGTATAAATCTCCTTAAGGACGGGCTTGTTTAATCACCATCCATGCCTTCTACTTGTGTCAACCTGCTTCATGCCACATTAGTCCAAACAGCCTCTGCTGAAATCTGTTCCATCAAGTCCTTGGTTTTGATGAGCCAGTTAGAGATGCCACAATTTTCACGCACTTACAATGGAGGCTTTCTACCCCATCTAATATAATTCAAATGAAATCTTTACCGAGGCATCATGGGAAGTTGAGCCAATTTCCAAGGCCATATTAGAACTGGCAGTTATAAATCTGAAAAACTCTTATGGCTGTTTAAATAATAATATCATTTCTCTAAAATACTATATTTTACAAACCTGTTTATTTCAACATTTTTGCTCTCACAAATCTTTATTTCATGAAATGAACTCTACATAAACCTAATTGGGGTCATGTAGCTTTCCATATGCTGTCCCCAACAGGCAAAGGCAAACAATTGTTAACAGACTGTAAGGTTTGGCTGTCCAGAAAAGAACTAATTATTTTCAGACATTTTGTTCCTACACCATAACACTTGAAACAGTAAAGTGTGTTCTCATAATCTCTCCGTCCTTTCACACATAATAATGTCAGTCTTCTTCATTTAGAAATGCACTGGGTTTATAAGAAAGCATGTTCTGGGAGTACAATTTAAGGATTAGTCATAATTGAAAAAATATTGGTGGCAGTTAAGGGATAATATTATTCTATCTATGTTTGGGATTATGGTGTGATTTAGACTTTAAAAATGGGAAAAGCATTAACATCTGCTCTTAAACGCTAACATGCTGGGACTGTCGGAACAATTAAAAAGTTCATTGAGACTGCTAGTTTTTTATATGTAGTTCCTAAAGTTTAAAATATAGTCTGCTATTCTTGCTTATTAACTTGAGTCCCATCATTTAATATTCACATGATATAAAGGCCAGACTGGCAATGTTGAAGCGGCCTGGCACTTTAAGGCCAGCGGCTGCCTGATGGCATTGGTGCGGCTGATGGCAGGAGGTGCGCAGCCACACGCTATGACTTTATGCTCATGCAGTGTGTAGCCAGACATGTTCAATCACTGACCACACGCTGCAGCATCCGACCTGCTGCTGGACCGGCAGGTCAAGTGAGTATGTAGCCACCAGCCCATAGGGACTTTGCCCAGTGTGCCAGGTGGCCGGTCTGGGCCTGCATCAAATATTCAGGTCAGGTCAAATATCAAAAGTTTTCATGCCTTGCAGAAAATAATATATTTCTCGGTTTTACCGTATTTGCTCGATTATAAGACGAGGTTTTTTTCAGAGCAAATGCTCTGAAAAATACCCCTCGTCTTATAATCGGGGTCGTCTTCTAATCAGACCTCAAATAGAGGTCTGATTAGTAGACTAAGATCCAGATCCCCCGCACCGCTGCAGGGGACCTGGATCCTCCTGTCGTCGCCCCCCCCCCCTCCCCACACACTTACCGGTGCTTCCGGAGGTGAAGTTGGCAGCGGGGGTTTGTATGCGTCCGTCGCAAATACCTTCCCCGACTGTCAGAGATTAGAGTTCCAGAGTTCCTGATCTCTGACAGCCGGGGAAGGTATTTGCGACGGACGCATACAAACCCCCGCTGCCAACTCCACCTCCTTCCGGCTGCCGCGGAATGAGACGTCAACCCGCTGCCCCGGCAATGCAGCAGGAAATTGGAAGCACCGGTAAGTGTGTGTGTGTGTGTGTGTGTGTGTGTGTGTGTGTGTAATGCCTTACACCCCTATATGCCACTCTGGCACTTAGGGGGTTAAAAGGCATATTATGGGGCAGAGTGGCATATAGGGAGGTATAAGGCATTTCAGGAGGCAGAGTGGCGTTAAGGGGGCATTTAATAGAGCACTCTGCCTCCTGAAATGCCTTATACCTCCCTATATGCCACTCTGCCCCATAATATGCCTTTTAACCCCCTAAATGCCAGAGTGGCATATAGGGGTATAAGGCATTTCTGGAGGCAGAGTGCTCTATATAATGCCTTTTAACTCCCTTAATGCCACTCTGCCTCCTGGAATGCCTTATACCTCCCTATATGCCACTCTGCCCCATAATATGCATTTTAACCCCCTAAATGCCAGAATGGGATATAGGGGTATAAGGCATTTCTGGAGGCAGAGTGGCACATAGGGGGTCAAAAGGCATACCATGGGGCACAGTGGCATATAGAGGGTTAAAAGGCATATCATGGGCCACAGTGCCATATTGGTGCGGCAAGCCTGGGGGCAGATGTGCGTAACTGGGGGACAGGTTGGAAAATACAAGAAATAAAAACAAAAAAAAAATATTTTTCTCAATCATAGCTTTTATTAAAAAAAATAGTTTACATGAATTAACATTTACTGGTAAAACTTTTTTCCTTTAGGGTCGTCTTATATTCAGGCTTTTTCTTTTTTTCCTAAGTTAATATTCAGATTTTGGGGGGTCGTCTTATAATCAGGGTCGTCTTATAATCGAGCAAATACGGTAATTGGCTATGGACAATGCACAAGTGTTTTGTTTTGGAACTGAATGGAAATACACCAGTTTAGCAAAAATAGTGGACATGTTCTAAATTGAATGTATCTAATGTATCTATGTAACTAAGAAAATGAATCGTATGCATCCACCATACATCCTTCTGCGATTTGAACTGAGCTCAAGCTGTGAAATGTGCGAGGACATACATTTCCTGAGGATACTTATTCTCATAAATAGGAAAAGGAGGTGAAAGACTGGTCCATCACACCATCCTCCACACGGCAGGACTTTTAATATGATATTATGGCCTTATGATAGACATATAATTGAGAAATGCATGAATTTTTTTTTTATTTCTAAACAAATTGTCTGCCGTTTCTGTCGGATTCTTATGATCTCTGTGCCTGTAAACCACTGCAGTACACTCCTAGTCAACAAACATTCTAGGATCTCAGAAGAACCACCAGGGGCAAAAAGACAAAGTGGATTTGGATCCCAGAAAGGAACTACTAAGCAGAGATAATTGAAAAATATGTGGAGGCACGGAAAGCAGACGTTAAGAGATGTTGCCCCTCCATGATTCATAGTAAAGCTAGTGAGCGCAGCTAATGCAATGTCCATTTTACTTCTCCTGGTATACCTAGATACAACTTACTGTTCAGCCAGACATAGTGCTTGTATAAAGAAAAATAATTACATTTTGTATTTTTTTTTAATAAAAGTAAATAAAGCATACATATCTAAGAATTTAAAGCCTAAACATTTTTAATATTTTAATATTTTTTTAATATTTTTTTTTTAAGTGACAGTATGGCATATTTTTCATTTAAGCCCTTTCCTTGTGTATTTTGCCCAGCGTCTTAAATACTCATTCTTGGATGCATCTAATACAAAGAAAACAAATACTTATATTTCAATCCTCAAGTGTAAATATTTTCTATAGGAATATACATGAAAAAATAAAAACAATATACAACCAGCTGCCCAGTGAGTCTAGAGGTGTTGCGTTATGTGCTTACTGGTTGGTGTGCCCTCCATAGATCACATGATGCATTTCCCTGGCTTTAAGTTTCATCAGATTCCTCTATTAGGTATAAAACTGAAAAAAACCCACCAACAAAAAAACAATGGTGGACTCATGCGTCATCGGCCAAGATGTCCCTCACCTTCATTCTGAATATCCCATTACCACCTAAAAATTGTTGCGTCCACATATCTTTTTAAGGGAGGGGGGTCAAAATACTAACTATATCCAAAGGGCTGGGCAAAGGCAGAATATTCTAGCTTTATCATTATTTTTTATTGTTTTATATAGCACCATGATATTCCGCAGCGCTGCACAATGAGTAGTTTGGGAAGTTCATTAGACAGCTACTACTTTTATTTGCAAGTGTTTTAAATACCGCATTTAATGAAATAACACACTTTGGTGACCACTAACTGAGGAAGCTCCACAACAGATATTTGTGAGACCCAGTGGCTGCATTTTTGTGTACAAAGACAGACAAGTGTATTCACTAGGGGCTCGGGAGCTTTTAGAAAATGCAACCCTTTGTAATGTGTGCGTGGCATCTGAAAGATTTTCATTAGCTAATAGATTTATGGGATAATAAATCTTGAAACATGTTTTGGGGAGGTCTATTCACTAAAATGAGAGTTGGCGGAAAATGTGAATTTGCAGCAGGGAATGTTGACTATTGCCAACTGCCTGATGGCATTGAATTCTAAAATGGGCATTAGTGAGTTGCATGAGAGCTTGATTATATACGCCTGTGCATCTGTGGTCTCAAGCGGTGAGAGGATGCATTATATCCTCCATTGACTCTTAGTTAACAGGAGTTGCAGGAATTCTTCTTATTATTTATTTATTTTAATATCGTAATTTTTTTTCTGTTTGTTTCTTATAAAGATTTTGCAACTTGTAGGCAAGGGCATGTAGGTTGTAATTTAAGTACTATATTACGGAATATACGGTATGCGGGGGATGCAAGGGAATTCAACCTCACATGAGTCTGACCAATTAAGTGGCCAATAGACTTCTTAGTGAATAGACCCAGAGAATATTTTTTGGGGAAGACTTTGTTGCAAAACAAGAGATTTTTTGTACTGTATATTTTCTAACATAACATGTAAACAAGAAGTACAAGTTAATTTTAACCACGTAGCAATTGAGCCTGTTTTGCAATTGTACACTTCTTTAGTGTCTATTTCTTAGATTTTGTAACTGTGTAATGGTGTGATATGACGGATCAATGGAGGTTCTTCATAACTAGACAGTAGACTTGTGCATTGCAATTCCTACCAGCTTTAATTTGAACAAAATGTGCCAATTCGTCAATATGTACAAATGTTCGAAAAAGAGCTCTGAATTTACTTTTGCATTTTGTTGTTTTTTTTCACTCACTCTTACTCACGCTTTCTCACACTCACTCACATTCTCTCACGCTGTCCCTCACACTCTCTCACCCTCTGTATCGATGTCCCCTTTCATGTCCCTGTCTCCTTTCCCGCAGCACTGCTTTGTCTCTTTCCTCTTCTTGTTCTTGTGTCTTCTTTCTTGATTCACTTCTCTCCGTGTCTTCTCTGTCTGCTTCTCCATAAACCAAGACTCCTGGCGCACTTCCGCAGGAGGGCAGTTTCTGGGCACACCCTCTACCCCAATTGGAGAAATGAGGGAGAATTTGTCCCTGTGACTCCGCTATTTTGCAGAAGTACTCTGATAAGCCAGAATAACGCTGACAGATTTGTGGAGAAAGAGCTGTGGAAATGCTTATCTTTCTCTTCAAATCTGGCTTCGTTATTGTGGCCTATCATAGTACTTCCACATAAGAGGGGAAAGCCTCTCCCCCATTCCAAAAAAAGTTTTTTGAATGTTTTTTTGGTCCATTCGCACAAACCTACAAGACAAGGAAAGGAAAACTTTGGTAGCACAAGCAACATATTCACACATGGTAAAAGAATAGATCACAATAATTGATCCTTAATACAATGACTAAGGCACAGAGATATGCATATGGAGCTAAAATCACAGAGCTACAGAGTCAAATATCCAACCTATAAAAAAAGTGATGGAAATTGCCTAAATTGTGGCATAGAACAAATGTCCTGGACTGGTCAAAAAATTCTAATTTAGACCAAATCTACCTATGTATGGGCAAAGCCCTTGGTGCTATCCTATTCACACCAGGCTACACAGACATTTCGTATACAGTTTTGGTATGCAGTTTAAGCACTTAGACCTCTAGTTATAGAGTAATTAAGGTCAAATGGATCTGATTGAAAATGGTTTGAGCGAAGTAACTATTTTCGAATGCTATCGCGTAAAGGAAAACTACTCTTTGTTAATTACCAAGGCTAATGTGCTTTCAGGCTAAGTGTTTTGACCCATAAACACTTTACGTCTACAAATGTTTACATCAATGTTATTAGAACACGTATTTGTATGGGGATACTCCTCTGCAAAACATTGTATCAAATAAGACAATGAACTTTGTTAAGAGGTTAAAAAATGATTCCAACAATAAGTAAATTCATGTAAACAAGCATCTTATGTAATAATAATAATAATAAAAAAACACATCAAGCTGAAGAAGCTAATATTCCTGTAGCACCGTGTGTGATACTGATTTCAAGCATTTAGATGTAACATGAAAATAAGGTTACATTCATAATTATTATACATAATATATAATGACTGGAAAGCCCTCTCTCTATTGCTAATAGCATCAAGGAAGACTGCCCTTAGTAGTGGTGAACAACATGTACTGCTCAATCTTCAGAAAAGTCATCTTAAATGTATTTATCTAATCAGTATGTAAATTTAGGAACACGTTTCTAAAGAGCGTGCATGGTATACGTTTGTTTATTAGATATGTGGATTGTTCAAGGATCCATCCCATTATGACGTATTTTGGACTTTGGATTTTTTGTTTTTACTGTTTTTTTAATGGTCTCTTTCTTTGCCCTTAGTGGCGGTGTAACAAAATCCAAGCCCTTATTACCTGACAAACAAACCACAAGACCACTGCCTATGCAGATGATATACTGTTCATGGTCTCCAAACCTGATATTTCACCACATATTAAATACCCTTTTGAGCAAGGGTGAAACAAAGGGGGGGGGGGTGGAGAAGCCAGTGCGTGCTTTCCCCTCAAGAGCCCAATTGTATGCGCAATAGAAGGGCAGGCACCAGGTGTGAAATCACATCCGGCGCCTCTGATACAGCTGCTTGCGACTTGCCGCAGATCCAATGATAGACCAGACCACCAGGGAAGCAGGGTCACCTGCCTCCTGAGAAATAGTAGGCAGGTTGGGGATAAGTATAGGCCTGGAGAGGGCAGGCAGGGGCTGGAGGTATAATACACGGACTCTCGGAGACATGACAGGGGCTGGTGGGGACAGGGGCTGGCGGGATAATACAGGGGCTTTTGGGGACAAAACAGGGCTAGAGGGCTAGAGATATGATGGGCTGGAGGTCATGATACACAGGCTGGTGGGGGCATACAGGGGATCTTGGGGACATGGCAGGGGCTGGTGGGGACAAAGGCATGTCTATATGTTTCTATAACACAAGAATGGCTCTGTAGTAAAAGTCAGATGATATGCAGGTATCTGTTGATGATCCAGTGGAACTAATATGGTGGTAATAGGTTATATGCACAAAAGGGATATGATACGGCAGTTAGTGTTAGGTTATCTGGTAGAAAATAAATTATATTTGTATTTGTTGTTTAATCTATTTTCTGCATGTATTTATAATTGTGTTTATTACAAGTGGCTATCATGCACAGGACCCTTACTTCCGCCACTGCTTTAGGCTGCTATGGTCATTCCCTGCTAAACTATCACGGTTTGACCCTGAGTTTCAGGGTTTTTGCCCCAATCTCAGGGCAAGCAAAAATCCCAGGGTCACAGAGTCTGGAGAAGACTCTTTCCTATTCTACATTGCTATGATCATATATAAGACTCTAATGGGTGCTTTGCTACCAATATGTTATGGGTGATATCCGTGCTTGAATGTAGGTGACTTAAGTACATCTATCTTTAAATAATGGCAAGTCAAAGTTTCCTTGAAGACTAGTATTTGGTGAGTTGTTGGTGAGTCACTACATTGAATCTTCACAACAATCTATTAAAAGGTTATTATTTCAAGAGTATCAGGGTCAGCTGTTTAGAAACTTCCTGGGTATGATGAACTCTTGAACTTCAAAAATAATTATAACTTCCCATTACAGAAAATCAGTATTCACTCAGCTGGGGCTCCCTCATCTAATTCACACCAAGGACGTCCTGATGGATGGTTATCCAAGATGATTAGTACAAGTCTGTGGGCCTCAATAGGCCCTTTGTAATTGTAGAGCATGCTTCGAAAAGCTATAACATACTGGGAAATGAAATGCCATTCAAGACCATATGCACCCAGCCTTATCCACCTGAACATAGTTATTTCTAAGATCTACTCAATGCTTCTAACAAAAAGTGCAAAGAGAATACCCACACATGGTGACTATTGGCGCTTTCTCATTCAAGTTGCCATTCTATCCACTTTCCACTGTCCATCTCCAAATATCAAAGCAGATGCAAATCTTACACCATCAAGGTTCCTGTCAACTGCACACTTGATGTTCCAAAGTGTTCCCAAGAATTGAAATAATCCCTATTGTAAAATGAGCAAGCTTACAGTCTGGGTGGGAAGTGGGGCACAAGAAAGGGTGATCTACCCCTACACCTTTTCTTGTATTTTCCTGATCACCCAAAGCAATAGTTGTCTGGACAGTTTGAGAACTCCCACACCCGCCAGTTCCCCCTGCAAGAAGGCTGAGTTGGCCTCGTTGTATTCATAAGTCAAAGAGAAATCTTATTGATACAGCTATACATTATACAGGACCAGACAAGGTTCTCCTGCTGCAGATGCTTCCTTGTGCTGGACCTTCATGACATAAAGTGAAGTGAGTGAATTGAAACCACAGCTCTCTTGCAAATTATCTCCTGCACAATTTATTATACCTCTTGTATTGCTCTTAATGTGAATACATTGTATAAAGTAGGATTTTGTGTCAGCTGAAGCCAAGTCAAAAGAAACTAGAAAACCAAAGTCAAACTGTCATCTACAGTAATACTATGGTGTTCCTGGAGAGAAGACCAGTTTCTCTGTGGTAGTGCATAAGATATAGTCAACATACATAATTATTGTCTTTCCAGTAAACATAATCATTACCTATCTAAATTCTGATATATCGTTTTACTTGTGGTCATAGTAGGTTAATAAAAGTGCAAATTGTAGCTCATAGAAGGCGACAGATTCAATGAATCCCTCTCACGAGGCACCACCTAAATTACTTTTATTAACCTACAGAGGAGGAATGGTTATTGTACTATTTATATGAGGTTCTATACATCCAGGCACTTAAAATATTAATATGTTAGTTTGTGTTAATTTGATCTTTGTGAGAAAGCGCATCCTATGAGGTTGTACGGTAATTACTTGAGGGAAAATCTAAATGATCACCAGAAAACCTAGAGCCTAACCTTATATAAAATAATATGTTGATATTGACAGAAGACTTAACTTATTCAGGTAATTTATTCCCTTAACTGTACAGCATTATTATAGAGAGACATACAGTATTACTATCTGGTCAGCAATAAGTTAAGTGTTAATGTTGATCACTCTTTCTAAAATCTCATTCAGCTTTTGTTAAATAACATGTATGTTGTCTCAATTCCATCTAATTTATTTTATCTCAAAAACAGCATAATCTCCGTGATAATGTACCTAGAAATGCAGATGCTTTTTTCTCGCCCCTTTGAAATGGCATATGCTTCAATGTACTTCTCATACGAGGTTTAAAATACAGGCGCCCAGCACTGCTTATTGTAATACTTTTGTTTCTATATGTCTTTACATTCACACCAACAATAATAACAGCTGTTACATTTTACAGAAAACAGGGAAAGAGATTACGATTTCCTTAGATGTTCACCAACGAATGCCAACATCTTCAGTTTTTATTTTCTATGAACTATGTTAAAATGGGGAAAACTGTTCATTTTTGGATACCATGTAATGCAGATTTACATGGCAAAACGGTGCCCTCTTGTGGACTATTACGGTGTCACAGATTTTTGGTAAAGGACAATTTTAATCAACTAAATTGAGCCTTTTACTATATGACATCATATTGTTTAAGATTGAAATATATCCTGCAAGACCGCAAAGTAATATACTTGCTGTCATGTATTTGTATTATCTGCAACTTCACTAAATTCGTTTTATTGTTTGTTTTTTTACTTTAGAATTCAGAATGTCTTACAGCGCATAAACATATGTACATCAATTCAAAATCCATGTTATGTCTAATGGGATGAGGGATTTGAATTTCCTAGTCCGAGTATTTTCATGGTTATTCCGGCTCTGAGAGCAGTTGATATAAAGGTGAGGGTGTCAAGTGCTGGCCCGGAGAATATGTTGTTGCATGTTTTGTCTCTGAACTTTATAAATCTTCATTAAAATAGTCTAATTTTAAACAAAACGTCTTTACAATAATTACAATATTTGAAAAACAAAAGCACAGAAGATAAGGATATTTTAAGAATACACATACTGATGATAAAAATAGTATGTATTAAACATTTCCTCACAAATAGGACACCTTTGTTGGAGATGTGGTTAGAGATGAGGCAGGACCATCAATCTACATTACTGGTCCACCCACTTAAGTATGTATTGAGGTCTGTGCTATAAAATCAGGACAATAGGGCAGTTTGGCAGGACAGTGCTGAAAGGTAGGACTGCTTAAAATGGGATGTATTCACTAGACTTGGGCACCAGGGGGCTCTTCGTGTTCGTCTTCGTGCTCGTCTTCGGGGAAAAAAAAATCTTCGTATTCCGCGAATATTCGCCCGTTCCTGTCTTCTCTTCGGGCGAATATTCGTTTTTTCTTCGTTTTTTCTGGGAAAGGGGTTAATACGGGGTTAACGCGTACCGCACCAGCTCTGGCGCCAGTACTTTAAATGTGTGTATCAGCAACTCCATTGGTCGCCAGCAGGGGGCCTCTTGCTGGCGACCAATGAGCACAGTACCATATATAGCTAATATATTCTCGGGCAGAATATTCTGCTACTCAGTGTAAAACCAACAGCATGCTGTCCGAAGATATATTAGCCATATGTGGCAGTGTGCTCCTTTTCATTTATTAATTATTTAAATAAAATACATTCCCATGATCCGCTGGTCTCCCTGCTGCAAGAGTTAAATGTCCGCACTCGCAGACATTAATTCTGTCGAACTTGCAAACTCCTTTTTTCGATTTATTTTGGGTTTTTTTTGTATTAAACTGTTAGACGAAAGGATCATGGGAATGTATTTTATTTGAATAAATGCAAATGAGCACACTAGCATATATGGCTAATATACCGTATTGGCCCGAATATAGGCCGCACTTTTTCCCCCCACTTTAAGTCTTTAAAGTGGGGGTGCGGCCTATATTCGGGGTCTAGCGCCCGACACCCGGGACAAGCAGCGGGGTTAGGATACAGATCCCCCGCAGCGGTGCAGGGGACCTGTATCCTACTGTCTGATACGCTCAGACAGCCTCCCCTGCGAGCACTTCCCACGGGGGGGGTGCCGGCATGGGAGGTTGTCTAAGCGTCCGCACGATATATTTTACACCTCCCCCCCCCCGACTTACCAGAGAAGACTCCCGGGTGTCTTGCGGGGCCGGAGGGAGACATCTACGCAATACGCGTATACAACTTCCGGTGCCGGCACTTCCGCTGAGTGCCGGCACCGGGTGTTGTATACGCGATTTGCATAGATGTCTCCCTCCGGCCCCGCAAGACACCCGGGAGTCTGATCTGGTAAGTCGGGGGGGGGCAGAGTGGCAGCGTATCTCGGGGGGGACAGAGTGGCAGCGTATCTCGAGGGAGGGGGGAGGACAGAGTGGCAGCATATCTCGGGGGGGAGGACAGAGTGGCAGCGTATCTCGGGGGGGAGGACAGAGTGGCAGCGTATCTCGGGGGGGAGGGCAGAGTGGCAGCATATCTCGGGGGGGGGACACAGTGGCAGCATGTTTTTTTCGTGCTTTTTTTAAAGAAAAAAACTTTTTCTTTAAAAAAGCACCAAACTTTTAGGGTGCGGCCTATATACGGGGGCGGCCTATATCCGAGCCAATACGGTATGTCCGGACAGAATGCTGCCCTCTGTTGGTTTTACATTAAGTAGCATATGCTTGAAATCCAAAGTTATTATGCTACTCAATGTAAAACCAGCATTCTGTCCGGACATATATTAGCTATATATGCTAGTGTGCTCATTTGCACAGTCAACTCCCGCGATGCTGTGAAGATAAGGTAAGTTAGATGGGGAAGGGACCGGGGAGATTAGTAGACGAAGGCGAAGATTCTTCGTGTGTGAGTCTTCGTCTTCGCCTACGTTTTACCGGCACTGTCTTCTCTTCTACATGTCTTCGGAACGAACATGAAAACGCACTCTTCGTGTTCGTTTTCATGTTCGCCCGAAGACGAATGCACAAGTCTAGTATTCACTGGCGTAACTACAGGGGGGCCCAGCGCTACCCCTGCGACTCATTGATCCTGTCTCATCGTACTGGTTCAAAATTGTTTAGAAAGGGCCCTTCCAACCTGGACCGCAACGATTCAGCTGGCACCATATAAACATATTTAAACTTGAAAACAGACAGACAATAACTTTTCAACAGACTATGCTGGAGGAAATGTGGCCATTTAGGCACTAAGACAGACCTTGTGTGCTTGTTTCCTGCTTAAACAATTTTGGAAGAAAGTATTTGCCCTAGTAGTGTCGTTATTAGGGTTCCTTCTACTCTTCTTGCTGGAGATTGTCATATTGGGTATATTCCCAGACACAATTACTCATGCACAGGATAAGTTAATTATGCACATTTTCTTAGCATCTCAACTAGCTACTACAAAGGCCTCCTACTTTATTATTATTATTATTATTATTATTATTATTATTATCAATATTATTATCTCACACTGCTGGAGGTTAAAAATATTGTTGAAACCAATAGAAAATGTGAAGAACGCCATGTTTGTGTATAGAACCATAGACTTCACATATTTGCTAGGCTACTAATGGATTTTTATACTTCAGTGCTTTTTTGTTTTACATTATTCTTGTTTTTAGTAATGTTTGTTACTTTTTTCTTTTCCCTTACAGTCTCTCTGGATTGAAGTTGTATATTGCTCATTCTTCAGGTTGCAGACCTAAACTAGTCATCTGGCACACCAGGCAAATGCTCGGCGAGCCGCTGGCAGACAGTGGTCCATACTTGATCTGCCACTCCAGCTTTGGATCGTGTGCTGCAGTGTCCCTGTCTGAGTTCTGCATGACCGTAAAATGTAGCGTGCAGCCTCTCATGTCCACTCATAGGCCACACTTATGTAATTGGCGGCCACTGGCCTCATTATCCCCAGTCTGGCCCGATAAGGTTGCCTATACAATGGGAAGTTTTTTGTATGCAGCCTAATTTATAGTAACTCTGTACTCAAGTTAAATGGCTTGTTGTGGAGTTAATGTTTCTAATATCTTCATGACAATACAGTAACATTTGATTTTTTTTTATACTATTTTTAGGTCACTAATTTCCTGTCTGTTTCTGTTTCCATTCAAGCTAAACCTGGAGCACCTGTGCATTCACTTATACAGAAAAAAAAATCACACCAAATGTAGGGTAAATTTTATATATGAAAGTGTGAAATATAAATTATGCAACATTGCAATACAACAGATGATAGAAATTATAATATACGAGCTGTTGGGTGCCGAGTGGGACCTCCACTTTTCTTGTCTTCTTCCTGGTGTCTTGTCTGTGCGGTCTGTTCCTCTGCTATCCCTTTCCTCTTCTTCCATTTCCCTCTTGCTGTTCCTTCTAGTTCCTTTCCTTGATTCCTTTTTCCCTCCCGGATGGGTGGTGGGGAGGTCTAATTGCCCTGTGTTCTATTCCCTATCATGCCGTCTTTGTTTCATTGGACTCCGGAGTTTCTCGTTTGCTCATGACTGATAAAGCTGCTTGTAATTCTTACTCTGTGAGGGCCGCTATGTTTTCGTGGCTGTCCAGATGCCGATGTTACATTGGATTCTGTGATACATTTGCCTGCTGCGTCGGGTTTCCTTGCCCAGCTCTGTATCCTTGTTCCCTCCTCCCGCCCGTCCTATTCATCTGTATACCTTCTCCCTGATTCCCTCTTCGTCCCCATTCCCTTTTCCCTTTCCTTCTGATGTTCCTTGAAAATTAATAAAAATTATATTTACAAAAAAAAATAAGAAATAAAGAAAATTGAATAAAGAACCGTGTCAAGAATAAATATGCCTTTTCAAATTGATCATGCAACTGTATACATTGACACATTCAATTATATCAATGAAGCTAATCGGGAATAATACTTTGTATGATTTTATCCAAAAGTTAGTCAAACGCTTCAAACAACTATTTAGCTATACAACTGGGCATGACTCGTATCAGCACAATGATCGTTAATGAGCGTTTATGAATTAACGCATAAGTGGCATTTTTTTTGTTTTTTTTGAGAATGAAAATCAAATTCCACTGATAAAAATGTATTCATTAGACAACACAATGGAGGCTAGCATTCCATAACTGAACATCATACACTGATTCAAGATTGGTAAATTTAATGATATATTCATATTTCCACTAATAACTGAATGAGGAAAATGGCGTACAATATTTTTTATCTTCCAATACTTCTGAGGTATTCTGGCCATCTTGGGTCCATCCAAATAAACCATTTAAAGATAATTTTAAAATTCCATGTCAATGTATGAATATTTGGGTATATCACCATTTTTGGTGACTCAAGATAAAATGTGGCTTTGTTGTAACTTTAAAATGTTATGATGAGTCTAGCTCATCATTTGAGATATTCGTTATATAGATGAATTCATGGTGTTTTCAGCTCAAAGGTTAACATTAAACATACCCTCAAACATAACAAACATAACCTTCAACATAACTCAAATTGCATCCAAGGATATGTCAGTTTAATGCAAAGTTTCAACTCCAATCCATTAAACCATCAGTAAAATTACATTTTGCTAACTGCAAAAAGAAGGGATGTATCATTTAGGGGCCATCCAGCATCCCCCCCCCCCCGGTTTCTAACATGATTTGTGTTTGCCTGGAATTGTGTGGCCGGAGTGGGCCCCATTGACTTGTTAACGAGGAGGAAGCATGGCATCAGTTACACGCCTCTCATAAGGGTATATTAATTTATTTTAATCCTCCCCAGCCCTCTGCGAAAAGAATAGTTGGGTCCCATACCATACCGGAAGTTATTTGATTCAACCGCAACACATTGGGGTGAGGTTGTTTCATCAATCCCCCACCTCACCCAATCGTGTTGTCCTTGGGATCCCATTTTAAAAAAAATTTATTTTGAATTAATATTTCAAGGAGAGTTTTTAAGATAATATAATGGGCAACTCATGCAGCTAAAGTTGAGGCCGTCTAATTAACGCGTAATAGACCGATTTGAGGTTTTAACAAATAATTGTCTCGATAAGCTTTTAAAGTTTGTTCATAATATGTCATTTGTTTACTGACCAATTTTAATAAAAATTTGAAGCTCTCAGCCTTCCACAGTATTTTATAAATACACTCTGGACAGTCTATAAAATATTTTTATTTTGCAGAGAAAAAAAAATAATGCTTTTGTTATATGGGTATGTATGCCTCTGTATTAATAATATTATAACAAGAGAATCAGTCCTAACAGAGCTTAAGATTCAAGACCATTATAAAGCTTAGACCCTCGGGAACTGAACACAGCATAAAGTAAGATAAAAAGACATCTGTTTATTTCTATTATTAGGCCTCTCTCTCCCTGTCTTTGTGTAGCAAAAAAAAACAAGTTTTTTTGGAGATCAAAAGCAAAAATCAGATTGGAGGACAATTTATTGAGCTGTATATCACAAAACAGACATATGGGATTGAATATCTGCCAATTTAACTGCATGTCGCTGAGGAACACGAGGGACAGAAAAAGATCATTCTAAAAATGTCATTTAGCTTTTGAAGCTACAGGAATCAAATGCATGGCTGACAAACTGAACTCAGCGTGCCAATCATGTCTGTGATCAATCGACAGCTTCTGTTAGGGAAAAATAAAAGTAAAAATTAAATCAGATCACTGCCTTTTAAGCAAGATCGGTCCATGGAGCAGGCTGCCTAATATGGCTGCTTGCTACCATGTTAACGAATGTTTTGTATTTTTAAGTAAACATGATAGCATGCTGCAGGCTGATCTATTGTAAAAATATTTAATCAGGGTAAGTGCATTTGAAATATAACTAGCACTTTCCAATGTACCCTGTGGATATAGCAGCATAAAGGAGTTTTATATTCTAGACCCTTTTTTCGAACAATAATGAAAATGTATCTGCCTATTCAGACTTAGTCCAATTTACATAATATCTGTAAGCAAACCAATATATAAATATGCTATGGAGTGACCTGACTTTGAGTTATTTCAATTTTGAATATATTTAAGAGTTGAAAGCAATGAAGTCACAACAAACACTATATTTGTATTCTAAGTTGTATACAAGACAATCCAAATTCTAAAAAAAACATGGAAACAGCAGAATGCGCAGGAGGTTAATTATAAAGAGCAATTCTAGTGCAAATGTAAAAATGGTTTTATCATTAGAGCAACCAATGTGACAGTCCAATCTACAAGGACATACCGTTGGTTGCTATGGTGATAACAACAAATAGCAAGGAAACTCCATCAATAGGCAAGTAGGAAGGTACAGGTAGACTATTTGATTTCCATAGGCTTATTTTTGTCTAGCAGTTTTTGGTAGCAGTATAAACTGCTTTGTGTGCCCACTATGTAGGAGGTGAGAGTAGGTTCTCACCCTATTGAGAGTGTGCCTTGACGTGGCAGGGGGAGCTTAATTATGCTTTGGCCAATTCATATAACCTGGGAACTCCTCCGTCTTGACACACCCCGCTCTCGCCCACTTTACCTTTAAAAGGGGGGTTTCCGGCTGCCATCAACGGGAACACCCCAATGTCAGTGGGACCGCCCCCAGCAGAACCTCCCAATAACATCAGCGGGAACACCCCCGATATCAGCAGGAACTCCCACTGACATCAGGGGAACCTCCCACCGACGTCAAGGGACCGCCCGCTGACGTCAGTGGGCAGTCCTGGCCGCGTCCCGCAAGGGAAGTCTCCGGGTAGCAACCAGAAGTTCAAAGGTATCATGATGAATTAATTACCAAGCACCATTTATTATTAAAGTAATATATTATTTTTTTGTTAAATTTGACTCCTCAATACAAAACATTTTTGTTCCATTTGAATGTCAAGTGTACATGTCAATTCATACGCAGGTCAATTGCAAGTTTCAATACCAACCATTATAGCATATTTTTACTTAATGTAGCAGCTCACAAATAGTTTGTAACTTGGCAGTCGAGTTAACTGGATTTCCCAATGGGACCATTTTTCTTTCCAAAATTGGCTTGGCTGTCCAGTTGCAAGAAGCCACTCTTTTATGAGTCGACTCCATGGAGCTTTATGTGTGAATGCTTCGATAGAAAGAGTGTCATGTAGCTATAAGTCCCCTTATGAAATTAAGAAATGATGAACATGTGGCATGTTATTCTATGCATCCTTGTCTATAATGTCTAAATGAAGTACATCATTCCTCTTAGATTCTGTGTGGGTTTAGGCATTGATTTTTCTTAAGGATCACAAATGTCTTCCCATTGTACTGTGCTATGCAAACTCAAATGTTTTTACTCATGCTATCTTCCACCAATAATATATTTTTGTGTAATTAGCATACCTAGGCACTCTCTAGGTTAAAGCGAGTATTTCCAGTGGAAACCCTGTATCCTGGACTATCTGGGTCAGTTTTTTCTTTATTTGGACCTGGGGATAAACATTTGGCCTTATATACTCCATACTCACTTCCCTCCCAGTCATAGTAACATAAAAATTTAGGTTGATAAAAAAGATATAAGTCCATCCATTTCAACCCTGCTTTTGATCCAGAAAATGCAAGAAGAAAAATTGTGACATTTCATGACCCCACTCAACCCGCTTCCTTCTTGAAACAAGGGGCATAAATAGGTAAATCCTGTACTCGGGACTTACCTCTTTATCCTTAATGCTGTCGGCTTTCTCTGAGGAGACAATCACCCGCTGGGACCCATGTAAGGGCCGGCCCTGGTTCTAGGAAACTGGACTGTACATGGCAATTCGCATATATAAGATTAGCAAAATTGGTTATGTAAAAAGGAGTGTAAGAAACAATCGTTCAGCGGCATTAGCTGCTTTTTTCTCATTTATATCAGGTTATGCCAGGAAATAAGAAATCAGCCATGTTTCAAAAAAATTGAGAAAATGTTTTTTACTTAATTGACCACTAGAGGGGGACATTTTACCAGGCACTGTGTTTTCCATCCAGTGTCTGCAGTTTTTCTATAGTTAAAAATGCAATATTAAATGCAATATAAAATATAAAATGCAATTCAGCATTTTAATTAAACCATTAATCTATAGAACATGAGGGATATGTTTTAATAACTAGAAACACTTTTACATTTCTTACAATTTAATATTTCATAATATTAGACGTTACAACATCACAGTGAATCATAAGGAGGCACCCAATGTTATAATCAAATCTGGGGTAAAACATTGGTTTTATCATAAGACGCATGTGTCGAATCCAAAACTATACATTTTTTGAAACGTTTCATTTGAGAGCCTTAATAAACGTTTCATTTTATGGACTGTTCACTTTATGCCTAATCGTGAAAACATCTAAACAATATAAACAAGCACAACTTTACAATTAATAATAATTAACCAGAAGAGATGTAGAATGACAATGTTTCCTGTTATCAAATTCTCTTCAACAATTCTGATTCCTTGTGAAACAATATTCAGAAGATTTTTTTATAACCTAACACAATGATTAGAGAATTATTTTCTAGGTTTTTTAACATTTTTTATAACATACATTTTGTGATGCAAATCCATTAAAAAATACTAGTTACGTGACACATTATGACATAAACAAGCTTCTCTGCAGCCTTTGTATGACCAAATCCTAAATCTGTAGAAAGTCCTTGCCAGCTCTGAACTCAAAATACTTTGTGTTGGTGATCATATCTAGACTGATGCTTGATTATTTTCCTGATGATGTTTAGGTTTAAGATGCCCTTGTGGTAGTGAATTGATGGGCTCATAAAATGTATGTGAACCATCCCTAAGTCTAGGGAAAAGTTTTAAATATGGAGCAATCACGTAGAACCAAAAGGAGTGTCCTTGTTAATGAACTCATATTTAGCAATTTGTCCAGGGAGGGTCGTTAATATGTCTCCCATGTGATTCATAGTTCCTCGCTGATTTTTTCATATAGGTTCTTCATGGAGCAAGAGCACAATATTTCTGTATAATAGATAAAGCATTTCTTAAAACAACCTCCTTTGAGGCACTAGCATCAATTATTTTGCAGGCAGGATTTTCCATTCTCTTGTATGCTTCTTCCACCCTAGAAAATCAAAATAGTAATTATCAGCAACAATATCATAAAATAATACAACATATTATATAATTGTACCCAGTTTCATATATGTAGATTGTGCCCCTTTCATGGAGTTTGGGAAATCAGGAGCAGGACAGGATATTTTGCTTACAAAATAATTATTAATATTGTACATTGCTGAGTTCTTCTGAGAATGTCAGGTTTCCAGCAGAGCGAAATGTTATAAACTCTGTAGCAGTGAATTTATTATACTAGGGTCATCTAAACTCTGCTGTTAACCATGGATTTAATCTTTGAAAGTGAAAGGATACAAGCTGCCAAAAAATACTTGAGAGGATTATTTGCCATGATAAGCTCCGTTAACTCCATTTAATATATCAGTTAATATTAGAAGGTTATTATACTCAATATATTTGTACAAGCGAATCACCTTGGTTGCAGGCTGAATACACGTGAACGCACTCTGCAGAATCTAAGAGTGTGACGTGCTGCCACGTGTATCCAGGAGTCACTTATCGCCCGCTGGTCATACATTGTAGGGTCCAATTTTAATCTCCAAAGAGCTGCTGGGGTTCTTAGGACCCAGCCACAGCTGTAATGCCTCACTAACTAGGACCCAAAGTATTGGAAAGAAGTGAGTGATACTGTTTAGTGAGGTCTTCAAAGCATATTTTACTCAACATCTACCCTACGCAAGTTGGGCCACTAAAAGTTATTACAAACCTATTTTTGGAGTCACTTTCAAAAACCAGCAATGTAGGTTTATTCCAAAGAACATTGTTCGATTATCATGGGTTATTTCTACTGTATACTACACGCAAGCTGAATGTCTTTGCACATACTTTTGCCGAAACATGCTGTTAACCGCCAGCTCTTTCTCTTCCAGCGTTTCTGCCAGCCCTCTCTTGCGTAGTCGCAATATTCTTTCCACGTCACTGACAGTCAATAAAATGACCAGGTCCGGTTTTAGAAGGTCTTCTGGCCACTGGTAGATGGCATCATGTCTGGCTGGAAGGTTATACACACCGCCTCCTATTTCGGTGGCTATGGCATATGCAGCGGTACTGTGCCAATACCTGATATGAAACAAGGGCATCGTTTTGTTCTAAAGGAATTTAAATGACATACTCTGTATATATGCATTCTAGCCCTACATATAAAGATGATAAATACGTAGATGACTAGGACACACTGCTACCAGTTTCCTTTGTTACGTATCATAATCCCCATTGTAATCTTAAACCATTATAGTCAAGCAAAGAGCTGGCATTTTCTTTCCATCGCACATGGTAATGTAAACAAAATCATATGGGGTAGACCTTGAAATTATTAAATGGTATAGACTGGTTCTAGTTTTATATCTATAGATTATTCGATGAAATATACAAATTGATTTGATTATTATTTATTGATTTACATATCGCCATCATTCTGCTATATGATTGGTAAGCAACACATGAAAAATCTGGACTAGAAATGGGTCCAGAAACTGAAGGCAAGGAAGACAATTGATCAAAGGAGCTTACAATCTAGTACATTTTGGTAGGTAATAAAATACAACATTAAAGACACAGAAAACAAGATTCTTGAACACATGAAAAATGTCTAGCAGACCCAAGGCTATCCCAATAAATGCCTAAAGCCAAAATGCCTTCTTTTACTAACCTGTCCACGATAACCGGAGATCTCTGAGATGCTTCTGCTATTTCAGCTGCTCCTATGTAATTCCCCACTGCATAGTACGCTCTCCTTAGAAGGGACGGCTCGTGGTCAAAGATTTTCCTCCACTGGCTGATGCAGTCCGGGGGTGATTTAAGCAACGTGGCATTCATGGAATCCTTTAGAGATTCCGTTAGAGTACTTTTCCCTTCGCAATAAAATAAATTAGTTCAACTTGCATATTTCGGTTCATATTTCGCTTCTCATCACAGCTGAGATGTTGGTTTCCCTCTCCCCAGTTTTCCTACCTCTTCCCGCGCCCATCTACCGACTCCTTGACTTCTTAGTGAACAGACCCAAGAATCACCTTGTGTTTTGATTGAAGAAGGGAAAGATGTTTGATGCTGAGCTCTATGGTACTCAGAGTTTGAGGCCAGCAACACAGGGACTATACTGCTCAGCTTAACTGATAAAGTCGAACATGAACACTTATTTCACCCCAACTGACATATCATTCCAGATACCAGAGGTTTAACCCCTTAATGACAAAGCCTGTACCTGTACGCTCAAAATGCATTGTTTTCAATGGGTTTAGGGACCGCCCATTGTCCTTAAGGGGTTAATGCGAGCCGAATAGCAATGTTGTTTCAGCTTGTGGGTTAATTCCTTGAAATTAACTGTTAATGGGCTGCATTTTATACTATTATATTAGATGGGCCATTAATTGTTTCTATGACACATTTAACTACACTTGAACTACAAACAAAATGGTCTTGATTATAAATATATGTCTGTGTGTGTGTTTGCATGTGTGTTATAGTTTAGAAAACAACCTGCATTCAAGTAACTTCTTACCAGTTGCATCAAGTCCTTCAATTACAATGACTGGAAAGCCTCCTTTAGTATGAATGATTTTATTTTTTTCCTCCAGTAGGTTTAAAATATGGCTAGCATCAGGAATGAATGCTGAACACTGAAAAAAAAACATAAAAAAAACAAATAGATTGTCTACAATAATTATGAATCTCATTATTAATTCCCCCTTGGAGAACCTTACAATGACTCCTTAATTAACTAATCACACCTAATTGGTTGATGATAAAATATATGCCATCATAATTTCTATGTAAACATACTTAGTACTTACCTCTTGCAAGACAGCACAAGCATCCTCCAAATTGTAAAAGACAGCGGACCTCTTAATGTTAGCCACTAGGGGGCATGGTGTAGGTGCCTCCACTCTCACCACCTGGCACGTTTCGGTCTCTTTCCCTTCACCATCGAAGTTCCGCATATTCTGCCAGATTTCACCCCCTGGCCCTGCCCGGTAGCTGCAGAAGCGAACTTGCTCCTTGTACTCCTTTAGCAGGGTCTCCAACATGCTTTCAATGGAGGGGCAAGGTTTTGTATGCACTACAAAGAACCCCCTTTCTAGAGACCCAAAAGGGTCATTTGGAAGGTATGAGAAGAGCCTTAGAACGTGACAGTTCCCCTCCAGCTGCTGGGTCATCTGCTGCCCCAATGTTTTATGTAATTTAACTGCACTGATCCTATGGGGGGTAGTTATGGACACTGAATGGGCACAGCCACCTTGGGACAGTGCTGGCCACCCAGATGGGCTGACAGAGGAAAGGCTGCTGCCCTGGCATGTAAAGTAGAATGGATGGGTATATCCTTCAGTGGAGCCGGCATCCACAGCATACACACGGGCTTCCCAGGCTGAAGTGTCCTGGCTCAGACAGCTGGCCATCATCAGGGAGGATTTAAACCTAGCTCTCCACTTGTAGACCAGCAGTGAGAACGTTCTGTGTGAGCTCCAGCTCTGCACCAAGGAGAGGAACATCTCAGGAGAAGAACATCTCAGGAGAGGAACATCTCAGGAGAAGAACATCTCAGGAGAGGAACATCTCAGGAGAAGAACATCTCAGGAGAAGAACATCTCAGGAGAAGAACATCACAACCTCTCCTCTTATTACGGAGATCACATGAAAGGAAAGTGAAACTAAGGTCAGTTCCGGGGAATCGAAACTCACTGGAGTTAGCACTTGTTATGATGAATCACAAATTCCCTGTGCGTGGAAAGTTTTGCTTCTCTGGATGAGTTCGTGTCGGTTTCTATTTTCCACTCCGATCCCGGCTCAGTCACTCATGGGGCAATTTGTTTTTCAGACTGCACGGTTATTTATTGATCTGGAAGTACAGTTCTTACTTTTGTGGAACATAATGGAAACATAGATTTTATTTAACCCACACAAATTATATATTGTGTATATACAAGTAGCACTTTTTAAAGCTATATACAAATGCAAAAAAATGGGATTTAAAAAAAAAAAAACATTTATTCATGGTTTTGCAGGTATATAAAAGTTATACAGAGATAAATGAGATAAAATACCAAAAATGCCTAACTTGCCCTAATTGTAAACCCACATTTTATCATTTTTATTTGTTTTCTATTTTTTTCTATTTTTAACCCCTTGTTAACCCTATCTTATTCCCCCCCTAACTATCCCCCATAACACTTACTACCCGATGTAGATTAAAAATTACACATAAAAAATTAACCCCTTCAGGTCAAATAAAAAACAGTGTCTTATTTTATTTTTTCCTGGGTCAGTTTGTTTCTGTTTTCTATCTCTCTCCATGTCATGAGAAGGAGAAAGACATAGAACTGAGACAAATGCAGTGCTTATAACAACTTCCTTTGTCATGGAACTGAATGCAATTGGAGCATCACAAAGAGCCAATGAGTTTAATGTGGAAGAACTTGACTGGTCCTGACCTCAACCCCCTTGAACACCTTTGGGATGAACTGCGAAAGAGATTGCGAGGCAGGCCTTCTTGTCCAACATCAGTGTCTGACCTCACAAATGCTCTACTGGATGAATGGGCAAAAATCACCACAGAAACTCTCCAAAATCTTGTGGAAAGAAGAGTTCAAGCTGTTAAAGCTGTAAAGGGGGACCAACTACATGTAATTAGCTGGTATTGAGACTCTTGATGTTAACCCTTTAATAGCCAATCATGAAGATTTTATATGGTTACTCACCAAATATGTTAATGAAATGGCTCTAATACAGGTCCTCAAAAAAACCTTGATTTTTCATTATTTAAATATAAACTGTGTGTGAGCATGGAAGTGTATGTGTAACTGTGCATGAACATGAATGTGTAAGTGGTTTTGTGTGAGAGGGAGTATGTGTGTGAGTAAGTCTGTGCAAATGCGAGTGTTTGTCAAAATGTGTGCCAGTGCATATGTGAGTTACCAGGGTTTGTGTGAGCATGGATATGTGTTTGTGTGTGAGCATGTATGAGTGTGTGTATGAGCATGGATGTGTATGCACATGTGTGAGCATGGATGTTTAAGTATATTTGTTGACCTGAGTGTGTAAGTGTGTGTAAAAAAGAGCACTGTAGAGTGCAGAATTTGTGTGTGAGCATGAATGTGTAAGCATGGATGTGTTTGTGTATGTATTTTAGCATGAATGTGTATGTATAAGCATGGATGTGTATGTGTAAATGTGTGAGAGGGAGTGTGTGGTCAAATGTGTGCCAGTCCGTATGTGAGTTACCACAGTTTGTGTGTGAGCATGGATGTGTGTTTGAGAGCATGTGCGTGTGCGTATGACTGTGGATGAGTATGTGTGAGCATGGATATTTATGTGTGTATGTGAGCATAGATGTGTATGTGTGTATGATTGAGCATGGATATGCATGTGTGTGTATGGGCATAGATGTGTATGTGTGAGCATGAAGCGTGAATGCGAGTGTGAGAGAGTGTGAATCAGAGTGTGAGAAAGCATGAATGAGCATGGGAGAATTAATTTATTAATCATGATGAAACATAATGGATAAGGGTGTGATTTTGGTGGGCATGGGTGTGGCGAAGGGGCCATTTCGTTCCTGGACCCAGGCAGCACTACATCTTGGACCGGCCTTGCCAGTGATGTAGGCCTAGGGTGGCAGGTACAGGAGGGAAGGAGTACCCTTGGTACAAAACTAGGGGGCGAATCATCCTCTTGTGCAATCAAGCCCCCGAGCCCCCTCCCCAGTGACCTCAATCAGGGTCCTCTCCATGCGAACCTACCATTGCATGGTGACACCAATCATGTAGGGGTAATGATGATGGTTGCATAATTGAGAGAGACTGACAAATGATTGCTAGTATAAGCAGTTCCGTTTTAGAGAGAATCATGCAAATGTATGGTTAGAAAAAGAAGAGAGGTGATTAGTGACAGAATTAAGGAAACAAGAGAGATCAGGGGAAGAATGGCATACAGATGGTACTGCCAGGTGAAGGATCACATTAGTTTGCTAAAGGATGCAGAGTAAAATGAGAACAGAAGAGGTTATTCACTATCGTACAAGTTTGAAATCCTAAAAAAATTATTAACCCCTTAAGGACAATGGGCGGTTCCTAAACCCATTGAAAACAATGCATTTTGAGCCCGTACATGTACAGGCTTTGTCATTAAGGGGTTAAATACAATAGTGTATGAGTCCAATGCATAATAGAGATTGGAAATTGTAATGTATTGCTAATAAAATGAAAACCATACAAAAGATGTGGGTAATATGATTGACAAATACCTACTGAAACCAGTAGGTATCCCCCATGTCTCTGAATCACAATTATTAAATGTGGTCACTCTATAACTATTAAGATGTACACATTACGCTCGCAAAGATTTGCACTGCAATATTGAAGGGTTAAGTACATACATAGAAGTTTTGCACTCAAGCACTGAAGAGGTTTAT
Source organism: Spea bombifrons (assembly GCF_027358695.1). Classification (NCBI taxonomy): domain Eukaryota; kingdom Metazoa; phylum Chordata; class Amphibia; order Anura; family Pelobatidae; genus Spea; species Spea bombifrons. The sequence goes on from NC_071089.1 coordinate 107,856,595, forward strand.
TACACACATTAAAGTTTTGCATGTCAGCATTTATAGAACCAATCAAGGTGTCCAAGCAACGTGACCTTTAAAAAATATGAGTAAGCAGAGGGGGAGAATCCAGGCAGTTGCCCATCAGCCACCGAGGGACCCTGTGTGACCCTGTAAACATATATGTGAGAACACATCCATGAGGGCAATCTCACATATATGTTTAACCCTTAAGGACAATGGGCGGTCCCTAAACCCATAGAAAACAAAGCATTTTGAGCCAGTACATGTACGGGCTTTGTCATTAAGGGGTTAAGTAAGCCTCATTTGTTTTTGTTATTTTTTTTTGCCTGATGATACTCTTAATGTGTCCTTTTTTTCTTATGCTACATGCTGATTGATACTGTTGCATCCTACTGTTACAAGTCTAAAAGCTGGATACAGTATATCGAAGTGTGGACTATCTCTAACAACTGCCAGTCCTCTTCCTATCAAGCCTGTGAACACTGGAACAGTGCATTGCTCTATGTCTGGTAGTGTGATAATTATTAAAATTAAAATTATATTTTGTAAAAAAAATATAATTTTTGCTATATAAGCGCTATGGTCTTTCTGTATATATTCCTTTTTTGGGAATAATTAAAAAAAATGGCTTCCAATAAGTGTTTGAACAAGAATACTGGAAGAAAAACGCTGTACGTATGGTTTAATTCTATACTGTTATGTGTACATTATACACTACCGGTTAAAAGCTTTAGGACACCCCAATTTTTCCAGTTTTTATTGACATTTACACAGTCCAAGTCCAGTCAATAACCTGAAATGGTACAAAGGTAAGCGGTAAACTGACAGAGGTGGGAAAAAAAAGTTTAGGTTGACAAAAACTGAAAATCAATGTACATTTAAGAGTTACACATAAAGGCCTTTTCAGGGAAAAAGTAATGGGTTAACAACTTTCAGTTGCAGCAACGTAAATAAATGAATCCTTGAGAGTTTATGCTAACAATGCCTACAGGCGTCCCAACTTATGGAGCTGGTTTGGGATGAAGTGTACAGAAGACTGAACGCAAAGCAACCTACAAGTGAAACACATATTTTGGAACTTCTGCAACAGTGTTGGGAAGAACTTCCGGAACAATATTGGATTTCCGTTGTGGAAAGAATGCCTTGAGTGTGTTTGGCTGTTAAATCTACAAAAGAATCTACAAAATCTAACATTTAGATAACATGTTTGTTAAGGAAAATTATATTTTTTGCACTCCAAGTGTGGATAGGGGTTTTTCACACAAAAGTGAGCTGCAAACTATGAACGGTGATTGTTAGAAATAGTAAGTGCTGCACAGTGCCTCTCTCCACACAGCAGTGCCACTAACAGGAGTGCTGACGTGGACACGTCCCGAGTGGGACGCGTGTTTAGACGCCTCCTTCAAGTGCCCAAAATAAATCCAAGTCCAAGGGAATTTGCACAATGTTAAGCAGTTTATCTTCCCATCTGGTTCACTGGCACTTTATAAAGAATAAAATACAACATTGAGCAACGGACCTTGGACTGCAGTACTTGGATTTCTTTTGATTGTTAGAAACCTGTAGCACCAGAACACACATACTTTAGTGTTTGATACTGGAATCTGTTGGTGCAATATAAATAAAGAATAATAATTAATATCAGCCATACAACTTGACCCATTAGATAGATTCAATTAAAAATGTTTTTGAGAATGTACCACTAGGGGCGCTAGAGAGACGTGCATGTATACACTGCTTTCCTAAGTTTCAGTTCTGAACTCAGAAGGAAAACGAAACCAGCATTGACATTTTATCACTATTATATAATAGGGGCGGTGACAAAAACAAACACAAAACATATATAAATAGAGGCTGAAGAAGAACTGCACATTACCTACCAAGATCAAAGAGTGAGCGGATCCAGCAAAATGCTATCCATATTCAAACTGTCAATGATGGGCATATTTGCATTTATCTGGGACAATCTGAAGTTTCTCATGCAATGTATGAAGATGCAGTCTTTCTGGTGTTGGCTACAGTTTTTGGGATTAGAGAAAGTGACATCTCCAAAGAACTCGGTAATCCAGAATTCTCCTGGAGTCATCCCCACCAGTGTGAATTACCACTTCACTCGACAGTGCAATTATAAATGCGGATTCTGCTTTCATACAGCAAAGACATCTTTTGTGTTACCTCTGGAAGAAGCCAAGAAAGGACTTCACCTTTTAAAAGTTGCAGGTATATCAGTAAGGATCTATTAGTAAATCTAATATTTAACATGCTGTAATTCACAGCATATTCATACTAAATTCCCAATGCAAAGCATATTGATCCATAACAATATAATATGTCATGTTATATAGTTACAATAGACTATATATGATACATTTAATATCATCTGCCAATGTCTAGGACTTGTATCTGTGGACATAAACATATGTAAGGTTGATGATCACTTTTTAGATTGCAAAAGGAAAAAAAATGTTAAACTGATGTAACATAGATTTGACAAATATTTCAATGTTTTCTCCAAGGTATGGAAAAAATAAATTTTTCAGGAGGAGAACCATTCCTTCAAGACAGAGGGAACTTTGTTGGCAAAATGGTTCAGTTCTGCAAACAGGAGCTTAAGCTGCCAAGTGTTAGCATTGTGAGCAATGGAAGTTTGATCACAGAGAGATGGTTCAAAACATATGGTGAGTGGAGATATACAATATTGTCCTTATGCAGCAATACAGTTACTGGACTGCGGCTTGAGCGCATGCCAAGCTTAAGGGGTACTTTAATAATCTTACCAGTAGTGAGAGTACCTAAAGTGGGATTCACCCTACCTAATGAAAATTAACATGCTCATAGCTTAATGCAGGATATAAATCAATCATTATTCCTAGTACAATTGAATGTCCAGAAACTTACCCCAAATAACTTTTCAAGTGTGGAAAATTCTGCCTGACACATCATTTTACAGGAAATTGACACAAAAAACAAGCACTGATAAACTTTTGCTGTAGCATCTAAAAAAAAAACAATTCTGTGTTGTTTTTTTATGTGAATAAACATTCAGTCGAAAAAAATAAAATTACAAAAAGGGTTAACTGGACTGACCAGACTTATAATACAGGTGTTTGTAAAAATGTGTGTGCAATTTTAGATTTTGTGTGTTGCAAGGGTGACACTTGCATGTCCTTGCCTGCAACATTTTGCAAACTCTCCTTAACTCTCACAATAATTTAAACAAGTGTTCACTGGAAGGGTTAAACAACAATAAAACACCCTTCGTTACAGAACCCATGCTTTCCAAGCCTTACTCTTGATCATCCTACTCTTCAGCCAGTCTATATGTATGTCAGATGCTATTTACAGATACAGTTGTGCGACTGGTCCACCGTAAAACATTAGCACTCTTGAGCCGGGTCTCCCCACATTTTGTTACTGTAGGTCCTAATTCATGTGTGATTCACTGTTTCGCCATCGTGAAATGTATAAGTTAATTAATGGATAACGAGCATGATGTTACTGAGTCATTTTATATTATTAAACAAAATTCGTGACACTTTACCAGATTGTGTGCTTTTTCTAGGTGAATATCTCGATATACTTGCTGTATCCTGTGATAGCTTTGATGAAGAAGTTAACAAATTAATAGGACGTGGTCAAGGCCAAAGAAATCATGTGGAAAAGTTGATGCAGATCAGGAAGTGGTGCCAGGAATATAATGTGGCATTCAAAATAAATTCTGTCATCAATCGATTTAATATGGACGAAGACATGACCAACGAGCTTACGAGGATAAACCCAATACGCTGGAAGGTACGGTACACTATAGACAATAATTCGAGAAATATTGTAATTTGGTAACTGTAAAACATATTTATTAATTTTGATCTCTATACATATATAAAAACTCTTCGGCATAACTACATGGGTCCCATTAGGTATGACCCAGGGGCGTAACTAGAAGCCTCAGGGCCCCGCTGCGAGAATCTGTTAATCTACCCTCTCCCTACCCCCCATTCTCACTATCTACCCTCTCCCTACACCCCCATTCTCACTATCTACCCTCTCCCTACCCCCATTCTCACTATCTACCCTCTCCCTACCCCCCATTCTTACTATCTACCCTCTCCCTACCCCCCCATTCTCACTATCTACCCTCTCCCTACCCCCCCATTCTACCTACCCCTTTCTCATTATCTAACCTCTCCCTACCCCCCTTTGTAGGTCACTTACCGTGCAGTCCTGTGGTGTGGGCGCAAGGCCTCTGTCTCGCTGCTCTGCCGCGGTGCACGCGGCTTCACTGCTGAGCGCCGGCATATGACGCCTCACGCTCCCACCACTGCAGTCGGGGCGGTGGCAGGGAGCAGAGGAGACAGAAGGGCGCAGAGCGGTTGCTGAAAATGACCGCTCGGCACCCCTTGGGCCCCCCTGACTGGCAGAACTCCAGGGCCCGGTCGCAGTCGCGACCCTGGTAGTTCCGCCACTGGTATGACCGCTCTATCTGGTGGTCTACATAGAAACCTGAGACCTTTCTCAGTACACATGGACATGTGGGAAGCAGGATGAGGCATTCTTGCAGAGACACAGGTCTCCTAGTTCCTGAGTCACTATGGATTGCAGCCAAATGACACCCCTCCATTCCAGATAAATTATTGCAAATGTCTTCCAGCAGAGAATTTGGGATAATGGTCTCCAAGCTAGTTGAGTCCAACCTTGGATCCTCCAAGTCAGTCACAAAGACCACATAGTATTAGGGTGCTTTTGTTCCTTATTATAGGTCAGATTAGGCATTCATTTTGTAACACAAATTCCACCCTCTGGACCCTTCTGCTTATGACAACATTTCTTGGTCAACAAGACCTAGCGGTGTAGTTAAGAAATAAAGAAGTCTGCTCTGGTAGCTTACATATCTCCTGCTCCCTCAAAAGTCAGGGAGATAAAATGACACATGTGACAAAATGAATGATACTAATCAGATTGCACAAATATAATGCATGAGCATAAAGTTTTAATATGTTTATCAATCATCTAAAACAGTTATATTTGGAAATCAAAAGCAAATATATAAATATGTCTTCTAGATTTGCTGCTTTGCCAAGAAAGTTAAGTTACTGTTCTAAATCTACAGGTCTTTCAATGCCTTATTATTGAGGGTGAAAACTGTGGAGAGGATGCATTGAGACAAGCGGAGAAATTCATTATAAGTAATGAAGAGTTCAACAATTTTCTCAGTCGTCATAAGAACATTAAATGTTTGGTTCCTGAATCTAACAAGCAGGTAATATGTCTCTGATTTATTGAGGCATAACTATTATTCCCAATATTTCCACTCATGAGAACCTGGCAGGCACTTGGGTGAATTGCATTTCGACACAAAACATAAAAGCATACTATATATTATTATTATTATTATTTATATAGCCCCCAAAATTGACAATGCGCTTCTTACAGTCCATATATTCAGAGTATAACAAAATCAGAGTTGACTAAGATGGGCCGTTACGTAAGGTAAAGAGGGCCCTGTTCGCAAGCTTACAATATGTGTGGATTTCAGTGGTATTGGGGCAATGTGCTTTATAGTAGGTTCACCCATGATCACCTATGGTGTGTTGTCTCCAATGCTCCACCCACCTTCCACCTATGCCCCACCCACTCAATTTTTTTTAAAGGTCTATCAGCATCTTTTGTGCCTTTGCTTTTAGAAAGCCCTATTTATGACAGCCTTGAGTAGAGTTTTTTGACAAATTTTGCAAGTAAGCAATATATGTCGTAACACATCAGTGACTTGTAGATTTCCATCTTATAAAAATACGTTTTGTAAACGTCTAGGGCCACCTGTGAACTGGAAGACCAAAAGGGTTAATTAGATATAATCTAAAAAATCTATGCTTACCTGTTTGAACACATAACAATACGTTTTTTTTTTATTCCACAGATGCGCGATTCTTATCTCATTTTGGATGAATATGTAAGTTATTACAATTTCAATAATGTTTTAATAAATATATAATATAATACAATACAAAACCAATGCATTTATCTCCAATTGTTTCAGATGCGTTTCCTGGATTGCAGAAAAGGGCGAAAGGATCCTTCCAAATCCATCCTAGATGTGGGAGTTGAAAACGCAATTAAATTTAGTGGATTTGATGAGAAGATGTTTTTCAAAAGAGGAGGAAAATATGTGTGGAGCAAAGCAGATTTAAAGCTGGATTGGTGATAACGATTAAAGCTCTCACAAAATGGACTAGATGATATCTTTGCACTATACGTGTTTTATGAACAAATACTAATATTTACCCATAGCTTACAAAGGTTTAAATGCAATATTACGTAAATATGGTCCAATTTATTTAATAATCGAGAAAAAAATGTTTAATAGCAATGAGCAAGAATATATTTAGTTAAAGAGACTATGTAGTGTTTTCAGTGCAGAACATCCTAAATGATTTATACGTTATATTCAATTGATATGATGTATAGATCAAAGGAGATTGTTTTTGAGTTTATTTTTGGTCCCCTACTTATGACATCACGATGAGAAGACATATGCAAATTAACTATAGTAATTAAGAATAATTAATTTGAATACGGTGCCACTTGATGATGTCACTAATGGTTTGGCAAATGTATCCTGTATTTTTCTCTGGATTTATTAGGCACTACGCAGTTTTTTGTTCTATAAGAATGTACATTTTTTTCCTATGCTTCACATACTCACTGTTTAGGCGTCCTTTTAAGTAATGTATTAATGAAAGACATAGGAATGTAATTATAATGTAAAGGAACAGAGGCATAACACAAAACATTAGGACCTCCTGCCTCTCCGCATGTCTATGATATTTATAATAATAAGCTAGTAACATGATAGCAAGCATTTTGTACATGTATGGTAATATATAATTGCAGAATTACAACATTGCATTTGACAGCCGATAAGAAACATTCGCCCATCTAATCTGACCATTTTTCCTGCTGTAAAGACTCAAAGCTTGATCAGTCCTTGGTCTTGTCTTAGATTCAGGATAGCCACATGCCTATCCCATGTATGTTTACATTTTCTCACTCTATTAACCTCTACTACCTCTCATGGGATGTTGTTCCATTTATCTACCACCCTCTAAGTAAAGTATTAGCAAATGTAATTAGTGCCAGCATCAAAGAATCCACTTGTACACCAACAAAATGGCACCTGGGCCTATATGCCCCTGTATCGGAAGAAACGCCTGTCCAGCGTTAAGTCTAGGTTATGACTTTCCTGTATACAACCATTTTTATATCACAAAACAAATACGTGTCATAATTATCCTTATCTTGGCTGTTCTTTGAAATGTCAGTTGTTTTCTGATGGAAGCAAAAATTCACTTGTGTTCTCTAATGACAAAGCTATTAACATATTATTTTGAAACTGCTGTTTTTGCATTTTTGTAAAGAATTCTGGCACTTTTTTTGGGGGGGGAGTGGGTTCTAGTTTGATACGTGTTTGTTTTATACAATTGTAAAAATATTTTACATCCTGAAGATTAAGCTTCAGGCTTAAATTCTGTATATGTATATTCTTACTTCTTTGTTTTGTGTACAGAAATAAAATGTTCATGATTGTCCCATTGTTTTTATTGTGTTGGAGACATTAGAAAGTTGGGACCTAGCATTTGTTTCAATTTCTTGATTAAAGTGTTTAATGAAAACCTTCTGAAATGTTTCATATATTTACAACTACATTCACTTATTTCCTGTCACGACACAGCGTACAGGAGGAGACACCGTAGTCAGGTAGGACTGGCAAAGGATGGTCCAGAGAGCCGAGGTCAGGATACCGGAGAGCAGGATAGTCGAGGAGCAAGCCGAGGTCAGGATACCAGATATCAGGATAGTCGAGGAGTAAGCCGAGGTCAGGGTACCAGAGATCAGAGTAGTCGTGGAACAAGTCGAGGTCAATAACAGGAACAACAGGAACAACAGGAACAACAGGAACAACAGGAACAACAGGAACAACAGGAACAACAGGAACCAACAAGAACGCGAACTGGGATAGGCACGACCATCAGAAGGCAAAGTCTCTGAGTTAGGAAGTCTCTTAAATAGGCACAGGAAATTAGGCACTAATTGGAGATTTCCCGCCAAAATTCAAAGTGCCTATACGTCACTTCCTGCACGGCCATCTTGTGGTTGGCGATTACGTAGTCTCCCAATATAGGGCAATGTAGTATCGGCTGGCACCACTAGGTGGTGTGAAGACGAACGTGTCTGGACACCAGAGCTGGACCTGTACTCTGGTTGAAGCTGCTGGGAACGCGGCGTGGATGAGGTAAGTCTCTCTCCAAGTTGCAGCGGCTGCATCCGCTGTGCAGAAGCGGGGGGTCTCCCCCTTCTGCGCGGTGGCTGCGGCTGTGGTTGCCGTGCTGAAGCGGGGGGTCTCCCCCTTCTGCGCGGTGGCTGCGGCTGTGGTTGCCGTGCTGAAGCGGGGGGTCTCCCCCTACCTCGCGGCGGCCGCTGCTGCTCAGAAGCGGGGGGTCTCCCTCTTCTTCGCGGCAGCTGCGGCTGCCGGACCGAGGCAGGGGGGTCTCCCCCTACCTCTTGGCGGCTGCCGTTGCCGGCCGGGGGAACCGGAGGATCTCCCTGTCGGTAGCGTGACATTTCCCTACAATATTACCTAGATATGTATCCCCTGCTTTAGAGGGTAATGACAGAGGTGCTATACTCAAAAAGTTCAGGATCTTGGATATTGGTAATATTTTAAATACTTTCTCATAATTGCATTACATTTGTTTTTTGGGGATAATAGTTTAAACTTGAAGTGTGGCTATGATGTTTGTATACAACAATAGTTATTATCCTGGAGAGATTTGTTTCTGAGAAAAAAAATTATTAAACTCAAAAAATACAATAACGAATGGAAAAACACATTGACCATAATATAAAGGGTGGGTGCGGGGTGTGGGTTGAAAAGGTGAGTGGGGCAGTGAGACTTCTCCTCCTCCTTTAGACTATACATAGAAATAGCCCCTTAGTATGATGTGGATGAGCCAGCGGCAGCTGAAACCTGCTTGCTTCTCAACACCAGGCAGTTCCTGGCAAACCATCCAAGCATCCTTTGCACATAACTTTACACTCATCTTCAATGGCTCCTTCCATGTGTTTCTTGGATCTGGACACGCATAAATTACCTTAAAGCTAAGCCTCCCTGAACGGCCATCAATGCCATGTCCTTATACTGATTGGTCAGCCTGCTGCATGCCACATTAGCCTATACACTCTTTGCTATGACAGAAAGGAGCTGTCGACAAATTTGGTTTCAATGTAGGAGGCTGCCAGGAAAGCTAGGAACCAGGTTTTTCCCCCCAATCACGATACATTAACACACATGCATTAACATCTTATGCTCACAAACACTCACACACTACAGTAATACACACACTAACATTCTACGCTCATGAGCACACATCCTAACACCATACACTAATACACACACACTCTAACATTATATGCTGACATACACACTCATGGTAATGCAACACTGTAACATAACCAACACCACACACATGCACACACACACACTGGCTAACACTATGCATAAAATTACACACTCTAACAATATGGACACATATACACTGAATCTGGCACTACAATTGAGTAGACATACTGACTTGGGCACTATACATTTACACACATATACACTGATACTACAGTATACACACAAACATACACAGACTATACATACTATACATATACACACTGACTCTGTGGAGAGGGAGAGGGAGAGACAGAGAGAGAGAGAGAGAGAGAGATTGATTAGAGGTAGACCATTAGGTCTATGTTTCTAGATGTTTTGTCAGCTTTTGACCGGCAGATGGTGCAATTCCAGAGTCCACTGACTAAATTCTTTCAGGTTTTCATAACAGACTTTAGCATAAGCCAAAGCAAAAAAGCACTTTTTGATTCCTTACCCAGTGTTACGCAGGCTTTTATCTGCCTATTCCTGCTACTTAATAAATAGTTTAGAGTACAGAATTGGTATCGTGTGAGCCAGATAATTACAACAACACACACGTACACTACAGTTACGTACAAATTCAGGATACTTGTGAACATTGATAAGATCTAACAAGTCTGAAACAGCTTTATGGGTAACATACAGCATGTAAGAATTGTATGACATCATATTCTAGCTATTTGCTTGAGGCAGCATAGCTATGACAGAGAGCTAAGTTGGCAGAGGGAAAGATCCTGCAAATAGAACATCAATGTACAAATAAAATTAAATGGGATAAACATAAAAAAAAGTGGGAATTTCAGACATAAGAGAGAAAAATAAGAGACAAAATCAAGATGTGATTGCTTGAAAAGAATCCAAAGAAGAGGTACAAAATGAACATGGGAATTAGGGATTTCAGCAACCAAGAGCCTATAGCTAAATTGGACTTATTATGATCGAAAAGATGTGCCGAAGGAATGGCCTGACCACAACGTACAAATAGGTTCATATGAATCCACATGAGGTCCTTTCCCCACGCAGACAGAGCAGGTAACAAGGAAACCAAAGGAGCAACTGAGAAGGATGTTCTTCACGGTAAGGCTAGGTTTCCACTTGGGTTTTTGTCCTGCTTTTTTTTCTTGATGAAAAACGCCAAGAAAACTGCCACTGCATTTTCCTGCGTTTTGCCGTTTTTTTCTGGAGTTTTTTTCAGGCGTTTTAGCCTTCCTGTGGAAATTGCTTTTTTTGACCTTAGGCAGTTTTTCCAGCCTTTACAAGTTAGAAGTTTCACCCAGCTAAAAGGTATTAGGATAAATGGCAAGTATCTGACCCCTCCTGATATCATTTCTTTGGTAGAGTTCTACTTAAACACGCCCCGGCGGACCCTTTTGTCTCTTTTCTGTGGTTTGTAAGGCATGCTTTATTCCGAATGTCTGCTCCTCTAGGAAGATCGGCCCCAAATGATGGTGCAAATTTTTTGCTGTTGCTTTTGGCACGCAGGATCCAGTTGGTTTGTTTGTAATGGCATGTTTGTTCCAAATGGTGTAAAATTCAATATGAACCTTGTTTTGTGTGAAACTGTTTGTTTCCAGCCTATTTCTCGTAGGACACACAGATACTGGGTCCATCCTCTGCATTGTAACTGTGGAAAAAAACGCCATAAAAAACGCCAAGGCAAAAAACCCACATGGCTTTTTCATGGCGTTTTTTCTGTCCCATACACTTCTATTGGAGAAAAACACCAAGATTTCCTTGCAAAAAACGCCAGAGTGTCAACATGCTGCGATTTTTAAAAACTGCCACAGAGCCCAAAAAAGCAGAAAAATGCCAAAGAGGACGCCAAGTGGATATGGCATTGTGCGATTTCCTATTGAAGAACAGCTAACATCTGGCTGCAGCGTTTTTTCACACAAAAAACGCAGTGTGGCTGAATTGGCGTTTTTATGGGCGTTTTTAGCAAAAAAAAAAAACAAGTGGAAACCTAGCCTAAAACAAACAAAAATGGAAAATGATGGCGAATAAGAACCATTCAGCCCATCTAGCCTGCCCAACCTCTGAATACTTCCCTTAGTCCCTGGCCTTATTTAATATCTTAGACTTATGCCTATCCAAGTAGACTCCTTTACTGTATTAACCTCTACCACTTCTGCTGGAAGGCTATTCATTTCTTGATCATTTCTGAAGAGCTTCTCCCTTGCTACTGTTTAGTTTATCTCAAAATTCAGAAGTATTACTGAATAAGATAGCAGACGTTAGGAGGGAACAGTAAAATTTGTTTTAAATTCTGGTATATATTAAGTAATCAAAATGCATTAAAACATCATTAATCATTATAATTATACGTTAGCATTTAAAATTACTGTTTTTTTATATTTATAAACATAGAAACTGTATGACAGCAGATAAGAAGCATCTAGTCTGTCTATCTTCCCATCTGTAATGATTCAGACTTTAATCAGTCCTGCTTTTAACAATATTTGCCGGTGAAATAACAATGGTTCTAACTTTTCATATAACGCAAAAACGCAAACTTCTCCAATTCTCCCAGTGGTTTGTTATTCTGAGATCTGGGGAACCAGAGCCTTTTATGTTTTATCCCTGTAATTAAAGTGGCAGAGAATGTCACTTAACTTACTGTTTTTGGAACACTGGTTATTTTTTCTTTTTTTTGCAAAATTCCAGCGCTGTGGTCTTCTTCATGCAATTGTAATCTGTTATTGTCCACAAAAATGCCTTTGTCTGCTATGGAATTTCCAGGGCCGGCCGGGGGGGGGGGGGGCGTTCGGCATTTTAAACTTCGCCGACGCCATAATCTACGATCCCCCCCCCCGGTACTTACCTTTAAACAGTCCTGCGGCGAGTCTCCCTGCTCTGCCACGGTGCCGGCTTGTAATGCTGAGCGCCGGAAATTGACGTCACTTCCGGCGCTCTGCATTACAAGCCGGGACCGAACAGGGACCGAGCGGGTAAGCGAAAACCACTCGGCGCCCCTCTCTCTCTCTCTCTCCTCCGCTTTAAAAAACAAAAACAAAAAAAAAGCGCTTGGGGCGGCAAAGTGCCGCCCCTTCTAAAGTGCCGCCTGGGGCAATTGCCCCAGTCTGCCCCATTATAGGGCCGGCCCTGGGAATTTCAAAACTTTAGGATCGCTTATCCATTTCTGTAATTGTTTTTGATTTACGTTTGGTTTCTTCACGCCAGGAATTGTACTCAGAACTTTCAATATACATTTGAGGCTTAGAGAACACTCCATTTTATTTTAATGTCAGGTTAATTTTTGGATATGTCACTTTTCCTTTAATTTATCCAATCAAAAGCTCAGTTTTATTGTATTTTACAAATGTGCTCCTACCCTTTATTACACATATTAAAAAACATCAAGTTATAGACCATTTCTGAACTGTACTTATCTCTACCACATCTGCTGAAAGGCTGCTTCACTCATCTACCACCATGTCAGCCAACTAATCATTTCTTTCATAATTTTGACTCTAAGATTATACTCCAAAGGTAAATGAAATGTTTTTGTGAGCGCCAGTCAACGTTACTTTTACCTAATAGACATTTATTCCATGCTTTTATACGGATAGGACATCCTTGTGTCATAAAGCATTCACATGTAACATGTAAGGGGTGAAATTCGCTCTCTAACATCTAATCCGCTTTCGTGCGCAAACATTTTCTCTAAATATTCTCTTTTATTATAACTTTACAACAAAAAAAAACCCCAATATGTGATAGTTTTAATCACGATTTTCAGAGAATAAAAATAAATACTGTGAAGGGAGGAGACACGGGAGAACAGATGTACAGAAAATTGATGTGCCATAATGTGAAACTAATTAATATAGAAAGTGATGTCCTAATGCATAATAATGCATATGCCTTAAGGATTGAATAACTGTGTCTCTTCTACGAAATCTGTATCGGCTGGAAAACCATATTATATAACAATTTTCATTGTGTCTTGTATGGGTTGCATTCAATGGCTCTTTTCGCTATACTTTGGAGAAATGGTTTGGTTTTTTTGATTGAATCCCTCTCTCCGTATTACAGGCATGGTAGTTCCTGTGCACAGAACATACTTTTCACATGTGTCATTTATGTACCTAAGCAAGATATTGGGTTTGATCACACAAAGGCCCTCCCTGGCACCTAAGTCCATCTTTTCTTCTGCCCTTTCATGATGTCCCTCTTTTGATGGAGCTTAGAATGTTTTGTGGGTAGGAGAGAAGCATTACATTACATTACTGGCAGCAGAAATGTTTTAAAGATTAATTATCTAAAAAATTCCATATTATTAATAAATAGCATATTATTAGTACCTTATACACTTAGATTAACAGGTATAAGTACCTGTCATATTAAATGTCTTGTACAAGCCCACCTCACTACCCACACATTTAACCACACCTGATCGGAGGAATGGGGGAGAGGTTGTACCCATAGTGCGGGCCAAGGCTCCTCTCTGAGAATTAGTCCCAATAAGTCTACTGGCCAGCATGGTACATACATAACTCCATGCACAAAACCTTCCGGTAATTCACATGATACTATGCCAGAGAACAAGCGGAGCTGTGGAAACACAGAGAAGGTAGGGAGGCAATGGGGGAGTGTGACAGAGGGTGAGACAGAAAGTGAGTTAAGGTGAATGGCAACAAATATAGTTTCCAAATTAAAAAAAAACTTTCAGAAGTTCGTTGGAACCAAAAGGGCAGTTGTCCAAAAACATATGGACCAAAAATGAAATGAAAAATGAGTCCCAATCGTTGTTGCTCCATGTGCACAAGTCTACTGGCCAGTGTGATACATACATACTCCATGCACAAAGCCTTTCTATATCTTAAACAAAGCAATTCACGTGATTCTATGCCTTTTTAGTGTGTAACCTCAACAGGTTCTTTGAATACCGTCTAATCAACCAGTCTAAAGTAAACAAAATGGCTTGGTGTAAAACAAGTCCCCACATATAAGTATTAAAGAAATGGTCTTAGATGCTGATTTTTAGTGAGGTCATCACAGGCTGACAACGTGCTTCCTTTCCAGGAAAAAAACATGACAATTTCTAAAGGACACCTTTCTCTGAAAGAGATTCATGTTTGCTTCTTGATAAACATCTAACCTTAGTGCACACAGGACAGTAGTGTGCAAGCTGGGTACCTGATTCAGTCCAGTTGCCCAAGAATCGAGCAACCTGGTACCTTTTGTTTTTTTACAGATGACAGAGAGGGGGAGGAAGAGGGAAACGGTGTAAAAATATCACAAGTTAATAGTATAATTTAACAGTAAGTGAGAAACATGTGATGTTAGTATGAAAATGAAATTGTTTTGAATGAATGGAAATCACTGTATAAGAAACGAGACGTCATGCAGCCACTGCTAACAGTTTCTAAGGCAATAATCAGCTGATTATTTTCAAACGTACTTGTACCTGCCAGCTATGTACGGCTAATTACACTTCTTATACCTAGTCTAGGAGAACTCGTGGCCTTCAAGAAGAATAAAACTAAATACATAATCACCAGAATTAAAATAGCAATAAGAATCTGAAAGCTTTAGACCTCAGGTATTTATGTTCTCACAAAAGCTGTGATAAACTTGATGACGCAAAAAATATTTGTTGGTCTGCCCTTGGATTTTGTCCATTTGTCAATGTCCATGGGTTCTTTTTATCCTTCATTTATCTCACATCAGAGTAAGTAAAGAAATACATACATTTAAAACATAGAATTTGATGGCAGATACGAACTATTCGGCCCATCTAGTCTGCCCGTTTTTCCTGACGTAAGGCTAATCTTAATCAGTTCTTGGTCTCAGCTCTATTCAAGCTGACATTACGGTTCATTACCAAGGACTGATTATTGTTTGAGTCTTTACTGCAGAAAAATGGGCAGTAACGTTCATACAATGTTTATGATAATGACAAGTATCCTGACAGTATAGTGAAGGCAGGCGCTATACCTTCTGCTGATTATGTTATATTTACAGGGAATTAACAAAGTTGAAATAGTTACACTCAATGAGCCGATGTGCTCTGCAGGTTGCCGTAACATCTCATGGTATGTCACTGTGTAACTGAACACTCCAACCCAGGTGGATTTTTACAATTTTACAAAGAAATCTATCCATCATAAAATAAATAGGTTAATGCTCTAGTGGCTCAGTGGGAATATGAAATGGTAGTGAACCAACATATAATACACTTCAAAATTGTTCATCTTACTGTCAGTGCCATCAATCTGACTTAATGCACCTGCTGTTAGTACCAGACATTTCACATTTCTTTAAAGATTTTACATAATATGATTGCTTAATATGTCCAATTTATTATTCATAACCAATGTTTCCATGTTAGGTTTTTACTTTTCGTCTACCATTTTTAGGTTGGATAACCTAAGGCATCTAAGTGCATAATCATTGTAAATCAGTGTTTGTAGTAAAAAAAACAAAACAAAAAAACCCCCAAACTTTTAAATAGTAAAATAATTAAATTTAAATCAAAAATATAATTCCTATGGGCAGCAACAATGTAATCTTAACAAGTAATCTTAAATACATAAATATATAAATACAAAATAAATATATTTACTATCACTGCAAACATTAACCCCTTCAATCCCAGGGGTTTTTGGTACCTCAAAGCCCAGAGCAATTTTGCCATTTTTGGGGTATGTCAGTTTAGCGATTATTCTCTTTTTCTGTGAATAGTGTACCCATGTAAACTATATATTGTTTTTTCAAGGAGAGATAGAGCTTTCGTTTGATACCATAGCTGGATGATTAGCTGAAAATTTAGAATGAGAAATTTAGTAAAAACTAGCGAAGATTAGAAACATAAACTAATTTTTTTTTTACATTTTCCCTCTGAATCCTCACAAAATTAGGTAAAGTGATGGAAAATCCCCTCCAAGTTTATTAATTCAGGTGTCCTGATTTCAGAAATACCTCATTTATATAGATTTTCCAGACTTTCCCAGCACCAGGGAGCATACTATTAGGTGTACAATTTTGTATAATTTTTATGCCTATGGCTTAACGGGTTTGGGGGTTGTGAACGGGGGCAGGAGGGTTATACTGGCTAGATGTTATGCTAGGGCAATGGGATGTAAGGTTTTTTTAAGAATTTTTTTATTATCTTTTTTTTATATATTTTTTTTTATTTTAATTTTTTTTACATTTTTTGTATTTTTTATATATATTTTTTTTACACAGTAATGGTTAGAGGTCCTCCTAGGGACCTCCTGAACATGCCAGTGATGTCACAGTGACATCACAGCTCACATTATAATTTTTTTGTATTATTTATATTATTTTAATGATTTATTTAATATTATTTTTAAATGACTAACGTTTTTTTTTTTCCAGCTTTTTCTGTTACAGGACGGGAGGGGGAGTGAGAGAGATGGAGTGAGACAGCCTGGTCTCCCGTGCAGCGGGAGGGATGTGTCCCTGACGCAGCACGAAGGGCTGGACGTACCGGGACGTCCATAGGGGTTTCTTTGTGGGCGTTTTTTGGACGTCCCGGTACGTCTATAGGGGATTGAAGGGGTTAAGTGGGCCACTTCATCAGAAATGCATGTGTGCCTGGGCCGCATACATTTTTAATTGAGAGAAAATACAGCACAACCTACCCAAATTCACAACAATGTGAAGTATTATTATTATTATTATTATGCGGAGCGTATTATTAACTTGTAAAATTAAAATAAAAATGTATTGCTTGTGAGTGGCAGGTTTAGGCCACAGCTTTTAATCAGTGAGACCAATCAATAATCGATCAGGTTGCAACAATTATGTATTAAAAATAAAATGTTTGGATTCTTTATTCATAATTCCTGCGTGTGTTTTTTTTTCTTTACCTTGGATGACCCCTCTCTCTGTGACAGCTGTCATTTATGGGAGGGGGGCATTAGTAATGATCAGATCATTACTATTGGCCAGGAGTGATCTGATCATCATCAGCCCGCTCCTGATTGGCTCTGAAGCAGTCCAACTATCTAACAGAAATTGACCTGGAAGTACCATTGGCAGCAGGTCACTGCTACTGAAGTTTTTTTTTTTACTCTTTGAATGCTGGTGCTTCATAGTAAAATATTTGTTTGTGTTTTTCTCTGCACACATTGTAATTCAAGTGTGAATTTACAGTTCGGAGTATGTGTCACTTCCAAACTGTGTTCAGCAGCATCTCCTGAGCACAGTGATAACACCCATGCGTATGTTTGTTGGGTTGTTTGGGGGCTCAAAAGTCACATTTGGGAAGTGTGCATTTTTCAGTTTGGAATTTTGGCATCTGAGCCATCATGCTCCTATTACCTTTTTGGGACATCTTTGAAGCTGGCCAATTCAATTTAGCCCATCAAGCCATATGATTTTGAAAGCTAGAGACCCCAGGATATTTCAAATGGTGGTATTTTACTTATGAGGTTCTTACATATAGTACTGCAAGCTACTGTATCACAACAATACTTGTATATATATATATATATATATATATATATATATATATATATATATCAACCAATCTTGGCACTGGTTCCCAGATGATCTGGGCAACCTGAAGGGTCAAGAGGGCTATCCTTTCCCTCCTATACTTGTAAGGCCTGAGTATACCCAGTCTCGCTCTCACAGAGCTTATACACCTTTACTCCATACCTGCATGGAAGGAATATACTGCTTGAATACCAATCTTCCCTTACACTTCATCAGAGATTCATGCACACAGATATTAATTCCAGGTGTATAAGCCTCTGCAAACCTGGCAGCGAGGTGGGTAATCATTTTATACAGCCTGTCAAACTTGGTCTTCTCCCTAGGGGGCACAGGCTGTTGTCGCTAAAATGCATGAAATAAAGGATAATTTCTTACCTTTGCCTAGTCATAGACGTGATGCCACAAACTGGAGTCAAAGTTTGGATAGCTGGCTACACACTCCTCAGCAGCACTGCCATGACTACCTGTGGCAGGGGACCCATCAGCCAAAGATACATCATCCGACGTATCTGTGAACTGACCAACATCATACCTGCGCTACATCATACTAAAAAAGTTTATAGGAAAATAAAACCCCTAAAAAAATAAATAAAATAAAATAAAACAGAAAAGTGCAGTAGACAAAAAACATAAGTGTTTGGGAACCTGCGTTAGATTTTTCCAGATCTTTCCAGCAGCAGGGCTCCGTTATATTTTTTTGGCATTATTTGGGTGTTGCTGAATGCATTGCACTGCATCAGATATAGAGGCATTGCAGAAACACCGGCTGAGATTGGAAAGAGTTCGCTAATCACTTTCTTAGCTCATTTAACTTAGATTTGTCACTAACTGTATGCCTTTCCAGGACCCATTGTACAGCCCTACAGAATATGATGCAGCTACATAAAGCAATAAATAATAATAATAGCATGATTGTCACATCAGTTGTCATGAATGGGTTAAGGTAGTCCTTCACGGATGAAGGAGGAATAATTCTATATCCCAAACGCCTCATATGTTTTTAAGCGCACCAGTATTTCTGTATGATTCATTTTAAAGGTAGTAATTTAGGAAGCCAGAAGCATTTTTTTTGGCTAGTTCACCCAGAGCTTTGTTTTTTCTGGACCTTTACCCGCCAAAGTAAACATCCATGAACGGAGTTGGCAAGTGATAAAAGTAGCTGGATGGATTCTAACGATACCAAAGGATTTGGAGATGGCATCCTTCCTCACATTAAGTGCTTCCTAGCAGTGAGAAGAAAGGGACGTCTTATATCAAAACAAATTGGCATTCAAAGTATCCCATAATAATACATTATTAACTGGTCTAGATTACGTATCTACTGTATATAGTGCCATCATATTCCGCAATGCTGTACAATGGCGTGACAAGTTGTGTTTCACGTAATTTTGGCTTACAAAACCAAAATGTAAGCAGAGCTCATTCTTCACATGTGGAGTTAAACTTGGGGTAACCCACAAAAGGGAGAAATACAGGAGAGTTGTGTTCCAGCTCCTCAATGTCATTATTCAGTATGAAAGTCAAAACCCAGATGAGTTTCTGCTCCAGGCCCTGCATAATGTATGGTTAAATCAGTGAGCTTTCACCCTTTGACATCTACATTATAAAGCTCAGCCACTTGCTGGAGACACTGGCCAAAGTTGGCCATTTATAATGAATAGTAAATGAGAGATAAAGCCACAATCATTCTGCAAACTCTCCCTGCAAACTCTCCCTTTAGTAAATAACATAATAAGTAACTAATATGGTTTTGTTTGTCAACTGGAATAAAGTGCATGTTGCAAAAGAGTTGGAAATACACTGGAAATGTCAAATTGCTATTTTTGAAATAAATACATATGGTACATAGGGTAAAAAATGATTATGTTTATGTACACTTTTCACTGAACTTATCTTGATTTCCTTCTAAAAATCTAGTTTAGTTTAAGAATGTCGGATAGGAATAGGACTCCGGCATTTCTGCAGCTTATGACTCCAACTGATGCCAACTCCGACTCCGACTCCAATGTTGTCCTTCCCGTTTTATCATGAGAATACATTATTTTCATACCTAGGTTAAAGGGGAGATTCTTAGGGTCATACAGTCCAGAACTGTTACATATTCTACACTGCTATTAGCACATCTAACACTCACAAATTTGTGCTTTTGCTACCATTACGTTATGGTTGATATCCCTGCTTGAATGCAGGTGACTCAATTAAGCGAATCTATAAATCAATTCAATGTTTTCCATGAGGACCAAAAATAAGAGCCATGTGGTTAACATACTTGGTGAGTAACTACATAGAATCTCCACGGTGGGCTATTAAAGGGTTAATATATTAAACGGTTAAACGATTTTAGAAGGCTCCCATTTGATATGCGACTTTACAGCTCATGGGTTAGCCAATAAAGAGAATATTTAAATAAAATGTGAAATCTTAAACCTATTCCACGAGATAAAGGCTGATATCAGCCAGATGTCTTCTTGTTTGGGGGTATGCATAGGGTATATATAGGTGGCACGTAAGTCTGCCGAGGATGGTAGTCAGTATGTTTATCGTCAGGTTGTTATACTTTTAGATTTGCTTTTCCTCACGTTTTCATTATTTTTTGCTCTATGTAGAAAAGCGCTCCCATTTTTTAGCAGTATGCTTAATAAAAGTTGTTTTAGCATTTCCTCCTTCTAATTAATGTCTATATGGCCAGGTAAACTCATGCAGTACTACCACACTCATAATGCTCATCCAACTATATAAGAACCAGCAGCTATGGTCCCAAACCAGTCGCCTGGTTATAAGAACAGCTGGACATACCAATTTAGACTGTAAGCCCTATGGGCTAGGACTTCCTATTGAGGTTTTATGGATTTTGTGCCCCAAGGAACCTATTGTATCCCAATCCAAATGTCCTTAGACTTACGTATGAACTGTACGTCCCCTTTCTTATACTGTAAAGTATATCTGCCAGCCCTTCATAAATACATACATCCATTTCTAAGATACGTCAGAAAGAATTGCGTAATGTACATGAAATGTAAGAGCGTGGATCAAATAGGGAAAGCCTGCTGAGGGTGATAGGAGTTGCAGATCATCAATAGCAGGAAGCCTAGCGAGATAAACGGCGCCAGTCACGGACTTCACAATCACAACAGGTCCAAACCCTCCCCGCCCACGTGACCCGTCCTGTCCCCGCCCAAAACATTACACGTCCGGCCTCTTCCAGCTCTGGGCTCCTTGGTCTGGTTGGCAGCATCGCGCACTGTTTCGCCAGCATCCCAGCATCCTCCAGTGCGCATGTGCGGCAGGGAAGCTTTTTGCATCAAGCTGCTTTGAGGTAAGTGCAGCTCTGCCTGTGCCTGCTGGTGAGTACATGGAGCGACTTGTTATTGTTTCCCTGTAGGGGGGCTTCATTGTATCTCCTTGTTTTGTAAATGGTACCAAGCTGCTTTATGTATATATACTTAAATATGTATGTATATACATGTAATCTACTTACATAGGAGGCGGCATCACAAATCCTGTTCTTCATCTCTCTCTGCAAGGACACGCCAGGGCCCTCTAATGGATCTTTCCATAGAACCAGTTGCCATGGCAAACTGTACCCCTTGAATTAAGTCAGTAGCCCTCATTGTTAATGGGTACACGCTGACGGCGGCAGCAGCAGATCCACTGGCCCTGTGATCCGTAGCCATACACGTGAGCCCCCAGTTTGGGGTACAGTCAGGGGCTGGAATGTGGCACCCCCCCCTCCCCATCTTTCTGGAGCTTCAGGCAGCGCTGCTGAGGTCACCAGATGAGGAAGAAAGGGGGAGGGGCGAGCAGTGGCCGGAGCCTCAGTACAGAAAGTCCCCTAAACAGCGAGTGCCAGGAGTGATGGGAGCAGAGACTAAGGGCTCCACATATTGCTGCTGTTAGATGTGATGAACCTCTAGCTGCTGTGTCTTACAAATCCCATCATGCTTAGACATCTAATGCAGTTTGCATGTGATGCCTGGGTTTAACTGACCATAATACAATCCCTGCAGACTATCTGATCAGGAGAACTCACAGCATGCTCAGTCAGCATCTGCCTTGGAAGTGGGAGACAAAAGGGATATTTGCATATGGCCGAAATAGCCAAATGGTGACCTGTGATAACTTTTGGCGGCCGAGCTGCTGAGAAGCCCCGCTCTCTGCATGCTTCTGTTACATACTGGCCCCTCACCAGAGCAAACAGGACAGCCTGCTGACAAAACATCCCAAAAGTACTTTGGCCGGGTAATGAATAGGCAGTAGACTCCCAACACGCTCAGCCATCACCCAACAGGGATACTTTTTGAGATGCAGTCTATAGCTAGATGCGTTTTACATTAAACCTTTCCACCCCACGGCACGTAGTACGCCCTGTTATGTGTAATTCACTTATTCTGCCTCCCACCCCATCAAAAAAAAAAGATACGGAAGTTCCTAATGAATAGAAACAGAACCGAGTAGCAAACAATAGGTGCGTAGATGCGCTTATAGCTCATTTAAGGAAGCATCTGTGAAAAAAGCCAGATGTGTACACAGCTGGACCCTGTTCTCACCCCCTAAATATACTTTTAGGTTAAAAAAGAAAAAATGACTCGTGGCCTGGCGATTGAGAAGCATTGTGTCAATTAAAGGGACAGTTTAATGTCGCTGATGTACGTATATACTTCATGGGTACTTTAATATGTACTCTCTCTTGGAGCACTTTCCGCGCATACACAGTGGAGTTTGACGAACTTACTTTAGGGGGTTTTGTACACATTTTTATTATTTATCATATTTTTCTAGGTCAGATAATTACGAGGTTCTGTTTGTTTATCGCAGGAAAAAAAAAGGATCCAACATCTAGACTGGTTAAATGCAACACGTGCCAGCGTTAGTTTGGTGTGAAGCAAGTTATTCATTTTTTTTTTTTTTTTTTTTTTTTAACTTTACTGAGCGGGTGGTAGATACATGGAACAGTCTTCCAGTAGATGCTAATACGGTGATGGAATTTAAACATGTTTGAAAGGCTTAAAACGATCTCAAATCTAAGACAGGACCAAGGACTGACGCAAGTTTGAGTCTCTTTATCAGGAAAAATGGGCAGACTAGATGGGGCAAAAGCTTGCCTAAGTCTATGTTTCTACATTAATGTTT
Organism: Spea bombifrons; assembly: GCF_027358695.1. Classification (NCBI taxonomy): domain Eukaryota; kingdom Metazoa; phylum Chordata; class Amphibia; order Anura; family Pelobatidae; genus Spea; species Spea bombifrons. The sequence continues at coordinate 107,879,660 of NC_071089.1, forward strand.
TCCACTTATTTATACTTAAAATACTTTGGAACGTGAAACATTTTTGCAACAGCAGCTACTATAAGACCCCTTCAATGAATAAGTTAAGCTACAGATATTCTCCATGTCCTCCCGTGTTTCATATTTGAAGAAGAATGTAAGATCTTTTCAGAAAAGTAACACGTTTTGGATATTTGTGTATATTTTGCATTAAAGACTATGGAAGATTTTTTATTAATTTTTTTTGTGTTAATAAATAGAGCTGTGGTGATTATGGGTGATTTAAGAGTCCGATAAAGGATTTAACAGAATATTAAATAGAAATTGAAGCCATAGATTTAATTACTGCAGGGTAGTACTTGGGCTAGCGTGTAACATGTATGTTATATGTGAGATATATGTGCTGTGGCCGCCCTGTGTTAAAAATGGGAAGAGAGAGCCACGTGTGTTTTCCTTTATTTGCTATGGAGACAAGTCGAGTCAAGTTGATGACTTTATCGGCTAACTGAGTAGATTTAGAATGCAAGCTTTTGGGACCTCTCAGGTCTCTTCCTCTGGCGTCTTATACAGAGAAAAGGTGAAAGGCATCTCCTTAAATATGCGTCACATTGGAAAGCATTATAGATCAGTTCAGTCCAAGTTCTTTGATCAGTCAGCGGTGGTGTAATGAGGTGTAGATTGCGGTGTTCTCTCTTCACACTTCTCGTGGGGCCAGGTTGTCTGGAGCTCTGGTTTGCAGGCTGGTCAACAATGTGATAATTGGAAAGAAATTCCGTATCACGACTGATGCTAAATTGAAGCATTAGGTTAATTTCCCATCTGTTCCTCTCCCTCGGGGTATGGGATAGTCCCATTAAGACAGTCAGCCCCATGTCTCTGAGGCTGTGTCTGTTTTGTCCAAAATGTTCTCCCACTGGTGTCTCTGTCCTTTTGTTATTGACGTTGGATCCGTGTGAATTGAATCTTTGATGTAAATGGTTGGCCTGATTCACCCACGTAGAGGGCCGCTGGACATTTTGCACACATGATAAGGTATACCAAATTGGATGGTTTTCAGGAGAAGGAACCGTTGAGCTCGTGGTATGAATGTGAGCTGACTTTAGGGACCTTATCCCCGTTATGAATTCGGTGTTAGTGGCACACAGATTCCTATATGACGTTCTTTACACCTCGGCCTTACCAGCTCTCCCCTTTTATTTACGTGCTAAATATTGCCATGAAAAACCACATTTTGGTGATCGGTATTTGCTCAGCTGCCATTTGGAATTGTAATGTACGCAACGTATTGGGCCCCCATTTATTGGTTGTATTGAGCCAACGCTTTCACTGCCCGAACACACAATGTTTAATGAATGGGCTGCTTTGTCTCTATCTTGGGAACAAAAAAGTTAAACAGAGTACCGTAGAAACGTTACACAGATCGGTATAGAGAGACGCCGAAAAAGATATACAGAGAGCGAGAGGAGAGAGTAATATTAATAACAATAACGAGATGCTTTTTTTTATATATATATAGTGCCAACGCATTCAGCGGTGTTGTACAATGACGTTGACCCACAGAAGATGTGGTGGTCCCTGTGCAAAGGTGTTATTTAACTGTCCCTCCCAAAGAAATAATCAGCACTTCGTATGCCTTTATGAATCCATAGGAAGCAGTTAGTTGTGGCTCCTAGATTTTTAAATTTGGCTCCCAAACTTTTGTATTGATTCCTATGGGTGTATTTCTGGCTCCCAGGGTTGTCTGTCTCCTAAAATCTGTTCCCATGCCGCTAAACAATAGGTCCAGCTTTTTCCCTGTTGGTTTCATCGTGTACCTAAGTATGCTTTTATGGGCAGGATGCCGAAAGGTTGCATCTTTTTGTCCCCGGGGACATCAGATCGAAGGCATTTCATAGACATCAAATCTACCTTTCATACGGTCTGGTATAAAAAAAGGTATTTAATAAAGGAAATATTTATTAAAATATATACTATTTATGTGTTTGAAATCCACCTGATGTATATGACGAAGGAGCAGCCATCTCAACTTCACGTTCTCAGGATATATGGCCGTCATGTTCCTTCTCCCCTATCGTTTGGTTATTGTTCTTGTCATCGATACGGTATCTGCGGGCGCTCTAGAGGTACTTGGCTCAGGTGTGTGTCTGCAGGAGACAGCTCCAGGATTTAGTAGAAATGTTAGTAGTTGTGCCAACTTTGCCCGTCATATTCCATAGGGTAAATGTTTAAAGTCATTATCTCCAAATTAAATTATCAAGTTAGTTACAAGCTAGGTAATTTTGCTTATGCTAAAAGCTGTGAATTTGGTTTCCTCCACTATATATAATTGAAAAAAATAGTTTCAGGGTAAAGATCACTCGCTGACACGTTGGTATACCTGGTGTACATACAGTAGGATGGAACATGGAATATATAATGTGTGTTAAACCGAGCCATAGAGGGTTGGAGTCCCACCAATACTTTTTGGTGGGCTGAATATGTTGCTTTAGTTGGAGCGAACCAGTAGCTTCCATGATGGTTTGCACGTCTGCCTAGAGGAACGGGTTTGTGTCAGTGGGTATCATGATCAGGCACTTAACATTGTGTGTCACTGAGCAATGTGCTTAGCTTTATCCAGAAAACCCTGGGTGTCTGTGGTCAGTGGCGTGGCCAGTCCAGTGGGCCAGTTACAAGGGAGATCTTTGATCTCTTCAACCAGCCTATTTACTCTACGGAGCCTCTGCTGGCTCAGCACAGCCTCCATAGACTTCATTCACCAGAGTACCAGAGATGCCGACCGTGGAGGTAGAGAGTACTGGGGGCGCTGCTTTAGGTCAGGCCTAGGGGGACCCCAAAGGTAAGTATACTACTATCTGTGACCCCTCAGGGCTATAATTAGACCTCCTTCTATTAACTACATTTACTGGAAAAACACAATTTGTCTAGATTTTAAGCATGTGAAAAGGGCCATCTTCACCTAAATCGTTCGTCTTAGTCTGGCAATTCTAGTCTTTTCTGACCCTTTGAATATATGTATTGTATGAAGAGCTGCGTAAACTGCTGGCGCTATATAAATAAAAAAGACAATGGTAATAACTGAGGTCAACACATTTTAAAGTGAGATCTTGACCTAAAATAATTGTGTACATTATATTGGTTTGCAATCACATATTAATTCAATTCCAATTAAATTGTAGGGGAATCACATTATAGGAAATATATATTAAAATGTTTAAAAAGTTGCGTCTGTAACAAAAAAGTAACAAGAAATAAAAAGGGTTTCAGAAATATTTGACAAACTTCGCACCCACTTAACGTATTTGGAGCACAGTCTTTTTCTTCCTTTCTTTTCAGTTCTTTTTATACTGTGTTGTGTGCGTAACTTGTTTTTCCTAAGCTGCCAATAGCAGAGAATTCACCAGGACCCCCTCCTACCCGACTTGTCCGTAAGTCTTATTTTCATTTGTTAAGCAAATGAAAAGACGTCGTTGCCATGGTAACGTTATTCCCTCGTCAGGCGAGCAATCTAAAGTATTCAAAGCTTTTAAATATGTTCTGTTTTCATGCTTAATCAGAGACATACAAGCCCTGTCAGTTTGCGTGTCCAGATCTCCCTCCTTGCAGGACGCACACAATGCAGCAAACACGCAGTAGGTTGCAGTTCATCGCAGGTTATCCCACACGCCATCAACACCATTATGGCTCCTCCAGTAATTACAGGATGTTTCCCCTCGTTCTCTGCTGCTGCCGCCCGTTATCATTAAGTGAAGATGGCCCTAATATAAGTAGTTTGAGAATTCATAGGTTTATTGGACCATTTCAAATTATTTTGTAGAAAAATACATTATTCAATACATCAGCAGGCAATGAAAGTTCCAACCTGTAAACCCCTTGTACATATTTTCAACCAATTTATACCAGATCCCTCTTCTTTCAGCAAAACTGTCATGTGTCACAAAAAAAGCTAGGACTGGTGAAAAGTGTATTTCAGCCAACGGTAGACAAACTAACGGCAAAGAACATTAGGGTAAGAGGGTAAAAACCAAGGGGCATAGGGAATCCAAAAATCCCCAAAGTCCAAGGTAAGTCTAAGTATGTGCAATTTGTTTGCATCTGGCTCTGCCCACATATGGGGTGATGTGACCTCATGATGAGGCATTTTACCCTTGGAATGTTCTATTTTCACAGCATTTCTGAATGCTTTGTTCCCTAATATGGTACTGCGTATGCAAAACCATGGGAATTGGCATTTGAGGAGTATGGTACCTGGGACTCTTCTAGCAGATTGTGGACTATGGTTTCTTTGAGCTGCGGTAAGGTACTAGATGTCATCTCTGGATGTCCCCTGTTCGCCCATCTCTGCATGCAAACTGGTTATGTCACTACCAAGAATAGGGGACTTGGGGTGGGGGGGGGGGGTTAGCCAACCACCTGGACCTGAGCCTGGTTGCTAGAGTTCTAGCAAATTACCGTATTGGCCCGAATACAGGTCGCACTTTTTCCCCCCACTTTAAGTCTTTAAAGTGGGGGTGCGGCCTATATTCGGGGTTTAGGGCCCGACGCCCGGGACATGCAGTCCCGGGCACCGGGCAGGCAGCGGGGTCAGGATACAGATCCCCCGCAGCGGTGCAGGGGACCTGTATCCTACTGTTCGATACGCTCAGACAGCCTCCCCTGCCAGCACTTCCCACGGGGGGGAGTGCCGGCACGGGAGGTTGTCTAAGCGCATCGCGTGGACGTTCACCGGCAGCGGCGATGCGCCGGTGAACGTCCGCATGATGCATTTTACACACCCCCCCCCCGACTTACCAGAGCAGACTCCCGGGTGTCTTGCAGGGCCGGCAGAAGACATCTACGCAATACGCGTATACAACTTCCGGTGCCGGCACTTCCGCTGAGTGCCGGTACCGGGAGTTGTATACACGATGTGCATAGATGTCCCCCTCCGGCCCCGTAAGACACCCGGGAGTCTGCTCTGGTAAGTCGGGGGGGGGGGACAGAGTGGCAGCGTATCTCGAGGGGGGGGGCAGAGTGGCAGCGTATCTCGAGGGGGGGCAGAGTGGCAGCGTATCTCGAGGGGGGGGACAGAGTGGCAGCATATCTCGGGGAGGGGGAGAGGACAGCGTGGCAGCATATCTCGGGGGGGGGGGGACAGAGTGGCAGCATGCTTATTTGGTGCTTTTTTAAAGAAAAAACCTTTTTCTTTAAAAAAGCACCAAACTTTTAGGGTGCGGCCTATATACGGGGGCGGCCTATATCCGAGCCAATACGGTATGTACTGTTGGCAGCTTTGCTTTGTGGTGACACACCGATTTGTATGTCACAACAGGGCCAACTGATGCGCAGTTAAATCTGTGAGATTAATGAAATGCTTCCCTCGCCACAACTTGCTGTTTGGAGAATGAACACCACTAATATGACACACATAAACAAGAGCGAGAACAAAATACTTTGCGATTCCTTCTCCCGATATACCACAACTTCTCTTGTTTTTTCAATGTCTAACGTTCAACTCCTGGCTCTTTGCCACGGAAATAACAAAGACCTATACATTCTACTGTTTGTTTAGCTGTCTCGAGGTCCTATAGGTATGAATGTTTTACAGATGCTCAATTGTTAACTGTTTTGCACTCCTATTTCAAAGTTGGCAAAAAAGGTTGTTTTGCAAAAAAATAAACAAAAAAAAACCCGCAAACATTTACCAGTTGTCCTATTCTTGTTAGGAAGTTGCATAACTGTTTGTCCCAGGGTCCAACTGACTGTCTGGCCAGTACTCGATGGGAGTAAGGGCTTGTCAAAATAAATCGATAACTGTTCCCAAACACACCTCCGCCCTGATCGATTTACTGCCCTCCCTGCTCTGTTAACCCCTTGAAGGACAAATTTAAAAGGATACTTGTCACCTAAGGTTGGTGTTTATCAATGAGTGATGATACTGCTGGCTTTCTGGAGACCAAGGTACTCTAGCAAGCAGCATTTTCTGCAACTTTATTGCATGTGACATCCCTAAAGCCAGACCATCGCTGGGCTTTGCCTCTCCCATGGATGCCATTTTTGTACATCTTATTGTGGAATCGTAAACATTGACCTTAATTGAGGCCAGCAGCTCTTTACATGTTAGTCTTGGTTCATTTTTGGCCTCCTGGATGAGTCGTTGATGCACTCCTGGAGGAAGATGCACTCGCCGGCCATTTCTGGGAAGGTTCCGCACTGTTCTAGAGCTTCTCCATTTGTAGATAATGGCTCTCACTATGGTTAGCAAGAGTCCCAGAGCCTTAAAACTGGCTGTGTAACCCTTTCTAGATTAATAGAAGTCAGTGACTTTGTTTCTTATCTGTTCTTGCATTTCTTAAGATTGCACCATCATGTGCTGCTTTTCAAGACCTTTTAACCTAGTAAGACAGGTTCTGTTTAATTGTTGAATCTAAACATCAATACTGGCAGCAGTGACAATGCCTGAGTGTGCCTGAGTTGAACCCAATTATGAACAAAATTGGGTTAATTGCTTGATTTACATAGGGCTAGGTAGGGGGTGGATAGCTTTTTTTTTTTTTTCCTTTCTGTACATAAAATCATCATTTAACTACTGCCTTTTGTGTTTTTTGTGTGTGACACATATGCAAAAAAAATAGAATAAATGTGAAAGGGGCAAATAATTTTTCACAGCACTGTATACTGGGCTCTGTTCCCACGTTGTTTGTATTGGGCACAGAGAAATGTTTTGAGGTTTTTACTTAAGTTACTATTTTATCTCATCAAAAGGGCATTTCTGAATCTAAGACGAGACCAAGGACTGATTATGGTTTGAGTCTCAGGAAAAATGGTCAGTCCAGATGGGCCGAATGGTTCTTATCTGCTGCCGCACTGTTCAGATGGAGAGACAAAAAAAATACATCCCAGTCATTCACTCTCCTACAAACCATTATTATAAGTCAATCAAAACACAGCTTAATAAAATGTATCGTGACACTTATCCCATCTCCCTAAAGCTCATAATGAATGCCGTGTTTCACTAAGGGATCATTACCATTTTATCTCTGTACACTGTAATGACATCTATTAAATTTCAAATTTGTTCAAGTCAAACGGATGTAAACAAGGCTTGTTTTGCAAGCATTAAAGCTTTGATTTCTTCTAGCGATTGGAGTATAAATATTCGGATGAGTGAAGTCCCATTAACCAAATCACCCGTGTAATTGCCCATACTACCCTACGGTGAAAATGTTGACTTGCTTTGCAGTCACTAAGGCACTGTATCGGGGTACATCTCGAAGCATGCCTTGACCCTACAGGCTATAGATCCGAGAAAAAGATTTGTTGGAAGAGTCATCCATAGGGGATGGAGGTTCTAAGCAAAATTAGTCATTGTCACCAACTACCATTCAGTTGCCGCTGTCCCGATTCCCATGCTATCCTTTCAGGTTTTTTTGGAATCAGAGCTTTTATACCCAACCTCGCTACTGTTAGGTGGTCCCTCAGCTATCACAGGTAAAGAAAATAAGTATTTGAAAGGCCACAAGTTCTTGATACACAAACAGATCATTTGAGACAGACACTAATGCTATTATCTGATAGTAACATATTTAATTATTTATGGAAGACTCTTACAAAGTGTTTGTCTTTTATTTTTCCAAATTGGTACCTCAAGTATATTTGCTATAAAACCGACACAAAAGTCAGTGCTAATTTAACACTATCATGTAGATACATGTAATTGTTATGTTATATACTACATGTTATGTCCTGTCTACCCTTCGTACAGCACTACAGAATTTGATGGCGCTATATAAAACAATAAATAATATAACAAAAAGTAGGGGGGCATGCAGGAAGAAGGTAGGAAGGAGCATTGTGTTTTATGCCACTGTAATTTCTAATATATATATATATATATATATATATATATATATATATATATATATATATATATATATATATATATATATATATATATATATATATATATATATATATATATACCGTATTGGCTCGGATATACGCCGCCCCCGTATATAGGCCGCACCCTAAAAGTTTGGTGCTTTTTTAAAGAAAAAGTTTTTTTCTTTAAAAAAGCACCAAAAAACATGCTGCCACTCTGTCCTCCCCCTCCGAGATATGCTGCCACTCTGTCCTCTCCCCCTCCCCGAGATATGCTGCCACTCTGTCCTCCCCCCCCTCGAGATACGCTGCCACTCTGTCCCCCCCCCTCGAGATACGCTGCCACTCTGTCCTCCCCCCCCGAGATATGCTGCCACTCTGTCCTCTCCCCCTCCCCGAGATATGCTGCCACTCTGTCCCCCCCCCCTCGAGATACGCTGCCACTCTGTCCTTCCCCCCCTCGAGATACGCTGCCACTCTGTCCTCCCCCCCCTCCCGACTTACCAGAGCAGACTCCCGGGTGTCTTACGGGGCCGGAGGGGGACATCTATGCACATCGTGTATACAACTCCCGGTGCCGGCACTCAGCGGAAGTGCCGGCACCGGAAGTTGTATACGCGTATTGTGTAGATGTCTTCCGCCGGCCCTGCAAGACACCCGGGAGTCTGCCCTGGTAAGTCGGGGGGGGGTTAGAATGCATCGTGCGCACGTTCACCGGCAACGGCGCATCGCCGCTGCCGGTGAACGTCCATACGATGCGCTTAGACAACCTCCCGTGCCGGTACTCCCCCCGTGGGAAGTGCTGGCACGGGAGGCTGTCTGAGCGTATCAGAGAGTAGGATAGGATGCAGGTCCCCTGCACCGCTGCGGGGGATCTGTATCCTGACCCCGCTGCCTGCCCGGCGCCCGGGACTGCATGTCCCGGGCGTCGGGCGCTAGACCCCGAATATAGGCCGCACCCCCACTTTAAAGACTTAAAGTGGGGGAAAAAAGTGCGGCCTATATTCGGGCCAATACGGTATATATATATATATATATAATAGAAATTACAGTATATATATATCAGACATGTGCTTGTGCTGTTAACAGACGTTTGCAGACACCTGCGTCCCACAAATTTCCTTTTTTTTTTCTTTTTACTTAATATTTTTATCTAGCTTATTGAGTCCATTCTTTAATATAGACTATTATCTTCAGAGTGTATAGGGAATTGAAAGACACAGATGGGTTTCCGCAGCAATATATTACCAGGCTATTGTTTTATTACCAAGGGACCTGGAATAACGTTAGACATGAGCAGCTTGCTGTATGTTGCATCACGCTCTGATTTTGAAGATGAATCTGAATGACTTGTCCACAGGTGTTAATATTAAAAATGCCTTGGATGTCAAGCGCACATGGTTTAACAACTTTACACAGTGTTTATGCTCAAGGTAGAGTGTTTTATAGTTTATCGTTAACCTTTCTATGTGTTTTTTAACCACATTTTTGTATATAAGCAGTGAGACGGTTTTTACCTGGTTGGTACGTAGTTCTGCAGAACCCCAAGGGGAGAGCTACTAGTGACCCCAAGGGGTGATGTAATTAACCCTATAACATCCCTGCCCCTGATCACGAGGTGGACTTTAGCCTACCACATTAACGGTATACTAGGAGCCGACATCTCTGCCCTCGTCTCAGGAGGAACCTGCCGGGATAATATGATAATTATTTCTGCACGGGGTGAACCGTCTAGTTTATGGACGTGATTTATTGCTTGCGGCCAAAGTTTGTGATTTTGAAAAGGGCAGAGTATTCGCAATTTCAAAGTGTGCCAAAATGTTACGTTCAGAGCTAGACTTTAGACCTGACAACATGATATTTAACTGCATTGTCCACAGGGAGATTTCAAATTAACCACTTATATGAACTGAGAAGCTTAATCGTTGTGTTATGGATTCTTTTGTTTGTTGGTCACATTGAATATAGGCTTCTTACACTTTCTAACTTAAAATATCATGTGATTTTTTTTTTTTTTTTGATTTTTTTTTTTTTTTTATTGTGCTGAACGCCTATAACAAGCGTTTTACTGCCCAGGGGTCTGGGCAGTGGGCCAATTTCCATAGTTTTGCTCTTGTTATAGTTAGTCGTGTGAAAAAGAAAGTACCCCTTCTTTGACTTCTATGGTTTTGCAGATCAGGACGTACCGGTAATACCAATCATACGTTCCTTAGCAGGTCTAAAATTAGGATAATTCAATAAAACATGACATATTACCCCGTCCATTGGACTGATGTCTTGTGCCATCTGCTCAGCGTTAACCTAGAGGATCTGTAGAGATTTGTTTTATTTGAGCTCGGGTCTGGAAAGCTTATTGGAAGTTACCCTACAAGAGTCGTAAAGACATTTCTTTAAAGTTACCATAGACCTGGTGCATCCGTTGTCCGTATCATTTTTAATGCTGTCCACTTCGGTTTCCTAGTATTTTGTAGTTGTTGCTAGGAATTGAAAACGGGGACATCAGGGGGAGGAAAGGGCCAGAGGGTCCATAGTGGAACTCTCTCTCCTTAACAATGATAGGAGGTATGTTTTATCTCATCAACCAGTGTCTGTCACCAGTTTCCTTTATTGTTTTTATTTTAATGCCTCATTATTTTACTTTTAAAGCTAGGATTCATGCTTTTGGCCCCATAAAAAAACTCTTAATATTTATTGGCTTAAAAGTTGTCTGATATTGATCAAAGTTGTGCAATATTCATATAATTCCAGACTGATCTGCCATGACTACAGCAAGATATAGGCCCACGTGGGATTTGGCCCTGGATCCGCTGGTTTCCTGCAAACTTTGCCTTGGAGAATATCCCGTGGAACAAATGACCACCATAACACAATGCCAGTGTGTCTTCTGTACACTGGTTGGTATATCTTTTTCTATCTCAGTAAATGTAGCTAAAACAATGTGAATTGTATTTTATATTGCCAATGAAGTATTTTTTTTTTCTATTAATTAATCTTTTTTGCAACGGCAGTACCTAAATCACAGTGTCACCCACCTAATGTCACACTAGGAATTGTACCCTAAAAGTTGTTAGAGGTACCCAGTTATTGTTAATGTGTAATGTAAAAAAATGGCATGAAAGTTGTATCTTACAATAATTACTAAAAGGACATTAGCCTATGCGGCCTCCAGCCATATTTTTTAGGAGAAGCTGCAGTGCCTTCTCCATGGTCCTGTTTCCTCATGGTTGATTGGCCGAATGCTGTAGATAATATAGTTTTTCAAACAATATGTCTAATAGAGTGGCTTAAAAACCTGCAGTCCTTCGTGTGACCTTGATACGTTATCATCAAAGCCTACTCCTGAAGCATTTATTTACACTGTAGCTAATGCATTTTATTTATGCTGTGTGACCTCCCCATGTAAGCTAAGTGAACAAGAGTTTCAATATAATCCTTACATGTATTAAAAGACTGTTAATTTCGTAACTCGAAATACGATCTATCTGCCCGGATCATCAGTCTCATTTGTTCTTCAGAGAAGGTGTTGCTAAGCAATTTCAGAATAGTATTTATGAATCAGCTGCCTATTGTTAGAGTGAGGAAATCAATAATTCACAGAATTAATAATATTCCTGTGATGTAGAGAAATAGTCAGTACTTACTAACTGTATCGTGTATCATGAAGAGCCAACTCTATTGAGCTACAATGGCTAGGCAGGCCCTGTATAATCTGTATATAGAGTAACATTCCATCCCTACTATTAAATTAAGTGCATAGTCCATTGTCTACTGGTCTAGAAAAGGAGACTTCTCTCATTTTCCTCCTCTCCCGCCTGACTCTATTGAAAGCAGGTGTGATGGGTTCACAGCTTTCCTCCCATGTAATGTCTTAAGAGTTTATTCTCCACCCTAAGTGATAATTTACCAAATCTCAATTTTATACATGTGGATAGGTCTCACATTCAATAAGTGAAATCGTGAGCACAATTATAAGAAAGGACTGAGAATTCAATATAGTAATTACTTATCTATTAAAGATCACAAAAATGACATAAATCCAAAATTAAGCAGAATGTAACATAGAATGCTTATTAAAACTTAAATGCATAAAAAATAAACATATTATTCAGTCTCGATACGAAGTCTAGCTTCAGTCTCTCGGTCTGCCCCACATTATAAACAAAGTGTACCATTCCCGGACAGGCCCTGTAGCTCTTCCATTAAAATAAATGGGAGAAGAGTCAGCCAGTCGCCTCTATGTTAGCTGCCATTCATAATGCATAGTGAAAGGGGTGAGATGATGATTTTAACTCATCTGGAAATTCTGGTCTGTGGCTCTTCTTCCAAGGAATAAATCTCATAATAAACACATAATAAATTCCCTAGAAGGTGAAGATGAGTTGGGCGTCTTTGTTTTTGGACATTAGACCTTTAACTCACCAGACCTAAGCCAGGGTCTCGTTTAGAATTCTCCTTTCCATTACTTCTAGAGCACATCCTTAGAGTACTCCATTTCTAATACAAATGATTTTTGTTTTATAAATGGGAGAAGCCATAAGACTAAATTAGATATGTCATATCACACGTATCTGCTAATAAACATGTTTTGGTCTGTGGCAGAATCGCGTGCTTTATTTATCGCTTTGATCAATAGTTTGAGCGGGATAAATAATCAGTGATGTGTGATTAGTCCTGAACCGTTCCTCAGACACACCAGGAATTTGTGGGCTGGTGCCTGATATAAATGAAAATAAAAACCGCACGGTCCTTGCCTTCAGGGTGGACATTAGTTAGCTTTCCAACTTGCCAGCCGGTAATTACCAAACCGCATATATATTCTGAACTGTGACCCAGAAGAGGTAGAACCAAATATGAGTGGATTATCGGAATCCTGGGCCAAGTCAGGACTGTCTTGATGTTCTTCGATATTCAGGAGATATACCCTTAGAACTCAAAGCCAATTGATTGAATGTGCACATTTCTGGTAACTCAAATGTTTTGGCATGGTTTAGACCATGATGGGGTGAAGGAAATGAGCTGGATATGTCCCCCATGTCCTTGTTTTGCGTGTAATGATGTGCGGTGGTGGCGTGACCCTGAGAATGTACCCAGCGCCTGCTGCGGTAACGCAATGATAATTTCAGCTCTACAATTTCTGCATCGTTATGATTATCAGATTGACACGATGTGAGCCGATGATAAAAAGCACTTATTTTATGTGTGGCTATCATTGAGTCATTATGATCACACAAACTGATTACCGCGAAAACAAAATCTGTCCCTGTCTTTTAATGCATGAATTCTGCTGCCAGATGTCTGCTCACTTAATGAAGCAATTATATCCTGAAACCAGTGTTTTTGTTAAGGAGCCAATATCTGATGTGTGTGTGCAGGAAATCCCAAAACACTCTTTGGGTAAAATAGTCTCGCATATTTAGAAAATGAATACTGCCAATTCTTATTTTACAAGAATTCTGGGATCTTATTAGGGGGGGATAATGCACACACTCATTTTTTTTTATTCAAGAATATTAGTAGTTTTCAATAAAAAAAAGAATTCTAACTTTTGTTACTTGTTTTAACCTGTTCCTGTCTTTAGAAGTTTAATAAGGTTTGCTCCACATAATAGCTGGTAAAAGACACTTGTTTGTCACATCTTCTAGATTAATACAGCACGTGTCCCCGTTGCTTTGGTTCACACTCCATAACCGTCAAGTTTTGCTCAGGACTTCTGAATTTCGTGCGCTGTCCCACCAAGCTGCCCTGCTTTTGCAGGCAGTAGACATCATGGGTTGGTTGGGAAGAGCCTCTGATCTCCCCCGGCCAGCTCAGGAAGCTGATAAATGAATGGAGGTCAGTGCTTTTACAGTATAGACCTCTGTCACAGCTCCCACGTGGCCACCTCACAAAGCCCTGAAGCTCAGTGCCACGGGTTGGTAGGCCATGAGTCCCACCCAGGCCCTGTCTATGGCTACACCCCGGCAAAGCTTTCCCAGTTTGGACACCTGAATTTGTGGTGCGATCCTGACCTGGGATCAGCACACCAGAAAGCAGAAACCCCTTGAAGGAACAGTCATGCCAGTTTTTTCCTCCCTGTTTTGCTGACACTGGCATACTAGCCTTTTTGACGGGTGCCAATGCCAAAAAACACATGGTGCTACTGCGTTCAAGCAAAGAATGTGCACAGGGACCCAGCAGCTGTCGGCAAGGAACCAAAAAGTATCTCTCGCTGAGAGATCGTTAGCTTATAGATGCATATCGGCTCTAGGTATAATGGAAATATCATATGTCAATTGTCAAGTGAGTAGGTTTAAGTGTTTCATGTCAAAAGGTGTTGTTTCATGTGGATGATGCTTTTGTTCTGCTGCTTAATAACTAGTTCATGACATGTATTCATTTTATAATATTTTTTGATATTTATAATGTGTGTATATACTAATATTAATATTGCTATGCAATTTCTCAGATCTGTTCTCATTTTTGTGTTTTGGAACAGTGCTTGAAACAATACATTGAACTTCTAATCAAAGAAGGCTTAGAAACTGCAATTAGTTGCCCTGATGCTGGCTGTCCAAAGAGAGGGCACTTACAAGAGAATGAGGTGAGTAAAAATAAATAAATTATAATAATGATATATAAGTGTAGACGGTATTCAACAAAATATTTCATGTGCTGGAATGTATAACAATAAAAATATAAACAATGTTACTTGTACCGCACTTATATGATCTCTCTCATCCGCAAGTCTATAAATAGAATATTTGTTAAGAAATTCTTCCAAAAATATTTGGTTAAATGGTCAGACATCTAATCAGAAGAAAATGACTATGTACATCGGATTACTTTTAATGCTTTGTTAATTAATGTAAAGTGTTAATATGTTTTTTTTTTTTTTTTTTAAACATACATAAAATATTTGTAACTTTGAAACTTGCATTTCATCTACTGCTTTTAGTTTCTGAAATTGTTCATGCTAAATTCTTATAGTCCCTTTAACCACAGCATGCGTTTTGTTTTAAAAAAGCACAACACATGTTCACATGCACGGTTTTGTCCGAAACGACTTATAAATGTTGATTCTTATTAAAAAAAAAAAGTATTAATTTGGGCAAATAGTAGCATAAATACCATGTAGGGTCATTATATGTACTTACATTGTCTTTCTTTATATCTTTTATAACAGATTGAATGCATGGTTGCTTCTGATATAATGCAACGGTATAAGAAGTTGCAGTTTGAGAGAGGTATGTATCGCTGTAAATAGATGGGTAATAAAAAGCGGAATAAATGTACTGTATGCCATTTATTTTAATTTGTGATTAAATGAATGAATGTGTGCAACAAAACATTTCTAATTATTTTTTTATTAATGTCAACCCCTCCAGGCCTCCATATTGTACTCCTATTAGAAAAACAGTTAATTTACTGATGAAGATATTAACATAAACATGAATTTATTTAAATAAGAGGGTATTTCTTATGATTCAGACTGACTTGATATATTCGTACTAAATGTAGAATGAACTTTTAGAATGATTTCTTATTTTGTAATGTTTTACAGGAACAAACTTACTTGGCTTTTCATTTCTATCAAATGGTGCTAAATGATATGTTTAAGAACTCTTCATTCGAGTTCTCCATGCCTGCCGCTTAATACAGTCATTTAATTTAACATTTGAAAGATTTAAAGAATATGCTAATAGTCCTGTGGGTTTCAAACAGTGCTGTTTTTTTTTAATATTTGTTCTAGTAGAACCTGAATCGAACCAAACAAAAATTACAAATGTAGTATATATAGTGCCTATGGTGTCAATTACGAAATGCATGTTTTTTAGTGAATTGTCCGTGTGTATCCATTCCACTTACCCATCTAGAGTTATTATATGCAATATCATTTAATCTTTTCACATGTGCATGGGTTTTGTGAATTGAAAATGTGCCTGATAGTGTCTTTTCCTCTTATGTGATATGGCAATCATGGGGACTCCCGTTTATTCCGTGTATTCACCAAAACGGGAGGCTGAAGGAGAGGTGGACCAACCCCAGTGAGCCTCCGCTGCAAGAAGGGCTGAGCTGGCCCTGTGTAATGCATAGCTACATCTTACAAGAAAACCTAAACGCTACAATGAGTATAAAAACAGCAAAAATGTATTTGGGTATTAAATTCTGCACATAAAATTCATTTTTCTTCTTCTAAAAGCCATACACAAACAAATGTTAGTGAACTCCAGTTCTAACTGTACCCGTTAAAACTGATGTGCCCCTCTTTGGCCGTGTTGAATGCTGAGAGGTATGATGCGATATCAAGATGATATGACATCGGTAAAGATGATACAGTTTCTGGTCACGCATCACAAAACTACAACTGAACGCATAATAGAATCAACGTGTCCTTTAACCCCTTCACTACCAGGGGTTTTAATTAGATAAATTGGCAGAAAATACGCCCAGAATTTAACAATTCAGGTGTCTTGATTTTAGAAATAATTCAGTTGTATAGAATTTCTAGACTTTTTGGGTAGATATAAGGCACATATTATTAGTGTGCATGGCTGATTAAAAACTTATGGGTGTTTTTCCCCCCCCCCCCCCCCATTCAATATCCTGGGTTTATAACGGACATTTTGAACAAAGACACCAAATACCCCAAAAAAGTACACATTTCTGTGTAAAAGACAATACTGTACACTTGTTTGTTTTCCGGACATTACAAGGCGCTAGTTAACGAGGTAACATCCTCGTTACCATTTTCAAACAGGAAATGTTCACATTTTGTTTTACTGTCTCATTTGGGACGGTTTAGCACCTAATTCAAAATACCCCCATAAAAAGTATATATTTCTGTAAAGCAGACAACTTGAGGTATGTCTCCAGGATCTTCTGGACACGTGGCATGCAGCTGTTTGACTACCAGTCGCCTCCAGAGTTAGCCATAGTAATAATTTCCTGCGCTTTGTTCGCCAACGCTTTTGCACAGGTTATGTGTTATGACAGGGACAGCCAGTAAAAAACGTTCAGCTGTATCCCCGCATTACAGAAATAACCCACGTGCTTTTTTGGGGGGGGGGTTTCTGGACATTAAAGGGCACAAATTGGAAAATGCTGGCAATATTGGGCTAGGATGTTTTGCTAGGTCTTTGCTATATTTTGCATATGCATCTTAGCAGACCCCCATTTTTGTAAAGAAGGCAACCCAAAGTATGTGGCTAGGACCTTCTGCACACTTGCCATTTAGCTGTTTGCCCACCAGCCATGATTTCCTGTGCTTTTTGTCACCAAGACTTTTGGTTTCTCTGATTCTTTTTTTTTTTTTCTTTTTTTTTTTTGCAGATTACAGGAATAACCCACATGTATAGTTTTTTTATGTTCTTTTTTTACATAAGCTAATAGTTTGTTTAGGATAGTTGCTCAGGATTTTAGTGCAGGTTATGTGGCAATTCAAGATACCCAAAATGTTCTTGTGACTGACTCCAACACAAAAGAAAAACACTGTATAAAAAGAACGAATAATCTATTTTAGTATGATACGCCATAAAGGTACTATTGATGCAGTGTCTTGACAGAGAGGGACAGTTGTACATGGAGTCCTTCCCAGTTACATTGTTAATTTTGTACAGCACGCACATGTTGAACATGGCAACCTGGGTCTGGTAAATGGCAACTTTTTTATACCATGTTTAAACACCAGGTACAGTCATAGACGTTGATTGATGAGATCTACTCCCCCATGTTTTTGTTGTAGCCGTTCATTGTGTATGGTGGAAAGAACAGGCACATCCTTTCTGTCTGTGTACGGAAAGGCCAGAATTTGTTCGTTGCGCAAAGCCATGTTTTTGTTTGGGGTGACCTAACCGCGTGGGGGAACCTTTTTAAGGTTTTTTTTTGTGGTGTCAAAGAACTATGAAAAATTGAATAACTCTGGGCTGGTATAATAGTTATCTATCCAGAGGTGGTAGTCTTTATTCAAAAAGGGCAAATGGAGGTCCCACACTATTTTCCCACTTGTGCCAACTGAGTCTTGGCAGTCGGGGGGGATCTAGCCTTTGATGGGCTATACTGCCTGAAATACAGTCTGCCATTGAAAAGATCAAGAGACTGATTAATGTAGACATTTCTGAAAATGTGCAACAAAATACATTCATAATGGGTCTTAATTTATAAGGTCTGTCGAATTGTGGGTCACTTCTAGGGGGGCATTGGGCATTATTGTTGAAAAGCAGTCCCTGTTCATAAAAGAGGGGTGAATAAAACTGGCTATGTGCTTCAATAGGAGTGTGTGGTGGGTCTCTTGTTTATTTTTTATTTTATTTATTTTTTTACAAAAGACATCAAGGCCCAAAACTTTCTTTTTTCATATGGGTCAGTGGGTGCCAGGTTGAACATCTGCTCTGTTGGTCAGCTGCCAGACACTAAGCAGAATAGATATTGTTTTGAAAGCTCAACAGCTCAAAACATGAATGGAGAAAAACACAAATAGGAGAATAAAATTGGTTCACTGGCATCAATATCACGTGTTATGCCAACATATTTGGAGGTTACCTGGCAATGGTCAGTAACTGGTTCCATAAACCTCACTTTAGGGGGTGGAACCTGGGCATCAGCTTCATCTGACATAACGCTAGGCACTTCAGATATTGGCTCTAGTGGCCCTGAGAACACTTCACCCATGGCTGCTTTTTTAATGTTTACCGGCACGTTACCTTAGCAGCTAACGAAAAGGCAGCAGTGACCTAACTCGTGTCCGGGACTATTGATACGCTGAGTGATGTGCAAAGGCTACGCTGCAAATCAAAGTTATCACTCGGTAACGGGAATTATTTCTGTTACACCACAGAAGTGCTTCTGGATCCCTGCAGAACATGGTGTCCTTCATCGTCCTGCCAAGCCGTGTGCAAGCTTCAAGAAAAAGGACCGCAGAATCCGCAGCTGGTGCAGTGTACCTCCTGCGACACCGAATTCTGCTCCGCGTGTAAGGCCAACTGGCACCCTGGCCAAGGATGTCAAGAAAACCTGCCGATTACTTTTCTCCCAGGAGAATCTAGGTAACCCACAACGCAGGTTTATAACTAATACTTGGCTGTCACCTGGATAAACATTAAAGGGGTATAGTGGAATAGTTATATATAAAATAGGTAAGCGGTTAGATGAGTGTTCAAAGCAGTCTCACTAAAACCTATTAAAAAAAAAAATTGTATTAACTTTACCTCTGTGTATTACTACTGACCATCCATGAAACGTAAATACTCCTCATATGCGCACATGGATAGAGAAATAACCTACTCGGTTATCAGCTAAAATGTTTCCTGGCCACTGCTTGATTGATTATGTGCCCGACATCCTTCTGCGATTGTTACTTGTTTCCAAGGAAATAGTTTTCTTTCCTTTGTGAAAAGTGTCAAAGAATATAATAACGGATACAATCCAGGTTTCTGTTATATAAAAACATATTGCCTATATATTATGTATAATTATTTAACTTCATGTGCACACCTCACCAAAGCTTACATCGTTCAAGGTAATAATGTTGTTTTTTTACTATTCAGCATCAATTTAATAATAATAATACAACCCTACATTTTCCTATGCCATGAGGAGAGTTCCAGAATACAATTCTCCAAAAGATACAGATAGATTGCTAAAGATTACAAAAACTACTCAGAAAGTCCTCCAATTTGATTATCCTCGGGTGAAGTTGAAAGATATAAGCATCTCAATCTTCTGCCTGTCCATGACAATAACATTTAATTAAAAAAAAAACAGGCAAAGTAAATATTTCCTTTCAGATCTCAGCTGGGAAATATCTAGCTTGGTCTTAAGCTGTTAATAAGGATCTGACAGCCCAGTAAAATGTTAATACAACAATAATACAAAGACAGGCAAACTGGGGCTATAAAAAAACTCAATGGTGGCTAATGCCCTTAAGATGTGTTGGAGATTGCATACAGGACTTTGAACTAAAGGGGTATCTATTCCTCATAGAATGCAGGGATTCCCAGATGGCAAGTGCCAACCGCCATCCCCTTGTTCACTAGCCAACAACTGTTCTCTACAATATTTCATTTCTTTTTCAGCTCTGTCTTTAAAAGTGTTGAAGATGAGGTGCCGATTAAACGCTGTCCGAAATGTAAAGTTTATATAGAAAGGGACGAAGGCTGTGCACAAATGATGTGCAAGAACTGCAAGCATGCCTTCTGCTGGTACTGCCTGGAGTCCCTTGATGTGAGTATACCGAGGACTACGCTCTTAGAGATGAGAACACAACAGTCTGCTATACATATGGGGTTATCGGTCAGTTGGTCGGGGATTAGATTAAAAACCATCGCTAAACGATCTGCCGTGTGCAAATTAACATTAAGAGCGTGGTTAGCGTCATGTAATCTTAACATAGAACAGGATAAGCATTCTTGGTAGCCATGCTTCTATTACACATTCCTTCCCCAATGCAATTATTAGCGACAACGCCACTCAAATTAACTGAATACACCCAAAATGAGTTATTTCTCTGCTCTTTATACAAACATCAATTTACTTGTCCTGGTTTCCAAACAGATTATTTTATCCAGGAAATTGCAAAGGTCTGACTTTAGAAAGAAAGACGTTCTCATGCAGTTAGCTGACACTTGAGCTCTGCTGCAGAGTGGTTTGAAAGACACTTCATCGTGGGAACCGTTCGTGGCAGCGCTACACTCTTGAGCACTGATACATTAGCGTGGTATACAAGTCACATTAATGTTACATATCAGATCTTGTGGTGTGAACCAAGAGCTCCTTCATGCAGTTAAGCCAGTAATTGTCCGCTGCCGTCTACTCCAAACACAAGAGTCTCGGAGCTCTTTTTATAATCCTAGCAACTGGTCATTTACTACTTTGCATACTCTCTTATTATTGTGCATTCCTTAATAACACAAATGTTTCTATTTTAATAGGATGATTTTTTGCTTATACACTATGATAAGGGACCTTGCCGAAATAAATTGGGTCATTCAAGAGCTTCAGTCATATGGCACAGAACCCAGGTTGGTAGTTTTTTTTTTATTATTTTTTTTTATTTTAAGTAAGTGTACACCTTCCTTGTGTAACATTAATTATTTCTTATGATGATTCTGTCGTGTTCCTAGACCTTGCTTTGTGCACCACTATTTGGACAAAAGTATTGGGACACAACTCTTCATTACTGAAATCGGGGGTTGGGCTAGGCCCACTGAAGGAAAATCCTAATGCTTAAACATACTAAAACATACTAAAACATTTTGGACAATGCTCTGCTTCCAACGTTGTGAGAACAGTTTGGGGAAGACCCTTTTCTATTCCAGCATGACAGCCCCAAGGTCCATAAAGACATGGTTGGATGAGTTTGACCTCTGACCCCCTCAAACACCTTTGGGATGAACTGGAATGGAGTCTTTGAGCCAGGCCTTTTTGTCCAACACCAGTGCCTGACCTCACAAATGCTCTACTGGATAAAATCCCCACAGAAACTCTCCAAAATCTCGTGGAAAGCTGTTATAGATGCAATGGGGGGGACCAACTAGATATTAATGTCTATGTATTTAGAATGAAGTGTCATACAAGTCCCTGTTGGTGTAATGGGTGGGTGTCCCAATAATTATGTCCCTATAGTGTGTGTGTGTGTGTATACATATAGAACTATATATATATATATATATATATATATATATATATATATATATATATATTGTTTATAAGTGATATTTTTTTTCTCTCTTACAGGTTGTGGGTATATTTGCAGGATTCGGCTTACTGCTGTTAGTAGCATCGCCCTTCCTTTTATTGGCCACTCCGTTTGTCTTGTGTTGCAAATGTAAATGTAGTAAGGGTGATGATGACCCTTTACCGACTTAATGCCAAATTACCCTAATGAGCTATATTGCACCTTCCCTAATAAAGGCTGAAGGATACACTACATATTGTATAGTAGCCTTCCATGCCTTGCCCAGCTTTCAGAGACACATACAGTGCCATTATTGTAAGAATTATTGTCCATAGAGTGGCTGATGTATTTCTGGGGTTACTGTGAAGAACTGGAGTGCTTGAAGAGATACCAAGAATGATCTTCTGAAGGCAAAGATTTAGTGTAGCCGGATGAAAAGACTTCAACATATGTCACGTTTTGCTCCAACCGTTAAATACTGTTGTTCTAATATGTCTAATTTACTTCATTTACATTCCTGTCCTATGTTCCATAAATTTGGATTTATCTTTATAAGTTTAATATTGTCATCTATGTTTATTGTACTCTGCAAATGGTTAACGGCATAAGCTAGATAAAATGCTTTCTTTATAATCGGGTCAATAAGTGCTCTGCCATTTAGTGGCACACAAGGTAACAAAACAACATTTTGTTTAAAATATTTTTTATTTATAAGACATTCCCAGTTTAGCAGAAGAATACCGGAGCAGTTTTTGTGTTCACGGCGAGATCATATTAATAGCACAGATTATGTGAATTGGGACCAAATTTAATAACAAGCATTATAATGCGATGGCAAAATATCCCATGGCAACCAAGAAAAAAAAAATATGAATAGCGCAGTGGAATACTAGTTGCCAGGACATCTTTGACATCTCATTAGTACTAATAATTAGAAAAGAGAACAATAAATATACAACAAAGAGAATGATATAAGTGAATGTAGTCTTGTTCTCTTAAAAAGTATCCATTCCATTCCAAACTAGTTGGAACGTGTAGAAAGACCGCTTTGGTTGTATATTAATTAAATTATATCACTTTTTTTCTTTTTAATTTATTTGTTTTATTTTATTTTTTTTGCACATGTGCGAATCGTTAATGACCAAGCCTGTGATTTATTCCGGTGACATGTAGAAGAATTATTCAACTTGTTAAGTAAAAGATGGCTGTAAATATTTTGTCGTAAAGAACCCATACCCCGTGAAAACTAGGTTAAGGTACTTATTTTAATATAATTACCACTAACAAACCACAGGATCTGTACGGGATAACATGTCTATATACATATCGGTTCATATGTCACAGATTGTGTGCACCTTGTTTGTGTTTTGTGCCTTTTTTTTTTCTGACTCACTTTTTGTGTTAATTGTTAACTACTTTCCTTCCAATATGTTTGTGTCCTATCGTTTCTCACGATGTACATTAATTACCCTTTTTTTCTGCTGACAAATATGATCTACTTAACCTGGCTATCCACTACAGCACAAAGGCACAACAATATTGTTATTCTTTTATTAATTTTCAAAGCCAATTTAGTAATATGTTGTAATAGTTATTTCACACTGTTTTCAAGGGGTTTTTTTTCCATGTTTTTTACAAAATTCAGATGCCTTCATTGGTCTTGAGTAATAATAGACATGTTAAATGTACTCCATGCATTTTAAATAAAAGTAAAATTGTTTCACAGTTGCCATTGGATGGTAGGTGGCTGCAAGAGTGGGTTTCTGTATTGACTTTGAAACGCTATCTTATTTTAAAACTTTTATATTTAAGCAATACATATTATTTCTGATGCATTACGTCTTCATAGGGTCACTCAGCTTTGTTTGAAGATACTTTTTAAAGTTAGTGTATTTAATAGACGAATCAAGACTTTGAAATAAAAAAGGATCCCCCAGCAAAACAAACAAAAAAGCAAATGAGAAACCAACAAATATTTATCCATGTCTTGGTCCATTCATTCATCTATCTGTTTTGGGGCCATTACAAACGTACCTCAACTTAATCACTTGCGACCTGTCATCCAACAATCAACTAACTTGTGTAAAACGTAATAAATGTTGCTGCCAAATGTCCTTTTCTGTAGAGTGAGGTCATATCTATCAGAACATATACGGTAAAGATGACGCCTTTATTGGCTAACTGAAGTATAATGAATTGCAAGCTTTCAAGGCTATCTAGGTCTCTTCAGGTGTATTACACCAGAAGAATATTCAGGCATAGAAAAAGAAGAGACTTGAAAGCTTACAATTCGTTATCTGTCAGCCATTAAAGGAATCATCTTTTCCAAATTTGTGTTTTCACCCTATGGCTAACATGGGACAACTCTAAACCTTCTGAACATATAACAATATATGCATATTATGTGCCCTGACTTATCTATTTCTTTTCTCTCCCTTTTCTCTCTTTTTCTTATGTCTCTTACTTTCTATCTTTTTTTCTCCTCCCTCTCCCCTCCTCCGCTACTCTTTCATCTACCCCACTTTCCCTTTCAGTCCCATACCATGTGGCTGGATGTGTGTCTTTCAGTACTCTACTGCTGTTGCTGATGCTCCATCGCTTTCGTTACTCTAAGGGATCAATTTCAATAACTGGTGTTTTATTTAGAGATTTGTTCATAAAGCACGCTGCTGGATGTGTCTCTCCGTTGATGTGGCCCTACAATGCTACAAGATTCTAGATCTTGTCCTAAGCCCTAAGATGCCACTGCTTGAAGTACATGTTGAAATGTGACTCCAGAAGGTGGCAAGGACCTCCCCCACTGAAAATATTCTCCGAACTGAAAGGTCGGAAAGCAAAATTAGTTTCCAAAACAAATGCACCAAAAATGAACTGAAAAAAATTGTCTCTTTGTTAAATACTTTCTCCTTTGATTTCTCTGGAGACAAGAGTACACCAGCCCACTTAGGCGGTCCGTTCCTTATGTTAGAAGGAATAAGGTGACAGGAAGAAAAATGATTTTGAAAATCACAAGTGAATTGCAGTCTTTATTACCTTTTCATAAAAGAGACAAATGCTGCCATGTTGGGTATTTAAGGACATTAACTATATAGGGTGCCTAGGGTTGTGTGCATAGCTAGTGGTGGTGGAAGCAGTGTGTTGGAAAACATATCCATGGGTGCCATTTCTTTAGTTTTCGCAGTGCTCCGGCATTGCCTCTTCCAACCAGACCATTCACCAAACAAGGCAGGGACATCAGATGCCCCTTGCGTGAAGCCATGTTTTGCCAAAAAAATGAGACCGCAATCTCTGGCCGCTTGCAATATACTCCCTCTGTTGTTTGTGACATAATCGCTGCAGTGTTTCCAATCAGCTATATTCTGTTCATTCACAAAGGACTTCTAATACTTGTGGCTTTTGCAAGTTTATTACCGTATGTTTTTTTTATCCTTATAAGACAGTAAACTGCGTGCAATCCCACCTTCTGTCACCAGATGTCACTAAAGACTATCAAATTGAGTTTGTGTGATGCACAAATATGTGACTTTTCAACCAGAAATGTTACTTTAGTTTCTTCAGCTGGAAATGGTTTACGATAAAATAGGCTAATATTTTGTATTTATTTAAGGAACGCACCCGTAAAATGGAAAATACACCCTGGGCTCATGTTTGATGCAGTCATTGAATCAGAGCCTCGGCTGTATTGCTGTTCTCCCTGTACACTCTTGCCATCTGCAATACTGCCCCAGACTGTAATATTTATTGTCTTCTAGGTCTGGGCCTATCAAACGTATTCCCTATACTGTCCCTATCACCTTCTTCACCTCACCCCAAAAAAGGCTTCCTTAACCAATCAACAACAATCAGCAAGTCTATACGACAAGGCAGAGGAATAATCCTGAGAACGGGAAGTTTAGGTGACTGTTAGCATGATATACACGTATGTAAATATTTAAATGTAGTTTGGAAACCGCTAATAATTAGCTTCAAGCTACCAAAATGTTTCTATTTTGAAGGAACGTTACATTTCTTACGTTGGCACCCTTCACTCCATGGCTCTGTCTGTATATCAGGTGTTATATCCCTTGCAACCTCTAGAGGCCACCCTTCTGAGTGTAGAACCTGGGAATAAGTACTACGGCAGCTGAACCTGATGACCTGGGAGTAGCCCTGCTCCTAAATACCTGCCGTGCCATCCAGACTATGCCTTTGTATTGCGCTGTATGCAGCTCTGCTCTTACGCTGCAATACAGACTTTATTCCGTATATACAGCCTAGTGTGTGTATTGTCTGTACCTACATGACAAACGTAATGCATTGTGGGATACAGAGTGCCTGGTGTCCCCTAAATCTGGGCTCCTCCTTGACTCCCTTGTCCAGGTCGTGACAGCGCCAGGTCCGGTCAGCAAAACAACCTTAGCAAAATGCAGCACAGTGCATTACCTGAGAATTACACACCATAAACTGTAGATTTTCCAGCATACTCAACCAACAAGAATTAAGAAACCCTGAAATATTAATATTTTTGTTTTTTGGCTGTTGTGTTTTTTATTTTGTTTTTTTTTTTTTGCTGTCAAAATATTGCGCTCAACTAAATTTACATTTTGTGAAATCAGTTTGCCAGGATACAATTCTGTCAAAGTGATCATCAAAACATGTTTTTATTATTCAATATTATTATTTTAAAAGCACTTGGTATGAATCACAAAGTGTTTTCAGGATTTATGAAGTGATTGTGTTGTTTTCTAGGAAATCTGAAGCTATATTCCAGTTCTTCTGGCTGGTTTAGAATAGTCTTCGTTGGTTCCTAGACAACATGTATTTCTATATCCAAAAATGTTTTTTTTTTTTTCTTTTCTAAAGCCATCTTATTTCAGCAAAAGACAGGAACTGAATATTTACTGCGAGTTGCTTGGGTTTAAAGCGTGAGCTCATCATAATCGCTTATTCTGTGAAGGTCTTAGGATAAGTTATAAAGTGGGGCATAAGTAGGAGTGTAACGTTAAATAAAGAGCTAAGGAAGAATTGTTTGACCCCAATTTTGGTGTAAAATATGCATCCCATTAATCAATGTACTTGTGCATGTTTATTGTGCAACATGTAGGAGCGCTGGCCACAAGGAAGCCTTAGTGGATAAGTCTATGCTGGTGGTTGTAGAGACCTCCACCTCGAGGTCATGATTGTTGAGAGGGGGCAAAAGGGACAGCTGCTGAGGGGGCCACTAAGGCAAGCCTGGGCCTATGCCAGCTGCACTTTTTGGCCTATGTCAAAGGTGATCCTGAGTCTGTGTTCTTGAGCATAATATCGGTTGTGCAGGAGCAGTAGAATTACGGGTGCTGTCTCCTAGAAAAGGAAAACTGGTTGCCTCTCTAGATGCAATACAGTAAGTAGACTTTACATATATTTAGAGAACCATAACTGCTCTGAAAGATATATTTTCATTTTAAATGTATAAATGGCAGAAGAATGCGTGTTTCCAGCCTTAAGCTATAACATCACACAGCCATGTTTGAAAGGTTCAAGCATGAAATACAAGTATTTGCTTAGTTTTTTTCTAAGCATTTTCATACAAAAGTTATTTATCAACAGGAACTGACGGAGTAGACAAATGACTATCCCAAACATAAGGCCAGAGATAAAGTATGGTATAAAGCTGCGTAGCAGGTAGAAAAATGGTGGGACTAAATTGGCCAAATGACTCTAATGGCCAATATGCCTTTAAATTCTGTTTGGAATTCGTTGGCGTTCATTTATAAAATGTATATCTATAAAATGTTCCATGCAGTAAATAGAGATGGGAAGGATAAGACAATTCCTTCCACCCTCTAACTTTGCTTCTATGGATTCTTTGAGCTTTTCCTCAGGCCCACTATATGCTCTTATATAGATTACCTAGACCTATCCCTTTTCATTCTGTTGCTTTGTGAAAATGTTGGTGGACACCCATGAATGAGCGTATACATTTATAAGCCAGACAAGAAATAGAAATGAACCATTTAGTACACTATTACCAAGGAAAGGTCATGACCTTCAGCCAACTGGGAAAATAAAGCCAAGTGCACCCCCCTAGAACTAACACACAGACACTTCAGGCTGACCTTATCTGAAGAATTAAGACCAGTCAAGGGGCAATTGACCACTGCCCACCAGGCCAGCCCCCACTGAATATTACCTACATAATGGCTTTATTTGATGAGTTGAAAACTATTTTTTAGGCAAAGCCATGTTGCACATATAGTATAATCTAACATAAGCATCATATGTAGCTTTAAAGTTAACCCCTTAAGGAGAATGGGTGGTCCCTAAACCCATTGAAAACAATGCATTTCGAGCCCATACATGTACGGGCTTTGTCATTAAGGGGTTAAAATAGAACAGGGTGACGGGGGGAGGGGTAGCAATAAATTATCTGTTAATAGTGTTAAAAGATATCTGTTTTGTTCAACCAGTTTTATTCCATTATAAGTCCATTTCCCTAACAAATGAATACACTACTTTCAGTACAAGATCTGTCATTGACCCTTTTCCCTCATGTCCCATGTCATGGTGGGAAAGACATACATTTTTCTATTTTTAAATATAACACTAATCATTTTTTCCACTTATTCATTGCACTGGATAATTATAATCATTAGACTATATTACTTCTTTTTGTTAAAAGTGCTCATTCCAATTATAATTCATATCATCTCTCAGAGCTGAATAATGACTATTGAACATAACACAATTGTATTGATTTTACTCTCACCTTTAATTTTGTTGCATTTAATCATGTATACTGCATAAATGATGGAGCATAAATATGATTGGTAAGTAAATGCTTGGAACTTTGTATTTTAAGTATCATTTCATATTACATACATAATTGTACTTCAGATGTTGATTTTTGTTATTTATGAACAGTAAAATATGACAGATCTGTAAGTGTTTTTCTTATAAAAATGACAACTTGAAAATAAAAAATAGTTATTAAAATTAATTGAGAGATAGATCAAATTCCTAAATTAAATTGTATTATTTTTAACATTTATTATTTATTTGTTTTTATTTAAGTATTATGAAATTCAGTTTGAAGTGGTTCTCAAATGTATAGGATACCACATATCTTGTACATTGTTATTACGACTAATTGAACTGTGTATGCATGTTTATTTCTAAACGTTTATCAGGCCTTCAGCCAGGAATATGGTGCCATTTATATTATGTATTTCTATACAGCCAATCTTGACTCTTGCACAACATAAAGGAATTCAAGAAAGCTTGAGGTTATTTTAAGAATAAATATGTTTGGTTTTTTTCTGTAGGGGCAGTCTGGAAGAGCCATTTTGTTATTTTCTTCCAACACAATCTATTTTCCTAAATTTCTATGCTGAGTGCACCTTGAGCCAACAGCAGTTTGCCAAGCTATACCCCACCTTACATAATTTCATTTTAGGACACCCTTTTCTGGAACCTAATGTCATATATGGAGGTCTGCATGTTATTTAATTCTGTACACTCCTTACTCTGGCTGAGGGAAGGAGGTTCTATCCCAAGATTTGATGGTACATGGCCTCATCCATCGTCCCTTTGAAGTGGTGAAGTTTTTCTGTCTCCTTAGCAGAAAAACACTCCAAAGCATAATGTTTCCACCTCCATGTTTAACGGTGGGGATGGTGTTCTTGGGGTCATAGGCAATGTTCCTTGTCCTCCAAACACGGTGAGTTGATGCCAAATAACAAAATTTTTTGATAACTCGAACTTTTACCCAGTTCTCCTCTGAATTATTCAGATGTTCATTGGCAAACTTTGGACAGGGCTATACATGTGCTTTCTTGAGCAGGGGGACTTTGCAGGCGCTGCAGGATTTCAGTCCTTCACAGCGTAGTGTGTTACCAACCTTTTTCTTGGTGATTATGGTCCCAGCTGCCTTGAGATCATTGACGAGATCCTCCCGTGTAGTTCTGGGCGGATTCCTCACCATTCTCATGATCGTTGAAACTCCATGAGGCGAGATCTTGCAAGGAGCCCCAGACTGAGGGACATGGACCGTTATTTTGTGCTTCTTCCATTTGCGAATAATCTCACCAACTGTTGTCGCCTTCTCAAAAAAAAAATTCCTTCACTGTATATATGCTTATACCTAGGCACCGGCGAAGTCTTTGTGTTTGTCTTTGTGTTCATCTTTGTGTTCGTCTCGAGAAAAAAAAATCTTACATTCAACTAATATTTACCCGTTCCCGTGTTTGTTTCTTATACGTACTTAATATTATTTTTCTCTTCGTTTCTGCCAGTTTTCTAGCCTAAGTCTTCCATGGTATAGCAGGGGTTAATACGGGAATCCGTAGGATCGCGCAAGGAATTAAAGGTCCGTCAGAGCAACTCTATTGGTTGCCGGCAGGGGGCTCGTCTGGCATCAACCAATGAAGGGAAGCTGCTCTAGGCTAGAGGCAGTGACTTTTATGGGGGAAGGGACCAGGGAGATTAGCTAGTAGAAGTTTAGGGATTTTGTCTTAACTAATAGACTAGCCTAGAAACGACAATTCTTCGTGTTGTTTGTCTTTGTCTTCTCCGCCTCCATATTTGTTTGTTCATTATTTGGTTTGAACAACGAAAATTCAACATTTGTTTTCATGCTCTCCCGAATACCAATGCACAAGTATATTGGCTGTGTAGATCCAAACATCAAAATGTATGCCTGTACCCAAACACAATCATAATCCACAACCACCATATTCATACCCCAATCATCATGTTCCTCCCCATTATCGTTTCCATCCCCTACCATTATCACCCCATATTGCACCACAATCATTCCCCTCCGTCTTCATGCACTTCTGCCACAATTTTGGGGGTCTTAAGGAATAGGCTTCCATGCTGCATCATTTCACCCTTCAGCTTATCTTCCAAAATATCAACCAGAGCATGTTCATCAGCCAGGTCCTTGAGGTGGAAAGGTGGGGAGGATATTTTGCCCCCATGGAAAAAATCCTGCAGACGTCCATGTCTGCATGTACTTTTTAAATTGTTACCCCACATGACTCTTGCTCTAGATATCTTAGTAAATCAGGCCTTTTGTATCTTGTAGAATCGTATCGTAAGCTAAAACAGAAAGATTTGGTGATTATTAATTATAGGGGTTCTTCTTTACAGGTATGTATAACTTAAATAACTTTATAAGCTAGGAAAACAAAATAATTTATATGAAAGTAGCCTGAATATAATAAATTATAATATTACTTGGGGAACCAACCCCAC
Organism: Spea bombifrons; assembly: GCF_027358695.1. Classification (NCBI taxonomy): domain Eukaryota; kingdom Metazoa; phylum Chordata; class Amphibia; order Anura; family Pelobatidae; genus Spea; species Spea bombifrons. Next base: position 107,910,363 of record NC_071089.1, read on the forward strand.
TGGGAATGTGGACAGGTTGTGCTTTATTCACTTACACAACCAACACAACTAAACAACACCTGACAATTTTACAGATTCCATTATATTTACCCATTTCACAGAATATTTATGCAACCACAGTTAGGAAAAAGGAAAATTCCAAATGTCATCACTTTACCGCAGCTGTTTCCTAAGACTTTTAATGATGTTGTGTTGTTACAGAAACATACTGGCTTCACCGCAGTATAACTCAAGCACTGGTTTTACATTATGTTGTGATACATTCTTCTGTCTTTTTGAACAATAGCGAAAATATAAAATATTGGAAAGACATTTTTAGTTGGGGCCTCCACACAACATAACATTGCATGTATGTATTTAAGAAGAAAGCAGAATTTGTAGGAATTGTCAGTACTGATTTAACTTTGGAACAATTTGTACAAAGTGTATTATATTTATTGTGTTTATTGGTATTATTTATCAAATCAGTTGAAAACTGTTATGATTGCCCAAGAGTGCAATTCTGGATTTTATAACTTCCCACAGATCATTAAAATAATATAAAAAAGCAGAAAGTCAGCAAATCTTATGCACTTTAATGCACATGATAGCTGTGTGGTCCCTTTTTTTTCATTTTGTCCATTTTGAAAATGCATAGGAGATTCTGTAGAACCCCTCAAATAAACACACAGACGCAAACTGTTTTGGATAGAAAAATTGGCCGCAGATTTTAATATGTATGGCAAACAAACATAATCAATTATTAACACAATAAAGTCATTGTCACAATTAACACCACAAGTAATACAGTGCATACATTCCACCAATGTTTACAATTCCCCCTGATAATGACACCCCCCATACATATAACACCAATAACCCCCAACAAAAAAAAAAAAACAATCGGGAAAGAGCCTACCGAGACGCACCTTTCCCACACCAGGTTCTGAGCCACCGGCCAGCACGAAACCACCAACACCAACCAAACCAGAAACACACTATTTCCTATTAACCAACCATTATTCCACCCCCACCTTACATTGACCAGCCCCGCCAGTGTGACAATGATGAGAAGAACCTTGGTCACCCTACTAATAGCAGGGACCTATTTATACAGGCCCTCCCAAAGTCCCCTAACCAATGTCCCTTAACCCCATTATCCTAAGCCCAGCTACTTACCCAGTCAAGGCCCCTTCCACTAAGGTCCGCCGGTTCCATGGGCTACTTTCCTTTTTTTATGATGTTTTTGGTTTATGATTTGTTTTGCCAACAAACTGAGTTTCCAGCAGAGGGAGCCAGAGCTCGACCAACGTCTATGTTTAGCCTCCATTCATGTGGATAATTTGTACGAAATTGATTTTCAGAGGTAGTTTGATTACAGTAAAAAATATAAATATAGCTAAATTAAAGCCGAAATGGGACAACAGTCTCTCTTTTTAATAAGCTGCAAGTGAAAATATTTTCGGTGCTGATGTTTTGGCACTGATGGTCATAAAACGTACTTCAATGTTTCCAAGTAAAAATTAAATAAATGATTTCTTGGAAATTGTACAGCAAAATTTGTCAAACAGGAGTCATTTTGCACATTCCAACCTTAGGGAAAATGGAAAACCACCATAAGGTTTTTTTTTTTTTTAGTCCGTAACTTGAACTAATAAATATTTCCACAATTAATTCTTTTTCTTTTTCCCCATTGGCTAAAGTCTTCCATCTTAGCCAACAACCCCTTCGCGTGTTTTTGTCGGAGTCTACTGAGAAGGTCTGGATATTGTTTTATATAAGACACAAGTAAGGGGCTTTAAGAAAAACTTAAAAAAAACTTTTCTTCATGCTAATCCCAAAAAATCTTCAAGTAGGTGTTGCAAAAATGGGCAGCGTGTATAAATTCAAAGCCTGAACATTGAACATCTGTGAACAAACAAGTGTTTGACATCAGCAGATGCTTGGCCATAGTTTAGTACTGGTCATGAAATCTGGCCCCGGGTTCCTATTAGACTTTTATCAATTTTAGTAGACGAAGTTCTTTAAATACATAGAGAGATTAAACAAAGTTACAAGACAGATGTTTGTTTGAAAAGAGAAGAAATGCTAGAATAATCTAAAACGTGAAGGTTCAAGAAGGAACTTTTACTTTATTGAGAGGGCAGTAGATAAGTGGAACAGACTTAGACATGCATGGGATAGACATATGGCTATCTTGAATCACAGCAGGAAAAATGTGTAGACGCGATGGGCCAAATGGTTTATAGCTCTCTTTACCTGTTTACTATGGAGTATTTTGGATCTGCAGTTTGACCATAATTTCTTTAGTGCTTTTTTCTGACCTCACGCTTCGTCTTCAGCCGTTATCTTGAGACATGATCCCAAAAGAATTTTACTTGTTTACCAAAAAACACCTACGGATGGATGGAAGAGCAGCTGCATTAAGGAATATATATTCACAATAATCAACACAGCTCTGTTGGGCTGTTGTAAAGGCTTCAAATGACAGCTACATAGGCTGCGGTGGGAAAAAAAAAGCCAACACACATCCTAAAAAGTAATGCACAGCTTGACTAAGCATTCTTGAAGCCTTCCTACAGCTGTGACTTTAACATGGACACCTCTACTCTATAATGTTTGGCACAAACTATTCAGGAATAAAACTACAAAACCTACAGTAATCACTTTGTGGCTTGCACCCCGTTGAGCTTCAAGGTCCATGCTCCTCAAGAAGACATTGGGTTTGGGTTTGCTGGTAGGCCCTGAATGGATAACGTCTTTGAAATGCACCAATAAAAAAAAACCCGGAAATATATTATCTTCCATTTGTTGTACCCTAATCTCCATACGCTACTAAATCCTGATTTAAAATGCTAATGTCAGGTATGATAGTTGTTTTTTTCAATTATTTTTTTTTTTGAAAAATAACAATTATACATATTTTCTTCACGTTTTGTAACCACCGAGATAAAAACACAATTGAAGTTTTTTAAAACAATCACCTCAGTAGGGAATGAATGCGAATGCTGAAAGGACTGATTCGTTTTAATGCGATTCTTCTCATTTTCTTTTTTTTTTTTTTTTACAATATATTGTGTTTATCAGCCCAAATGCAGCAGCAACAGTTCATTCAAACAGAAGCAAACTTCGTCGAAATAAATTACAAAGGGAGGTGAAAGATACGGTGTTCTGTGCAATCCAATGCAAATATATGCAAATTTCTTCATATTAGAATCATTGTGTACTTGTCATTCTCGCATGGGGCACATCAAAGCCATATGACCTGATTTTGCACCTGCTGTTTAATTAACTTTACAAGGCGCACACACACGCAACTCCCGGTGATATACAAATCAGTTTTTACTACCACGGCTTTCAATTTGGAAAGAGCTGACTGCGGCGTTCGATCAGGAGCTGCCCAAATGCTATTGTCTGAGCCCATCATAGCTACAGGAACAAATAGCCAAATGCATGTTGCCCACCAGATAATTTATATTCCATTCATTATTAATTTATAATCGTATCCCGACAATAAAAATGGCAGGTTTAGAATTCAAAAGCTAACGAACATAAGGCGATGGGCTGGATATTCAATAATGGTAGCTTAAAAGCATTGGAAAAGCCCATTTTTAAATATTATTTGGATCATTGGAGCAAATAATGAACATCTTTTTGGCCAATTATTGTTGCATTCTTATAAGCGCTCCTACTTGTACTACAGCCATTGAAAGAAGGTAGTCAGAACAATCAGTCATGAGAATTACAAACGAGTGTCACTAATGGACACCCACTCCATACCCCATTGATTCCACTTAGCATCGATACCAAAGGCGTATGTATGACAGAATTGTAAGCTACATGACGTTTGTCACAAAAAAGGATTTAAGGAATGTTCATTATTTAACTGTACCTTGAATTATTTTTGGTAAACAGCCGAAATAACAAAATTTGTGTTAGTGTCCGAATATTTCCGGACCTAACTGTGTTTGTATGGGCAGTATAGGCGTGTGTAAGGGCAGTGTATGTGTACAGTATCTGACAAAAGTGAGTACACCCCTCACATTTTTGTAAATATTTTATTATATGTTTTCATGTGACAACACTGAAGAAATGACACTCTGCTACAATGTAAAGTAGTGAGTGTACAGCCTGTATAACTGTGTACATTTGCTGCCCCCTCAAAATTACTCAACACACAGCCATTAATGTCTAAACCTTGGCAACAAAAGTGAGTACACCCCTAAGTGAAAATGTCCAAATTGGGCCCAATTAGCCATTTCCCCTCCCCGTTGTTAGTGTTACAAGGTCTCAGGTGTGAATGGGGGGAAGGTGTGTTAAATTTGGTGTTATCGCTCTCACATTCACTCGTACTGGTCACTGGAAGTTCAACATGGCACCTGATGGCAGAGAACTCTTTGAGGAAAAAAGAATTGTTGCTCTACATATAGATGGCCTAGGCTATAAGAAGATTGCCAAGACCCTGAAACTGAAAATCGTAACACATGGACTAGAAAGTCTTGCCAGACAGGCGTGGAACTGGAGACCCACTGGCAGGGCACACGGCAGAAAGCCCACTGGCAGGGCACACGGCAGGAAGCCCATTGGCAGGGCACATGGCAGGAAGCCCCTTGTGTAGCTGAACTGGCGGGGGGCCTCTCTGTATAGCTGGGCTTAGAAAAGCCAGCTACGGTATGCAGGAGAGTGGCCACTATCAAGCCGGGTCAGAAGCCGAAGATCAGAAGCAGGATGCTAGGAACGATTCTGGACCAGGTACAGAGCCACAGCAATAGGCTGCTAACACCACAATGCAAAGGCCACGGCTGAAGTGCAGAGCAGGTATATAAGTGCAGGGCTAAACTCAGGTAAGAAGGTGCAGGTAGTCAGGTAAGATAATTCCTGACTCCTCATATGGGAGAGTGGCCTCTAGAGGTTGCAAGGAAACATGACATGGGTATGATTTCATGAAGTACAGGGCAGAACCCTGACAGTACAAAATGTATTTTTGTTTTGGAGGAGGGGTAGGGGCCCCAGTGCTTTGCTTTGCCCAGGACCTACAATGCTGTTAAGACAGTCCTGGTCAGTTGCATATACTGGAACAGCAATTTGTCCTGTTGGGCAAACAATTTCACTGCTGTTTAATAGGTCTGTTAGGTAGATCCGAGATTGCCCGTGTAACCAGCCCAGTTACGCTATGTTATATCATGACAGTCAGCAGAAAGAGTGGCAGCCGCAGAGGTAAGTGCTGAGTAGTGGGTGGGGTGTTTCCCTGGGTCAGGACTAGGGAAGCCCCCAACCAAAATAAATTACTGAGCCTACCCCTTACAGGTATACATTAGTGCCCAAACTAAATAGAAGGTTAAAATGACTGCTCTCATTGTATGCCCATAATATGGTTTTGTAATGCATATTTGTTGCTCTTTTGATCCATACATAACATTACATTGCAGTGTAAACAAATGTTATACAAAAAAACAAAAACATATTTGGATTCTGATCTCCCTGTTTTTAGTACAGTAAGTGGATTTTGAGAAAATTAATCATATGATACATCCAAGTCTCATTAAGGAAACCAGAGGAGAGACGATACGTCTACTAGGACCTATGGAGCCTTATTTTTTGGTACCTTGGACTATGCTATGATTTACACTAACTCTGAAATATTTTTTGCTTATCATTTAGTGTAATATTTCTCCCTGTTTATACACAAAGAATGGTGTAAAATCACTTTGGATAAACCTTTTATTTATGCCACATTCGTCAAAATTAAGGTTCATACAAATCCATATGTACAAGTCTATTATTATTACATTGGTGTTTTTATTATTTTTTTTGCTTGTTTTACGGTAACTCATTGTGGGTCAACTGATTGATTAACTGGCATGGTGGATTTGTTTTTCCCAAAAGCGTTGTTTATTAATTCTTTATGTGGGTGCAAGAATATATAGCTTAATATTAGATGGCAGTATCGCTACAATAGATGGCAGTGTTGGCTTACTGGAAATTTGGAATATAATTTTATTCTATTAATATAAAAATTGGCCTAAAGCAGTGCATCTCAACTCACCATATGGTTGGGTTCTTAACCTACAGATGAATAATAGTAGAGGAATATGTTTGTCATCTTAACATTAAAAATAAGTAAGACAGAATAGTATATACGGTACTGTAAAATACCATACATTAAAGGCAAGCATATGCTATTTCAAATTAATATTTACTACCTTCAAATGGCATAATTCTAAAAGAACATTATTTGGTAGTATGAGAATACAATCCCCCTAAGTTGTTTTTTTTTTTGCTGTGGTTTGTAATAAACTAGTTGAGACTACAGAGAGAGATTTAGCTGTAAACAAGCCGATATTTCACGTCATCCAAATAAAAGGAATGACACCTAAAATCTGGCATCGTAGCTTTCTGCAAGTCATTTTTATTATTGCCTTTTCCTGGGGTGAGTCATTCTTTAATACCTTTTGTCAACTGTTGCTCCAGATTGAGACAAAGTAATTTAAAATTGTATGATGTACACAGCAAGCCAGTGAAATCATTTCATTTTCCACCTCTATCTAGATAGACATTTGCCAGTGCAAAGAGTTCTTAGTTTTTTTTTTTTTAGGTGGAATTAACATGTTTTGAACGTTCTGAGACATTAACTGGCCATGTTTTTTTCTTTTTTCATTGATCTCTGACTTTTCTATGAATGGCCAGAGAATGTATGTTTTGTTGATAATCCTGACAATTACATATGAAATTACAGTCACATATCCTATCTCTTGTCTGCCAGTCCATTGTTTGGATGGGAATCAACAATAATATATTCTACACAAACCATTCATAGACCTCATAAACCTATTGAGAGCAACTTGTAGCAGCACAACTCAACATTTTCTATTAAATATGAACCAGCAAGAATATGTTTTATCCCACAACCAGTCTTGGCAGCTAAATCCTTTTCTTTTGGACTTGATACCATAATGGCGGTAGTCCCTTCCCAAGCTACTCCAGTACCCTGGATCGTAATGTATATATTCCTCAATCAGTGCCCACTGCACTGTTGAGTCCTGGAAACATCAGCTCTTAATTGATATTCATGACAGCTTCCATGAGAACGTCAAAGCATTTTGCAGTTTTAGTTTCAGAACTGTGTTAACGTATATTATAATAAGCATGTAAAGGGAAGCGTTAGGCAAAGAATTAGCAAATTATGCACAGCGGTCTCTAAATAGGTTGCAGTGCTGGTTTCCTAAAGGAATCATATCTGGAAACCAGCATAATCATTGACCTCCCAACCTTCTTCTTACTCAAACTGGGTTCAGTAAATAGTCTTCTTTACAGGGGCAAACAGAAACAATGGGGCCCTGGTGGGAAAAATTGCCCTGGGCCCCACAACTTCAACAGCTAGTCTGTGGCATCATTGCCTCCACATAACTGGTCTGTGTCCTTCTTGGCCCCTTGTAATGTAGAAATTTAGCATCAAAATCGTATTTACCAACCCTATTATTCCATGATATTCTAACTAATGTTGTGTACTTCTACAGACTAACCACTCAATTTGGTGATGTACCATTTATTATATGCGGGAATGTTCATAGCCCCCTATGAAAATATTTTTTTTTTGAACAAGAGTTTGTAGGGTATGTTAATTCATTCTTAGCAGATGAACCCAACCAGTCAACCAGTGGGGTATATTTACTAAACAGTGAGTATAGCTGAGTTGAGGTAAGACTCAAACATTACGATTCACTGCCAAGTATGCATTTTGAAGTTTAGTGAATAAATCCTAGTGGTCTCTATTTAACAGGAGGCTGTGACAAGGGCTGTGGTAGGGGAGAGGGAATCTGGCAGGGTGGGACTATGACACGAGGGAGATGTAACAGAGAGATGTAAAACACAAAGGATATGTCATGGCGAGGTATAAAACATGAGGGATGTGTAATGGTGAGGGGTAAAACATGATATGAATGTAATGGTGGAGATTAACCAAGATAAGAGAGGAGTAGTTTAATAAAAAATAATAGGGAGCAGCAGATCGGGTAAGTGTGTGGCGCTGTCAGCCAGTGGCCCACCAGGCATTTGACCAGTGTCCAAGATGGCCAATCCTGATAGGGGGATACATAAAGGAGAAAGATAAAAAAAGACAAAAAGGAGTAGTTAAAAATGAGTTTAATAAAAAAAGTAATTTGGGAGAGGTAAAAAAGACAAGATAAATTATATTTTTATTCCTTGTTTAATGTATTTTTAAATGAAAATCCACACCCTCAGACTGGGGGGAGCTCTGGGTTGTTCCCAGGTATGTATGTTAACTAGAACATTTTGACATTTTGCACTGTTGTTGGAGTTTTAGTCCACCAAATCTGGCAATAATAAATAGGAAGTGTCTTCAGTCTGCATTTCTTTATATGGGGGATAACATAATATGATCAAAATCATATTTATATGGAAATAGCTATAAACAGTGGCATATCTATCTTTGGCACAGTCCTAGGCCTAACCCAGGTAAGAGCCTCCAACCGCCCCCTTCGTGCTCCCATCCTTACTGCTGGGCACTGGGGTATGATGTCATATCCCCGCACTCCGCCTTTTAAGGATGCGTGGTGCCAGACGGAAGTGACCTGTGGAAACTGCTGATTCGGAACAATTCTCCATAGCCTTAGTGGGTAAATTAGGGAGATTAGTGATCTCCATACCTGGGAACTTTCTGGTTCCAGCTACAGGATGCTGATTGGAGGTACCGCTGATGTCAGTGGGCGGTTCCACCGATGTCATGGGAGAAATGCTATTTTGGGAGGGGAAGTGGGTGGGGAGTGGGGTAGTACCCGGATAAATGACGCTTCTCCTGGAGACTCCGGGCGAAACCCTAGAGTTCCCAGGCATGAGCCCCTGTTAACCGTCTCGATAAGCAGTAATGCTAGAAGGAGTCTGATGGGGCCGAGGCCTAGTGTAGGCCAGAATACACCACTAGCTATAAAGAAGTACATCATTTAAATCTCTATTAATCAGGTGAAAAAAGTAGAATTTTATGATTAAGGTTTGGTTTCATTCCATTGATATAATTAAATAATGTTTTAGGCAATTGTTCGTTTGTTGTAACATAAAGTGCTCTTTTTGATTGGCAGACACATGTAAGCAGTTTGGTGTGTAAAAAGAACTTGTATGTTCTCTACACTACAATCAGTGTGGGTAGATAACAACATTTGTTAGTTTTAAATTTGATCAACACATTATTATATTAAATAAAAATTGAATCTCTTCAAACAGGTGGCATATGGTTTGGGATCCCAATAACACAATTTTGAAGTGACGCGTGGATGCACAAGATTATCTTAAAAGTCTGTAGCTTTTTTTAAACCAGGCAATACAAAATATTTATTGAAACGTTGCGCAGGTATTCCACTTTCCATCTGCCGTATCGCTTTCTTAGATATACATGACGGACAGAAACTTTATAACTGCCTCACTATTTTTCTGCAATCATTTATATAGATAGATGCTGTTTTTCTTAGTTATATATAATGCATTTTAAATACAATAATGCTATGATTTGTACTTGCATTGCACTTTATATAAGAGTATTTTCCTTTTACCATCCAATTTGTTTTTATCCATAAAGATTTGAGTGTTACTCAATTACTCTTCCCTGTGCCCCCCCAGTTCCACCACTACAGACATTTACTCTGGCCAAACCATCCGTCTCCTTGGAACTCATTTCAGCCGGTAATAGATAGTGGAGGCGAGGACCTCATTGTATTGTTAATCCCTTTACTGACTCTATTGTCTCTGGGAGGCAGATTAAGGGGGTGGTTTGTATCCCAATATCTTGATTTATGTTAATGTGTGCTTTGCTGGCTATATCCAGCCATGTGCGTGAATAATAAAGCAGTCTTCATTTTGTTTTATACCCTACACTGAGTCTCGGCTAGTGACTGGGAAACCGGGGAAAGAGTGTTGTCCCAGGCTAAGGGAGCACAAGTCAGCGGAGGTAGTCGGTCGGACTATACAGCTCTGTGACGGTATCGGTTTATATAAATAAAAAGGTATTATTTTATATTGCAAGTCTAATTTATTTTGGACAATTTAGAACAATGTGTAAACCTGAAAAAATGCAACCTTTAGCATGCCCTGCTAAGCCAAATTGTATGTTTATTGATAATTTTTATATCCGTCACTTTCTCTCATATTTATGGTACTGTAAAGACATCACTATTATTTCCTAATTTTTTAATGAAAGCCACAACATTCACAGGTGTCCCAGGATCAATTAATGCAAAACAATTCTGCATGTCATAGGAAACACCTGCTTCCCAGGACAGTGCGTGCTCTGTTAGGGTTGCTAGTTCAGGGTACTAGTAATGCCCAGCAATGTGATTTTTTATTGCCATGCACGATGAATACATTTGGGATAAAGATTGATCTACCACAATAGATTTATGAGAAAATCCAGATGCAGCAAATCAATCAAAATTAACTCCTGATGTTCTTGTACTTGAAACAAATGGCCTTAACATTAGCAATGGTGAAAACAGAAATTAACCTATAATGGCAAGAGAATGGGCATGGTTCATGTTGTTCATACAAGCCATACTTTTCCATTGATGTCCCACACACCTCAGTTGTCTCTGAATGAGTAAATGATGAAGATACCCAAGATAGATCGATATACAGTGTCTCACAAAAGTGAGTACACCCCTCACATTTTTGCAAATATTTTATTATATATTTTCATGTGACAATGCTGAAGAAATGACACTCTGCTACAATGTAAAGTAGTGCGTGTACAGCCTGTATAACCGTGTAAATTTACTGACCCCTCAAAATAACTCAACACACAGCCATTAATGTCTAAACCTTGGCAACAAAAGTGAGTACACCCCTAAGTGGAAATGTCCAAATTTGTCCCAATTAGCCATTTTCCCTCCCCGGTGTCACTATGCCCTAGTCCAATACCAAAACCAGTGGAAATCTGTAATTTTTCTGCCCATTTGCTCCATTCTCATCAGTCTGGAACTGCTGCTACTGGCAAGTTAAAATGGCATCAGCCCACTTATATATCTAATGCTTGTCTCTTAGTAAATACTGATTGGGCAGAGTGAAAAAAGTAAGGAAAAACTCTCACAGGATGTTGGACCCAACAATCACAGCCATTAGCATCAATGAGATACCCTCACATTTTTTGGGCTAGCTCTACTTATCAGCCATCCATATGTACTCTCCAACTTTACCTCGACAAGGAGCGCCAAAACTGCTTGTAATGTAGCCAAAATGGCTTGTAATGTCACCAAGAAAGCTTGCAATGGAGCCAAAATGGCTTGCAATGGCAGTGGCTACATGTGGCAACAAAAGGATGAATCCTAATAAATTGTCTGAACTTTTGCAATTAGTTTTTGTTTGTTTTGTCAGAGATGGCCCTTGTTTTTGTTGATTCGTATGAATGCATGAAACAGGCAATTTTCATTAAAAATAAAGTTTGTATGAATACGAATGGGTGCTGTTCTGTGTCTAAGGTTTGACAAAATAGATTTAGCAATTATGTCTACTTTAAAAAAAGTGGCTTTTTGTTTTCACATAAAGTTGTCTCTGTAATAAAAATTACTGTTTCAATTCTTTATAAACTTTCATTATATTTTTATGTATTGTTATTTTGTGGGAAAGTTTGTAGAACTGTAGTTTGCCTTTGGTATTGATACATTATGTCCAAAGTACATCACAATAAGACTTGAAACCGAGACAAGAATAATGAGAAATCTGGCTTATCTCAAAGTGATTGATAACGCTGGCTTTACTGGTACAGCAGGAACTAACAGAGTGGCTTGGGCAAGGAACAGATGTTCATTCTGCTCCTTTTCAACAAAAAAAACATCTTATGCTACCCTTCAGGCTAGCCAGGTGGCTTTAGATCTTTTTTGGTATCTTTTCTAGAACAATTTCATCCCTGCTTTATTTTGGTCCAGCTTCACTGTTCCTCTCTAGGGGTAGATACGATTAGCTCCAATAAACTCTCCAAAACAACATTTGAAAAATTAAGCCTCAAGTGCTCAATGGAAAAAAAATCAAGCAGTTAGGAAGGGAAGTGTTTAGAAGAGCTTGGTTGGCACTGTGCAGGTGCAAGGAATGGCATACAGCCAGGTCCTGCTGATGCCATAGGTTTTACATTAACATTTGTCAGGCATGATAAAGATTCATTAGAAAATAAAAGGCAGTGGTTTAAGTATCTGTCACTTGGCATTTATGTGAGGATCATTTGGTTATATAGTATATTATATGGTTTTGGATGGGGCATAATAACAATCATCTGTTCCTTAGCAGGTCTAAAAATTAGGTAAATACAACCTGAGATGAACAACACATGACATATTACACTGTGTCATGATTTATTCAACAAAAATAAAGCCAAAATGGAGAAGCCATGTATGAGAAACTAAGTACCTCGTCACTGCTTCAATACAAATTAAGATGCTAAGTAGCAGACAGGTGGTGCTATTCTAATTTATTTTGATTAATTGATCATTAGCAAGTGTGACCACCTCACCGATGTTTTAGCAGTTTGCTGGTCTGGGGCATTGAGGTCTGTGTTAACAGATATGTCACATGTGTGCTGTTGTTCATTTAGGGTTGTATTTACCTAATTTGTAGACTTGCTGATTGTTATTATGTCCTGATATGTTAAACCATAGGCTTCAAAGAGGGTGTTCTTTCTTTTTCACACAACTGTATATATATATATATATATATATATATATATATATATATATATATATACACTAAATGGTCAAAAGTATTGGGACACCTGACCATCACACCAACAGGGACTTTTATGACATAGCATTCTAAATACAAAGACATGAATATGTGTAGCTTTAAAAGCTTCATCCAGTTGAGCATTTGTGAGGTCAGGCACTGACATTGGCCGAGAAGGCCTGGCTCACAATCTCCGTTCCAGTTGATTCCAAAGCTGTTAAATGGGGTTGACTGTACGGGCCAGTCAAGTTCTTCCACACCAAACTCATCCAACCACGTCTTTATGGACGTTGCTTTATGCACTGGGGCGCAGTGCATGCTGGAGTAGAAAGGGGCCTTTCCCAAAATGCTCCCATAGAGTTGGAAACATAGCATTGTCCAAAATGTCTTAGTATGTCCCCTTCAGCATACCAAGACATATTGGACAATGTTATGTTCGAATTTCTGTCATCTTCTATTTTATGTCCAATGTGCTTATGTCTATGTTTATGAATATACAGTCTAAAACTTACAAAATTCAAGTTTATTTATAAAAGCATCAAAAGTTGTAAGAGTGATATATTTTTTTTTCCCAATTAGCGTTTAAGATAGAGAGTTACGTCTAACGTTACAGCGATAGTTGGACCCATTTGGCATTTGCCTACTTGGATATTTTATTTATGTTTCTATTTGCCACCTATGCTTTCATAGTTGAGATGAAAAAGCAAACTGTGTGCTACTGAAGCATTAAAGCTGACAGATCTTTAAAAATTTTGAAAATTGCTTTGTATAACCAGTGATACCCTAGAGATCACTTTTTTCCTCTTAGATGGTTTCAAAACCTCATTATCTTCTAGTTTAGCTCAGTATTTTGGCCAACTGTCAGATGGCTTGTGGATACCGCTGTTAATGAACTACAAACTGTCAAGGGAACAAATGCATCCCAGTGTACGGTTTATGCAGCTTGATGTCTTGTGTATTTTTTTTCTCATCTATATGCTGTGTAAAAGACGGCAGTTTAATGTATACGTTGGCCACTGCTTGAAAAGTTTCTCCATAAAAGTTTCGATATAAAAATGTATAACGTTTTGGACAAATCCTATATATAAGACTACGTATTCAGTGCTTTCATGGATGTAGGTATTATAACTTGTCTATGCAAGTTTAATATATAATTCAATAGTCTGATTATTATCAGTGTTTATAAATATCAGTCCACCACTTTGTGTTATTCTTATAGACCCTCACTAGAAGAAGTAAGTGCACAGAAGACTCTTTAATATATAACCTTCTTAAAAACTGCTGTTTAAGATCACCATGTCTTAAAAGGGACAAGTATAATTATATGGCGATATAGTTCATACATGGTTGAACTTAAAAGACTATTTTTCCTCTGCAAAAAGGGAGCTTGAATTGGCATGAGAAACCTAACTATTAACGATTACACAAGTAAGTTATTCTGTTTGTATTATTCCACTGTTGATTCCATTGTTTGGACTCCACTAGCTATGACGAATTATGTCTGGCTATGTAGAAAGCCGAGAGAATTGCTTTGCCTACTTTCAATAAACATATTGATGCATAAAATTATTATTCTAGCAGGTATGTTATCATAGACAAAAGGATTACGTTAATAAAAAGTTGATAGGTCCATCATTTTAAAGGTTACCTAATGACCAGATTCAACTGAAGTTGCATGCCCTTGCATGCCATCCCCCGCAAAGCAACCCATATATTCACAAGTATACAAGTTGCTTGTCGGCACATGGAAATTTATGTGCAATTTTGCAAGTTGCAGGCAAGAGCGTGCAAGTGAAGTTCCAACTTGCCTGTCCTTATCTGTAACAAAATTAATTAAAAACCAGGGCCCCATGTATCCTTGATTGACAAGGATGGGGAGCAACAAGTATGAGGTAACCTGATAGGTAAAGGCCCCATTTATTCTTTCTTTACCCCATTCTGTGCCCAATTACATGGAGGGGTTAAAATGTACATGATATGCCTGTGGACGTATGGAGCCCAAACATGTCTTTCCCCTAATGCTTCCTATTTTGTGCTAATTGAAATGAAGGCTAAATGTTCTACAATACCCTTGGGGCATAGAGCCCACCTATGCCCCCAACCACCACCTTTGCTTATGAGATAGAAATTTACTTTATTGAGTTAATTTTATTTCACATTTTATCTCCTTAAAAAGTTTCTTGTCGAGAATGAAGCACAGGTGCAGGTATTGTGAATCAACAATGTGTCAGAAATATGATGCATTAAAAATAAGGACAGTCTTTATTCTACGAACTAGACACACCTCTTTGTTTAGACAGTTAAGTTATGGCGGGTATATTTAAATGTTAAAGAATACACATATATTAATATTAATGTTTAATGCCATTGATATATGAATTGACAGTCACTGCCCATCAACCAACTGATACATCACAATACATGGCTTACCATACCACGATTTTTTAGATTACATTTTCTGGCTGGTATTTTCCTTATCTACTTTTTAGTACGGTTACATTGTTATATTTTGTGGGAATTGCATTGAACATGAAAACATTTTTTTCTACTTATAATATTGTACCCCACCCTTTAAACATGGCAGATTTTTA
Organism: Spea bombifrons; assembly: GCF_027358695.1. Taxonomy (NCBI): domain Eukaryota; kingdom Metazoa; phylum Chordata; class Amphibia; order Anura; family Pelobatidae; genus Spea; species Spea bombifrons. The sequence goes on from NC_071089.1 coordinate 107,925,647, forward strand.
AGAAATTAGGAACATGACAAAGGGTAATAGAATTAATTACGTGATCTCGCATTAACACTAAATCTGGAGTTTATTCAATTATGCATAAGACCTCTAGATGTAATATAGGGATAATACTAATAGTAATTTCCATCAAAACAATAACAGACTCGGATCACTGTAGGTCTGCAGTATAACATTTATTCAAAACACTTGTTACAACACTTGCAGTGTTCATTGAATCCACAACTTTATTACTTCATTTGTTTGTAGACATAATCCAGAAGTGATCAACAAATGCCTTACGTTTTCTGATCGCAGTGTAAACGCACACACAGTGATAAAAATTTCATCCTGTTCTCTTATCTAATAGACACCCATGTAAAGAATACAATAGATTAAGAACATTTATAGTATATATATATATATATATATATATATACCATAAAATTGTTTTATAGATTGAAAAAATGTTCCAATATCCAGTTATGCCCTTTAACACTAACTATAGTCACAAGACCACAAAAAAGTAGAAGAACATAAATTTCTGTGAACGAGTACATTTACTTAATGTTTTTATAGCTTTGCAGATGCAAACCATTTTTTAAGCTTGGTTAATCCTGAATCCATACAGCATGTAATCATTTTAATGTGCTTCATTTTGCTAATTTGAAAAATACATAGAAAACTAGTCTGTTCGGCGAAGATATGACAAGTCATGAAACAATCCCTTTTCATAATATGTTTTATTATTGCAAATGCTATCTTTAATTGTCTCCTTGTGCAAGGGGCTAGGAATAAGATACTTGTTCTTGTGCCAAAATCTTCCACTGCCAACACTAGTGGATTATTGTACCATCCCATATTTGCCACAGGTTTCGCACTGTCTTCTCATGTTTCCTCCTGATAATAAGACCAACATTTTAAACATTCTGATAAGAAGGTATTTTAATATCCACATACTTGGATTACTAAGGATTGTATTAGCTAGATATTTAGGTTTTGTTTTTTCTCTTGTGGAAACTATACTACGTCAATGATATAATCTTCTTTTGGCATATAGATGATCAAATTAAGCCATACAATTCTATGGAACTTTGAGATACAAATATTACATAATGTCCATTAACCCTGTCGCCAAAAAAAGTAATAATAATAATAATAATAAATATATATATATATATATATATAAGTTTAGAAATATTAGGTAATTTTAGAGTAATACTACTTGTTATATAAGGTGGTCATTCACAAAGCATATTACTTATTATATAAATGTAGTTGTATAGCATGTATCTATAGCTATAGATTCATTCACCAGTCTTTGTAGGCTTTGGTTTTCCTTTATTTATTGGTTTCTCGAGCGCACTCTGGTCTGATTGTTGAAAAGCACACATACATCTCTAGAAAACATATTAACAACTCCAGGTTGTCCCTAAAATCACCTGGGTTGTGCGTTAACATATAACGACCCTAATGAATATCAGAAATGATGATGTGCAATATAGAAGTTAGAGAGCTATCGAAGGAAAAGAAAGGCTTAGCAGAAAGTATAGATTGGAGAAAACACATCTCGTTCAGATTTCACTACTACGGACTTAAAATTGAGCTACACAATGAGAGAAGCGATCTTGTATTTTTTGGCTTTGGATCCTATCAGCTGTGTTGGAAAATATCTCATTATATATACCTTGTAAACCTGGCCAAATCCAGACTTCCGAAACGTCCTTTAGTTCTGTTTAGATGAGGTAGAAACAAAGATATCAAACACGGTTCTTATTTTGACTTGGGCAACTAATTTAATCATTCAGACAGATTCATTTTATTAATTTGGAACACGCTGCTGGATTGCCTCCAGAAAAAAAAACGCTTGTTTAGAAAGAGATGTTCTAAGATATATTGACAATATCTGAGCAGAATAACCAGAACTTCTTTAGGAGGCCATGTTAAAATACCATATGCTTCAGAGCAAAAGGTAAAATTTTATTTGATATATAACATAAAAAGCCAATAATAATCAATAGTTAACAAAATAACTAAACTGACACCTGGCTAATTGGTGGTACAACACTCTGGGCAATATCCTATCACCTGATACAGTGATACATTGACCATATTTTGTATATATACCGATATATATGGTGTTTTAAAGTGAGCCAAAAGGATATGGGGGTATGCTCGCAAAGACCTTGTTATATATCATTTATAGAAATAATAACGGAAAGGATAACTGCTTCTTATCTAGAACACCGTTGGTTGGTATGAGACGCTTGAAGGAGTTTAAATGGTTGCAGGTGGATAAACTTTAGGATATTTATTTTTTGAGTTATAATGTGAGGCATGTGTATTCTAAGTTGGATTACGCAAAGTTAATGTGATCCCCAATTAGTGCACATAAAAAGAAGTAACAGATAATATTTGTTATATCTTCATCACCTGCATCAATGCCTTCTGAATTTGTTAACTAAAAATGCTGTGTTATATACCAGTTATATACTAGGCTGGCAGTGATGGTAGTGTTGCCTCCTACAATAGGATGTGAGCAGTGGTGGGATTTGGCCGGTTCTTTAAAAATGTAGAGGTCGACAAACTATTTCTTAATTACCCTATTATAGGCCGCACTTTTCCCCCCACTTAAAGTGGGGGTGCAGCCTATAATCAAGGTTTAGTTTGTTTCACCCGACGCCTGGGACATGCAGTTCCCAGCGCCGGGCGGGTGTTTTTTTTTTTTTCTTTATCATTTAGCCCTGCTGTGGGCAAACAGCAGGGTGAGGGTCCAGATCGCCCACAGCGCTGCAGGGGACCTGGAGCCGCCTCTCTGGCGGACATCTGTGCGATGCAGACAACCCCGCTGCTGCCAGCACTTCCACCTGGGCTTCTATGAAGGAGCACCTGTGTTACATGACCTTCCGGTGCTCCACCATAGCCCCAGTGAAAGTGCTGGCAGCAGCTACAGGGAACCTGTATCCTTCTCTCTGGCTGTCGGGGAACGTCTGTGTGATGCGCACAGACAACTTCCGCTGCTGTCGGCACTTCCGCCAGTGCTTCTATGATGAAGCGCCGGCATAGAAGCCTCGGCGGATGTGACGAGCAGCAGCAGAAGTTGTCTACGCGCATCGGGCAGACGTACACCGGCTGCCCCCTCTAGGCACCAGAGAGTCTTGGGATGCATTGGTAAGTTGGGAGGTCAGAGTGGCATATTAGGGGGCAGAGTGGCATATCAGGGGGCATAAAGTATATCAGTGGGGCAGAAATGTCATATCAGGGGGTCACGAGTGGCATATCAGGAGGCTTAAAGCATATCAGGAGAGCAGAGTGTCATATTAGGGGAGCAAAGTGGCATATCAGTCGGCATAAAGTATATCAGTATATCGTCTTGTCATACCCCTTGAATATATGTATTGTATTAAGCACTGCGTAGATTGTTGGCGCTGTATAAATAAAAGATAATAATAATGTGACTGTGGCTTTAATAATTAATAATTTGCTTATGTTTTTTTTTTCTTTATTATTAATAAAATAAACATTTATTATTAATGTTAAATGTATAAATTGTATATATTATAAATCAATAATATTTTTTATTAATCAATCAATTATCTAAAAAGCACCAGTGCATCATTTTTTCAGACTTAAATAACTGCTTTTCATATGTATATTTGTTAAACACCTTGAAATTGTTCAAAGTGCCTTTTTACAGTAAATTCGACTTATTTATGTGTGACTGCCTGAGTCTGTGTGTGTGTATGTGTGTGTGTGAGAGAGAGACTGCCTGAGTCCTCTGTGTGTGTTTGTGAGACTGCCTGAGTCTGTGTGTGTGTGAGAGAGACTGCTTGAGTCTCAGTGTGTGTGAGAGACTGCTTGAGTCTCTGTGTGTTTGTGAGAGGCTGCCTGAGTCTCTGTGTGTCTGTGTGTGACTGCCTGAGTCTGTGTGTGTGAGAGACTATCCGAGTCTCTGTGTGTGTGAGAGAGACTGCCTGAGTCTCTGTGAGTATGAGAGAGACTGCTTGAGTCTCTGTGTGTGTGAGAGAGACTGCCTGAGGCTCTGTGTGTGTGAGAGAGAGAGAGACTGCCTGAATTTCTGTGTGTGTGTGAGGTTTTTTTTTTTTAGTAAGAAAGCTCAGAAGTGGTTACTAAAAAAATTGAATCCCACTACTGGATGTGAGGAGCAGCCTTTCCTAGCATAGATCTCCATGATATACTCAATTTTGTAAATCTGTGTTGGAAATCCCGAAACCTCTACACTCTAAATAAAGAGAGAAAAGAGCCCTCCACCACAAAAAAAGTTAAAGAACAGAATTAAGAGAAAATTGGAAAGAAAGATGAAACCCTTACTTACTTTTTAGATGTCTCTGTTTAAAATTGACCATAGACGTCTAATTTTCTATCTAATATAAATAGGGAATATTCATTCTTCCGATCATCTCATGATCTTCTCTTGATGTTAATCTCAACGTCTCATGTTTCTATATGAGCCATATTCAAGACTTCTCAAGGGCTGCCTCTATCTTTTGGAATGCCCTACCCCTCTTCTCTTACTCTCCCTTAGTCTCCAGTTCTATAACAATCTCATAAGACCAACTTCCTCAGGGAAGACCATGAACGGCATGTTAATTCACATCGTCCCATTTGCCATTACCTCACGTTTCCTATCCAGTAAATCTGTAAATATATTAAATAATATAATTTATTATACTTGTGCATTCCCATTCGCATAAATTGCAAATGTACCAAATTTAGGAGTTCGTACAAAGCCACGAAAAGGAGGCCACACCCCCCACGAAGCAGACTAAAGAAAGCGAAATTCGCGGACCCTTTCTTTTACACTCTCTCGTTCTTGGTTACTCTCTTTCACGCTCTCTAAATGTTTCCCTACCTCTTGCTGACCACTTCCACCGACTACTTCCGCCTCTGTATCTTCTCGTTCTTCATCTTCTATCTTCTCTCATTCATCTTCTCTCCTTTATCTTCTATGTTCGTCCGCATCTCCGTGGAGATAGCCTGGAGCAAACTTCCGAGGGCAAAATGGCGGCGCTTTTGGTAACGTCGTCTCCCCCAATCGGAGGATTGGACATAACTTGGTGTGAACGTCGGGCAAAAAGATGGAGGTTCCAGTGACGTTCTCTTGCCCAATCCTCCAACCGAGTGGGAGGACGTCACCGAAAGCACTACGATTTTGGCAGCAGCTCACCTTAGGGTGCTGACATTTTGTTTTTTTTTATATTTTGGCCACTTCTGCGCAGTACCACTGTGGTTTCTTCAATTTGTCTTAAAGATAAGCCTAATACAATTTTGTATTGCCAATAACTTAACTTTTAAATAATCCCATTTCTCTGGGACTCCATTTAAACCCCTCCAACCTAAAATCTAAAACATTTGTTTTTGTGTGGTGTATATTATACCACAGAGACTGATGATCATTAGATTCCAAATGTTCACCTACAGTAATATCTGATAAAAAAATCCCCATTTGTGAATACTAAATCTAATAGTATCTCCTATCTGTACTACTTGAACAACCCGCTACTTAAAGTCACCCATGATTGTAACCCCCCCCTTCAATTTCATTTAAGCTATTACCTCCATTAGTTCATTATCTAACTCTTCTACTTGTCCTGGGGTTCTATAAATCACACCTACACAAGTTTCTGTACAATTACCAAATTCTAATGTAACATAAAACTGATCATAATGGTCGCCTCACTAACTTGTGTTAGGTTAGATGTACTTTCATCAAAGCCCACTAGATGGCAGATTAAACTAATGAATTCATATTTATTTGACACATTTATGGATGGATGAAAGCATAAAGAAATCATGCTTTCAGAAGGTCCCTTATTAGAACTATTTTGCTTCCACTATTGGTGGGTTAATCCAAAACCATATTTATAATGGACTATTAAAGAGTTAATATTTAAAGACTCTCACGGTCAGCTCACATACCAAGTTTCTATGGCTATGAGCATTGCCTATCCTTGCTTGTTTATCGGCAATTGTTAAATAGTTAAATTGTAAAATTGTCTACTATAAAAAAAAGTTACTTATTGTGTATATGAAGTCTTCATGACCATAAATTTATAGGAAAGCAAAACAGATTCTGCTTAGTGTAAAGCAGAATTCTCCATTACCTGCATTAACCCCTTAATGACAAAGCCCGTACATGTACGGGCTCAAAATGCATTGTTTTTAATGGGTTTAGGGACCGCGCATTGTCCTTAAGGGGTTAAGCATGTAAGACACTGCAAGAATAAAACTACACATACACCATGTAAGTGACACAGTTAGCGTTGATCCAATGAAGAGAATTGAAAAGGCACTCAACCAGGTAGATTAAGGAGAGGGTTTCTCCAATATTCTCAAGGTAACAATTAGACAGAAATAAATAGGATTTTGCAAAGGTACCAATTTTTTTTGCAAAGAAGGTACCTACTTTTCTTATTAGCATTAGACACAGTTTTACTAGTGCTTTTCTCAGAAATAATATTTAAATTATGTAAAATATTGCTTCACTCATAAATGTTGCTGGGAACACTAGTGGGACAATAGAACTGATAGGCTGTTCCTACAATTTTCTGCGTTGTTTTTATGTGAATAAACCTTTAGAGGAAATCATAAAATGACAAATCTGCCAAGTTTAATTTTTTAGCCTAGTATACCAAAGAGTGCATGCTCCTGGTAGCATGTTTTGGCCTTTAGTTTGGTTTTCAATTAAAAAAAAGGCTGTCTGCCTAATATTTGGCTGTCTGTTGCATGGACAGATCCCTGGCTAAGCAGGAATCGGATTTTACTTTTATTATTATTTTTTTGGTGTTTGGTGTAGAAAACCTTTTATTTATGGTTGAGTACGATGGGTTCCTCTTTAAAGGAAGTCTCGGGTGTAAAGTTAAACATGCTATACGTCTGATGGAAGGATGTGGCTGCTCGTCGGCTCAGAAGACAATTAACAGCCCGATTACACTGCAGAAAATGATTTTCCTGGATAGAAGACCTCGAATTATCACCACATATAAGATCCACTTAGTCAACTGTGTATCATGTATGGGTTTGGAACTGGAATATTTTGACTGGAGAATTTGATATTTTATAGTGCTTTGACCTATATTATTTGCTTGTTCTGTAACACTAGTTAGGAAAAAATGCTCGTTGATTCAAAACATCTTTCATGTAATGAACTGCACAAACATGGCAATAAAATTAATCATTTTTGCAATATTATCCAACTTTTTAATGTGGATGGTTGAATAACATACAAAGGTTTATGCCAGGGGCAGGGAAATAGTAAAGGAGTGACAAAAACACAAAAACAACAATAAAATCTTTGGGTTTTTAAATTAAAATATGTGAATATGCTGACATGTTTGCAAATGTTTGTAAAGTAGATTGTATACAAGTCTTTATTTAATTTCTATTTTCATGTATAGAAAATCCAAATATTTCTTTTGAAAGACCTACAATTTCCCTACACGTTCTGAAATGATTTGTTATATTTGTTCTGGCACACTGCGTATCTGCTTCCAATACGAGAAACACCATTTATTTTCCAAATGTCATAAAAAAATATATATTTTGTTCCTTTTTATGCAGTATGATGGCAAACCTCAAAGATCTTTGTTTTTACACAGACCGTTTTTGCACAGCATGTGACCGTAAAGCATGTATGTTTGACCCAATTTTAAGTATAAATAAAAAGCAGCATGGGGAGATGTGCTTTCTCTCTTTCTCCGTAAAGAAAATTACTGCCATTACTTTATTCCTTTTCAAATAAACATTTCCTTAAACCCCCGCTAGCATCATTGGACAGAGCACTAAATGAATTCTGCTGTTTGAGATGAGTCATAATTTGAAAGATACACGCATAGGTTATGTTTACGTTTTTCAAAGTAGATTTCTATTCTAATTCACACTGTTTGGTACAATATATCTGTGTCCTAAAAATGCATTGCGTTCTTCTTTCATACAAGATGTGATTACTGACCGCATGTTGCCAAGAGAGCTATAGCCATGGCTTTCCTGTCCTCAAAGCTCTAGAGACAGCACCATACTCGTGTTATTATTATATAGCACCATTATATTCTGTATCGATTTACACTTGACAAACAATACATACACTAAAAGGACAAAAGTATTGGGACACCTGACTATTACAGCAAGCTGCAAAAGGGGACCAACTATGTAGTTGCCCCCCCTTTTGCAACTATAACAGCTTCCTCTTCCCCTTTTCTGGGAAGGCTTCCACAACATTTTTTGCCCATTCATCCAGTAGAGCATTAGTGAGGTCAGGCACTGACAATGGACAAGAAGCCTTGACCCGCAAGCTCTGTTCCAGTTCATCCTGAAGATGTTCGATGGGGTTGACATCAGGGTTCTGTGCGGCCACTTAAGTTCTTCCATACCAAACTCATCCATCAACCATGTCTTTATGGACCTTGCTTTGTGCACCATGGTCAGTCATGCGGGAATGGAAAAGGGTCTTCCCCAAACTGTTCCCACAAAGTTGGAAGCATAGCATTGTCCAAAATGTCTTGGTATGTCCCTGTGGCACGGAAGAACTAATAGGCTGTTTGGTGCCATAGAAAGTGAAAAGGCTTTCTAATCTTTGAGGAAATAATACAATGCCAAATATGCCAAGTTTTCTTTTTTAGCCTAGTATACCAAAGAGTGCAATAAACATTTTACTCAGGTGAAGGATCCCATTTAACCCTTTGAGTGCTGTTTCTTGGGACACATTTTTCGCTCATGTTCTGCATGGTAGCAGTGATTAGACTTTTTTATTTTCTTGCTGCCCAGCTAGCGGAGATAAGAAGTTCAGTTTTGTAGAGGTCCATTTAGAACAGAGGAGAAATGCCGGAGTGAAGAAATGTAGATCTGGGTGTCATCAGCATTCACATGCTTTGGTATAAAGGACAAATTAGTTTACAAATGGAGGCAGCGAAAATGGGAGAATAAGGCGTTCAAGCCTGAGCCTTTTGGAGCTCACACTAAGAGGGGGAGGATGCATTTCGAAAATGAGAAACTAAAGGTGTGAGTAGAGTGGTTGGATGAGAACCAGGAAGGAACAGTGTCATATATCCATACCGCTGGCTCAAATCCATTGTAAGTAATAGAGACATCAGTTAGGACTTTCCGAATTGTGTATGTGTGTGCGCATGCATGTGTTATCTGATTCTTAAGGTAAATAGAATTCGTTAGTACTTTTGTTTAACCTTATATTATATTCTATTTGGTTCCATCATATACTTTTGGCCATGTTCAGTAATTAGCCCACTCAATTATTTGCTCCAAAACAGGAATCCATATACTAGCTCCTGTACCTTATAACAAACAGTGGTCCATATAATAATATTCTGGTTTTTTCACATGATTAATCTTCTCTGAACTCAGTTAGAAATGTTTTCTGCATTTACAACATGCAAATATATTCCCCACTCTTCCAAATGCCAATAAATATTTTACTATACATCACTTCATAATGGAGTAACTCCGTGTAATTCAACAAAATATGATTCCCATCTCTAGTATAATAAAACTAAACAATTAGATAACATTTGTAGAAAAATATTTAACAGGCTGAATCATAAAAGACAAAACGGAAGCAATTACATTGTGCATTTTGTTTATATTTCATATGTAAATTTAGTTTTCTATGCTTGTCAAAATAAGGATTTTCCTGATTGGCAAGGCATAAAAAAAGTAAATAAAAAAAACACTAGTATTTCACGAAAATTGTTTTCGCAAGCACATTTACAACTAACTGCAATTAGGCCAAAGCTCATTATAATGGAGCTTTCAGAAAACAAATTCGAATTCTTAAGGGTAATGCAAAATTCTGGGGAAAAAGAAATGTAAATTTGCTGGACAGATCAAAAAGCACCTGGGTAGTTATCTACCAGGATTTACTAATGGAAAGATAATGGTCCTTTATGCAGAAGATAAAAAAAGACTCCGAGCATTAAGATGCATTATATTGAAAGAAGAGTCCTAAATCCATTTGCTCTAGGATATATAAAAATGTAATTTAGCAAATAGTCCTACTTTGATGCATCTTCATAGATAAATGACAACAAGGTGCACCTTCCATTAAAAATAACTCGAGCTACTCTCCAAAACAATACACTAGGTTTTAACATGTTTCTAAGGGAGGGAGTGGATAAAAGCCTAGTTGTTAATATGATTTTCATTTAAAAAAAATGTATTTACTTATATATTCAGTTTATTGTGACTTTTACACAATTGATCATATATTACTTTGGCAGTACTGTGCAACTTTATTAAACATTATTCCATGCTTTCATGTTGTTTACGCCAAATTCCGACCATGCCATCTGAATGTCACAGCTGGAATCGAGACCAGGCAACGTTCTTCCAGTCTTCCATTGTCCAATTTTGGTGAGCCTGTGCGAATTGTAGCCTCAGTTTCCTTTTCTTAGCTGACAGGAGTGGCACCCGGTGGGGTCTTCTGCTGCTGTAGCCCATCTGCTTCAAGCTTTGACGTGTTGTGCGTTCAGAGATGGTATTCTGCTTACCTTGGTTGTAACGAGCGGTTATTTGATTCTCCTCTGACATCAGCACCACATTTTCGTCCACACAAGTGGAACTCACTGGATATTTTCTCCTTTTCAGACTATTCTTTGTAAACCACAGAGGTGGTTGTGCGTGAAAGTCCCAGTAGATCAGCAGTTTCTGAAATACTCAGACCAGCCTGTCTGGCACCAACAACCAACATGCCACATTTAAAGTCACTTAAATCCCCTTTCTTCTCCATTCTGATGCTCGGTTTGAACTTCAGCAAGTTGTCTTGACCACGTCTACATGCCTAAATGCATTGAGTTGCTGCCATGGGATTGGCTGATTAGCTATTTGTGTTAACAAGCAATTGAGCAGGTTACCTAATAAAGTGGCCGGTTAGTATAGACCATTACTTTGCAGACCAGAAATGTTATTTTTAAGCATTTATTTTTGCACTTTAAAAATATTTTTAATTTATGTGGAATATATTGTCTCTTTTGCTCTTTATTTGGCATGAGCTAAGCATACCACTTATTGAAGGAGGAATCCTTGTATGGTGTTTAATCTGTGCTGAAAATCTGCCAGTGTCCAAAATGGCTTGAGGCTTATACACCTGCACTTCTATTTTGCTGAGCATGTGTTTGAGAAGTTGGTAAATGCTGGGAAAGTAATTGGAAGTCATAACGTTAAAATTTCAAATCTTGAACTAAAATTCCCGATTGTCTCATAGATGCTTATATACATATAATGTTCAGCCTATACTAGTTTTGGCCAAGAAACTTGACACATTGAAACATTCTCACGGTAATACATTGTTATTTGGGTTCACATTTTGTCCTGTCTAAACTGTGTGTGGTCCTTATCACTGAACCTGTCTACGCATGCACTAGTTCTGCTACTTTGTAGTAATAGATCACAAACCACTAAAAAAACGAACTTAATTTTAACCCTATATGTCCCAGGGGTTGGAACACTTTTTATAGCGTTATAATTTGGTGATATAATGTTGTCTTATAAACAGCTTACATTTTACTTTGGTAAACCTTAGTAATAGTATTACTAGATACAAAGTTTATGCTAAGCCATACATGATATGATGATAAAACAAAAAAAAAACAAAAAAAGAAACCAAAGCATCCCCCATTATTTTCATATATTTATATGCCAAACCAAAACAGTAAAGCAACATAAATTAACTAATTTCTTTAAAAGCACCCACACCCCTTATTTGAGTTATATTTTCAAGAGAAGAATTTTAAATTCCATAATAACAAAATCAAGGAAGTAACTATACATGTCTGCAAGTATGCCATGTTTTGCCTATGTTTCTGCACTACTGGTGCATTGGCTTTTGAAGGCTACATCTCCAACCACTCTTACCATAATGATGGCTTCTGTGTGCTTCTGACATTGCTTTTGCTACATTCGGAACTATGGCTTCCTCTCAACTGCACATGTTGACTGTTGACACATTGAATTATGTTCTTACTATAACCAGTCCCATCTGATTATCTGGGTTTGTTCTGAGACAAATAAAATGGCAAAAGAATAAAAATGATTTGGTGCTGTGTGACGTATTCAATTGTCTTTCTATGAAACTAACAAAGGCAAAACTCATATGTACTGCTGTTTATGAGCTGAGCAATCACACTACAGAGCACATTTTTCAGATAGACAAAAAACAATGTTCCTACAAGAGTTTGTACAAGAGGCTACCCCATTAAACACACACACATACTCTTACTTCAGACTGCACTCCTATGCACAGTTCGGGTTCTAGTATCATGTGACATTGCATTACGTGAACCCATTGAGCATCGGCTTCCCAGAGCAGGCCTTCTAATGTGAAATGTCACACATCATCAGGCTAATCCAGCTTGAAGAAAGCCCTGCATTAGGTATCCGAAGCCCGCTTGCTCTGCAGACATCAGAGGTAGCAGCTTTTATCATCCCATCTTTGGTACGGTAAATAATTAATGTGTTCTTATCTCTTTCACTTCTTCAACATCACAAATTATCATAGGGAATCTTATCAGAAGGTGGTTGACATATATAAAACTTTATTTCAATTTATTATTTCAATTTATTTTAATTTTTATATTAACAGATGTTATTCTGTGCCGTCAAAATATACTGTTTAATACTAAAACTATTATTCATATTCACTTCAACATTTCAAACTGTGCAAGCTGGCACCAATGGATATTTTATAAAGATTTCTCAATAATTCATAAAGTGAAGGTATGACATAAGCAATAAATCATCCTCCAAAATCTATGAATTTTTATTAGGCAGAATAACAAAATAGTGAACTAATATAAGTGTAATCTATTGTATGATTTAAATATCCATAACCTTAAATGGAATCAAGGGCTGAACTTTACATGTGCTGGTCAGCAACATGAACAATGTATGTGTGCCCTGGACAAAATAGCTTGTGTGGTCAACCTTCCTACAATGTCTGCCCCAGAGGTCTCCCTTATGCTTCATATGGAAGGCACTTGTGATTTTTTATCAGTTTTAACACAGTATGTGTTACATATTTCATTACATACCTAAAATGTACACCAAGACATAGTAGAAACCATTCAATGAACTATTTGAGAGCATTTTCTTCATATTGGAAAGGATGATATAGGCAATAATGGGAGCAGAGTTGCACCCCTATTGCACAGATCCTCACACAGGCTATTGTAAGTATTGATGAGAAGATGTGACATGATATTTGTTATTTTAAGCAAAGGATGACTCCTGTAACAGTTATCAAAGTTTAACATTTACCCATCATTCTTGACAATATGGTACTATAAGATGACAATATCCCCTCTAAAGTGTGTATTGTTTCTTTTTTGAGTTTCATAGCCAAGAAGACACTGAACATGCGATTCTCTTGAATGTGAAATGCAGGTTTATGTTTCATATAAATCAGATATAGTCATGTACAGGGAGTATAGATGGGTTATAACTTTAGCTCTCGTTCAACAAGTACAATTAAAGGCTGTATGTACAACATCCCCAGAATGTGTATAAGTAAATATTGTGGCCCTACCAATTAATTACCACTCAATAGTAGTTGTTGATGTGCATATATATACAAAAGTATTGGGACACCTGACCATGGCACCAACAGGGACCTTCTAGGAAGGTGTTCCACAGGACTTTGGAGAGTTTCTGTGGGAATGTTTGCCCATGCATCCAGTAGAGCATTTGTGAGGTCAGGCATGGATGTTGGACAAGAAGGCCTGTCTTGCATCCCAAAAGTGTTTGATGGGGCTCTGTGCGGCCGGTCAAGTTCTTCTACACCAAACTCATCTAACCAGGTTTTTATGGACATTGCTTTGTGCACTGGGGTATAGTCATGCTGGAATAAGAAAGGATCTTCCCCAAACTGTTCCCACACTGTTCCAAAATGTTCCCTTCAGCAATGCCAAGATACTTCAGACAATGCTATGCTTCCAACTTTGATATATAGTGGGTGTGTATTTTATTTTGCTTGAATATCAGTCAAGGGCATTTAACTTACAAAATGTAAAGTTCCATGTTCTTGCAAACAACTTAAAAAATATTTTTTTTGCAAGTATATAAGGACATGCAAGTCAAGTCTGGTCAGTCCGCTACCCTTTGACACAAATCTCAACTACACAATAACTTCAAAATAAACAAAAATTACAAACTATAAGCTGCTTTATTACTTTAATTTGCTAAACACAATAATGGTGAAGATTCCTCTTTAAATATAAAAAATATAATCATAGTTTGCCGGTTCTTACACAGTAACTGATAACCACATATCACATATCTGTTAATTAGTCAATATGCTTAAAAGTCCATTTTATTACACAGTACTTATTTGGAACTTTTTCTCTTCCTATCAAAGCAAGAAGGTCAAATATTTCTCATTGTACCAGGTCTTTGACCAGGTCTTACAAATCTTTTTCTTATATAGAGGCTGTTTGGGGCAATATTGTTTTCAACATTTAGGTACTTTTTCTTTTTCCCATTGTGACTGTCTATTCTACAATATCATACATTCTAGTTAAGAAAAGCACATGTGGTTGTTTTTATATTTAAAGGACATATATATATATATATATATATATATATATATATATATATATATATTCTGTTGAAAATAATTCAAATGAGTGACAACCCCAGTAGCCATTCTATAAATGTTATAGCCAGACATGGTGACAAATATGTTATGAACAGACCGTGCAATGACTTTGAAACTGATGCAAGGGTTTACTTTCCAGATACGTGATTTAGCAAGTTACACTTCACATATCGGTCTCCCACACAGCACAGAATTGTTATATGTCCTTATATCCCTATGATGTAGCTTCTCTCTATCTCTGTACATTCAACTCCATCTGTTATGATGGCATCAAGCCTACTTAGAAGTTTATTTTTTTTTAATTCTCTTTTAACACGTGGTTAAAAAATAACTGTGTTTACTGTAGGAGGGCAGCCTGAGTAAGCACCGAAACTCCCTTCTCAAATGCTGGAAGCTCTATTCATATGACAGCCGTGTAGTGTTATTGAAGTATGTTTCTCTACACCTACCCACACCCGCTGATCCTATCATGCCAAAATAACAAAACACTGCGGATTTAAAATTAAAAATACCATCTATTTAAATGCGAGTAGCGTTAACTGTTGAGTGCCGGAAACATTGCTTTTCTGAAACATCCTTGTATTATGAACATCTTTTATCCGATTCATCCAAACAAATGCAATGTACATATTTAACAAATATTATCTACAGCTGTTAACAGGAAAAGCAGAAGGAGGATGCTGTACTTAAGTTACTGAAAAACATACCACTCGGAGGTGACTTGTATAATGCTGAAAGTGAAATCCGTATGTTGGCGTTGCTCTTGGTGAAAATAAATCATTATTAAACAGGTGTAGTTATAGCAGATGTAACATTGTGCTACAAATGCTCCCATTAGAAGAAAAAAAAATATAAAACCCAGAAGAACCCTACATCTTCGGTATTTGCAGCAGATGTTAATGCTCCTGGTAATGTGACATGTTGTACTGGCATTATAAAGAAAGATTTATCATTACATTATTAACAATAATAGAGCACATTATTATTTTCATTAGGAAATTCACTCACATATTTAGGCCGGGCATTCTCTGTATTAACTTTACTGCGTTGGTACAGGAATTAGAAGTAAGAATTACATATTTATATTTTTTTCATGCCATCTTTGGCAGCACAGATCCCATCTGAGGTAGGGCAGGAAGAGCAGGACTATAAGAGAGACACCGAGTCTTCTTCGTGCCCTACCTACAGGTAAGAGCGAGTTCATCCCCCCTTTGTAATTTTTCTCTGGCTCCAGGCCAGTGGCATTTCCAGCTTTCATATTTAGGGGCGCCTCGGGGGACAAGAGACCAAAGTCGGGGGGCAATTATAAAATGCTACATATACGCTATATATACATATATATATATATATATATAATATGTACTTATCTCTTTGAAGTAAAGACTGTGATTGAAATATGATTTCAAAATCATAACAGCTGCCAGACTAGTTATTAATATTAGACCCTGCTGCCACTATATATAAATATTAGACCCTGCTGCCAATATATATACCGTATTTGCTCGATTATAAGACGAGGTTTTTTCCAGAGCAAATGCTCTGAAAAATACCCCTCGTCTTATAATCGGGGTCGTCTTCTCAGACCCCCCAAAAAATGTCTGCTGGGGCCATGCTGCTTACCGGTCGCGAGCAGCGTCTCTTCTGTTAGAAGCAGGAGGACAGGAAGCTTGCAGCGTCCTCACAGAGCTCTATCTCCCCCTCCCTCCTCTGGGGGCGGGGCCAGAGAAGTTGCTCTACAGCCGGTCCCCTGCAGAAGTCTTCGAGTGAGAGATCTGCAGTTCAGGTAAGGGGGTGGGGGAGGGTTTTTGGGTAAGTATGTGTGATTAATGTGTGTTTAATGTGTGAAGTATGTGTGATTAATGGAATGAATGAGTATTTAAATGTGTTTGTGTGTGATAGCATGGATGTGTAAGGGGGGTGGGGGTTGTAGCATGGCATAGGGAGGCTGTAATCCCACTACTATCATCCCCAGGTTCCAGCATGTACTGGCTGCCTTGGCTTGATAGGAGTGTGATTGCTGTTAGCAGTTTGATATATATATATATATATATATATATATATATATATATCAAACTGCTAACAGCAATCACACTCCTATCAAGCCAAGGCAGCCAGTACATGCTGGGTTAAAAGGCATATCATGGGGCTGAGTGGCATATAGGGGGTTAAAATGCATTTCTGGACCTCCAGAAATGCATTTTAACCCCCTATATGCCACTCAGCCCCATGATATGCCTATATACCTCCAGAAATGCATTTTAACCCCCTATATGCCACTCAGCCCCATGATATGCCTTTTAACCCCCTATATGCCAGAGTGACATATAGGGGTATAAGGCATATCATGGGGCAGAGTGGCAAATAGGGGGGTATAAAGCATTTCTGGGGGCAGAGTGGCATAACTGGGGGGGGGCAGGTTGGCAAATAAAAGGAAATTTAAAAAATATATTTTTCTCAATCATAGCTTTTATTAAACATGAAAAAATAATTTACATGAATTAATATTTACTGGTAAAACTTTTTTCCTATAGGGTCGTCTTATATTCAGGCTTTTTGTTTTTTTCCTAAATTAATATTTTGATTTTGGGGGGTCGTCTTATAATCGGGGTCGTCTTATAATCGAGCAAATACGGTATATATCAGGATGCCTGATTGTGTGCTGCTTAGTATTTTTTTGCATGGAAGGATATTTAAAAGCCTCTTCCCGGGTTTTTTTTTCATGGTGTCCTTCTGTTCTTGACATTTATATTTTTGCTGGTTACTGACTGGTTTGCTACTTTGCTTGGTCTCCTGTCTTCTTGCCCAGTTAGGCCTTTTTTATTTTTTCTTAATAGCTTTTTTGTTTTTTTTCCTATTGTTTTCTATTTGTCTTTCATTCCATAGACTCCTCCTGCTGATACCAGACCCAAGACAAAACATCTTGCCTGTACCTCCTGTAACAACACCATGTCTGACCCCAAGTGAAAGATCTGTCCAGCTTGGGGAAGTTTGTAAAGAGGCCTACTTTTTCCAGGAAGTTAGTCGTCTGATCTCAGGGGTCAGATCTACCTTGGACATGGAGGAGGTGGGGTCTTTTCCATGGTTACATGAAAAAGCTTAAAACTTTCCTGGTGCATGATGTGCTATCTCATGTCATGGAAGGACCCCGAGTAACAATTTAGTATGTCCAGATGTACTAATAAGATGTTTCCCTTTGAGAAGGGATCTGAGCTCTGGGAGGTCCCTTAAGTTGATGATGTGGTTGCTAAAGCCACATTTCATACGACCTACAACTGGAAGATGCTTCCCAACTTCCAGACCTTATGGATCGGAAGGCTGAAAGGGGAATGCCACGGGCCTTTGAGACAGTGATCTATGAAGATTTGGCTCTGAGACCGAGGAAAGACTTGCTCTCCCAGCTGTTTGTTCTGCAGTAGACTTCCTATGTGATGCCTCAATAGCATCTCAGCTCTCACTGCAACCATGACTGCAGCAGCCAGGATGGGTATCTGGTTGAAACAGTAATTTGCAGACAATGCATAAAAAAACAGGCTCTGCTGTATACCTTTCCTTGGTAAAGACATGTTTGGCCAGGAAACTGAGTCTTGCCTTGAGAAGACAACTGAGGATAACAATTTACTTACCCAGAGAAAGCAACCCCCAGATTGTGGATCTAGACCTAGATTTTAGCTTGGTATGGCAAGATGTGCCTTCCTTCTCCCGATTCTGACACCAGGCCTATTACTGTTGTTTTTGGAAAAGTGGGAAAATATCACAACTGCTGGGTGTTACGTATCATCCTCCTAGGTTACACACTGTGATTCCTACATTTGCCTCTTGAAAGGTTTCTGTTGTCTCATCTCCCCAAAGATCCAAGACAAAGACTGGTCGCTCTCTGCTTCTAGTGTTCCTCTCAAAATAAGCCTTGATTCCAGTGCCTCTGTCTGATCAGGGCAAGCACAGCTTTTCCCCTATTTTTGTATTACCCAAATCCGCAGGCAAACTAAGATTTATCTTAGATCATCTGGTCAGCAAGTTCATTAACCATATAAATTTTAAGCTGTAAACAGTCCACTTAACAGTGGAAATCCTCTCAGCCAACTCTGGCATCTCCTCAGCACCAAGAATCTTTACGAAAATAATTTCAGTGTTAGAAAGCAACCTCCGCCTAAAATGAATCAAGCTTTGCTTCCTTACATTAAAGACAGACTGATTAATTTGACTATTGCCAACTGGGCGACTGGGCTGTATGATGAATCTAGAGTCCTATCCAAAGAATCTTATTATTAGGCATGATCCTGGATTCGGTGCAAGAAAAGACATTCTTACCCAAGGACAAGATGTTAAAAATCCAACAAACAAGGTGGAACAGGAAGCCTTTACTTACAGTCTTTGACATTTTCACTCTCACTCACACCCTCTCTCTCAAA
The DNA here is from genome assembly GCF_027358695.1 of Spea bombifrons. NCBI lineage: Eukaryota > Metazoa > Chordata > Amphibia > Anura > Pelobatidae > Spea > Spea bombifrons. The sequence goes on from NC_071089.1 coordinate 107,944,658, forward strand.
CTGTCGTCCGTCCACTCGGAGGAGAGGACGTCACTGCAAGCACTGCCATATTGCCCTCACATGAACTTGCAGTGGCGTCCTCTCCCCGATTTTGCAATTAAATTGCAAATTACAATTCATACAAAACTGAATGCACAAATCTAGTATATTCCCACATTAAAATTAGGCTTTTCATTGTGGAGACCTATGTGTACTCACAATATGTTTAATGTTATAATTGTGAAGAGTTGTGATACACTCACACTAAAACCTGGGAACTTATTTTGTACTGCTTCCTATCATGTTTGCTGTCACCTGGGAGCACATGCTGTGGGAGTTCTTTACCCCAAAATACGCCTAACAAGGGGTTGAGGGGAACAGTGTGGAGGCTCAGGTATAGGGAGGTAACTAAGCACTTAGTAAAATAGGCAAGAACCTATAAGGAGCCGGATACATGTATAAGTATACCGCAAGTAAAATTTTTGGAAAGGAGACACTAAAAAAAAAACGCTGTGTTGTGCCTTAAAAAGTATCAATGAAAAATCTAGGAGTTTTTATATGTTATGGAAGATTAGTTTCAAGTTTAGTTTTGATGGAAGTGCCACTTTAGTATTTTAAATTCTGAAGAGTGTATTTTTTTATTAAACGGTAATGTGATACATCCACCCTTCAGTCAATTTGGTAAAGCGCTTGCTGGCAAACATATGCCTATTAGTTTAGTGGAAAATGGTCTGATATTCATTTATCTTGGTTATATTGGAAATAGAAAAAAAATCTGATTCCATCATGACAGGAATTCAATATATAAGATTCATCACATTTCAAAGGTAATTCAATTCCTTTAGGTCAAATGTATCAATATGTATTGCAGGGCATCCTATCTCTTGAAATTAAATTCATGCGAGCATAGTAGCTTAACGCAGATGCTCCAGTTGTTAGCCTGTGTATCTAATGGCACCAAAGAGGGTCAATTATAGATGCAATTACTGACAAGCACATTCACTATGCATTAAGTTGCATTACTGGAGTTTATAGCAATTTTGTGTATATCACACACCAAATAGAAGCATTTTGTTTGTTTGAGGGGAGAAAAATGCTTCCCATTATGAAATGACATGAGCACCCATCCATCTAATACTACAAATCTTATAAATACTGTCTAAAAATATCTATTTCCCATGAAAATATTGATTCTCAGCCACACTTCATGGCCCTAAAGAGGAACTTCTTCCATTTGTTTGGGTTTTTTTTTTGTTGGTTTGCTATTTTTGTAGCATATTTGCTTTATTAGTAGGTTACTTAGCAATGTTTGCTAAGTAGGTTGTTATTACTTAAAGTAGAAGAGTAGGAAAACTTCAAGGTCGCTGACGTCAAGCACCCTGTTCACGAAACCTTATATTATTAAAAATAAGGCTGCCTTTTGTTGCATTTTGTACAAAGCATATGGGTGTTAGGATATTGATATTTGTGTGATTACATTTCACACTATGTTGCCAGTGATGCAATCAGTGCAGCGTTCCAAACTCCAGGAGGTATCAAGGTCGCAAGCACTAACTTCACATGTAGAAGAGCATCATGGGTAGGTGAGTACTCGCTCAAAACATAAAAGTAAGTGATAAATATTGGTGAATATTGGGAATGTTTGTGTTTGTACTTGAGTGAAATATGATGGGTTTGAAAGACCCCATCTTCTCTAGGACCAATATAGCTATAGCTAACTTTTCAAACAAAACCTTTACTATCCAGCAAATTATAAGACTTCTCTAAATATCACTAAAGAGACATGTTTAATGGAGGTAGGGTTGAGCACTAAGAATCTTCATGCTTACCCTGATTCTAAACTATTTGATTTCATTAAGGGTGATAAAGGCATGGCAGAACATGCCCAGAGATGTGTGCTTTTTAACGTAGACACTATTTAATAAAAAGTCAAGTTGAGGGTTCACTCATCGCCAACCATCACAAATCAAATTGTATATTCATTGATGCACTAGTTGCTCAGCATGGAGCTTACATTTTGGCACTCGAATGTCCTTGCCTAAAACTCATAAAGTTTACTTTTAAATTCTTCTCCCACGTCAAATGTACATGGAAACAAAGAATTTATTAAAAATACATTTTTAAGTAAAGGGGATTATAGCCCTACTCCTGTGCACTGTTCTTCCTAAATGCACCTCAGAAAATGGCATCTTTCCCCGAAATGTACAAAATGTTTAATACAGATTTTGCTCTAATCTTTAGACATGGAGACATGCACCATTGCGTTTGGTCATTGAGGTTCATTACCTATGTTATCAACACTGATGTTCTACATATTACTCTCTTTAGCCAACGCTTTGTTAGAAGTTGCATTTGTTCAGTGCATTATGCAGTCTATAACACACTTGTAGTGTTTGTGTTTTATATTAAAGCTGGGCATTTTATCATTTATTCTTTCTGTTTGTTTTTAATGGTTTGGTCCTTTGGTTCCAGTACTCAATTTCCGCAAAACATATACGAGAACAAATATGCTTGTGCACTGTATATATCAGATAAACCTTCAATTTTCCAGGACCCCAGCTGTTCCATTGACGTGACAAGTCTCAAAGAGAAAAATTACAAAGATTATATACACTTTGTACTTGAAATTATTTGATTGCTTGCCACTGGAGACTTCCTACTGTCATACCAAGCGAAATCTCTCACAACTAATAAAACAGAGTGGATCAATGGATATTTCATCATTTCTTACCCAGCTGCGTGATTTCATAAAGCACTTTGTGCTTGCCTTCAATTATACGTAACAGGCATTGGCAGTAGGTGGCAGAGTCCATTTTGGAATATTTTTGTCACTTCACAGTGGAAATTTGTATGTAATGAAGGTTTATCCTTCTTTATAGTATTTTTCAAGACATCAGCCTACATTAGATATGACCTATGTCTTACCAAACATTCATTGTGGTTTCATTCTACACCCACGTACAACTTTCTTGTGAGTGATAAAGCAGTGAAGATGTATATTCTGAGCCCCCACCCTATTCTGAGAACCTTTTTAATGTATTTTTTCTACATCTATATGTTCACAAGTGAATCGTTATGAACATTCATTTAGGCATGGACAGAAAAATCACAGTACCAGATTATGTTCCTGTCACTTTTAACGCTTGAGTGTTCTTAATTAGAAAAAAATTCTAGTTAGCTTTTTTTTCACAAATATCTAATGAATATAGACGCCAGCTTCTTCTCAATTGCACTTCCATTTATGAAAGAGAAACTGTTTACACTTTGTGTGAAGGTGTTTCTTATCTACACACAACAAATTGTGTTCCACATCAAAAATAGTCTCAAGAAGAAAGGGGATAATGTTAGACAAACGGAGGAACAAGGTCTAGTAAATGATCATCAAAAAAGCATTTCACTTAATGCTCGGAAATATCAAAATAAAAGTATTTATTGGTTAGGCGTTAAACTGACAATTAAAAAAAGAAGATTAGAAGGGGTGTTCTTTTGATGTAATTCAGACCCTTGGGTTCTGACTGGAGGTGCACTGAACGCCAAAAAAAGAGAGACTGAACCAATAAAATTAATGGACCGAAAAATACATTGTTTAGGTTACTTGTTAGTAGATATGGGCAAATACCTTTCTCCCTATTCTAAAATGGCTGAAAATGCCAATTTCCCATTGCTAGTATACCATGTTTACATTTTGAATAATATCGGTATAATCTCTCTAAATAATCAAGAGAAAGAAAGAATTATGTCCACATAATAAGATATGAAAACAATAATTGCAATCATATATCCACTAAAAGCTATCTCGTCAGTGGGGTTTTCTTTCCACTAAACAATGAGTTTAATTTACTTAATTGAAAATTTTCAACATGGTCGATGCCAGGATCTATTCCACATTCTAACCACTGGGAGCATTAATGGCTAAATGGTTATACAATGTCTGACATGGACAATAAAGTACTACACTTAAATTCCTTTTATAATCCAAAACAAAACGGGAGACCATCAACTCTGTTATATCCATGACATATATTTGCTGTAACCCTTGACCTTCACTCAGTTCACCATGAAGATGCGGACTATGATTGCAGAATATTTTGTTTATGTCATATAATATTTTAGCCACTCTCATATTTCCAGAATACTGGATAATGTTCCAATATATCTTGAGGAAGTCTGGGACTTACAAAAACAGCTTGAGTAATTAATTACATGATACTCAAGGATAGGTTTATGGTCCAATTTGAAAATATGTTTGTGATAATGTGTGGGCATTAGCAGATAAAGAGCAAGAAGTATGTGGAGATCCTTGAAAAAGGTTTGGGTCAGCACGGCTTCTGTTTAGACCCTCAATTTCACTGTCTTCAACTTCTAGACACGTCAAGTCAGCCTACAGGGAAATCTGGCTATGCTTGCAAATAACATTGATTCTGGTGAGACAGAGACTTGTGCTTTCTATTATATAGCCAACCTCTACTTTTAAACTTTAAACGTTTAAACACAGTTGTTCTGTTGTTTTATTTCTAACCTGGGAGTTCTCAGTAGTGTCAGCGTAAGTAATAAAATCTTGTCTTCTGTGTATTTTTTTTAAGCCTCCTACTAAATGGTATATTTTAATCTTGGGACTGCCATTTCCATACATCGCTAAACTTTTCTGTTTGTCTAAAATAGGAGAAACAATTCAAGTCAGACTGGTAGTACCAAACAGCTTACACAACCACCACCACAAGTGGAAAATTATATATATATATATATATATATATATATATATATATATATATATATATATATATATATATATATATATACAGTATACTCCACTTAAGTATTGCAGCAACCTGTGAAAGCCATTTGGTTGTTGTATTTTTTTCTCCACAAATGTTTGCTCTGGAGGAATGGTAGTATTTTATCCCATTTCATTAGCAATGACAATATCATCATTTTTATCAAATGCTATAAACAAAGGCCCATATCACAATAACTACTAACATCTCCCAAAAATCCTATATAAAAACGTTTTTAAAAATCTTTTTTTTTCATTCCGAAATTTGGTGGGTTAGCAGGTATAGTTTTCGGGAAAGAAAAATGTAAAACATACAAAACGTTAATTTTTGTATTTATTTAAATATTAAATCCTGTGTACACCCCCTGATTTTCCCCATAAATTAATACTAAACCCTTTGGAAAATTACTGTATTAAAAAAAAATCAAATACAAAAAAAACATGTAAAATAAATAAATAAATAAAACAAGAAGTGTACTGACATAACTGATCACTAACAAACTAACAAAAAAACAGTGATCTTTATTGTTGGGGGTTTGATTCGTTTTTATTTATACTTCCTGTCCCTCTCTCTGCTTCACAATCGGTTTGAGGCAGGAAGTAGAGAGCTGAAGACAAAGTGTGACAAAGGGAACCTGGGATTGCCTGGTCGGATCACGGAGACTACCTTAGTTGTAAGGCAGACCTCTGTACCAGGACCTGACAGGGCACTATGCAGTGTTCTATGGAGCCACAATGGTCAAACCATTGTTTACCCAATGGGAAAGAACACTAGTTTGAGAAAAATGGTTAAATCTACTGTCAATGAGTGCTTTATGTTAAACTTGAACATATCACTGCATTTTTCCTCTTTTTTTTAATCAGTGGTTATTTTTTAAATGCAATATTTAAAAAAAAAACTCTTGTTGATCTCGTTATAATAAACATAAGAAGACAAACAGTCATGCTCACTCCCACCTCCTCATTTCAGTGCCAGTTGTAAAACAAGCTAAAGATATTTAAAGAGATAGTGAATCCATAGGTTAGGGAGGTGCATGATGGGAAACATTGTCCTAAAAGCACATAATAAGAAATATTTGTGTAAATCTGTAAAATTAACCATTATAAAAATTTGATTAACATACCTTCTAAAAGGCTTTTGCTATATTGATTGACATTTTCATAACTTGTAGCTCCTTTAACCTTTAACCCCTTAATGACAAAGCCCGTACATGTACGGGCTCAAAATGCATTGTTTTTAATGGGTTTAGGGACCGCCCATTGTCCTTAAGGGGTTAATATGGTTTATATTACATGTGTCTTTATACATAACAATATATATATTATAGGAACACATAACTATAAGTTGTTAAGGCAAGATTGATTCTTCATTGCTAAATTAAAGTGTATTTTAAAAACCAATTTAAACTTCTATTGACCTTCTTATTAATGGACGTTTTCTACCAGCTTATAGTAAACACTAATTAAAAATCCCTGGATCAGGAATGTTCCTTCGAGAGTTTGTGCTACTGATTATCACCTGGCTTCAATTGGTAAATTTTGCAGCTTCATTAATTAAATGGATAATGTAGTTGCTTCATAAGATTTTAGATTGATTGTCAAATTAAAATCTGCGGCAGAAACTACTTAACTTTGAATCAATGTGAAATCTTATTGGCAATTTAGTGATAAACTTTCAAAAAGATAATGCAAAAATACTTTCAGGTCACACCGTACATCTACTACTGAGTCTGCAAGTATTAGAGCTTAATGTCGAAATCATTAAATGTTTACTTAACTCATCTCAAGCATGTAATTGTATTATACAATCCCTCAACCATTATGCCAAGACATCTTAAAACTCCCTCTTTCCCTTTAAATCCTTCCTTGTTTAGGGATGTCAAAGCATTGTTAACAAAATATCATACAAACAGTTAATTGCGCGTAACATACGTTTCTCAATATTTTATTTCAACCATGAAGAGCAAGCAAGCCACCTTATTAAAAATCCATTTTTGTTATTTGAAACATGACCAAATGTTTCCAAAATATTTATTTATAAGTGGGTTATTTATAAGTGGTTAACAGCTAATGTACAACAGTTTCAGTCAATTCTTCCTTTGTAGGGTAACAGGGACTTTTTATGGTTCACGTTTTTAAAGGCATATTTTCAGTGACCTCATAAATGCTACTTTAAAGAGAGGCTATGTATTTTTTTACAATGCCATGACATAGCTCTGCGACTCCTTTTACGCGACCATTGTGGAATCTGTTTGTATGGGGGCAGAAATGGAAACCCCCAAAGAAACCATTCACATGGCAGAATTTTCCACCTCCAAGACTGCATGTTTGATATTTCATTAGAAGAATGATAATGAGGGTAAACTGTGATGCATGTAGGAGAACCAGGTTATGGAGGCCATAATTATTTCCCCAATACTTGATCAGAGCACATTTTATTCATAGAGCTCCAGCAGAATATCTAGCTATTTTCCAAATGGGTATAAAATTAACAATAACAAAAATAACAATTATATAAAAAAAATGACAAGAAAGATTACTTCCATAGATCTTCCTACACTCCATCTAATGACTGTGGAATTGTCAGTTACTGATAACTTATCAGACAGGATTTTTTTTTTTTTACTGATTTTCTTTTTTACCTTTTCTTGTAAAATGCCCAGAAATAAGTTTAAATAAATAAAAAAAAAATATTTATGTTTAACTTATTTTTTCAGTATACTTTCTCAATTTTGATGTTAATAAACGTTGGTATAATAATACATAAAATAATAAAAGTTTATTTTAATGGTTCGACATTATAATAGGCTACATTCTTTGTGGGTTTTTTTTTTTTTTACTTTTTTTTCAAAGGTGACATTCATCATACCACTGTCATATTTTCCAAAAAACAAAAAGATATTTTTAAATTCAGCAACTTTTTTTCATTGATCTTCAAATCTTTTCATAGATTTAATAAATATGATAGCACCTCAAGTGAAAGGATGTGGTTTGCATCAAAGTTAATGTGGATACCAGAATGAGAAGGGGAGATAAAACACCACCTACACACTGCCAGGTGTTTTCAGACGAACTTACTTGCCATGACGTTATTTGGCCACACAGATTAATATATATTTTTTTCACTAACAACATTTAAGTTAATCCTTGCTGCAAATAAAGTATTTTAAAAAAAGACTGCAATTCTAAATAACCCATTTAATAATGCTACCAATAGATGGCAGGAAGGGATTTATACCATATACATTGGCAAAGATCCCCAAATGTTATTTTGGCTTTGGATTTTTCCTTTAGAAACATTTTTAGGGGACAAACTTTCATTACCTTTAATGGTCCTTGGATATTATTGGTTCCTAATCTTGAATTATTTGAGGAAACCCTATTACTGTTACTATTGCTTGAATCAGCATAAACCGATGAGCTGTTCATCTTCTGGAGCAGGGCCAGCTATTAGTCCCAGACAGTGTTAATCTGGGAGTAGGAGGGAAGTAGGTGTGACGTAAAGCCATTTCCCTGCCAGGAGAAAGAAGAAAATGACCCTGGAACCCTGGGAAGCAGCACTTCACCAGGAGACTCTGGGTCAGACCCCACCAGTTCACAGGTATGCTAATAGTCACTTACCCTTTCACCTTTGTAACTGGGTGCTCTGAATTCCAGAGTTGTCTAGTTTTTTTTGTGGCATTGACGCAGTAAAGGCTTATTTCTTGCAATTTGGCAATGCAGCAAATCTTTGTTCAGGTATCGTCCTATTCTGCTCCTTTTCTCAGAGCAGCCTGTATTTCTCCTGACGTTACCTGTGGGTTTTTCTGTTTCCTGAATTATTCTTCTGGCAGTTGTAGCTGAAATCTTTCTTGGTCTACCTGACCTTGGTTTGATGTCAAGAGATCACCAAATATCTTAATCTTCGTAATAAGTGATTAAACAGTACTGACTGGTATGTTCAAGGCTTTGGATATCTTCTTATATCCTTTCCCATCTTTTATAAAGTAATTTCCATTACTTTGTTACGTAGGTCTTTTGACAGTTCTTTTCTGCTCCCCATGGCTCAGTATCTAGCCTGGTCAGTGGATCTAGGTGAGAGCCTGTGTGTGTCACCTTGTGTGTCTGTAACAAGGCCAAACATTCAAGGGTATGTAAACTTTTGATCAGGACCATTTGGGTGATATCTGTTATTATGATTTAAAAAGGAGCCAAACAACTATATGATATTAAATGGCTTCATGTGATCGCTAGCCTTAAATAAAAAACTGTTTATCAGTCATGATTTCAAAATCAATGCCAACATTTCAGCCAGGGTATGCAAACATTTGAGCACAACTGTATGCATAAATCTTGTGCCTGCTCAGATGACTGTACATCTTAGGAAACATTACATGTAGTGTGTTATCAATGAGTGGAAGCAGGTGATCAACCTCAACTATGAAGTTACTAGGCCCTTCTAACTCTAAGACTCAACTGGATTCTTCATGGGACTGGTGAACTTGGTGAAGACAAAAAGGATGCTTTCAAAAAATGTTTCTATAATGATTTCTTGAACTTTGATTTATTTGATCTCTTGTGTACCAAGCCACAAATAAAAGGGACCGATGCTGTATGATACAAAAATGGGTTCTTTAAAAAAAAAAGACCAGTGACCTGGCTACTCACAGAAAACACACAGTACACATTTTAAATGTGGATGCATATTTACTTTATTGCTTCACATTTAGTTTTCACATAGCCTTATTTATATTTAGTATATCATTGATTAAGATTTTTAGTTTGAGGTGTTTTATCTACATCATTTTGAGGTGTTTTGCTCAAATACCACTAGGTTGTTTGCTAATGAGACACTCCATTTCAACCCATAGGTTTCGTTCCAACTTTTGGATTTTGCTCCAGTGAAAACAGATGACTTTTCGGGAAAAACTCTATACTGTTCATTTTAATATTAGTCATGGTACATGTACCAAAACAGATCAAACAAATTTGCTATTCAAAATACCAGTAGGAGAACAGTATTTGTCTTCTAACTTTCCTTCTAAACAATAAAGAAGTTATTTTAGCATCTGTTGAGATCAGCTAGTAAGCACAATTTATAAAACAGTGAATGACTAACCCCTGTAACCATTTTTAATGACCCTAAAATAAAGTGCTTGGAGCAACATCTGTCCCAGCAGCTGTGTTCTCTGCATGAGTGGGCAGAGCGACACATTGGGACAAATTCGGCTCTCCCTTTTGACAGAAACAATTGCAGCAGATCATTTTTATAGTAATCAATTTAGGTACAGTTTCTTGGAAACCATCTGTGTAGTGTGCATAGATTGTGCTTAAGAATTTAAATGTGTATATTTTTGGTTGCTTGATGTAGCATCTGCTAATGACCACATAAGTTCCATTTTCTATGCAGAAAGCTGTTTCCTTGTAAAGAGATTAGTAAAATTACTACTTGATTTGGTAGTTTTTAACTCCCAATAAACTAACATAGCTTGGGAAGTACAGACCCAACAATAGAACCTTATAGAATGACAGCATTGTGTAGTCCCTTGGATGACTAATTTAAGGACTGTAGCTGTGTTTTATATACCTTATATGTGGAGCAATGTTAAATATAGACATATAGAAATGTGTAGATTAAAATGATTAGAGCATCATGACAACTAAATTATTCTTAGTTTATAGTTGTTTTTCATATAAATCATCTATATAATTAGCAAATAATATATGTGCCAGCAGAAGTGACAGAGGTTAATGCTTTGAAGAAATTTAAATACACCTGGGACAGGCTAAGGTCATCCTGAATAAGAGAAGACCAAAGGTCACATAAAGCATGATCTTATGTTAAAAAATGGGCAAACTAGATGGGCCAAAGAGTTATGAATAAAAATGTGATTGTAGTCCAAGGTGTGAAATACGCTCTTAAATCCATACCAACCAATGGAATGAGCCAGCAGGGACATATCATTGGTTGCTATGGCGATAACACAGCTTTTCAAACTTAGCCCTAAAATCACAATATGTAGCGCCTTCTGCATCTGTGTTTCCATGTCAGTTTCCATTTTTAAAGGTACCAGTTTATTTCAGAGTATAGTCCTATGTCCCTCTGTTGTTGTCTTATCAATAAGGTATATGAGATGTCACTTATGATCTAGGCAAAGTGAGGTTGTGCTCATCACTGGTAAGGCAGTGATGGCCTTGACCAGTTACTCCTGTTAACCTGTCTGTAAATGGAATCAGGTTATCAACTAAGAGTGACCTGCTGAACAATGTCATGGGTCACTGCTATTACATGAAGAAAAATATCAGGGAGTAACACGAATCCCCTATGTTCTCCTAACTTGGAATAAAGAAAAAAGAAGGTTATACATTGTAATGCATATTGCCAGTTGTGTGACAGCAAACTTGTTTGATTGCAAAATATGTATGCAAAATATGTTTACAAAACAGACACTTAAAACTGTTTTATTCAATTTCTTTCAGAAATATCTAAATAATACCCAGGGCTGAAGTAGGAATTCACAAGTACATACTTGTAGCTGCCAGCTGGATACATGCACGATATCCTCTTATACTCTAGTATTATGCGGCTGTGGCCACACACCACAGGACTGGATCTGCCCCATGAATAAAAGTAGGATAGGTAAGTGAGAGGCACAGTTGGCCATTGGTCCACCAGGCATTCGTTCCTCCTTCGAACTGAACTCTAAGGAACATCAACAGATAGCAGTAGGGGAGAGGCACAAGTTCCAGTGAATGAGATACTAAAAGTATGGTCAGAGAGGTAAGATCTGAGCCAAGAAATGATAACTCTGGTATTTGACATAATTTAAATTAGTCAGCACACTCTCAGTCATGATGTTAGACTTACCCTGTGGATTCCCTGTGCTTTCACGGAGTCTAGGTTTTTAAGGAAAAATCTGTGTAGAGTTTGCCCAGAAATATTCTTTCAAAGCAGGATGATAAAAGACATCAGACCTGCAGTGTGTGTGTTCCCAGAGTGCAGGCCTGAAAGCCTGACACGTGACAACACTAGGCCTTAAATAATACAGTACCGTACATATAAAGGGTTGCTTTATTATTGGAAGCATTGGAAGCAGGGCCGGCCTTAGGGGTGTGCGACCTGTGCGGCCGCACAGGGCACCATGGCAGCAGGGGCACCTGCCCGGGACTTAAATTAAAACATCAGGGTTTTTTTAAAACTTTATTTAACATCCTTCATGTTTAATAAAGTTCAATAAAACCAATGCTTTAATTTAAGTCCCGGGCAGGGGCACTGAGCAGTTGCTCGTGAAGTTTTCAGCAACCGCTCGGCGCCCCTCACTCTCGGTGACTCCATCGCAGTACCGGCATTTCATGTTGAGCGCCGGAACATGAAACGCCGGCACCCCAGCAGAGTGGGAAGACGGATGCCTCCCGCTCCCACTGCAGGACTCCGGCAACAAGGTCAGGATAATGAGAAGTAGGAAAAGGGAGTAGATAGTTAGAAGGGGCAGGGGGGTAGTGAGAAGGGGCAGAGGGGGTAGTGAGAAGGGGCAGAGGGTGGGTAGTGAGAAGGAGGCGAAAGAGGAGTAGTCCGCACAGGGCGCCAGAACACTTAGGGCCGGCTCTGATTGGAAGTCTGTCTAAGGTCCTATGGTCAAACTCATATTGCTGTAGAAATTGTTGCCTTCTTCTCTTTTCTTTATTGTGTGTGAAGCTGCCATGGAGCAAAAGCACCTGCTGTCAGCCTAGAGTGCAGATCTACATGTGAGCATGTCCCCTGCAGTGGACTGGACAGGTGGAGGAGATGCCCTCACGTAGATCTTCTGGAGGAGCAGGGCCAGTTGGGGAAATTATGGTGTCACGGAAGCCTGGAGGGGCCTGAGGGCCAGCCTCCTCCCTACAGACTATGGGCCCTGGCCTTGGAAGGGGTTCTATTTTTTTAGGACTACTTCTTCCCCCTGGTACAGATTGCCACTTTTCCCAAGTACCAGAGACTCTAAAGAATTGGAGCTCGGAGACGGATTGGGGGTTCCTGCATTTTGGGAGGGGGTTTATGTGTGGTATTTACTCTCCATCTAACAAAAACTGTCTGCGCTTCTTACCCTAATAAAGTTGGCAACAAATATATAAACATAATATAAATGAGAGGTTTTGGTTATATGAATTGGCCAAAGCATAATTAAGCTCACCCGCCACGTCAAGGCACACTCTCAATAGGGTGAGAACCTACTCTCACCTCCTACATAGTGGGCACACAAAGCAGTTTATAGCAGAGTAGGTTCCGACATTTTTTCTTTTCCCTGTTTACTCTCCATCGGGTCAGGACTTGCAGAACAGAGACCTCTATGGCCAGTATCTGCACCTGGATCTGAAATCCAGCAGGTTTCAGCCAGAAGTCAAGAAAACGCCCGTGTTTACCATCCTCCCCACAGAATACAATAGCGAGACCAACAGTAAATGGAGTTATACAAATGTTAGTAAGAGAGAAGATTTCCCTTTAAAAATGTTGCTTTGTGTGTGTTAAGTCTGTTAGACACGGGCAACCATTGCATCCACCACACAATATAAAGCCACACATGCATATTGACCAATAACTCACATACATGTGTTCATACATGCACATATACATGATCATGTACATAATACTGTTATTTTCTTGGGCACACATCTCAATAATTTCAAGTGGCATATCATGTAAGTGAACTGTAACTGCGAGGTTTTTGCATTGATACTTTGGAAGTGTGACACTTTATGAGGTGCAAAGAAGAAATGAAACTCCTATCTTATTACTCTGATATTGTAAGGGTAGATACTGGTGAGGAGTCCGGGATGCAGGATGAAGCACTACAGCCTTGGTCTAGATGTGCAGGTAACTGGGACAACTAATCTGAATGCAGGATAAGGAGTGGTCAGAATGGAGGCTGAGGTCAAGGTTATGGAAGACAGGTCAGCGAGCAGAGGAGCCAGAATCCGGATACCAGCAGGCAGCAGGAAGGTCAGACAATCAGGAGTCAGCAACAGGAGAGAAAACAGCAGGGAACACTTGATGGCACAGCAGCTCTAAAGGAATCAGAACAACTGAGCAATGCTCAATGCTGGCTTTTGAATCCGCCGCTCCGTTTAAGCCACGCCCCATTTTTCGACGTTATACTGAGGCGTGTGCCGTCGTATCCACTGGGGATTTAATAAAGGTAACTGGTATTGCGCGCTTGCAGATTTGGATGTGGGTGATACAGCGGAGGTGGTTTGGGCAGCTGGCAGTGAACATGGTAGCTGCTAGAAATGGGTAATCCGGTGAAGGAGAGCATTGAGGTTTGTGACAGATATCAGTGATATTGAACAGCAACAAATGGTTTTATTCATTAGGAACTCAAATGGGCAGTTGACTTAAGGGTTAATTTGACTGACCAGAGTCAACTCCAGGAGCATGCCTTTGCTTGCTAAAACTAGATTCACTAATCTTTGAGTTGTTTGTGAGGTTATGCGAGCACCTGTAACTTTAAATTTTGCATGTTTCTGTCCTCACATGTCCCCAGGACCCCTATTAACCAAGAGAGCCGCCAAGATTGACTCCCTTCCCCCACCCTGTGCATAGTGGAGTAAATACCTTTTGGGGGGTATTTATTCCTTTATACCCCTCTCTAGCCATCCACTGCTAATGGGAATGGGGCTTAAACAATATAACTAATACATGTTACCTATTTGTAGCATGCAAAAACGTTCATCAGAATCCTCTGTGTATATTTGTTTTGTTTGCGCAACACCCCCTCCCCAGAATTAGTCTTGCAGCATCGAACAGACCACCTACTTAGCCGTGCGCATGCACGAATACTCATCACCAGCAAGCTCCAAGCTCTGCTTCCTGCAAGATTTCCAGTGATTGGCTGCTTCAAAACTGGGCGCATCATGAAAAGTAGAGAGGTGGTTTGCTCCATGTTGGCCAGGCTTTTTTGGGGCAGTGGTCTATCTCTTTAAAATAATAGGAAACAAATAAACATTGGTCAATTATACAATATTATTTGTTGAAGTACCAGGCTTGTATAGAATAAGTTACACTAAATGTTATTTTTTTATTATTCTTTCTTATTCAGTTGGTAAAATGTTAATGAGTTATGACCCCTGGGACTGTTAGACTTTGGCATGAATACCATGTACTGGGTATACAACATGTAAATATGTTGACATTTGGTTACACAACCTTGTCCTACTATTGAGGAATGTTTGTTTTAGTAATTGTTACACAGGGAGATTAAAATTCAATTGCTGAAATGAAAATAGATGCTGTTTATTCTTTTTGGCGGAAGCAAAAAGATTTGGCTGGATCTTGAAAGGTATTTGATTGCATGCTCATAAAACAATATATATATTTATACTGTATATATTGTGATGCTGTAAACCCAAAGGAGATGCTTTGTTTGGCATTTGGGTGCAGGTACTATGCAAGTCATGCATATGGGTCCCTGTGTAAAGCAATTGGAGGGGAGGGTGGGCCAATGCTCCATTCCCCCTTTTAGTGGAAACTCCATGCCGGCTTTTACAGGAGGTCTGCAGGATGTGGTCCGGGATTCCCAAGGCACAGTTGCTGGGCATTAAAACCCCTGGATCTTGACGATCAGGGAGACTGTTGTGGGAGGAGGAGGTTCCCTGGGCTCCCAAGGCCAGTCTAAGCCAGCATAGTAAAGCTAGAGAAGGTTTGTTTCTTTTATGTTTTCGTTTTGGGGTGTTTCCTTTGAACAGTTTGCTACAAGTGTTCCTGAGCCTTATTGCCCTAGAGGACTGTGCTTAAGGTTCCATTGTGTGATGTTTATGGCCCTCATGCTACAGGGTTTATACATATACATGTATTTACAGTATATAAGTATACAGTATAAGTTTAGTTTACACATTGCTAATGTGGCGCTTTCTATTATATTGTGTGGCTAAGGATCCTTTTGC
Source organism: Spea bombifrons (assembly GCF_027358695.1). Taxonomy (NCBI): domain Eukaryota; kingdom Metazoa; phylum Chordata; class Amphibia; order Anura; family Pelobatidae; genus Spea; species Spea bombifrons. The sequence continues at coordinate 107,960,307 of NC_071089.1, forward strand.
AGAAGCACAGCCAGAGTTAGTACTTCTGTTTCATCTTCTCCCAGGCTCTTTATAGCATTTAACTGCAGCGCTTATGGCAACTTCACTAATATTCACTAATACCGTATTTGCTCGATTATAAGACGAGGTTTTTTTCAGAGCAAATGCTCTGAAAAATACCCCTCGTCTTCTAATCGGGGTCGTCTTCTAATCAGACCTCAAAGAGAGGTCTGATTAGGAGACTAAGATCCAGATCCCCCGCACCGCTGCAGGGGACCTGGATCCACCTGTCTCCCCCCCCCTCCCCATCATACACACACTTACCGGTGCTTCCTGCTGTGTTGCCGGGGCAGCGGGTTTACGTCTACGCGATCCGCGTAGACAACGTCCGCTGCAGCCGGAAGGAGGTGTGGCTAGCAGCGGGGATTGTCTGCGTCCGTCGCGTAGACCTTCCCCGACTGTCAGAGATCAGAGCTCTGATCTCTGACAGCCGGGGAAAGTATACGCGACGGACGCATACAAACCCCCGCTGCCAACTCCACCTCCTTCTGGCTGCCGCGGAAGGCGACGTCAACCCGCTGCCCCGGCTGGAAGCACCGGTAAGAGAGGGGTGAGAGGGGTGAGAGGGGAGAGAGGGGTGAGAGAGAGTGTGTGTGTGTGTGTTAGTTAAATGGGGGTATAGAGTGTGTGTGTGTGTGTGTGTTAATTGGGGGCATAGGGCATTTCTGGAGTGGCGTTAAGGGGGCATTTAATAGAGCACTCTGCCTCCTGAAATGCCTTATACCTCCCTATATGGCACTCTGCCCCATAATATGCCTTTTAACCCCCTAAATGCCAGAGTGGCATATAGGGGTATAAGGCATTTCTGGAGGCAGAGTGCTCTATACAATGCCTTTTAACTCTCTTAATGCCACTCTGCCTCCTGAAATGCCTTATACCTCCCTATATGCCACTCTGCCCCATAATATGCATTTTAACCCCCTAAATGCCAGAATGGGATATAGGGGTATAAGGCATTTCTGGAGGCAGAGTGGCACATAGGGGGTCAAAAGGCATACCATGGGGCACAGTGGCATATAGAGGGCTAAAAGGCATATCATGGGCCACAGTGCCAGAGTGGCAAGCCTGGGGGCAGATGTGCGTAACTGGGGGACAGGTTGGAAAATACAAGAAATAAAAACAAAAAAATCATAGCTTTTATAAAAAAAAATAATTTACATGAATTAACATTTACTGGTAAAACTTTTTTCCTTTGGGGTTGTCTTATATTCGGGCTTTTTCTTTTTTTCCTAAGTTAATATTCAGATTTTGGGGGGTCGTCTTATAATCAGGGTCGTCTTATAATCGAACAAATACGGTATATTGCTTTATTTTTTTGTGAATGGTGGTACCCAGTCAAGATTTTTGGATATTGAATAAAAATTACATCTAATAATGTAATATTTTCTTTGGGGCTTTACTATTTCCCATTTTGCTCTACTGTTAGAGGGTTATCTCCTCATGTAGTGCCCTCATATTTAAATTGGTAATTTTCTAGTTAATTATGCTACAAAGTATACTAATTAGGATCAGTGGGTTCCTGCTTTCACCACCAGCTGAGCTCAAGCCACCTGATTATTTAACTCCGCCAGTAGAGTTCTCAGCTTGCTCATTGAGTGCCAATGCATAAACACTGATGATGATCCATGCTGAAGAGCTCACAAGACTATCTGGAATGCCAATGTAGACACTCTGCAAACTTTCAGAAATTCCCTTTGAACTGGAATAAAAAGTATTTGGTCATGCCATTTTACATCTGTTCTTAACATATCAAACATGCAGTATCATATTAAGGCATTGCTAGATTCCACAACTTGACAACAGATTACCATACATGTTTGAGGATAAGTATTTTATGGCTGGAACAGGAATTGGCTTTCTCCATCTAATGGTATGGATCTCATGTAGGGCTCTCACCTCTTTGACTATATTTGCTGTAGTGTGAGCTAACACTTTACAAATTGGTTTAGTGCATTGCATTGTGGTATGTTCTGTATGCACTTATGTATTACATGTCCCATATCATGATGCTTTTGTTACTGCTAGGTATGCTGGCTTTTTAATTAACTTGGCTCTAAATGGGAAGACAGCATTTATAATTGGGAGTATGTTTTACTTGTCTCTTGTTTTACTGGGTGTCTTCCTACTCTTTTTCTTATGTGATAAATAACATTTCTACAAAATGTTGGAGGATGTCCCTGGTATCGGGGAAGGTTGACAATTTTGAATCTTGAGGGACAAGTTCAGCCAAGTGGTCCATTACCAACAATTTAGCTCAATGTGCAATACTCGCTTTTATCCCTGATGCTTGTTTGAATACAGACATGTGTGAATAAATACCAAGAGCTTAGACTTAAGAAGAATACTTAGATGGCCTTATTGTGAAATCTTCATTAAACACAGTTAAACATGATATTTCTTAGGAGATACACATAAAATTAAGCTCTAAACATAGCACTGTTTAATTGTATAATCATATGCTTATGCTCAGTGAGGAGAAAAATATTGGAAAAAAAAAAAGTCTAGCATAGTACCATGGCATTTTATATGCCACCTCCTGTTGTGAAGAAAATTTAAAAGAAAGAACAAGAATGAAGTCAATGCAATTAACACGCTGTTTTTTTTTCTTTTTTTTCTAATCTAATATTTCACGTGCACACACATAAGGTCAAATGTGTTTTTAATTTCCTTACTTTTATTTTCTTTTTCACAAATAGAGCAAATCTCACCAGATAATTAAAAAATAACAGAATTCTACTGCATTGGCATATGGCAAAACAAAATTACAGATAAGAATTGAAAGTATAATGGGATGTTGAACTAATTCTGCATTGTAGTTATATGTAACCATAATATTGTTTAAACTTTTTAGCAATGCTGTAGAACAGCGTCGTTATTGTCCTACATGTAAGCCAATAAAAACTCAATATATTTAGGTTGAGTCTCATTTATTCACAAATTCAAGAAATTCAACGTGTCTTATATATTTTTTTCTCTAGCCTTAGATGGAAATTAAAATTGAGGAATATAGCTTATGTAGCAAGGACAAAACATTGGGCCAGTCGTTAATAGGGAGACTGGAGCTGCGTGCAGAGATAAGGTAGACTAACCATTTCCCCAGTGGATGTTGGGAGTTATTGATATACTGTATCTGTATTTCCTGCAGAGTATCAGATTATGATGTTGGTGCAGTTTAAGAGAGCACTTTATGGAAATCAGTAGTAGTAAATACATATATTTGTCTTACCCATTGGCATTCGGCCACCAAGGACGAAGGTAGGCTGTCAAAGGTAGATCAAGAAAGGAGCACCTTGCCATAGTACTGGAGACACTGGAATAACCTCTTGATTCTTCTCATCCCTACATCACCAGTTCCAAATTGGCACTATATAATGGTTCCTGAGACCTAAGTAGAGATCAGCAAGAAGTATAGAACATAAACTAAATGTGGCTCAAAACCACTAGAAGATGATCCCAGTAGGATCATTTAAATCTCATCTATACTATATGACAAAAGTATGTTGCCACCTGATCATCATAACTATGGGATCTTGTTGAACATCCCAATTTTCAGGAAATAAATAAAGATAGTGATTCACTTGGCGCCCACCATGTACCAGCAGTATTTGAAGTCCTCTTAATTCCATACAGAAACCAGTAGCATACAAAAGCAAAAAAGTGATCAGTGTGCTCTGCAAATCTATATATAAACAGAACGAAAAATGTAAAAAACTGATATATTAGAATGATGAGGTCAGGACTTCAGTCATATATCTTATATATAAAAAAGGAAGGAGACAAATACATATAGTGCAATATTGTGTTTAATATGTATAATATCCTTTAATTAGTAATTCACTCACATTTTTAGAATGAGAGAAGGCACATCAGAAAAGTGTTGGAATCTTCCTCTAAACATATATAGTTACATAGTACATAGGGTTGAAAGAAGACCTAAGTTCATCAAGTTCAACCCTTCTTACAGTATGATCCAATAACAAGCAGCTTCTCAAGAGTACCCAAAGAACTACTCGCGGGGACCGGGTCTAGAGCCTCCTCTGCATCCCGCGTGTCTGCTTCTGGGGCGCGCCCTCACACAACTTTATGTGTCCCCGAGTGGAGACAGCGGGGAACGCACTCGGATGACGTCACACATGGAGGCGGGGCATTGCTCAGTGCTCAGTTATTGTGCCTCTATACCTTTCTGTGAACCTTGCTATTTATGTGTTTGATTCACGTGTACCGAACCTGGCTATTCCCTTGGACTTTGCTGACCTCCTGTGCCCCTGACCTTGGCAACTAAACGTCTCTCTGATTTCTGTGTAACGACCTCGGCTACCTCTTTGAACTTGACCCCGGCTACTAAGCAGCTCGTCCTCTCTCTGACCTTGGCTAGTGACCCCAGATCCCGCTACTGGACCTTGCCTTCTAAGTGACTCTTGCTGAGTCCTGTGTTCTGCATTCTGCACTCCTCAGTACTCATCCACCACTCCCGTGACACTAGTAAGTGATGATAGAGAGGAAAAGTGATTTTTCATATGCTTCAGCACTCTGCAGTCTAGCCCTGTGAGTGTCCCACTTCACAATAGCACTTATAGTAGACTGGGGGGTTCCCATCATATCCCAGCGCTCAGCAGAGAAGCCGCCTGCACCATGACGGAGCAGTGAAACATAGGCCTCACACTCCACCACAGGACTTCAGCAAGGTAACTGATTAAGAAAAGGGAGACATTGATAGGGAAAAAGGGGATAGATAGTAAGAAAATGGAGAGATAAAGAAAAAGATATAGGGGAGACCAATATTAGGTTGTAACACCAAAAGTACAGCAAGACTCAGATGTGACACACAGAAGGCTGGCAAAAAGGAACATCAGGAGTTAGAGCCCTAAAGAGGTATATTCATGTCCATGGGTCTCAAGACCATACCATGCCCTTACCTGAGGATAAGCAAGCCACCACCTCCCCTCGTACACCCCGGGTGTTTCTCCAAAACAATGGAGCGCATCATAAACTTTATTAGCTTCTAATCTGCTGGTCCAAGCTGTTTGTTTCAAAACGATTATTAACAAGACAGTATGAACACTTAATATCATAAACCAAAAGGATTACTTCAGCCGAAGATACATACAAATCCATATCATCCCCAGGGGAGACCTATAGTAGGGGACACAAACTCTATATTTTTAACCTGTAGTGATATATCTAGACAAGGTCCTTAACAAGTACGTCCCGACATATAGCTCATATACAAAGAGATTCCATGCATTTCCTACAGGCACTAGTTGGTGTAGTTGACATAATCACACCTGACACAGTTCTAGTTACACATGATTTGCAATCACTCTTAACATCAATAGTACATGATAAAGGGATAGAAACAGTAGGGTGAGTTCATTTTATTCTGACAGATTGACAAGAAAAAAAACTCTTCTAAGTTGCTACTTCCTGCTTCATGAAGATATAGAGGACTTGCTGTCAGCTATTTCCTGACAGAAAATATCACAGAGAAGAAACAGTTGCTCAATGTTCCATAGTTGGTCTATGGTGCTTTCCATCAGTGAAGTAAGACATCTGGCAGTAACTAAAAGCAGCGGTCAAAGGGCTGAAACTTTAAAACTTATGATATATCAGTGAAGATTCATGTAATTTATGCAAATTTCTAAAGACACTTTTAGTAAAAAAAAAGAATAAAAATAAAGAACATACCATTTTTTTGAAGGTTAGGGATGAAAAGTACGATCATTTGTTGTCCCCTCCTGATGTTTCTCTAAATCAATGCAAATCAAAGGGCAGGTAAAGGCTTCTGATATGTTTGCACACACCTGCTTATGAGTTATGACACAGCACACGGTATGGTCCTAAATGGTACATGACTTTTATGCTACAAAGTGGGAAAACTCAAGAGGCGATTAAGGTTTTTAATGTTTTATTGGTGTGTTGTACAATTTTTGGTATCTAGGGTGGAGTATCTGGAAGGGCAGAGTGGGTTGGTTATCCGGGTTTTCTATTATGCTGAGCCCAGAGGAGTTACTAATCATCATTCGGCTCACATGTTGCCTGTTTACATGGAGCTATATAGCTGAAGAGGTCACTGGGGTCTGAGCCTATTATGAACCTGAGTAGCTAGAAGAAATGCTGAGGGCTGTGCTGTGTAACTTTTTTGGACAGTGTGGATAAGAGGATGAGCTGTTCAACTGTAGCTAGTGATCTATGTATAGCGAGTACTCAGAGAAGCAAGAATTTGTGTTGACTTTACCACAGGTCATACTAAGCCATGATTAACAGGACCTGAACCTTTTGACAACCTCACTACATGCCTGGAAGCATATCCTCAAGAGACTGTGAAGGTTTGTCTCTGAGATTATCTGTTCATGTGCATCCAGTTCATTTCCCTTTTTGTTCATCAACAAATCCAGCAGCGCCTCATCCATGGCCATGCATGGGGACTCTCTGGCTATGGCTACCCAGAACCCCCCCCTTCTGGGATGTGGGTATGAGGTCCCGCCGACTTCAGTGGACAATCCCTGCAACGCCGGTCAGCGGTCCCAAAACGCACACTGTTTTTGGAGAAGAGGTGGCCTGGGAGTGGGGTGTACTGCAATGCCGCTTCCATGATCCTGAGTTTCCCTGTGGTGACCCAGAGAAAAGTGCCGCTTCACCCAGAGTCTCCAGGTATATCCATGGCATTGTCACAGAAACTTGCTAGAAAGGCTAAGGTCATATGACCAACAAAGGGGAGTAGCTCAGTTGCTAGTTTCCAATAGAAACCCTTTACATTGGTATAGGAAAGTATAGGGTCTTTTAAAAAACAAAAACTTGACTATAGCTCATCTTCTTGACGTTTTTCAAGTCGAGAAAAAAAAGCTTAAACGTTAAAATATTTATAATTGTTTCCTTGAAGTCAATGTAATATTATTGATATATTTTTTCTGCTGACAATCAAACTTCAAATAGCCAGAGCCAAATTTTGCAAGAGTCTATATATTTGTCAGTAAGATGGAAAAATGCGTATCATAAAAGTGATGTAAAAGATAAAAGGCAATGATGCAAAGTGACACCGAAAATAAAAAATCCTTTCAATGTGATGACAACAAAAGAATAATTATGGAGCTTTCGTTTTCATTGTTCCACGCGCATCAGACATGTGCATCTATTTATTTGCTCCTGAAATGTACAGTAATTGTGCTCTGAAGATAGCACCAGGTGCAGAAGGGTGACCTCACACACAGAATCGGTAGCTGACATCCATCACACTTTGAATTTTTGGATTTCATCATTTCCTGCTCTTTCTAAGGGGATCACAGCACCTGGCCCTCACAGCTGTAGTTCATTTAGAAAGCAATTTGAAAACTGAGAAAAAAGGCAAATGACATCTTGCTGCCTCAGCCTTGTCATTAAGTATAGCAGAACGGCCTTCATTTATAAGACACATGGCTAAAAATTAATATCTGTCTGCAAAGATTTCAAAACAAAGGGTTTTCAAAGGCCAATGGATAATTAGTATTGCAAGTTTGTCAAATGGAAATATAACCCTTTATGACTGCAGCAAGTCGTTTAATTCTACCGCATTTTGTAGAGTTAGATTTTTGTTCAGGGACAAGCGGCTTCTTGAACCGTAATTACTGTGGACCTCAACTCTCATGAATTTAAGCCACAAATTTGCTGCCAGAATGTATAACAACGTGGTTGTCCTATTATCCGTGGTTCGCTGGAAATAAGCTATCAAAGAATCTTGTTTTTCAATGGAAACGTACAATTTGGTACAACAAACGCGATTTATTACAAGACTTTAGGACTATTTTATTTTAAAGTTAATGCTCTGGGTATCAACCACGGCTTCTGAAGTTCTGCAAGGTGGCAGGTGACCTCCGATGGTTGACTACCACATTCGGTATTATATTAGATTATTGCATCTTGCAGTAGAGATATAGCCCCTCATATTTAAGATATTTATGGTCTTAAATCACAAGTTTTTGCAATTATTTAAGAAGATTATTACAAATACACAGTAACAGAAGCTGCAACACATCTAACGCTGGGCGACCTGATTCATAACCGGTCTTTGGGAAAGTGTCGCATTTGGTTATTCCAGTAAACTTTTTGGTTTTTTTTGTGACGCATTTTAAAAAAAATGAAGAAAAAAAAGAAAAGGGATATGTTTGAGACACAATATACAATTAAAGAAGTAAATTGAAAAGCCTGCAGAGATTGCAGGCACAGGTGTAAGTGCAGCAGCTTAGAGATGCTACAGTTATTAGGTAATTATATGAAGCTGTCACTTTAATGATAGCAGCTGTGCTTTATCCATTTGAATTCCACCAAATAATGCTTTCTACCTTTAGATATTAAGTGAAAAGTAAAGGATTTTACGCAAAATTAGGGGGTTTTATGACTCATCTTCCCCTTTTCTTTCACATCTATCCCAAATCTCAGACAAGACAAAGAATTAAGATTTTAGTCTTTACAACAGGAAACAGGCATAAGGGTGTTATTTAAGAAGAAAAAAATGAATTTTAGTGAAGTTATGGTCCATCCTGATATATAAAGCTACTACAGGTAGACTGATCAATTGGAATCAAAGCGTAGACTTATAAATGCATAGACTTATTTATGGCTCGCATAATGCTTTGGCAGCTTGAAAAAGCAGATACAGAGATTTTAAAAAGATCATGCGCTCCTATCCTCTTTTCATTGTGTTTTCTATTGTAAAGCCACAGGATATCTCATGGTTTTGAAAATTAATTTGCAAGACACTTGGCAAATTTGCCCTTCTCTTTTTTCATATTGGGCAGGAGTGAAACATGCACTTTTGTCCCTGAGGCTGATTTATCATGGTTACCGTTCAATTGTTTCAACCATGTTAATATTTAGAGCAATATTCATTTTTTACCATTTATTTATTTAGAAAGTTTTTTACCGGGAAGAAAAAGATTGAAATTTTTCTCATTTTCACATTTTAGTCCAAAAAAGGTTTTACATACAGAGTATACAGATTAAACAAAAGTAAACAACAGAAAAAACAAACAATAGACATGAACAGAATAAAAAGGCATTAGTAATCTAATAACAGGTACATGGGAGACATTCATTTTTAGGTATTATATGGAATTTGATGGAATCTAGTCTACATAGGGTAAATAGGGGGAAATTGTACAGTGCTGCATATGAAAACCAATTTATTGGTTCCGCAAGTCCAAAGTGAAAACTTTATAAATCTTATCCTATTTTTAGTGATGTAAAAATCTCAACTTTTATGTCAGATATGGTCAAATAGATTGATCAGTAGCGCCAGATATTTCTGTTGGGTAAAATGGAATGCCCCAAGGGACATAAAACATGGGCAACAATGTAATTAGATGAATGTCGCAAAGTTCCCTCCTGCTAATTAATAAACAGACCTAAATTAATTTCTCACGAATAGTGCCAACTCAACAAAGGGTCTCTTAAGAGGAGTTTCAGCGATATGCATTAAATAACTGCTCTAGAAAGGATGCCACTGAAGCATCATCTTCTCTTTGCCACCACAAAAGCATACATGTAGTGTAAACAGAATAAAGTATGCCGACACTTGGATTAAATCAAGTTTTTTTTTTTCTTTATAATGTGAAAGAAAGCAGGATGAAGCAAAATCTATGGAAACGTTATATGAAAGGGCATAGCATTGTATGCTTTTAGCGTAATGCCGAAAGCCGTAAAATAACAATTGTTTATCCCAGCAGAATATTGTTTATAAAATGATTAGCTCTAGCACCAGTAACGAAATCACAAATGATAAAAAGTGTCAGTATGGTAAGGCCCATCTCAAATTTCAGGACCATGGACAGCATACAGGCTTCTAATCATTGTCTAAAGAAAACAAGAGGAAAAATATATTAATCCAACTTCTTGAACACAGAGTATGGGGGCACTTTGTTCAGAAATGTCAATTCTATACTAAAAATCAGACTTAATATAAAAAAACTAAGCAAAGATACTCTCCTCCTAACTCTGCAAGGAATCCTCTAATCCCCAGGAATATGTATATTTAATGATACATAGAAAGCAATCTTCTGCTCCCCAATGTCACGAACTGGGTCCATACATACAACTGTAAAGACCCAGAGCGCCGAAAGATTGTGTTCTGGAGTTATGGTGCAGTAGTGGAGTTGGACAGGGCCTGGTGCAGGGCGACAGCGCTCTCCCAGTGGGCATCTAGGGTTGAGCAGCCACATACCAGCACCCTGACATAGCAGCGGATGATGTCCAGAACAAAGCAGAACTAAACTTGGCTGGATGTGGAAATCCGAACAAAACTTGGAGATATCCAGCAGGCACCCTGGAGCAGGCATGAGGAATAGCACTGGAATCATGTGCAGGATGCTGCAGGCTGGGAGTAGGGAAGCTAAGCATATAAGGGAAACATAGCAAGCAAGGAGGACAGAGCAAGGAACATGGAGACCGCGCAAGGAACATAATCAGACAAGACATACATAATACAAGGCACAACAAAGGACAGGGAACAAGGCAAGGAACACAGGGATGGAGTGAGGAGCCGGAATCCTCGGACGCTTCTCCTTTAAGCAAGCATAGGACATCTTAACTGGGACATGGGGAGAGGAGAGAGGAACCGAAATCCTCAGCTGATTCAAGGAAGAAGGGCAAAGGTACATAAAAGACACTTAATAAACATGAATACAGGAACTAGCCTAGGACTAAAAGATAACAATTGGAGATTCCGTCACATCATATGGCCATAGTATGCTTAGCCCACCACTACGCCAAAGTACTCCAATGACGGTGGGTCCTAACGCTAACCCCTGCCTATGGAATTACTAATAAACTAAACATTGAATCCAAACACAGAACCGAGAAGGACATACCTTTACACTGCAGACTGAGACAAACAGAACAAATGGGTGGGACACACCTTATAAAGGAAACAGGAGCTGAAGCAAAGAGCAGACTGGAATCCAGTAATCAGAGGTACAGAACAGAGCATCCGGAAATCCAGGAATGGATCACAGCAAAACATGGGAACTGAGGCAAGGCAGGGAAAAACAGAGATATGCAGCTCCGTAGCCTGGATGGACCCTGACACCCAAAGCCCAGAATAATATATATATATACATATATATTATATATAATAAATATATATATAAAATATATATTATAAATAAACAATTTATTACAAATGCACTCAAAACTGTACTGAGATCCAGCTCAAGTGCAGAAACAGCTTTAGAAAACATGCAGGTTATGGTACATCGTCACTTTAAACAGGGTGTGTAGATGTTTCGCCACCCATCAGAAGGTGTCCACCGGAATCTAAGACCTTTACTTCTATAAAGTACTGCATCAGTGTCCAAAACAATCATAAACTCAATTCCCCACGCGTTTCATCGATATTGACTTCCTCAGGGCCTCAAAATAATAAAGACACAAGCTGCGCTACAATACCTTATAAACCTCCCTCTCCCTCCCACCCAATCCCATCCAAAATTGGGATGAACACCGGTGTGCTTCATGTTTTTTTATGTGAATAGAAGCTCAACGTATACATCACTTTCAGAAAATAAGGTTTTTATTTGAAACCATAGAAACATGCCAAAAATAGTTCTATTATGTAAACATTATTTTGCAATTTTCCTAGAATTTCTGATACACAGTAGGTGCCACTCATGCACAATAACCCAATTGATGTTGTGCAACATCCCTTGATTATAGACATGCCCTACATACATATTTTTGTGTTCTAGGGGGCCACATCCTTCCATTACAGAGTACCCTATAGGGTAGTATTTTTAATACTTTTAGCCTAAGGGAGGGGTTATAGCTTTTACATGTAGTGCAATATGAATAGAGGAATAGAGATCCATTAAGGGATCATGCTATAGGCATGCCTATGATTAAGTGCAATCTTTGGGCGCGAAACACGTAAAGGTGTTCATCTATGGGGTGGCTGATCCCTCACTGAGAGGCCCCTTAAAATTGCAATTACCCCCTCAGTTCTATCTGTATGCCTGCCCACTCTTGACTACTACTTAGACTGTTAGCTCCAGGGGCAGGGACCTTCTTTCCTTATGTACTCATCCCTAATGTGCCCCACGCAAAACCATTTTACATATGTCACCACTAATTGTACCTCCCCTTTATTATACTGTATAATGTAAAGTGGTAAGTTTAGCGCTCAAATATATATATATATATATATATATATATATATATATATATATTATTATTATTATTATTTTTGTATTTATGCAACGTGACCTACACGGCTGTTCCGGTGTGTATATTGATATATAATAATGTATAACACATATGGAATCTTTTTTAAAAAGACGTTCTTGCCCTTTTCCTTTTAACAATACGCGTTTGCTTCTTTTTACCCTGCACTTTCAATGACAAAAAGATCCTTAGTCCCTACGCCTAGTGATTTAAATCAGGCTGCTTCAGCACATAACACGGCTTCCTCTGTGCAGAGAAAAATAAGCTACAGAGAGAATTTACTCTGCATCTTCGCCTGAAATTAGGCACGGCGATGTCAGAAGATGACAGCTGTATCCTGATTTTTAGAACATTCGCAGGCGAAGTAACTGCATTTCGGCAAACCATTGTGCTAGCATCAAACAAAGATGTAATGGTCCCTTAGCTGATCGTTTTCACGAGGCTGGTGTAAGTAAGATAAAAAAGATAGTATTTCTGAAGAGCTGCTTTTATGGGCTAGGTCAGAGTGTGCTTTCCATGTTGTTCACTCCCAGCTGAATTTCCTAATAGCCTATCTCCTCAGCTAACAGATGCCCAGCCTCATGTCGGAACCAGATCGAGCCACCACAGAGATGCTATCCAACTCCTTTCTTATTGAGCCGTTTCCCTAGCAGATGGTGCGATGCTGCAGGCACACTCCTTCCTGTTAATTACCAGCCTTATCTACAGATGGAAATGTCAGTCAGCCTCACAGGTCCTGGTTCCTGCCATTGCCTTAGTCCATAGCCCTCTACCTAGGCAAGATGCTGCCAACGCACACCATGTGTTTTGTGACTGCTGACTAGGCAGGCAACGAAAAACAACTCGCGTTATGAATATTCATGGCGGAATGTTTAGATTTCTGCTCGTCTGTAACATTTACAGACCCGCTTAAAGGGGATTATACAATGCGTTCTAGAATCACTCTGCCCTCTGTTCTATTGCGTTGCGGGGCATGTTAAAGTTATCAAAGTGCATTGCCATGGTAACAAACAAAAGAATCATTTCCTGGAAGCCTTTTGGAGACTTCACACGTATTCCTAACTAGCATTTGTTCCATACCTTAAGTGCCGTTTAATTATTCCTTTCCTACAATAACAGAGCAAGTGCCACTAAGCTAAACTGATTAGCTAATAACTGTTGATTTTCATTAAACTCTGATTATCTCATTATCACATCAGTAACCAATATGAACTCCTTGATCTTTTATGGTATTATAAGAGACTAAATCTAGATAAATGAATTGCAGAATATCCATTTTGTTTGCCAAATTATACTGTTTCATTGACTGTGAAAGCAATCAAAATGTTGTTTGTTCTTTGAAGCAGGATTGGGCGATTGTGATTGTTTGCTATACCAACACAATTTGTACATTTCTGAACTCTGATTTTTTTTTTCTTTACTGTATTTTGTAAAGATTGGTAAACACAATTTCGAGAAAGGAATATGAACAATTCACATCAAATGAAATGCAAATGTAATGTTTTAAACATTTTTTTTTTTTTACTTGATTACTAAATTCAGATGTGCGGTTTTGTGACAGTTTAGGTTGTGATCCTGTCGACTTGAGCTAAATGTGACACATATAACAAACTGACACTTTTCTGCCAAAAATGCAGATTTGAGACAATTGTAAGGTACTACATAATGATGACTTGCATTTTCATTTTCAATGCATAAAATCTGGTATCCGCATGTTCTCACAGAGTGCAAACTGCTGTCTGCTTTATATAAACTTTACCGTAGACATGGCAGGGTACAAGCCACTGCAGGACCATGTCAAGTACTCGTGTCAAGACCAAGTGAGCGATGACCAAGTACGTCTAATGAATACCTAAGCAACAGAAGCAAGATCTTCATTTTGGCTTCATGGCTAAACCTGGTTAATGCGCCAGTGTATCATACCACAGGGCAATGGCTGTGTTCTAACTGGTTTTCTGTGGAATAATCATGAAGAATGTTTGCTTTTGTTTTTAGGTAGTTATGAGTGATTACAAACTGTAAAGGAGCACTAGAAGTCAGTGCTACTTGTTGTACATAGGCCACCAGTGATGTATCTTTGTGGCGCCTCACCCAGGCCAGCACTTCCATACACACTCCACAACTCAGTAATCTGGTCAACTCCAGATCCTGGGGCAGGATTTGGCAGTTTAAAATGGCAACTAAATAATGTATATGTAGGCACCAGCTGAAGATCCACGGATGCATGCAACAATCCTTAATGTATGCAGCGTGAGTCCACGTGTACCCAGCCTACGTCCACAAATAGAAGCACCGGAGCTTCTAGCAAAGGTAAGAGACCTGTGCCATCTGGTACCAGCCCACAGGGCATTTGACTTGCATGCCAGATGGCCAGTTCGGGCTTAACTCTATTTATATATGAATTATAAAACTACACCTAATTAATTACTGTCCCGTCCTGAGAGGCCTCAAAAAGTAGGCGGTGGATGAATACCAACTCCTGCTAAAGTAGTTATCATAAAACGTTCACACACCTCTACCTTCCTATACCTGGAATCTTGCAATATGTGCCATGAAGTAAAGGCCACGCCACGTGTACTTAAACATTATTTTGCAACTAGCTGTTGAAACACCAGGTGAACATTTTCTGCAACGTAGAAGTTATGGAATTTTGGAATTTAAAAACCATTTCACTCGCCTCTACCTATAACTATCCCTAACTTAACCTGTATTTTTTCAAAGATATGAATTTGAAAGCATTCCTTCTGTTCTGTATACTTCACAAGGAAGAGTTAAAGGACCTGTAACTTTAACAGTTTAAGACTACAATAATTTATTACAACCTAGCTTCAGAATTTGTGAGTTTTTCATTCAGTGTAATTATTTCTGAAACAATGTCTTAAAAGTAAGCAAATTGCTTTCTCCACTTTCTTCTTACGTCACTCTCTCAATGGCTAGTACAACCAATCAGCTCCCACCAACGGGATAATGAACTTCAAAATAGGGAAGGAATTATTTAATTTGAATTTTATTTAATAAAAAAAAAATATTATATATGGGTTTGCAACAGCCATTTGTTATTAGGGTAAAATGATTGCATTAAACATGGTGTTCCGTAGCACTAAAAATAGCACAATGAAACGACAGATCCCCTGCATTTTCTAAACACATAACAATGTCCTTTCTACCCATTTGAGATAATTGCAAACAGACAGCATGTACGTCTGATGTGCTAAAAACACTTGCAAGTAATTTGTGCAGTTGGTAAATAGGACACTCAGCAGTATGTGCATTACAAAAAAAAAAGATTTTCAAATAAGCATCATTGCTACCAGCCACAGAAGCATATATAAAGTTCTCAGTAGTCAAAAGGAGTGTTTTGGGGTAATAGCTTGGCACATTGGGTGCGTTTATAGGCTTCTGAAAAATCTGTTAATACAAGCCCAAATGTGTTCCGAGGGGGGATTAATTAGGGCATTTTGCCTTCCCTGTTCTGCACACGAATGCATATTTTTTTTTTATTTGTGGGATTAGGAACCAGCAAAACAAATAATTTTTTTTTATTTTTTTTTTAAAAATCCATTTTCACAGTATAATATTTCAAAGAAAAGTACAAAACCTATAAGTAGATATTAGTAAAATTTTAAAAACTACACTGATCAGTACAAAAAGAAACTGTGAAAAGGATAAAAACTATAACTGCTCTAGACATAAAACAGTTAAGCAGTTTTAAGACAAAAAACTAACATTTGTAGTTAACTTTAAACAGGCCTTGTACTTACAGCATACAGTATTTGATGTGTCTCTGACTTTTTCCTGAATGGTTGTCAATTTAGTATTTTTTTTCTTTGTATAATGCTTTTGATGGCATTTTCATTACATTTCGAAATAGTAATGCCATAAACTATTTTTTTTTAATCTCAACATCCACATTGCCATTGAGTAATAATTTTTGAAATGTGTTATGTGTTAGATAAAATATGTGGGTACGTCTATATGTCAGCTAAAATTTACTATTATCTAAACATCTGTAAAAACTATTATATTAATAGGTGAAAACAATATTGTAAATCAAGGACAATACATGTGTCTGAGTAGTATTATGCAACAGAAGAAATAGGAATTGTATTTAAAGTTCCCATATAATAACCTGAACAACACTACACATTAGACATGTGCAAATGAGCCAAACACGATGCAGTCAATTTTTGGTTTGTTTGTTTTATCCCCTTCTGTTTTCAGGCAATGACGTTTGTTTCCATGCTCATTTGGTTTGGTCGAAAATTCGGGGTCATTTTTACTTCTTCTCTACTTACCTTCTCTGCCATCCACTTCCGCATCTTCTTCATCTTATATCTTCTATCTTCCATCTGCTATCGTCTATCTTTGTCCACATAACCCTGCAGGAACTTCCATCAATATGGCAGGACTTACGGTGACGTCCACTTCCCGATCCTCTAAATGGGGGCCAAGATGGGAGGCCACTTGGTACATGGGGCCTCTCTCCCACAACGGGGCAATTTGGTGAGACATGTTTGGATACAATCAGTGATGGCAGAAGCAGCTTCCCACTTCCTCATGAAAGCCAGTTAGAAAGTCCTTTTGCATGTTGCAGTTAATGGATGAAACTGTGTCAGGATCGCCTGGCTAGGAAGTTGCAGCGACAGGAAAAGAGATACTCTAGGTAGGGGTTGGACCGGTGTTCATGACAACCATATCTGGGAACTCCCCAGGTTTTGCCCTGAGACTACGTATCTCTATGGAAAATCTCCGGGGAGTGGCACTGTGGAATGTTCCACTCCCCGCCCACTTCCACTCCTAGCCCCACACACAAGAGCAGACCACCCACTGAGTAAAGGGACTGCCCACCGGTATCAGTAGACCTGCCCACCCACATCCAGAAAACGGAGGGCTACGGGAAGCTGGAGCCTGAATGTTCCCAGATATGCTTTCAGCGTATGTGCATGTGTGTATGCACTTATGTTGGCATATGTTGTATGAATACATGTGTCTGTTAAGCATATCTGTGTATGCATGTAAATACATTATATTTTTTTGTGTGTCTATGTATATCAATGTAGCAGCACAAGGCCAGAAGTAACTTCCATGATATATGTAGCTATTTATTTTTATACTGTCTTCTCTAATGGGCAATTGGCTATATGTGGACATTCAGTTAACTGAGTAGTTTTCATACAGTTTTGTGGGAACAAAAAGCCTGATTTGCATAATAGCCCCAATGGCTTTGTCTTTGGCTCCCTTCCTTTACAGTGCAGTACACTCAAAGATAATGTGTCGTGTCCTAGTGTTATCATAGTGTGCCAGCTCTGTATCTTAAAGCTCCCTTTAGATGGTGGTAAAACAGTATTTTGTGCAAAAGTTTTCCTGGTGGAAGTCTTACATTTTTCAGTGTACATGCGATACTTCTGTTAAATGGGCACTCTAGCCATCAAATGATTAGGGGCATTCTATAGAATCCTGCCAAATGAATTTGCCCCTTTCCCCACCCCCTAGATAAATGCCCTGCAGGGGAAATGTTCAACGGCATGCTTCTTCTGCACGTGATATACTTATATCCAGTTAGCTCCGGCACTGGCTGTGCTGAAGACTTCATGCAGGGGTTTGGACATTCATGAGAGCACTTTCCTGACACTCATTGGCTGCTTAAGCTGCCAATCAGTGACAGAACATCTGCCTATTGATTTCCTTGGAAGTACTCCACTGCTACTGATTGACAGCTTTAAACAGCCAATAAGTGGCAATCGCAGTCGAGTCATGAAGATGAAGTACAGGTGTTGCCGCAAGACTTTTCTATGTTATTTTATTTGCGTTAAGTACTCACAGAGTAAGAATGTCAGGGACATTAGTCTGTCCCTTTAAAGATGGGGGAACAGAGACATATGGGGAAAAAGAGCACAGATCAGCCAGTGACTCATATACCTGCCTGCTATCGTGGCAACTAATCTCTTGTAGCAGATCCTTGCATACTTCTGAGGACCAGTAATAGGAATGTAACAGGTGCCCCTTGTCTACTGTAAACCCCTCCCAAAACATACAGCATAAAAATTATACTAGAAATGTATTTTGTTTTGAATAAAAAGGGCTTACCAATTATGGGTGCATCAGAGGTGCAGAAAAAGGTGTCAGACTTGTGGAAATACATGGTTTATATCTATATTTATAGTATACCTAAACTTATATGTCATCAGTAGTATAGGTTTTCATATGTAAAGTGTAAGGTTCTGTAAGCAGCTATAAGGATATCACCTGAATATAACTATGGCAAAACTGGCCGGGTCTCACAAGGGGAAACATGTGCCCTGGCCACAGGCCCCTTAAAGTTAAAGGAAGAATTTTATGTGGTTTACCACATATGTTATGAGCAGGGTTATACCATAGGAAGCCCCAATATTTTAAGGACAAGCTTTAAGTCTGTGGGATAAATATTTGCAAATCAGCATCAGATGGGGTATGGCTGGTAAAGCCTCTATTTTAAGCTTAATAAGTTTTATTTTTTAACCCTAAAAGAACATAGACATTTATTCATTGGCACATGTCATGTAGGTTTCTAATTCCTGTAACATTAGACTTGTGCATTTAGATTTATATGAACTTCTTTCTTTCTTTCTTTCCTCTTTTCTTCTTTATTCTTTTTTCACTCAATCTTTCACCCTTCTTTCCTTCATCTCCCCTTTTTTCTCTTTTTACTCCATATTTCTTCTTTGTCTCCCTCTTTGTTCTCCCTCTCTCCCCCCTCTATTTCTTTCTTCTTTCTGTTGTTACTTTTTTTTCATCCCACATTGCTTACTCTGATGGATCAATTCATGAATATGGTAACATTTTGGAGGGAATACCATGTAGCTAAAATGGTCTGTATGTCAGTGCCTTAGCGCTGCTTCCTCTCTTTTACCTCTCTCACTCCGAGGGATCAATTCATCAAATGATAAATTTGGGGGGGGGAATACAGTTCCATAGCATGCTGTTAGATGTGGCTATCCATTGTTATAGTTCTGTTTATACAGGTTGTGGTCACTTCCTAAACCCTAAGTTGATGTTGCATGAAGTGAATCATGGTGGGATGTGAGTCTAGAAGGTAGCAGGGACCTCCGCCATTGAAAATATTGCACCAAATTAAATTTTTAAACAAAACCCCCTCTTTCCTCTGAATCAAAAGAAACAAAATTAATTGTTCAAGACCAAAACAAAATGTTTGACCAAATCAATTTTGCTTGTCATGCACAAGTCTACTAAAATGTACAGAAGGCCTTCTTATAACTTCCTTTTCCAGTCTCATTAGTCACTATTGATATTTGATAACTTTAATATCTATCTTCATTTTCTTGTTTTTCTCTTTTCTCTCTTCTATATTTTTTTCGTCCGTATCTACGCGGACATAACCTCCCGGGGAAAGATTTGGCCAAAATGGCGGTGTTCCTGTGGGTGACCACTCCCCCGATTGGAGAATTTTGGCGTAAGTAACCAGGAGGTTATGTCAGCAGAGATGCAGACAAAGAGAGAAGAAAGAAGAGAGAAAAGATAGAAGAAAGGAGAAGATGCAGAACAAGATAATGCAAGACACTGAAGTGGTCTGAATCATTTTTTGGCCCATTTGCATGTCTAATAGGTATACCTGGAAACTTTCCAAGTCAGGCTACCCAGAACTAGCTGTTCGTGTGTGGGTGGAGCCGGCCGTGTGATTGGCTGGTCTGGCTGATGATAAGGGAGGAGATGCAGAGAGTTTCCAGGTATGCTTATAAGTGTGTATATATATATATATATATATATATATATATATACATATATATATATATATATATAAAAGAAAAAATATATAAATAGATATATAAAAAAATAAATTATATATAATGCATTCTTAAAGGTGTGTCCCACATTTGACTGTTGAAATCAATTAACTATAGCAATAAAATTACACACCTGCTTCTTTTTTTTCCTATTTGAAGTTTTCTTTTTTAATTTTGACAGGCTTTCAGATAGAATTACTTTGACATGCAGATGAATACACCTACTGTGAATTCTAAGGGAAAACTATAACTTTATTAACACCTGTTCAGATATTTCCAACTGAAATGTTTAAAATTCATATTATACTCATTATACTCATTTTAGAATGAGATAATCGTTTTGCATCATATCTGTAAAAAACAGACATAATGCTAAATATCAGATCAGCTTGAACATTGCTGTTTAATGAATCATCTTTTTATTAATGTCCTGTTTGGTTTAGACACTGTAAGGCAACAGATTTTTTTTCTGCTAGCATAACACATTCTTTCATATGTTACATTTTGGAAAAGTATAAGGATATTCTCTGGTATCACAAAGAATAAATGCAACTGAAATAACATCAAGCATCAGTGTTGGGGGCCTGTGACCCTTTCTTTGGTGTTGTAGGGTACAACGACCATCTACCAACCCTCTTCTAAGACATTATGGTACTCAGAACAAAAGACATGAACTTACTAGGTAATAGACTTGTACGCTGCAAGCAAAATCTATTTTGTTTTTGCCCAGTTTGTTTTCGAGTAGCAAATTTAATTTTTTGGCCATTTGGCTCGGATCAGAACAACATTCGGGGGGCGTTTCCAAGGGAGCGTACCTGATACCTTCTGGACACTTTCAATTCATTATACAAATATTTTTAAAAAGGTTCCCCCAGAGTAAGGACGGCCTTTGTGTGCGCAAACACGTTGATTTTATTATTTGATTTACCAATGTATGTGTCTCCCAGAGTAAGCAGGGTCAAAGAGGATCAGCAGCAGCATGATGCTATATATAAATAGACATCTTCTATATATTTTTTTCTTGTCTCATATACAATGCACACTTAATATTTTGTGCAGGGTTAATGTAAATAAATAAAAATGAGCCGCATGAATACTGTATTGGCTCAAAAATATAGGCCGCGCTTTTTTAAAGACTTAAAGTGGGGGTGCGGCCTATATTCGGGGTCTAGCGCCCGACGCCCGGGACATGCAGTCCCAGGCGCCGGGCAGGCAGTAGGGTTAAGATACAGATCCTCCGCAGCGGTGCAGGGGACCCGTGTCCTACTTTCTGATACGCTCAGACAGCCTCCCCTGCCAGCACTTCCCACGGGGGGAGTGCCGGCACAGGAGATTGTCCAAGCGCATCGCGCAGTCGTTCACCGGCAGCGGCGATGCACGTAAACAACCTCCGCTGCCGGCACGTCTGCACGATGTGCTTTAACAATCTCCCTTGCCGGGAATTCCCACGAGGGGAGTCCCAGCAAGGGAGATTTTTAAAGCACATCGTGCAGACGTGCCGGCAGCAGAGGTTGTTTCTGCTCGCATCGCCGCTGCCGGTGAACGTCTGCGTGAACAATCTTCCTTGCCGGTACTTCCCACGGCGGAAGTGCCGGCATCGGAAGTTGAATACGTGTTATGTGTAGATGTCCCCCGTCGGCTCCGCAAGACCCCGTGGAGTCTGCACCGGTAAGTCTGGTGGGGAGGGACATCTTGGGGACAGAGTGGCAGCATATGTCCGGGGGGGTTGAGTGGCAGCATATCTCGGGGGGGTAGAGTGGAAGCATACCTCGGGGGGGTAGAGTGCAGCATATCTCGGGGGGGTAGAGTGGCAGCATATCTCGGGGGTTGAGTGGCAGCATGTCTCGGGGGGGATAGAGTGGCATCTCGGGGGGGTACATCTTCAGGACAGAGTGGCAGCATACCTCGGGGGGGCAGAAACTTTTTTCATTAAAAAAGCACCTAACTTTTAGGGTGCGGCCTATATGCGAGTGCGGCCTATATCCGAGCCAATACGGTAATAAAGGTTACAGTGTCCTTTTGAAACTAAAATTGAACAGGCACAGAATCACGAAAAAATTCAGTTACTTCCTTTTTTATAATTCAGAATTCTTGCTTGCAAACTTTCCAAATATCAAAGCAGGCAGTTATGTGTATGGAGGCATATTATCATAATGCTTGAAGAGATTTCAAATATGCAGTATGAGAGCAGAGTAACTAATGATACCATAGAGGACTGCTAAAGCTCTCAAGTTAAAACATTGCAGTGATCATGTTTGTTGAGGGAAAAGCATGTCTACATCAAAGATGTCAAAACCAAGCGAATAAAACTCCAAAAAGAATCTAAAGTGCAATGAAAGGTTATACATAGGAAAATTAGAAAGTGAGGAAAGTCTAATTTATCCTACTACAAGACCTTCCAGTGAAGATAAACCATCTGCTCCTAGAAACTAAAATCTACTTGAAAATACTAACCTTATGGCGAAATGATAATTAAACAACAGTACATCTTTTACTCTGTTAGCTACTGAAATGCAGTAAGAGTTGAAATACTCCTGCATACATCTGATCATGATACAATCTCATTATATTCATTCTGCTTATTTGGGACTCATAATTGTTGATCAAAATATACGCAATTTAATAGAAAAGTAGAAAATGATCTAAATGTAACCCTTTTAATTCCAGACAGATGTGCAGTGCGTGAAAAGAAAAGCTGTTTGTTGCTGTTCCAAGGAGCCTTTCTCCTTAGGCACCTACAGGGTTAAATCAAGTATTAAATCTCCCATTCAGAGAAAGCAATTTGTTAGTTCCAATTTTAACTATTGAAAATCTGTTGCCAGAATGTTCAAAACAATAAAAAATCCTTCCCTTGAGGATAATCGTATAACAATTTGCAGCTATTTAGTCGTAAAGCTAAGCCATTTAATTTCAATGTTTCTTTCTTTTAACCCTTTCTGCATTAGATTACAGAACAATGTGGTTCTATATTAGATTTCATTACAGTAATCAGGTGATATTTTTTAACCTTTTTAATTTTATAGATTGTTTGTTTAATCTTTGTTTCATTGCCTAGGCTGTCATGTTACAATGCAATGTAAAATGTGGGATTTTTAGTCTGTATCCTCTAAAATAGTAGCAAATAAAAATTAAACATTAAATCTTGCCTACGTTGCACCAGCCATGTATAGCTTACAGTTTTCTGTCCAGGCGGCTGGGCTCTTCAGGTCAGTGATGATTTTGTGGACTGCTGTCAGAAGTACATGCGCAATGGCTAAATGAGTGTCCAGAATGGATGGAACGCGTTTTGTAGGTGACCAAAGAGTGACATCACTGACCATATGGCCTTAAATTAAATGGCGCTTAAATTGTCAGAATGTAAATAGTGGATTTAACTGTATTGCCTTGGGCTAAATAAAAGCAGACGGTCATTAGGAACCTTATAAAACCAAGATTTATGTGTTCTGTAAAACTGTAACAGGGAAACTTGGAACTACTCACCCCATAATGCAGGGGCGTTTCTAGATCTCCAGAAGATCCGGGGCTAGAGTCAGCAGCAGATTTGATAGCAGTGGAGACTGGTTTGGGAGCTGCTTATATATATATATATATATCCCCTTCTCATTTTTATTTCTCTTCAATGTAGGTATACAGTAGGTCTCTTCAGAGCAAGTTGTTTGTTTCCTAGTAACATACAGAAGAACAATCAGTTCTGGCAGCCTTTTTTGGCCATTCTTGATCATCATATATCTTCCAAATGGCCAAAAAGGGACACTTTTTTTTAGCGGTGTGGCTTGAGGCGTGGCTAGTGGTTGAAGCTTTACTGAGAACTTTTAATGGGACTTTGTGACCCTTAAAGAATTTACATTTATGTAATTTATTTACATAGTTTAAGGTATAATCATCCCTTAAACAGTTTATATACACATTATTGGAGTTAAGAATTTTGAAAAATACATTTTACTCTTGAAAACATTTTAGTTTTGTGCATAATTATGTTGTAAAAAAAAAAAAAGGCCTTCTTTCTGCAAATAATGAATTATAATCCAAGCAAAATTATCTAGAACGCTTAAAATAAACCATCTCACCAAAGAGTATTAATTTGTTACAGAATACAATAAGTCTACTAATTCATGCATATATTAACCACGCATGTATTATCTCCATTTGATTAAGTTTATTTGTACTAAAATTGATTCTTTTTGGTGCTAAAACAATAGCACAGGTGCATGCTCTTCAATATACATTGTGTTCGTTTTGGAGACAGGAAGTTAGTTTGACACCTGTGTTTTTCTATTTCTGCGCAGTTGGCCAGGCTAATTCACCCAATGTCATGTTTGCTTCAAATAAAGCTGTCAGTAGATTGCCGCTTTGAATCATGGTCCTAATTGCAACTGCTAGTGTCTTTAGTTGACTTTTGTTCTTCATTTCGTGTTCTAAATGTGTTTCACTTTAAGGGAAAAGCCCCAGTTGAAAAATAATAATAATAATATTAATATTTGTCTTTTATCGGTAACTACAGTAGTTATGTAGTTTAGCATAGAGGAAAAGCTGATTTCATTTCACTTTGCTCCAGTTAGCTTCCTTTATCTGTAGACCTGGAGGCTTCTATTGTTGTCAGCGATGTGATAATTTGGGTGACCTTCCCTGATCATCACCACACTTGGCAGATTCTTTATGGCAATGCTAATGAAGTCCCAATTATCCTATGACATCCTTTCCTGGATAGACTTAAATGAGTGTGTACATTTGATTATAACTGAACTTATAAGTGAGCCATTCTGATTACCAAAATGCAGTATGATAAGGAGTCAGGGTATAACATACTTTAGCTCCAGATTCTTCATTCAGGTTGGGTTGGCTAGGGAGGTCATAGATCTCCCTCTAACCGGCCCCAAATTAATGCTGAGCTCTGGGTTATGGCGCCATGTCCCAGCGCTCAACACCAGTGGTGTACGTAGGGGGGAAGGAGTACCCCCAGTGCCACTCACCACGTGACCGTGATCTGTTCTTGCCCCCATTGGCCCAGGGAGGCAGGAACAAAGCATGGTCACTTGACTGGGTGAGACTGCTCTCACTGTGCAAGCAGAGAAGAAAATCTGCAGTTGAGCTGTGGGGGTGAGTGAGCAAAGGAGGATGAGGGTAAGGGGGAAGGAGGGAAAGTGTATAAGTGTTTGTGACCATGCATGTGTTTGTGTGAGCATGGATGTGTATATGTAAGCATGGGTGTGTAAATGTTTGTGTGTGAGCATGGAGACAGCACAATATTTCACTTTTAACCACAATCTGATGCCAGGTCCCCTTTATTATATGTTTTATCACAGATAAGTATCAAATAGGCTTACTTATACACTATGTATAATGTTGGTGACTTCCCTCCAGGAAATGGTACACCAATGAATGTTGCATAGAGTGTGTGAGCATAAATGTGTAAGTGTTAATGAGTACATGTGCATGTGTGTTGGCATGAGTGTGTAAGTCTGTGCAAATGTGCGTGTGTAAAAACGTGTGCCACTGCAAATGTAGGTTACTGGGGATGAGGCAAGGGAAATTTTGGGAAAAGATGCCAGATATAATAATCAATGAGTAGATATGGGGACAAAATGTAGAGATAAAGAAAAATGGGGGGGAAAGGGGAAGATCAAGATGAGACCTGAGACTCTGAGAGAAGTGTAATCTGGGTGCAGGGTAAATCCTGTGGATGCAATCTGGGTAACTCCTGTTTGTGGACTCCTATGTTCTAGGGCTAATCTTGTGGGTTCATTCTGGCTGCTGGGGCAAGTACTTATGTACACATTCTAGACTTACAATTGGACGTCTAAAGCAGATAGACTTGGTTGCATGTTTCACAGACATTGCTGGAAATGAAGAAATCTGAATTTTGTTAATTTAGAAATGTTTTGCCAATATATGTGTGTGTATGTACAGTGTTACCACTGCTATCGAATCTGCTGCTAAGCTGAAGCGCCGGATCCTTTGGGGACATAGCAACGACCCTGCCTTAAACTCCTCAAGATCATTAATCACTAGAATAAGTCTAGTGAACCATAAGTTCCAGATCACTAAATTGACAAAATGTGTAAATTCTTGGGTATCTTCATAGTTAAACCTGTTTACACGTGGCTTTTTATAAATATAAATGATCTCTCATCTGGCCTTTTTGATTCCTTTTACCCAATGGCAGTGCAACATCATCATCCGTTAGTTATTATTTTGTGTTTTTACTATGATTGCTAAAGGTTGGTCATGAGGGGTTTTTTTTTATATTGCAACGTGTCATTGTTAAAGAAAACATCTGGTCCAGGAAAGCCAGTGTCACTTTTGCTCTTATGTGGTACCTTATGTTTAGCATGTAGTGTTTGACAAGAACAAATTAATAAGTACTCATTACCTCCTTACATATACAGTATAATTTATAAAAACCATGTTATGTTTTATGAATAGTCAGCGTTCACATTAAACCTACCATACGTGATCCAAGGAGCAAGTGCTTTGTGAGACCTCTCATTAACTATAATTTTCAATTAACACTGAGTTGTAAAAGCTAAATCCTTATCTAGAAATCCTAGAGGGATTATGTTGTAGTATATTTACACAAGTTGAGTGGTGCTGAAGAAGCACTTGTGATCTTCAACAAAAGAAAAAACATCTTGATTCCTAAACAACTGTGTGTTGCAACATTTGCTACAATATGGTATGACATGTGATAAAATGAAATCGACATACCAGTTGTAACACATTATGTGTTGGGCATTTACGATACTCTGTCACATATTTCCTGCACCAGTTATAAAGCATTTATGAACTTATTTAATGTATTTACGCTAGTGCTTCATACAACATTTTTCTAAACATGTCTACTTTTCTTATCCAAGTCTGCAATAACAAAATATTTAATTTAAGTCTTTACATGAACAAAAATACAAACTGTTAGATCCAGAAATATCCTAAAATCCAACAGATTGTTTTAAACCTGGAGATATTTTGTCATAGTAGGTAACCATCAAGGTGGATAATTTAAGTTGTATTTATGAAAGGGCTTTCAAATGACTGAAACATATCGACTTGTGATTAAATAAACAAATGTTTCGTTGCGCCAATAACATTAAACATTGGCCCTTGTAAGCCTGGTTTGACTGATTGGCTTGAAGTTGAGGTAGAGAAGGTCATCAGCATTATAGAAGAACTAGCATGAGTTCAAAATTAGTAAACCATTCTCGAAGAACTAATGACCATCTGGATTGCAGATGCAGTATCCAGATTGTCTGTTGTCTCCACCAAACGAGTTGTCTTACCCAGGGAA
This sequence comes from Spea bombifrons, assembly GCF_027358695.1. NCBI lineage: Eukaryota > Metazoa > Chordata > Amphibia > Anura > Pelobatidae > Spea > Spea bombifrons. Next base: position 107,987,595 of record NC_071089.1, read on the forward strand.
AAACTGTCATCTGTCTGTCCTGCCCTACAGACATAAGCTTTCTTCCAACCTGTCCACATGGATTTACTGGTGGCAAGGTCATCCGATTCTCTGAAACCTCACTTGCTCGCAATACAATTTCTGGCCGGATAACAGCTGCACACATGCTTGGAATGATATTGGACAGGTCACTGCTGTCATACCACAGAATTTCAGTAATTCAGCCTTTTTACAAGAATTCAATAACACATCCCAGATGCTTTTGCTAAATTACATTTCTTTGTCGTGTGCTGCTATAGAAATATGCAGAAAAAAGCACATGCACACAAAAATCATTCACCCTTCAGGTCTCTTGGGGAGATATTACTTTAATGTTAATTAATGTTCATACCTTTTCTATGGGAAACTATTAAAATATTTATTAATTTTTATCCTGGCTTGTTTAAGATTAGTACTCTTCGAGCACACTCATCCAGAAATGACCTGTTGTGATATGCATGCCAAGGCTAATGCTTGGAATTAATTGTGTAAAGCCAGAAATAAATAAAAACAATTTATGACTATAGTCATAACATGACTAACAACTTTTTATTAGGCTTGGATATATTCCCCAGTGCTATATGATGTGAATAAATTATTAGAAAGAAGGCAAAATGGCAGACAAAATTGTAGCACAACATACTCAGTTTATTTATTGATTTATAGCTACATCATATTCTACTTGTACCAACAAGGTATAGGTAGTGTGTGACATCGCAATTTGGATTTATATAAGCAAAAGTTGAAGAGTACCCTGTTCAAACAAGCTTAAAATTGACAGAAGGTCAAAGGACCAAGTCCAGGAACAGCCCTAGGGTGTACAATAGATATATATAATTTACACTTTCTAGTCACTTAAAAGATGATCATAGTGCTACAAATAGCCCTTGCTTCAATTAACAAAACCTCACACAAGTAGTCCTCTCCTCCTGTCCCACTTCTGCTTCAACCACAAAATAGATTGTAAGTGCACACGAGCAGGGCCTTCCTCTCCTTCTGTACTGGTATGATTTAACATGTGCTATTGTAACAGAATGACCTGTCATACAGGGCCCCAAGGTACTCAGAGATGGCTCCAGCCTGGCTGTCAAACAAAGATAGCACAGGTAGGAACTCCATTGTTAAATTAATCCCATCAATAGGATTGCTGTCAGGGGATTAAAGGTTGGGTTGTCTACATGTACCTGTTTATTAATGTTAATTTATGTTAATGAAGTTATGTGGATATATGAGTCTACATTTTACAACAATAAAATGTTCATTCCTGCTGTACTCAATTCAAGGTAGTTGTGTCTACTTATTGGGTACACATAGCAGGGTTCCAAGGTGTGCATGCAGACTAGTGCTGGTAGTTTTTCCGGGGACAACAGGAGGATACTGGGTGATCTCTGGGAGTTACTACAGCTCTCTTGGTGAACCTGTTACATTGGCGGCAGCTGTGGGAACCTCCTTGCAAACGTCCCAGTGGAGTACCAGCAGGTATACCAGCAGGAAGCTAAAGATGTTTTCAGCACTACAGGACGTGTTGGTGTGCATCAGAGTTGCGAGTTACATAAATGCCTGGATGGAGGCTCTCAGAGTGGACCAGGGTGTCCAGGGAATAGTCCTCCCATCCTCCTCATCCCATCAAATCAGCACCCTCATCTTTATGGAAGGGCTGCCCTGATCAAATGCATGGTATAGAAGACATTTTTTCAAATTTACAGAATTAAATAATGATGCACAATGCTCTTCTTTTTTCCCCCATACACCTATTAGGCAATGACCTAATGTAGTTCTAGATCTAGGTGCCGTTATACGGCAATCAAATGCATAGGTGCATCTATGCTAACGTTTAATGAATAAACTGGATGTTAAAAACTCTGGCTGCCAGAGAAAAGGATCCAGGTCCCCTGCAGCGCTGTTGGGGGATCGGCCTTTTCAATCAAGGGTGCTGCCCTTTGGGATCAGCACGGCTACAACAACTTTCTCCAAGGTTTTTTTCCAGTCTAAATAAGTTGATGGAAGGTACGTTGATGACATAACTGGTTTTCCAGGAAGACTCATTTGGACACCATTTGTCCTAAGAAAGTCGCCAGAAAATATCTCTATATATAGCAGCCATCTTGCAACCCCTACAAGGGTTTGGTGTGTCTTTGCCTTTACCCTAGGCTTCTAGTCATCCAAGATGAAGGTTGGTATCTGTGTTTGATAGAAGTTTAAGATCGCCCTTGGAATATATATTGGGAGTGCTCTGTATAGGTAAAGGAAACGCGGAATCACCTTTGTATTAGTAGCCGCTATTCTCCTAGGCCATGAGATGAACAACAGTCTCAGGATTCTTGGTCAGTTGTACACCCAAGCTTCTGTCTCCAGCTTCTGTCTCAAGGCACATTGCTTCATCAGGATCCAGAATCTCTGTGGTTGGTAGCTTGGAGGCTGAGAGGAGCATGTTATTAGCCAAAGGATACCCATTCTCCTCCTCTCCCTTTGAGCCGCTAGAAGCTTCTTTTTTTTTTGAGTCACCTTAAAGACTCTTATACTGGCAATCACCTCAGCTCAGAGAGGCTCCGAAATTCAGTCCTTCTCATGAAGTGAGCCTTACCTTGTTTTTCTGCAAGACTGGGTGATGCTCAGACCTCTGCTGCACTTCCAACATATATTTGATTTAAATGTCCTTGTGAGGACTGAAAACATAGAACATTGTAGCATTGAAGGGCAAAAATACTTTTTGTGGGGGCGTGGCCTGACTGCCTAGCTGCATGGACGTTTGGTGCTAGAGCTCCGTTGAAACCCCAGCGAAACACAGCTTAATTGCATATTTGGTTTTCTTTTTTTTTCGTTTTTTACTTACTTTTTGCTTTCATTAAGTGAGCAGTGATGGCCTCTAAACATTCAAAACGATCTACACACAAACTCCAACAATATTTTCCGAAGCGGACTAGGCCGCCTTTTCCTACACAAGATGGCGATGACTCTCCGCTCCCGGCTTCTCAATCGGAGATGGAGGATGAGGAGGACATGGCGGATGCTCCGGTCACTACTCATCTTTTACAATCCATGCTTGATGGCATGAGGGTAGCTATGACCTCCGAAATTAAAGATATGCTGTCTGAGATTCGGTCGGATCTTCACCAATTGGGCTCTCGCACAGACCACATGGAAGGGAAGTTTGAGGAATTTGCTTCCACTTTCAATGAGCTGGTGGATCGCCACAATACTCTAGAGGATCAGGTTCACTCGCTGCAAGATAAGGTCACTGACCTAGAGGACCGTTCCCGCAGGAACAACCTTCGTGTACGGGGGATCCCAGAGGAGGTGACTATGGCGGCCTTACCTGAATATGTTTCTGCATTTTTTTGCTCTCTGCTCCCGGACGCCCCCTCCTCGGACTTTCTTCTAGATCGCATACACCGTATCCCTAAGCCGAAATCTCTCCCATCACATATACCACGAGATGTCATTCTTCGTCTACACTATTTTCATGCCAAAGATGCCCTCCTGAGATGTGCCCGAGCTGTGCCTACCTTGCCGGAACCCTATGCCAGTCTTCATCTTTTCGCCGATCTCTCCGCGGCTACCATGGCTAAGCGGCGGTCCTTTGCTCCGGTCACGACCGCACTACGGGCTAATAATATCCCATACCGATGGGGCTTTCCGGTCAAGCTCCTTGTGACCAGGAATGGTGTACACTCCGTCGTTCTTTCTCCAGCTGATGGCCTCCGACTTCTTCGCATTTGGGGCGTTGTGGTTGATGATTCGTCCACCGCTGCTGTTTCTCCAGAGCCTCTTCCAGCCCGTGGGATCTCGACTGAATGGGTACAGGTAGCAGCCGACAAACGGAAAGATCGCCGGCGCTTAGTTCGTGGCTCCTCTTCATCCCAATCTACCGCGCCTCCTCCAACCACCTGAACTTACTACCTTTATTGCTTGTCAGGTTTTGATCATTTATACCCTTCTTTTTTTTCAGTTTGAGTCAGTGCTCTGACTGATTTTACTACCCCTGGGCTTTGTTGTTCCTTTCTCCCATGGAGGTTGTTTATGTGTTTGTTTTTTCGTTACCTACATGCCAGGACAATATTCCTCCACTTTGGCTGATTCGGCCACTCTCTACCACCCTGGGTTGGTTGCTGCCATAACCCACGCACACAATGTTACATTTACACAGCCTTGAGATATTTGCAAAAGAAAGCAAATGACAGAATCATCTTTGTCCTAAACTACAGCAAGTTAAATTGTTTCATTAGTTATTTATCCTTAAATATTTTCAGACCTGTTATGCTTGTGACAGCTAGGCATGAGGTAATGAGATTTCACCCTATGACGCAAAGATCTCTGATCTCAAGAACAGAGCATTAAACAAATTAGCTACTCACTATCATGTCTTCAGTATTTATATATATTTTTTACCACATTGGCACAACCGCCAGTTGTTCACTCGCTGGGCTTATTTTCCAGACTTGTCCCTGCTGCCTATTATCTTCACACACACACTCACATATTACTTGCTCTGCTATCCATGGGCATGCTCTTGTTGCCTGCTCCCATTTCTACCCCTGAATTATTTCCCCACTATCTGCAGGCCTGACCGTTGGTATATGTTATGCCCCTACGGGATCACGTTTTTCCCGATTTTCAGACACATGGCCCCAATTGCTGTATGCCACCCTAGATTGCTTGTTGCCCTTCTCTGCACACATGCTTTCACGTGTTAACCAATAAATTTTATTGGTGTTATTGTTTAAGGCGTATATTCTGTAAGTTTATATATATATATATATATATGTATATGGTTTTTTTTTTTGTTTTTTTTTTTTGTTTTTTTTTATTTTTTTTTAAATTTATATATACTTACTACTAGCTGGGTTTTTCCTCGCCCTCTATACCTATTTTCCCACGCACCATTGCGTGTCCGTGGGATTATATTGTGGCTTAAGTCTCGCTTGGTTCCGACTTTAGCCTCAAACTCGATTGTATAGTTTGTCTTTGTCTTTCTTCTTCTCTCTCCCTCTTGTTGCTGGTCTCGTGTGTTGTTCCTTTTGGGTGTGTCTTTGTATTTCTTCTCTTTTTGATTTTCTTTGTCTTTTGTTTTTTTTTCTGCTGTCGCTCATGTCTTCTATCACGCTGTTATCAATTAATGCCAAAGGCCTTAATACTATCCATAAGCGTCATATGCTCCTGCAAGAAGCAAGATCCTGCAATGCCTCTGTTGTTATGGTCCAGGAAACCCATCTTCTGAAAACGAAACAACCTCGTCTGACCTCTAAGTACTTCCCACTGGATTTCCACGCTTCCTCTACCAGTAAGAAACTTGGTGTGGCCATTCTCTTCCATAGGGACGTCCAGTTCCAGCTCCTCTCTAAAGTCTGTGATCCTAATGGTCGCTATATCATCCTTCATGGCACTCTCAATGGCTCGGTTTGTACGTTTCTCAATGTGTACTCTCCCAACTGTAATCAAATCTCCTTCCTGGACCGTGTCTTCGCTAAACTCCGTAAAGTCGCGGCGGGACGGATTTTTGTTGGCGGGGACTTTAATCTGCTTCCGATCCCATCTCTGGATTCTTCAGCCAAAATGTCCTCTAAATATTTGAAGTCTCTGACCACCCAGAGTACTCGCTTTCAAGACTTATTACACCAACATATGTTGTTCGACACTTGGAGGATCGCCCACCCGCTTGATAGAGATTACTCGTTTTACTCGACGGCGCACGCTAGTTACTCCAGGATTGACCTGATCCTGGTGGATAAACTTACCTTGCAATCGGTTACCAAAGCCGAGATCGGGTCTATTACGTGGTCCGATCATGCTCCAGTCTGGACTTTGTTTTCTCTCTCTCCACAACGCACTTCCCCCTCCAGGTGGAGACTGAATGAGAGTTTATTACAGCATTCGGATGTTTCCACTGAAGTGTCTGAGTCTCTTTCGGAATATTTTCAACTTAATGACACCCCGGAAGTCTCACCATCAACCCTATGGCTCGCTCACAAGGCGGTAGTTCGGGGATGTTTTATCAAATTGACCGCTCGTAGAAAACGCGCGTCGATGCGCTCCTTATCGGACCTGACTCAGCGTCTTACGGACCTGGAATTGTCTAATAAAGCCTCTTGGTCTGCAGATACGTATCGTCAACTAGCCGCCGTCAAGTCCGAAATACTTCAAATTCAACTTCAACGCACAGAATACATGCTCCGCAGGCTTCATCAAACATATTATGCCAAAGGCAACAAGGCGGACTCTTTACTTGCCAAAAAACTCGCCCAACATACAGTTCAGCATAAGGCCCACTACCTTCAAGATACTGATGGTCGACGGCTCTACAACCCTAAGGATATTGGCGACAAATTTGCGGACTACTATGACTCTCTCTACAATCTGCATTCCCAACCTCATACTCACCATCCGTCGCAAGCCTCCATTTCTTCTTTTTTGAGCTCGCTCCCTATTCCTTCTCTACCTCAAGCACGGTGGGACTCTCTCGTTGCTCCGCCGACGATTGAGGAAATCGAAGCGGTGCTTCAGGGGCTCAAGCCTCACAAGTCACCTGGTCCGGATGGCCTGCCGAATTCATATTATCAGAAATTTAAATCGATTCTGGCTCCGCACATCTGCTCTCTATTTTCCTACCTTATGTCCGCACCATCCCTGCCGGGGGAAATGGCAGAAGCGCAAATTGTTACGATCCCTAAACCTGGCAAATCTCCCACCGTTTGTGCTAACTATCGACCAATTTCACTGTTGAACACAGATACGAAGCTTTATTCACGTTTTCTAGCCCTTCGTCTGAATGGTCTTCTCCCATCACTGATTTCGAATGACCAGGTGGGCTTTGTCCTTGGGCGTCAACCGTCCGATAACACTCGCAAAATCATTAACGTGGTTCACTTGGCCAATATTACTAACTCACCGTGCCTTCTCCTGTCCTTGGATGCGGAGAAGGCATTCGACCGTCTCCACTGGGGCTACCTGAAGGCTACCATGCAGGCGTTTAACCTTCCAGACGCATTTATTAACGCTGTCCTCCTTCTCTATAGTGGCCCCTTCGCCAGGGTGTGCTCCTCTGGATTCCTCTCTAAGCCATTCCTCATATAAAATGGTACACGCCAGGGGTGCCCGCTGTCTCCGCTTTTGTTCGCTTTGGCTATGGAACCCTTGGCGATTGCGATCCGTGAGGACCCGGAGATCAAAGGGTTCTCCACACATGCTACAGAGTTCAAAATCAGCTTATATGCGGACGATGTGCTCCTGACGATCACTGATCCTCTGACGTCTCTACCACGGCTGCATGCACTGTTGGACTCTTTTAGTGCTGTCTCCTACTACAAAATAAATTGGAGCAAATCCCAGGCCCTGAATATTGGCTATCCCTCCTCATTGGTGACTACGCTTTCGTCTTCCTTCCCTTACGACTGGAGATCTGACTTCCTTCCCTACCTAGGGATCCGTGTTACCAAGTCAGCTTCTACTCTGTTCAAGCATAACTTCCTTCCACTATGGAGCCGGATTCAGGAAGATCTCAATCGATGGTCGAAGTTGGAGGTCTCCTGGCTGGGGCGTATCACTGCATTTAAGATGAACTCTCTCCCTAAACTTTTATATTTTTTTCGTACGATTCCTGTTGTGCTCCCAGCTACCTTTTTTAGATCTATTCGGTCCCGTTTGATTAAGTTTATTTGGTCCAATAAACGCCCTCGTTTGTCGACGAAGCTTCTGCAGCGGCCCAAACTCTTGGGAGGTCTGGGAGTCCCGAATGTCCATTTTTACTACTTAGCGGCGACTCTTGCTCAGGCTCTACTGCTTTTTTCTGGTGTCTCCCAGGTGGCGTGGGTCGATCAAGAGGCTTTGTTTACGCAACCATATCGGATTGGTGATCTACTATGGCTCCCTAAATCGCTTCGTCCATCTCTACCTGACGTCTTACCCACCACGAAACGGTCTCTTGTTGTCTGGGACAAGCATAGATCCGCTCTTCGTTTTCCAACTTTAGTACCTCGGCTCGCTCCTCTCTCTGCCATGAAGCCTCTTTTGCCTCACGTTTCCTTGGATAATTGGATCCGTAGTGGTGTTAGGTCCATCTCGCAGCTTTTTACACATTCTCATATGCGCTCGTTCCAGGAATTGTGTGACGAATTTCTTCTTCCTCGACAGGATTTTTTCAAATACCTCCAGCTTCGCTCTGCTCTTCAGAGATTTGCATCTACCGATCCGCCTGCTCCGGTTGTCCAGATGTGCCTCCGGGCTCCGTTTGTTCCCAAGGCTATTTCCCTGTGCTATTCGGCTCTGCTGAATCCTGCCTCAGACGCTAAGCTCCCCTATATGATTGCTTGGGAACGTGAAGTGGGTCGTGTTTTCGAAGTTTCTGAGTGGTTTCGGGCTCTCTCCACGATGCAAGGTGTTTCGAAGAACGTGACTCATTTTGAAACCAATAGGAAGATATTGTTTCGTTGGTATTATGTCCCGTCTAAGCTGGCGTCCATATATCCGACTGTTTCCCCTTTGTGCTGGCGTAACTGTGGTGCTCCGGGTACGATGACGCATATCTGGTGGGACTGCCCCGAGTTATGTTGCTATTGGGGCGACGTATGTGCTCTCAGTACACATCTTCTCTCTATACCGATACCGCGATCTATTGAAATTGCCTTATTTGATATGTTTCCTGACGACCTCTCTGGCCCTCAACGTAAGCTGCTGGCTCATGTTTTCATTGCAGCGAAGATTTGTATTGCCAGGAAGTGGAAGTCTTCGTCCTCCCCTACTATCCATGACGTCCTGTATTCCCTTACTACGACATGTCAATACGAGAGAGCGGCTCATTTTGCAACTAACACGTCGCATGTTTTTGAGGAGACATGGGATTGTTGGATCCAGTTTTATCACAGTCAGTTTGGCCATACCTCTTCAGGCTTTATATTGGGATCTCTACGTACGCCGTGGTTTATAAAGGCCACTACGGCTTCCTAAGCTCTACGCAGGTGACGTTGATGCGGCCATCCTTTTTTCACTCTTGCTGTCCCCTCTTTTCCCCGTCTTCCTTCGTTTTGCCCTTGCCTCTTTTTGTGTCGTTGTCTTTCTTCTGTCTTGACCGGGTGCTTCTGGTGTCCTGGTGCATGTGTCTTTCTCTGTTCCTTATTTTTATGTTGGTATGCTGCCGTATATTGTGACTCATATTGGATTTTTTTTTCCCATACCCTGATTTACTTATATTTCTGTATTTTTCTTGTTTGCAAAACCAATAAACTTCAAGTGTTAAAAAAAAAAAATACTTTTTGCTTCTGAAATAAGATATTCTGTCAAATGTTAGCTACTTGTGAAAAACGGGACAACAATTATTACTATTATAAAGGAATATTTTTCATTACCCAATTTTATCCAAGAAATGTATTATACCTCACACAAAATCTTTTGTTGGTCTGGTGGAATGAAGACCTTTGTGTAAAAAAATCACCTATGCCTTATGAAGTCAAGATTAACCAAATAATGCTTAATGGAGATCTAAAAAAGCTGACCTGATCATATATTTTTCACAAACAGATATGTTATATGTTATATAATGCACAAAGCCCTTGATATAATTAATCATTTAATAACTGTAACCTAAAAAAAGTTACCTCAATATGTGTTGTCTGTTGCCCCTTCTGCACTAGAAACATGTTTTGTTCCTAATAAACAAATTAGAAATGTTCATTTTATCTTTAATTTTTTCATGTTTGATACTCTTGATGTTAGAAATTAAAGAATTGATTGTAATGATTGGCGCAACCTCTCAGGATTAGGTAGCACATACTTCACAAAAATAACATCTTAGTCAAGTTCTTTTGAGAATATTTTGTAAATTGCAGGCTTGAAACCACATATAACTTATACGTATGTTTACTGGTTCAGTCCAGGGTTGTAAACAAAAACTTGTAAAGTTGCTTCCCTTGATTTTGGATAAGGCAATAATTATATTATGTTGGTAGGATTTCAAATTGGGCACATTAGCAAAATCATTAACGGAAACATTGCTCATTATTCTTCCTCCTACTCCTATCGTTAATTAAGTTCTACCCTCTAGATTTCTTCATCCAGTGACCTGACCAACTGTCAATAGTAGGGTGTTCTCCTTTTCTGCCCCACAATCTGGAACACTTGTTCCTTTATAATAATGCAACTAATTGTCCCTAATATGTAATCACAGAAGAAAATCATCTTTGTATTTTATTTTTCAAAGTGTTATATTTCTTTCTTGTCTGCTTGTAAAAATCTGTGTGTTTTATAAATTTATTAACAGTAGCCCTGTAAAAACATGGTCATATTTTTGCAAAAATTAACTCTCCAGTGGAGATATTTTTTGTCCTTCTAAAATAATAATCATTATGTTTTCCAAAAATTAAAATGTAAAATAATTTTCTTTTTCTATAGTTTCTTTAGAAACTACTTTTTTTGTTTTGTTTTGTTTTTTTTTTGCAAGCAAATGTCTTTTGACTGTGTCACTACTCTTTCTCGTCATATAAAAAAATCGTATAGGCTGATGTTAAGCAGTCTTCAAAGTAAAACATTCTTACTGCATTGTTATTATAATACGTTATAGATAACAGTTATAATTAGAGGAATTTGGCTTAACATAAAGGAAAACTATATTTTTCATTTTTCTAACAATAAATTGGATAAAATCACCTCATATTTTTATCTTAATGCAAAAATATTTATCGTGGAGACCGACATAGTTTTGGAACTATGGTATCGGCAGTTTAAAAAGCATCTGGTGTTTATCGTTCTTGATCACAGCACTTTGGAACTGCTGTGAGAATATTTTTTTACTAGTTAAATGCAAGTTCCTCTTATGTTCTAACTAAAGCAAAACGAATTAAATATGTTCTGATATCTGCATGCTGTTTTTTAATTAACTTTCTAAATATGCAAGAGATTTAATTAGCCTAAAATATTAAGTATCTATTACAAATAATTTGCTGCATGTATATTTAATTGTCTTTCAGTGTTGTATTGGCAAGAAATAATGTAATCACATTGATACCATGGCAATCCGTTTTCAGTGTAAAGTAGAAGCCACAAAGGTAAACTGCTAAAGGGAAGTTTCATACTGTTTTTCAGAGTTTGAAACAGATTTTCCAATGTATTTTCAATGTATATCCAATAAAGAGTATTAACTATCAACAGAGCTGCTATACGTGTTTTTATTTATTGGGATAAGTCTACTTATAACCATCCAATTGGCAACTCTAATTCCTGTTATGCAGATTAATTTACAGTATCTGACCTAGAAATATAGGCTTTGACAGCAGATAATCATTCAGCCCATCTAGACTGTTTGCTCTTTCCTGCGTTAAAGATTAACATATTAATCAGCCTTTGCTCTCATTTTAGATTTTGAATACCCATATGCTTCTCCCATGCAGGTTTACATTCCCTCCACTTCTGCTGAGAGGCTGTTTCAACCATCTTCCACTCTCTCAGTAAAGTAAAACTTCCTTACGTCCCATTTCAAATGTTTCCTCCTTTCAAATACACCTCCCTCCTGTACCTCAATTCCCTTAAATTCCTTTATGTATTTAAATGTTTCTATTGGACTTTCAGATTCGTACCAATTTGAATTTTAAAAAAATGTGCCAATTTTGTCAATTCGTACAAATCTCCAAAAATGAGGCGTGATCCCCAAACAAGAAAACAAACCAAAGAGCTCAGAATATTCCTTTTGAACTTTGTTTTTTTACTCACCCTCATTCATTCTCTCATGCGCTCTCACACTCTCATTCACTCTCTCTCTCTCTCACACTTTCTAAATCACTGTTCCGAATGTAAAAAACCCTCTGATTTTCATCTGAACTGAGAGGGCAGGAAACATAGTTTGAAAACAAATGGACTAAAAACAAAAAGAAAAATGTGCCTTACTCATTTTTGGTCCTTTAGGACAAGTCTTTCTATTACATTCCCTCTCTCTGTTCTCTACTCTAAGATTTCCATATTGAAAGCCATTAGTCTGAGACTGACATGTGCCTTGACTCTATTTATGTTGTAAAGGTCGCAAGGACCTATTCTATCTTTGCCCAAATGCCTCATTCACATTTACCTTTCAAAGATGAGCTCCTTCATACGCGTGTGTACTCCCTAGTGGCTGAATGATTCAGCTATGACTAGAGCTTACCCAAAAATAGAAGACATTAAGAGAGAGGGTCAGAGAGTGTGAGAATGGCAGAGCAGCGAAAGCAACACAATGCAAACAAAAGAATCAAAGCTCTCTGCTTCCTTTTCTCTTGTTTTGTCTGGGGGGTCCCTCCTTGTTTTCGGACATTTGTAGGAATTCATGAAAATTGTGACTTTCCTTAAAATCAAAATTCGTACTAGTCTAAATGCACAAGTCTAATATACATATGCAGTAGCATACCTAGCGGGGGGCACGCTCATCAAGGGGGTGCCACGGGTTAGGTTGACCACATGTCCCGGATTGCCCGGATCCCCGGCAGCATAAGTGAGCGACTGTAAAAATGTTTGTGTATATGATAGATGTATAATTGATTTGTGGAAAGGCAAAGGTGGCACAAGCAGGATGTTTGAGCCTTGGGGACCAAGATGGCTCAAGATGGGACCAAGATGGCACAGGCAGGGTGGGTATGGGACAAAGATGGCACAGGTCAGGCTGTTTGGGGACAAAGTTGACTCATGCTGGGCTGTTTGGGGACACAGATGGTTAATCCTATGTGTGTAATCTGGGTGCTGGTCAGGTTCTACGTGGGCAGTGTGGACATCAGGGCTGGCTTTGAGTTGTGCAACCTATCATCTATGCCTGTAGTTTTATCTCTACCTTAATTGCTTAGTTTTTATGTGATTTCCAGTTGATCTATACCTGCAATGCTATGTTTCCATATATTATTATTGTATACCTGCAAATACGGGATTTGTATGTCTGATTCTATGCCTCCAGTGCTGAGTTCACATGTGAACAATAATAATAACAATATATGATTGCTAACAGCAATCACACTCTATCATGCCTAGGCAACCAGTACATGCTAGAACCTGGGCATGATAGGAGTGTGATATATATATATATATATTCATATTGTTATTTAATTTTTTGTCTTGTTTTGGTGTGTTACTTACTTTAAATAAAAGTATGAGGTTTTTTTATCGTGGGGGTAATTTTCGGTTTCAGTCCAGAATATTCGTTTCGGTGCATCCCTACTACTAAGCCAGACAATGAAGTTTTAGGCCTACACTACATCAATGTTTGGCTTAGTATATAGTGATAGGAGTTATGCTGCACTATTGTCAATGTCTGGCTAAATGTATAGTGATAGGGATTACGCTGTACCACCGTCAATGTCTGCCTCAGTATATAGTGATAGGTGTATATAATGATAACAGTAATTCTGTACCACCTTCAGTGTCTGAAGGTTTTAAAGTGTGTGTGTGTGAGGGGGAGGTGCCACATACATCCGCCCCAGGTGCCAAATACTCTAGGTACGTCCCTGTACATATGTAACCCAATGGACAGTGACAAGGAGGAAAATTTGCCTAGGTAGCTGCTAGGCTGGGTGGTCATGTGATCAAGTGGGAGATCCCTAAGCTGAAACTCTCCGTAACAGTGTAAGACTCAGGGGGAGGAAGGACATGCTGTAGCAATGAAGGGGTGTGTGTGACATAGCTGTGAGAGGGGCCTACAGAGAGAAAAAAATCATGTTTGAAGCAGAGTTCAGTCACAGGATCCCTCTGATCTGCTGATCAAGTGTAAGCGGTAGAGAAGTGTGAATCCAGTGTGGGCTGCCAGCTGTACCCTGAGAGAGAGAGAGCTGGGGAGTAGGATCCAGAGACAGGAGTTTCCCTTGGGCCCTATGCAGCTGAATACTTCTGAGTGGTAAGTAGTATGCTCTCCCCTGTCATGCTGAAAGGGCATTCTGTCTATTACAGACATTTATTAAGACTTACACAGCAATCGCTGTAATAGCTTTCCTGTAAGTTTTAACTAGTTTGGACTTGTGGATTACCTTAAAGGGCCCAAACACTTCTGTGCACTAACTGATACCCATCAGCCATTAGAGTGAAGCCTGAGGGTGGGTCTGCAGGTGGTTTGAGAGGGTGCTTGGCCTCATTAGATAGATTTTGGTGTGTTTGGTCAGCCACTCTATTACCGACATTACTTTTATCTGCCATTTATGAAATATATGCTCATACTGTTTTACTGGTACTGCTGTATATATTGTAGTTATTTATTATGTTCCTGTCCATGACCTGATACCCAGTCATCTGGAGGCGCTGCCAATGCAATGTACCCCAACTCCTGTATAGCGGAAGCTCAGGATCCCCTTCTAATGCAGAAAGAGATAATTGAGGATGAGGGCCATGGGGTTGCCAGCCCCATGGGACAAAAGTCCGTTACATATATATCTATATATATATATTTGTTTTTACGAGGTTGCCTTTTTTCCTGCTTAGTCTGTCATTGTTTTTCATATATCCACTACTAAGCCTTTCATTTTCTTAGTAATTAATTACATACTTCATGAGAAATTTCTTCTACTAAGCGTCCCTTAAGGCACCAGAGGTCCCATTTATAAGAAAAGTAACACAGCAGCAGATGCACAGATGCTAAATAAAGTTTAGCTAGCAAGTGTATGAAAAGTTGTCTTTACCGAATGTATTGCGTGGAGTACATATTGACACAAAATCATGATTTAACATCTGTTGGTTAACAATGACCTGGGAAATTAGTGTATCAACTAACATAAGGAGCCAAGCTAGCAAGTGAGTACAAAATAAAAGATTCACTTTCCTGACAATATACTGCGTATAGTGTTTTAACTAAATGTAACACAAGATGGCACATGTTCAGTATACTATTGCTTTTAACGATAGTGGATTTCTGTACACATTTTAAAGACAGCTGAACAATGCAATGCTTGAGAAGAATCATTTTACATGCCACACTCATGATGAAGTTAACTCGAGCAATGTGAGCTGGCAGAACATCAAGTAGCCTAAAGCGTGTACATGTACGTACATCTCAGTGGATTTTGTATGATGTTTTCAGACCTCCGGTACTTTCATCTCTCCATAAAATTGATGAAATGGGCAAAGATACGTTTTCCTCTACTAAAATATGAACAC
This sequence comes from Spea bombifrons, assembly GCF_027358695.1. Lineage (NCBI taxonomy): Eukaryota > Metazoa > Chordata > Amphibia > Anura > Pelobatidae > Spea > Spea bombifrons. The sequence continues at coordinate 108,002,694 of NC_071089.1, forward strand.
CTAAGGTACGTATGTATAAAGTAAACATATATAAAGTAACACAATGAATTATGTAAGACGAGTAACAATTGGGCCTTTCTTTACCACAGGGCAAAAGAGGCCAAACATGTTCAGGAGCCAATAGACAGCCACTCCTCAACTTTAAATGCCTTTTATTGACCTTTATTGACCCATGTGTGTCCAAGTGTGATTAGAGTTCGAGAAACAACAGGAAAAGTTATGCATTACTGAGAAGAGATTCCCCCTCCACCTACAGTGGTTTGTTCCATTGATGCTTCCTTGTTTGGAGTGTAAGCTAGTAAGTGCTTCCTGTGATCAAGTGTGTTCCAATGCAGGTAAGTGAGTGACGGCAGTATTCTCACTATATTATTAATGGGCTTGCTTCATTCTCAAATTAGTATTGTAAGCAGTAATAATGTCTATCCTGTTTGGTTATATCACCTAAAATAGCTATAAAAGCAGCAACAGCTGTTTTCTGTGTTTGTAAAAACAACACTGTGTGCAATATGATATTGCCATGTTTTATTTAGTCTCTAGTGAAAGTTATTGGGCCTACATAAAAAAGGCGTCTAATTTACATGACCTTTCAAGACTACTGAGGTCTCTTCTTGAGATGAAATGGAGTCATCTGAGGCTCTGAAAGCTTATGCAATTTTACATCTTTTTCTTGAATGAAAGATATCAACTTTGACTACAGACTCCGATTTCCTTCGGCTAATGCAACTATATACCGTATTGGCTCGAATATAGGCCGCACTTTTTTCCCCCACTTTAAGTTTTTAAAGTGGGGGTGCGGCCTATATTCGGGCTCTAGCGCCCGACGCCCGGGACATGCAGTCCCGGGCGCCGGGCAGGCAGCGGGGTTAAGATACAGATCCCCCGCAGCGGTGCAGGGGACCTGCATCCTTCTCCCCGATACGCTCAGACAGCCTCCCCTGCCAGCACTTCCCACGGGGGGGGGGGTGCCGGCACGGGAGGTTATCTAAGCGTTTTACCTCTGCCCACCCCCGACTTACCGGAGCAGACTCCCGGGTGTCTTGCGGGTCCGGCGGGAGACATTTACGCAATACGCGCATGCAACTTCCGGTACCGGAAGTTGCATACGCGTATTGCGTAGATGTCCCTCGCCGGCCCCGCAAGACACCCGGGAGTCTGCTCCGGTAAGTCGAGGAGGGGGGGGCAGAGGAGGACAGCGGCAGCGTATCGCGGGGAGGGAGGACAGCGGCAGCGTATCGCGGGGAGGGAGGACAGCGGCAGCGTATCGCGGGGAGGGAGGACAGCGGCAGCGTATCGCGGGGAGGGAGGACAGCGGCAGCGTATCGCGGGGAGGGAGGACAGCGGCAGCGGATCTCGGGGAGGGAGGACAGCGGCAGCGGATCTCGGGGAGGGAGGACAGCGGCAGCGTATCGCGGGGAGGGAGGACAGCGGCAGCGTATCGCGGGGAGGGAGGACAGCGGCAGCGTATCGCGGGGAGGGAGGACAGCGGCAGCGTATCTCGGGGAGGGAGGACAGTGGCAGCGTATCTCGGGGAGGGAGGACAGTGGCAGCATATCTCGGGGGGGGGGGACAGAGTGGCAGCATGTTTGTTTTGGTGCTTTTTTAAAGAAAAAAAACTTTTTCTTTAAAAAAGCACCAAACTTTTAGGGTGCGGCCTATATACGGGGGCGGCCTATATCCGAGCCAATACGGTATATTTTTTAATAATTTAAAAGCCAAAAACATTGATTAGAAAACAATATGTATATAATGTAAATACATAATTAGTAAACATTCATCAAGTGAGATTTGGGCAAAGTGTATGCTTAGCCTTATAATACAACAGGGTCAATGGATATATATTGTCTTACCAAATAAAAGTATGCATGGAGCCCAGCAACAGAGGTTTGCTCAGGGCCCTATTAAAAATGATACTGGTCTGTTCACTCACCTGAGAATGTGTGGAAATCTGCAAAAACATGAATAATTTGATTCAGCTTCATTATACATTATGATGGACCATTTAAAAAAAAAAGGATAGTGGTTTAATTATGCATAATACAGGGCCTACGTACACACTCGGTAGGCTATTTACAATTACCTGGGCCAGACTAGGGATGGCGATAGTGTACTGGCGGTCGTAGACATACTATGGGGCTCTGTCCACCAGTGGCCCACTGAGCATTTGTCCAGAGTACCACTCCGGGTCTGACAATTACTTTAATAATTTATAACTAGTCCTACCTCCTGTACCCTGTGTTCTTTTAACCAATTATGATTACTTCTGCACTGAGGTAAAATGCATTAATTCTAACATTGTCCCATGCAGACAAAAGCCTATTTTACGCTCATATTTTACACATATCTTTTAAGCTTATAGAAATTACATCTCTTTTGCTTTTCTAAGCTTAAAATTTGTATTGCACTTATTTTAATCATATAACGTTTACCCATATCTGTCACATAATTACTTAGAATTACATAGAATACAATATATGTAAATAAAATATCACTATTATTATTATTATTATTATTATTATTATTGTTGTGTTACAATTCCTCAAACACAACCTCTCACCAGAGATATTTCCTTAGTTTGCAAAGTGATTTGTTGCAGGCACCTTCAGTGGACAGTTGTATATTTATAGAAGGTCTTTAGAACCATTAATAACTGATAAAAGGACTACTTATCTAATTATTCCAAAACATGAGCATGATCTTTTACAAGAAAAATGCATTTCCAGGCTGTTTGGACAAAGTGATGGCAAGGAGCTGACATGTTCTCATCAGAAACCACACAGAACAGTATGGGGAACTTGAGCAGAAACTATCTGCATGTTTATACAATGTGAAAGCTGGTTTGATGAGCTGCAGTGATATATTCTGAAACTAACACACAAGCAGCTTTACCCTTTTAAGATGACACTTTGCAAATACCATAGAATGCTTAAGAGAGGCAGCATGTCTTGCATCAATTACATTAGGAGATACAGTAAATGTCATGCTTTAATACTTTATATTACCAAATTAGTCCTAGTGTCAGTTTTTATCTTGAAGTAGTAAGTTGCCAAGCAAGTGATATTTCTTCAAGGGCTTATTGTTTTTACATTGAAAGAAGGCAGACTTAACAACAAAACTTGAGGAAGTACAGGCTTTGGAAGGAAGTACATGGAGAAAAGCTAGCTTTGTGTTACCAAATATAGGCAAGTGCATTATGCCATATGGGTGATAACAATGAACACAAAAGAATGTTTCATTAGCCACAGTTGCGCACTTTAAACACACTTAACTCTCCCCTGGTGTGCCCAATACAAGGAATATGGGCAGTTAAATTGTTGTGATCTCAAATGAAGTTTAATATTTCACTTTTTTTGTTTCCTTTTGTTTTGTTACCTGCATTGTTTCGGTCACCGTATCTGAAATGGTAACAACAGAGGCAAGTTGTGGCACTGTCATTTACAGTTGTGCATTAAAGAAAACATTGTGACAGCACTGTTAGCTTGGCAACCTGGGCATTAGTAAGGAAGGTCAACTATGCTAGACATGTTACTGAACACATATTGGGGTGTTATTTGATAGTGACATATAGCAGGAACTATAAATTCATACCTGAAGTATGTTTGAAAAAAACACAAAAACAATTACTACTACAAACTTTGACAAAGGCTGGTGTTGTAATCAGTGCATTGGAAATATCAATATATGGTTGATGGGGTTAAATGAAATTAGCCAGTTTCAAATATGTCCCAAATAGGACATGGGTGCAGGATGAACAGATTTTTTTTTTCAAAATGGTTTTGAAATAGCAATGTGCTATTTGTATTTATTCCCCTATAAACTTAAAACATCGGGTATTTATAAACTCAAGACAAATTTAGATAAAAGTCAAAAAACTAGTTTTACACCATATGTTCTTTTTTTATAGTAAATTAGATTATATGATCAAAATATAGTAAAACAAAATAACTAGTGTGGGTGCATTAAATGAGAAGAAAATTACAACTAAACACTGCAAAAATGTTAAAACAGTCATGAAGGGTACAAAAATTAAAAACTGCCTGGTCTTTAAGGGGTTATACTATTACTACCTGATCACTGGGTAGTGACACTTTAAGCCACTCATTATTGATTGGTCTCGCAGATTAGTGTCAGTGGGCTTAGCTTGCCATGTACAAGTGATATGAAAACTGGCTGTTTTACATCTTTTGTGGTTATGGCGAGTTGGTTACAGCATTACACTGCAATCATTGGTGTCCTGCACACTTCACAAATGATCAGATTAGATAAATTTGTCTCAAATGAGATCTGTCAAAATTCCGAGCTTTAAAATTGAAATGCACGTGTTCTAATGTTGGTCCCGCAATGCCTGAAAAACATACTCATTCATGTGGCATATTCCTGTAATCGCTGAATACAAATGTTTCATGCCCTGTTTGATGCGTGTCTGATGATCATGTCACGGAGGGATAATTGGTTGTGTGTGGCAAGCCACATTTCTGTTATTCTCTTGTCTTCTTAATCAGGTCATGGATTTGTATGGCATAGGCAATTGCTGATCTTGCATTAGTCAGGTATAGTTCACAGTTGCTGGTAAGGCAACTGATTTTGATGGACTTGATGGATTTGTGAGGTTTGGTAGTTTATTTTCTTAATGTGGGTGGTGAATGGTGTTTGGATGGGGCAGTGGGTTTTAAGTGTTTAAGAAATCACCGAATTGCATCACTGAAGAGAGAAGAAGGGAGATAACTTCTAAACAGGAAACTGATTAGATAATTCAGGCTCATCATCAGTCTCAACTTTTCTCAGGTGAGTCTTTTAAACTAGATATTTCAAAAAATTGACACTAATTGACAACAAAAAGCACAAGTGTCACAAACTGGGTCCATACAGATGACTGTAAAGACCCAGAGCGCCCAAAGATTGCGTTCAGGATGCAGAAGCAGAGCCACAGGACCTGGTGCAGGGCGACTGCACTCACCTGGGTGAGCATCTAGGGTTGTGCAGCCACATACCAGCGCCCTAACATAGCAGCGGATGTTGTCAAGAACAAAGCAGAACTTGGAGATATCCTGCAGGCACCCCGAAGCAGGCGTGAGACTAGAATCATGTGGAGGATGCTGCAGGCTGGGAGTATGGAAGCTAAGCAGAGTAACAGCAGAAACATAGCAAGCAACTGGGGGACAGAGCAAGGAACAGGGAGACAGAGCAAGAACATAAACAGACAAAACATACATGATACAGGATACAACAAAGGACAGGGAACAAGGAACACAGGGGATGGAGTGAGGAGACAGAATCCTCAGACACTTCTCCTTTATGCAAGGATAGGACATCTTAAATGGGACATAGGGAGACGAGAGAGGAACCAAAAATCCTCAGATTATTCAAGGAAAAGAGGGCAAAGGTACATAAGAGACAGACAAACATGAACACAGGAACTAGCCTAGGACTAAAAGATAACAATTGGAGATTCCGTCACATCATATGGCCATAGTATGCTTAGCCCACCACTACGCCAAAGTACTCCAATATTCGGTGGGTCCTAGCACTAAACCCTGCCTACTGAACATTAATAAACTGAAACTAAACATTAAATCTAAACACAAAACCAAGAAGGACATACCTTTAGACTGCAGACTGAGACAAACATAACAACCGCAGCCTGAATGGGGCCTGACTTAGAGCGGCCCTTACAACAAGCCATACTTTCAATAATTGAATTTACGTATGCTAAAAGCTGTGACGGCTACAGTTCTCATTTATGGCACTCCTATACCCATTGAAAATTTCAACCACGTTTAACATGTTGGATATTAAAATATTGAATAATAAAACAGAATAATGTAATAATTCTATGTTGAGATGTGGAATTGCAAAAACAAACTAATTAAAATAATGTGAAGTGTGTGATTGCAAATTACTGTTAACATGTCATATTTTATCTATTTCAATCTAAAGCATTTTGTTCAAATTTCATATTATATGATGCCAGACTCATAATTATCATTTATCGCTCTCCTTTTACCTATGCATTTCCACCTGAGGCAATTTAACATTTCTATCTAATAATGGTTCTTAACAATGCAGAACACTATCAACATAATAAGCACTTTCCTTATGCACATTTAAGAGTATGCTTGTATGATCCATAGTAAGGTTTACAGTTTGGGCATGAAACAGGTAATTGAAAGTTTACTTTTTGAATATATGTATGTGATTAGAGCAGAACCTCATATCTTAAATAATTATTTTTCTGTAACATGTTCACTTTTGTATCAAAATATTTTAATTTTACTCTTGTGGGGACAGCTGTAAAACCTGTGGCTAAAAATGGTTGTCATTTGTTTGAGTGCAGAAGACCAGCTGCTGGCAGGTATGTCTTCTTTTTAAGAAAGAAGTATTAGAGGCCTCAAATTATGAAACAAATTATGTGTCACGTTCTGCCCAGGCTGCGGAGCTGCATATCTGTCTTGCTTTAGTTTCTCTGTTTTGCTTCAATCCATTCCTGGATTTCCTTTTGCTCTGTTCTGCTCTTCCATTCCTTGCTTCTGCTTCAGCTCTTTGCTTCAGCTCTGTTTCCTTTATAAGGTGTGCCCCACCTGTGCGTTCTGTTTGTCTCAGTCTGCAGTCTAAAGGTATGTCTCAGTGCTATGTGTTTTGATTACATGTTTGGTTTGTTTCGTACCACTGTCAGCAGGGATTAGCGTTAGGACCCACCGTCATTGGAGTACTTTGGCGTAGTGGTGGGCTAAGCATACTATGGCCATAAGATGTGACGGAATCTCCAATTGTTATCAATCAGTCTTAGGCTAGTTTCTGTATTCATGTTTGTCTGTCTCTTATGTACCTTTGCCCCTCTTCCTTGTATCATCTGAGGATTCTGGTTCCTCTCTCCTCTCCCCTTATCCTAGTCAATATGGCCTATCCTTACTTAAAGGAGAAGCGTCCGAGGATTCTGGCTCCTCACTCCTTCCCCTGTGTTCCTTGCCTTCTTCCCTGTCCTTTTGTTGTGCCCTGTATCATGTATATCTTGTCTAGTGATGTTTATTCCTTGTCTGGTTCACTGTAGTGCCCTGTAACATGTATGTCTTGTCTGGTTATGTTTCGTGCCTGGTCTCCCTGTCTCTTGCTTGTTATGTTTCTGCTATACCCTTTGCTTAGCTTCCATACTCCCATCCTGCAGCATCCTGCACGTGATTCTTGTGTAATGTCTCATGCCTGTTCCAGGGTGCCTGCAGGATTTCACCTTGTTCTGGACTTCATCCGCTGCCATATCAAGGCGCTGGTGTTTGGCTGCACAACCCTAGGTGCTCAACACCTGGGTGAGTGTGGTCACCCTGCAACCAAGCCCTGTCCAAACTCCACTACTGCACTGTGACTCCTGCATACAAACATCGGGCGCGCTGGGTCCTTTCAGTCATCTGCTTGGACCCAGTCCGTGACATTATGACAGACATAAGTATACACAACAGAGCATACACCACCAGATAAGATTCACAAAACACCTAAAGCATGAATATTGTGCATTGTGTCACGCTATATGGTCATATATTGCTTATCCCGCCACTTTTTGGCAAGTCCTATCTAATTTTTCATGGCTATATGGCTTAACCCACTGTGACTCTCAAGCAATTTAAAGCCTTCTCCGGACACCATTATTGAGTTACCTATGTTACAGGAGGGGGTACTCTACAGGAGGGGGTACTCAACCCCAAGGTTTGGTCAGAACCTGCACATATGCACAGCACAAAAAATATACAAATAAGCGGAGCACAGCATAAAAAGCTAAAAAGACATACACAGTCAGATTCCTCTGTTGCTTCTAAAAAAATAATGATTGATATGTACACAAAACAGAACAAGATTTTAGCACATACCATTTAACAATTACATATCTAAGGCTTAAATATTGAGGATTCTTTTGCACTAAATATTGCTTAGCCAAAAAGTACCCCAATTTCATCAAGTGCAATCTAATTTTAAAATGGCTACATTGCTTACCAAGTGTACATAAACAAAACAAAATTGCTTTAGGAGGAATATTTGTCCCACTTGTAAAGGGCTCTCCTTTTTTTTACACTATGAGGGGGTTCCCTTACATCAGCTGGGGCCCTAAGAAACAGATTGATCTATTTAGAGACAGAATTTGATGGCAGATCAGTTCAGCCTATCTAGTCTGCCCATTTTTCCTGATGTAAAGACTCAAACCTCAATCGGTCTTTGGGTTTTCAATCAAAAGCATTTTCGCCATTTTAGCACCCTCTTTGCTTACCTATTTTTACATTTTAAAAAAAGGCTAGCATAAAAACATAATTGTCTGTAATTGTCAAGTGTAAGTAGAAAAGTTTATATATAAATAAATATATGCGTATATTGTGGCAGAGTTAGAGAGTCTTTCTATGTCAGTAGCAGATTGGAGTGCTCTCTATTCCCAGCATGAAAGGGTTAAGAGATGGAAGTCAGCCCTTTCAGGTGAATCCAATTAACCTGCGCTGCAATGTTTAAGGGTCAGCTGTTAGAGGCATTAGGAGTCTGACAACAGGGAGAGAGGCAGTTAAGTCTGAGGCCGTAAGACTCTAAGAAAAGGTACGGTTTAAACAAACTTGTGTGTTTGAATTGCTGTGACTATTTGGTTTATGACTGGGAATTGGATTAGCTGGCCTGTTGGTTAGTGAGACATATAGTAGGAACTATAAATTCAGACTTGAAGTAAACAGTTACTACTAAAAGATAAATACAGTCTCAGATGAACAACAACACATGACATATTCCAGCGTGCCATGATTTATTCAACTAAAATAAAGCCGAAATGGAGAAGCCATGTGTGAAAAACCGTAAGTACAACCATACTGCTTCCATAGGAATTAAGATGCTAAGTAGCAGACAGGAGCTGATAATCAAATGACCTTGATTAATTGATCATCAGCAAGCGTGACCACCTCTAACAAATCTCCATCACACATATGGAAAGAGCCTCTCCATGCTGTTGATACTAGAAAAGTGAATACTTTCAAGCAATAAAGAAATTCTTCAGATATGCATATAAAAGGAATCATTGCATGTGTACCGGCAGCTACGTCTCGCTTATTTGTCAGGCAAGCTTTTCAAACCAAGCTTGATGAGGGCACATTGTCTGTATAACTGGCATAATACTATGACAACACAAAATAACCATACTTACTTGGTATGGCCAGGAATGTTTCACATCAATAAAATTCCTACAAATGTAGTTTTTTTTAAAAAAATAATAATAATAATACAAGGATAAATAAAAATTTATAGGAAAAAGTAACGTTCAAACAAAAAATACCATTATTTTACCTGCACTATTCATTATGAATCATTCTTTTTTCTTGTCTAGAGACTAATATATTTTATATTTCAAACCTTCGAATCACATTGGATTGAATACTTGATTATATTTTCCCCTAAAATGTACAATTTTTCAGTGCTACAAATTTATTTCTTCCAAACATGCTGAATTATAATTGGCGTGGATTTTATTATCTATTCATAATGATAGCTGAGGGCATTGTAGGAAAGAGAAAGGGCCGTAGGCTTTCTGCTCAGCAATTAATTCTATTATTAAATGCTAAGAAAAAAAAATAAGTGCCTGCCAGCTGTAGCTTTATAATGTTTTCCCAGAAATAACAATGGCAAAGCAGTCATTTTCTTCATAGTACCCAACACAGAGATCCTTACGCTTTATATGTGTTAAGCAACAAATGTATAAGTTGTTATGGATAAGGCAAATATAATCTTGTCAACTTTTTTGCTGTTGCATCATTTGCATTTTTTACTTTATTTTTGGGCTAATACCTTTTTGTTGGCTGAAGATGAGAACAAAGGGATTAACTGGCTATCAGTGGAACATTTTAAGAGAAGAAACAAACTTTTTGAACCTACAGGTTGCACCCTTTGAGTGCCAAGAGTGTGGAGAATAATTTTTACCTGGAAATCAAAACATGTTTTTGATGGTCCTCATCCCCCTGTAACTTGGGGACTCAACGGAAGGAGAAGTAGGTAGAAGAATGTATCATATTTTTTTAAATAGGACAGGCGATGGATAGAGGCAGGCACATGTTTCCATGTATCTTAAAAGGATTAATTACAATTTCAGACCATTCCAAAAAGAGAAGGATGTGCAATGTGTTATGTCCCCTAAGGCTCCTTTTTTTAACGTTTTATCCCCCTACCCTCCAGATACAGAATGGGGGCATGGGGGAGCCATAGATTGGAATTGAATATGTCGCTGGAATACATGCTCGTTCCAAACTGGCTTATGGCTGATGTAGGACATGTTGGATAGGATTATTTTGTGGTTATTTCATTCAATTATATTCTAGTTCTCAGGCACAAAATACAATGTGCTACAGCAAAATCAAACACAGGAACCTGTTACATGAAATAACATTAAAAAACATCCCAAACTGTTACAAAGATTAGCAAAAAAATAATAAAATAACCTCACCCCGACTGGAAAATCCTTTGCAGAAATACTCCAAGAGGCCAGAATAAGAGACAGATCCACTGAGAAAGAGGAGCATTTCTGCACTTCTCTTTCTCTGCGGATCCATCTGTGTTATTCTGACCTTTTGGAGTACTTCTGCTTAAGGGTGGAGCCACGGTGCGCTCCACAAGGCAGCCTCTCCTCCATTCCTGCAATTGGAGGAGTGGATGTGTGCAAAAGTGCCTCCCTGTTGTAGAACCACTTCAGGATGCCTTGATAACGTAGCGGATAGCAGGGAGATGTTATCCAAGAAAAAAAGACAGAAATGATTAACAAGAAGAGGTAAGACAAGAAGCAGAGCTGCAGAAATTGAAAGGGTGACACAGGAGCTGTGAGCGGAGAAGGTAAGGAGACATTGACAAAGAGCGTGAGTGAGTGTTAATGAGGGTGAAAGACAACAAATTTGTTCCTAAATAGAATTTTTTTCAGGTCCAAATGGACAAGAAATGAAATCAGAAATTCACCAGAATCATTTTGGGCCCATGTGCACAAGTCTGGTATGTGTAGGTGGGATTAAGGGCTAACACTAACCCCAGGCAAGCCTAGGGTTAGTGTTGCCTGGGTAAAGTATTTCCTCCCCCTGTAACTAACATGCAAACATACTAACATGTAAACTCGCTCTAACACTCACATGGATACACTTACATATACATACATAGACACATTCTTTGTAACGGCCGGGGATAGTCAGGATCAGTAGCCGAGGATCCACAGTGCAGAACCCGTGCACGAACCAGAGGCAGGCGAAATGGTACTGGAGAAGTTCGGATAAACGTGGGACGAAGCCGAAGTCAAGGATTGGAGAAGTCAGGATAGCCGAGAGACGAAGCCGAAGTCAAGGGTTGGAGAAGTCAGGATAACCGTGGTACGAAGCCGGAGTCAGAACTTGGAGCAACTGGATGGCTCTTCTCTCGGAACTGGAGTTGTGTCTCACTCCACTATACACATCCAGATGACTATAGGAGTTCTTCATGTGGAGTCCATTTCCCTCGATGTCCTTCACAGTCCCCACATACCATTGATTTTAGCATTACCAGTGCTATCTCTTCATAACCCCACTATTGATTGGGAAGCAAGACAGATTTCAGCTTGGAGTGCCTCTTGCCAAGTCTCCTGTCTGCAGAATAATCCTACAATTCACGCAGTACTTGAACATCCTGTAGAGGACCCTCGTGCTCTTGTCCCTCCACAGTATCATGAGTTTCTTGATGTCTTCTCTAGACAGAGGGCAGAGAAACTTCTTCCCCACCGTCCTTATGACTGCACCATTCAACTACTGCCGGGAACGGCACCACCTTCTGGAAGAACTTATCCTCTCTCGGAACCTGAAAATCGCGCCCTCTCTCAGTATATCGAGGAGAACCTCCACAAGGGATTTATTCCGGCGTCTAGTTCCCCAGCTGGTGCAGGATTTTTTTTTTGTTAAAAAGGACGGTTCCCTCCGCCCATGCATTGACATTGGCCTGTCAAACTGTAACAGCCGGGGATAGTCAGGATCATTAGCCGAGGATCCACAGTGCAGAACCCGTGCACGAACCAGAGGCACGCGAAATGGTACTGGAGAAGTTCGGATAAATGTCGGACGAAGCCGAGGTCAAGGATTGGAGAAGTCAGGATAACCGTGGTACGAAGCCGGAGTCTGAACTTGGAGCAAACACAAAACCGCAACTGAGCCCAGAGAAACAAAGCATGAAACTCTTTGACAGGCAGTGAGTGGACAGCTAAGGAGCCCTCAAATAGCCCCAGGCAGATAACCCCGCCTCAAACTATTAGCATAAATAAACAGAGAAAATTTCCGGCTATTTTAGGAGTGGCGTGCGCATGCGTTAGGATCTCGTCCTGCAGTGTCTGCGGGAGGCTGCTATGGCTGTAGCAGCTGCAGGTAAGTTGTTAGCTGTTACATTCTTGGAAGTTGGGGACTGGGATGCCCATGGTAGGACCCAGATTTTACGGTCGGTAAACCATATTTTTGTGTAGATTTTGATGTACGTTTTTGATCAATGCCGGCAGAGTACCTGATGACTAGCAGGGCGTATGTGTTGATGTGCAATGTGGTTCCAGCTCACATAAATCACTCTGCCTCATTAAAATTAAATCATATAAAACAATAAACTAAATAAAAATAAAACGGGGATCCCTGGGACAACTGCTTAAGCAAGGAACAATAAAACCATTCTCTCCCAACCTCCCTCAGAACCAATCACATGCTCAGTGTAACGGGGAGTTAACTTTAAAAAAATACCCTTAGGGCATTGTACCCTTTTGTATGGTCATGTGATGCCCTTTTCCTTATCTTGAAATACTTGAATTTGTCTACAGGACAACGTTTTATTATAAAAACCTCTGTTTGTACCAGTATGTCTTAAAATGGGTTATCACATTTGTCACTTTGATATATTTTCAATTTTAATATTAATGTTAATGTAACTGTGTGATCTCTACTATAATTAATTTTAATTTCTAATTTTATAGGCATAATATTTATATTGTTATTTAGTATAGCATATGTACTAGAGACATACACATACTGTATTTTTAACTAGCTATTTTCCCTGTACAAAAATGGCTTGGACCTACATCTGCTGCTTTTCTTTCAGAGATAGAAGGACGGGTAAACAAACTGTGCTGCTGCCGTCAATTGTAAAAACCATTAGTAAGACTTCCAGGTGCCGCTTACTATATAACCATTGTAATTCTGCGTGCAGAAATCAGTATCTCAGCAACATCATTCTCCCTGCCCTGAGGCTCGGAGACTGTTGTAGTGTTTTTCCGTTTTCAAAGACGGTTGTGGCCTCCATTTACTGGTAATGAAAGAACTTGTTCTACACCTGCAGTGTCTGCAGCCATAATTCCTGATATTACTTAGACCTTAGAAGGAGGTCTCTTTTCTTGCCATTAATAACGTAACCGTTTTACAACCCATTAGAAATACTTTAAACATCCTTTTATTTTATCTTAAACATGGCCATGTTTGTTTCACACTCTCTTCGTAGTGTAACAAAATATGACAAGAAAATCAGCACTTGCATATGGTGCTAGTGTACACAATTAGATCATTACTATTACATTTATGGATTATTTTAAAATAGATATGGGAATTTAATTATCTCTCTTTCTAATATATATATATATGTGTACTTTGCATTTTATATATATATATATATATATATATATATATATATCAATTATTTTTGTAGATGAAGCTCACTGGGCTGACCATTCCTAATTCTTACTGTTATCAAAGAGTCATGGCAACTGCAACAAATTCACCTGAAACCCCCATTGCTCTGGTGTCATTCCCCTGCATGCACTTATTTGCATACATTGAAAAAACTTACTGAAAGCTTCCCTTAAAAGCTAAGCACCCTAGGCAGTTGCCTAGGCATGTTACCCACATGGTATGGCTGACCCTGTAACCAGCACTGACATGGATAAATTAATAATGATCTATTACACTTTTTTCCAACAGATCTATCGCGGGGGCCCTTTCGTCACTTCCCCAAAAACATATACAAAGATACAAAACCAATATGTATATAATCCATACATTATAGCTACACTTTTTAATTGTTTTCCCATTTTTACGTCCCAGGTGAGCAGGTTCTGAAAAAAAAGAAGAAAATAAATAACAGCTATAATTGCAAATTGAACTGTTTCCTCCATAATTTGTTCTTTATCTAAAATACTTAAGTCAAGATTTCTGTTTATAGTCCCACGGTACATTATAATCACCTTTGTTTACCTGCTATTTCTTTTTTAATTAACTGACATCCTATTAGCATATTTTGTTGTCCCAAGAGCATTAATTATACATAATTTATATCAGAAGCATGTATTTCTTATTAGGAAAATGAATAAAACATTTACCTGCTTATCGCTACTTGAGGTTAACATTTATACACAAAAAACTCACCTGAGACATGCAATCAAATTATCCCATTTTTAATTTTCTGTTGCATAATGATACAATATTAGATATTATAGTATTTTATTTCACTGTAGGCAAAACAGTTATTTAGTAGAGAACTGTGTTGGCAGCATTAATTAACCAATGATGCATGCTTAACTGCACAATAATGTGCAAGCAATACGTACGCAGGGTCTAGCTATTGAGTACTCCAGGGTTAAAAGCTATTTAACATCTTGAGGGAATTAACTTGACCAGTGTTTTTTTTTTTCTCTCAAATGTATTATTTGTTTTTCAAAATATATTTTATAGTAAAAGCTATGCTATAATCGATTACAGTAGTAAAGACAGCAGAGCTGCATTCTTACCCTTACTGCCAATCCAGAAGAAAATCGGGTGCTGCCGAGCGCGGCTGCTGGCTGGATACACTGGGCCCCAAGTGTTTCATTTAGCGGCCATTGGCCTGAAAGAGCCAGGGCTGCTTTTTATCCCCAGACCTGACTATGTTGAGCTTTTATTGATACAACAATGATTGGTATCAACCAAGTTGAAAGCCGAGATAAGAAAAAGCAAGAAAAAGAAAAAACTCCCTTCCCTCCACTAAGATATTCATGAGTCAAGTCTTCACTTTCAGCTCCAAGTTCCCAGTCAATAAAAAAAAAAATAGACCCTTAAGTTAATACCATCAATTCATGTTGCTTATGAATCTGAACCTGCATAGCTGTCTTTAGATTCCAACTTTTGTTATCCGACCATCTATTAAGATATTTTGCATTCATGGGTGCAAGTATTACAAAGGTAACAAAACTGAGTACGTTGGCCTTGTCTTTATCACCCCAATGATCATCTAGTCATGTTGTTCTTCATTAATACAGTTTTAAAAATGAACTTCATTTTTTTTTTTGGTGGTTGCATTTGACATTTCATCTAATTGGACTCCCTGTTTGCATGATTGGTTATATCCCATATAAAATAAATCTACAGTTTGTTTTTAAATAAAAGAAATAATTTTCCATTTTAACATTTCGCAATAGCTGAACCCCCCCTGGTGCCGGTATGTTAAGTTATTTTTCTGAGATACGCATTTATGTGTACAAACAACATGCAGTTTTAAATAAATTATAAATACATAAATTAAAACAAAATATTTAAAAAAGATTTAAAAAGTTTTTTTTTTATGCATTTTCTGATGATGACCGCATCAGTCGTTAAAGGACCCGTATATAGAAACCACTTTGCTTGCATTTGCCTAGTACAATGTATAGATTATATCTCTATAGTGCAATCTTAAAAAAACAAAACAAATGTATGATGCATGCAACATATATTCTTTTATGTTTTCAATTTAGTATCAATTCTTTTTCTTTTGATAAGGCCAATGTTTTCACTTCACATTCAAACTAAATTACTTTTCATGTTCTGATGATTCTAAAGCTAAACTGTAATTATTTCTTTCCTTTTTTTAGTAAAATCACTACATTTAATTATGAACTTACTATATGGTATGAAATTTCATTGTGCATAAAATGTAATTTGGCAAGGTTGTATTATTGGCTTTATAATACACGGATTAACAAACACCTTTCCTGCTAGAATAATTCCACTAGAACACAGAAACTGGTATATGCAAAGAATATTTACATTACATGTTACACAAAGACTGAAACAAAAGGCATAAAGGTAAACACAGCTGCATAATGGTAGGCACATAATCTGATTCTAGAAATATTGAAAGTGGTGTTAATTATTATAATTACATTGTGACTAGTGCAGATAGACAAAAAAATCTTTCTTTAAAATAAGTTTTCTTTCATTGTTTAACAAATGAGGCCATAACAATATTCTTTTTTTTTTTTTTTAACTATGATTATTTAATAATAATAACAATTATTATTATTTAGAAGATGATGTTTACTTGTATTCTCTTGAAGATTTGGGAGTTCTACTCTCATCAAACATATTCATTCTTTCGGTATTTTATCATGAACAGGCTCCATTCGCCTTGCGGAGCCTAAATGTGCTTCATTGTCGGCTAATGAGTTGTTTATTTTTATAGCTGCTAATGAAAATTACTGTAAATGCTCTGCTACAGTGAATTCAATATCATACAACGTTCCAGTGAACTACGCTATAGGCACACTTCCCTGTTTATAATTACGTTTATAATATATGGATTAACGAATACCTTCCCTGCTACAAAAATTCAACAAGAACAAAGAAACTGCTATATGCAAATATGGTAAAGATGATATTTTTATTGGCTATTATTATTAAAGCCTATTTTGGTCTCTTCTTCAGCATAACTAGATAGTCTTGAACACTTTCAATCTTTAGTTAGCCATCTTTATCAAAAATTTCTTTTTTCTAAGATTAACACAGTGTTAACTGACAAGTGTCTAAACAGATTTCTTTCTCTTTTCTTTGTTTGTTTTTGATTGTATTATAGTATTTGAAAGGGGGTTTGTCCCATTGGAATCACATCAAATACTTTCGTTACACTGGCATATAATTTAAAAAATAATAATTTGTTAAATGGAATGTGAATAAAGCAGCATATACTTGAGGTTGGTAATTATTTAATAGAGCGGCCATGCCAACTTCTTTTCAGAGAATGGTAAGGATTGAGGTGGTAATTGTAAGCCCGTTGCAGTCTTATTCTACGACTAGGTTTGTTAAGAATCAGTTTGGTGCACACACATGAGTTTAAGTTTTAACACGACAACACTGGGGTACACAATGTATAGAAAGTGTATTAAACATTTTCCCTTGCATTGAAGCAGTATGGGTAAATGCAAAGGTTGAATTAGACAGGTATAGAACCTGTGGTTACCCAGCTGTTAAATTCCCATGCTCAGGATTGTGGTAGTTGTAATACAACAGTAGATAGAGAGTCAAAGTTAATACTGAGCTTCCTGCAACTGTTATACCTGCATAGAGATCACAGGGAGATTGCAAGGAGGGGAGTAAGAAATCTTGTTTCTCACCCTCCTCCCATGCTGCAAAACGAAAAGGAGAAAAAAAAGGTTAGTCATTTAAAAAATAATAAAAAAAAACAATTAAAATAATAATATAAATAATAATAAAATAAATAAATAAGCTAAGTGAGCTAAGTGATGTCATTGTGACATCACTGGCATTAATAACATGTTCAAGAGGTCCCTAAGAGGACCTCTAACCATTTAAACAAATATATATATCTATAAAAAAATAAAAATACAAAATTAAAAAATGTACAAAATTCTACAAAAAATGTACACCTTATATTATGTTCCTTGGTTCTGGGAAAGTATGGAAAAATCTATATAAATTAGGTATTTCTGAAATCAGGACACCTGAATTGATAAACTTGGAGGGGATTTTCCATCACTTTACCTAATTTTGTGAGGATTCAGAGGGAAATGTTAATTTTCGCTAGTTTTTACTAAATTTCTCATTCTAAATGACTATGGTATCAAAAGAAAGCTCTATCTCTCCTTGAAAAAACAATATATAGTTTACATGGGTACACTATTCACAGGAAAAGAGAATAATAGCTGATCCAACATACCCCACAAATTGCAAAATTGCTCCGGGACTTGAGGTACCAAAAACCCCTGGGATTAAAGGGGTTAAACAATAATAACATTTGTCCCCATCATAAACAATAACAATGACGCCACCACATACCAGGTGCCTCCACATTAACCACTGTAGGGGCATACCAAGACACCCCTACACCACACTGATTAACCAAATAATAACCAATGTAGGGGCATTCCGAGACACCCCTACACCACACCCAAATTAACCAAATAACCAATGCAGGGGCATACCGAGACACCGCTACACCACCACTCAAAACCTAAAAAACTAACTTGAACCAAGTCAAATTAGTTAAACTAAACCAAAACCCACTGTACCAAAACAACTTTCACCAAAATATCCCCACCGCTGTGAAAAAACGGGGAAGGCACCAAAAAAAGGGCCAAATAAAGGGAGGCCCAGATCTCGAAAAACAGTTAGTAAAACACTTACAAAATGGTTTCCCTTTATATACATAACATTTAGCCACACCCATAGCAAATTGAACCAATAAATTTAAATTACTCCTTCAAGCCCACCCACTAGCTCTGTCAAGGCCCACTCCACTACGCTGTGCTGCTCCATGGGCTTCAGGATTGGCCATAAATGTAAATTAGGCGGGATCACCTTGAAATCCATCACCCCGCATTATTATTTTTTTTAAATACACATAGGCAGTCATTAATTTTCCTAAAATATCTCTATATATCTCTTATTCAAGAATACTCCAGCTCAAGTAGACCAGAGTTATAATAAATTCTCAAGTGAAAACCTAATTATCACCTTGGGCATTTGTTAAAATGTATTTGGCCCCAGTCCAGGACACCAAGGAGCTAAACCTGAGACCCTGGCAAATATTCCAGACTTTACCTCCTTTTCCCAAGCAGACTAAATACTTGACTAACTAAGAGTTGCAGTCAAAATCATTCTAAATTTTAATTAACTCTTAATTTAACTCTTAAATTAACGTTTTTTTGTTTTTGTTTTTTTTTGTTACGTATGTGAACATTTTTTGCTTACAGCCATTATATTAAATATTGACCTAAATAGCCCAGGTCCCAATATATGTTTTAGTTCCACACTAGCTGTCAGATTTCTGGTTTTAGACTAAACCCACTAAGCTATATAAAAGATACAATCAATACAGCATGTGAAGTATTTTTTTCAAGGCTCATAAACCCTAATTATACTGTGACAGTTTGAACGCCATACTCTAAATTATTTCTCCTAGTGGTTTTTTTCTACAAAATGTGCTTATAGTATTTTGAACAGTAATATACATGTGCTGTTAGTTATGGAGAGGGCTTTTACACACATAGTAATGATTTTATTATATTCAAATGTACAATTTAAACTCATAAAGCTAAGGCAATATTTGTATTAAATCTTTCTTCTGTCATTGGCTGGAAGAATAATGTTTGTTCATTTTCCTTAATGTAATGTGCTTTTACATCTGTTTTCTCTACTGTTGAATTTTATACAGCCAAGAAGCTTTACTTTAAAAAAAAAAAAAAATACAGCAGGAAAAAATACATTTCCTTATTCAATTATTACAAAGGTGTAAAGTATGACCGGTTTAAATAATTAAGAAGGATCCAAAAGGGGGCATAATAATACCTACTCCAAACCAGAAGTTTTGTTCATTCTTTGGCTAAATTATTATTTCTTTAAAGGCCCACAGCAGCTGTCACATAGACCCCACACAACATATACGGCATAAATTTAATTTTGATTGATCAATTTGTAGGCTGTGTTTATATATATATATATATATCTATATATCTATATATCTATATATCTATATATATATATATATATTTTTTTTTTTTTCAATAAATTGCTGTAATAAGCCGGATCATATCAGTTGTACCTTGTGATATCACAGACCCTACTGAGACAAAAAAAGAGATTTGATTACAGAAGCACTTCGCCATCTGGTATGCTCAGGCCCAGACTATCCATTGAGAATACCTGGCAAATGTCTGGATAGGCGGGCGCCCAATAATCCCTACTACCCACCACATTTTAGACTGTCTTTCATGTGCCACTGGCTGACGCATTTGGGTCAATTCACAATGTAGTTGAGGGCCACTAATATAAGAGTTGCTTTCGAGAATAAAAAATTTTTGTTTTTAAAATAAATAAAAAGGGGTCCCCTATATCCCTGTTAACCAAGGTGTAAAAACGTACAGTTTAATGGTGGGTAATAAAGCTCACATATACCCTCACCATCCAACTGGGTATAAAATAATTTAGAAAACAGAAGATATGCATGCATGGTCAATGTAAATGAAAGTGGGAAATGTCTAAAGCAAAAAAAAAAACACGCAATGCAGAACAGCATGAAAAGGGTCTTGCGAGTTATTATTTCTAACTACTTGAAGCTGGAGCTGGGAAGACAGTGTATAAAATCAGAGTGGAAAAAGTAATTACGTCTAACTTATATTTTGGGTATAAATTTATTTTAATAGCTCAATAGAGAAATTTATGAGGCATGGCTTATTGTACTTCAATGCAAAAACAGGATACAAAATTACTGTTTCTGTATTTTAATTGATAAGCAAGTATATGGTTAATCCTGGGATTACGCTGAGTTTGCCTTTTTGGTGAAGTTTTTTGCCTTTTGCATAGTTACTTAGTTCCAGGCATTGTGAGGCTAAAAACAGCATGTACAATAACTTTATATTTCCCAATATAATCTTAATTGTTTGAATCCATTAGAAAGCTAATTTCAATTTTCTACATAAGGTATGTGTGTAGAGGGTACTTTATAACTTAAACAGAAGTTCCTAGTCTGACAACTGTATCGCTAACCATGTACCCATAGACACTCACTCTTACTAAAAATAGTGTCTAGACTGCCTCCACAAGGGGTACATTGTAGTGCTTATCAGCACTGTAAGGTTTAAGATGACAACATTGCTCCTCAAATCATACATAAGGTGACCCTTCTGTCCATTGAGTTAAAATTACATTAACGTTTCCTTTTAACCCTTAAGTAAATGATTACACAAACCTTCCCTATAAGAAAAGAAAGGGGAAAAAGTGTATCACTCACCTTACTGCTGAGTACTGCCATAATTCCTCTCTCTGGCAGTATTGGGGAGGCAATGTCCATACGCTCAATTGGATCCTCCCTTTCAAAAGTGAGGATTGGAGAGCGCTGGCACCTATACTGTTTGGAGAGAGGGGGCAGCCAGTAGAAAGTTATCAGGAGTAAAGTAACACAGATTTATTTTTCATATAAGTAGGGCAATAAGTACATTTATCATATAGCTATTTCAAAACTTTTTTTTTTCCAAATCTGGTCATTGTGCGCCCATGTCCCCATCAAACAATATATTTTTAAAAACTAGACACCCCTGGGTATTTCAAATGCTAGTATTTTAACTCTTCCCATTAACTAATTCTACCAGCCTTTGTCAGTTTGTGGTAGTAATCTTTTTGTGTGTGTTTTTTTACACACTTCTGGTATGAATTTACAGTTCCTGGTATATGTCACATAAAAACAATACCTGAATATGTGTTCAGCAACATCCCCTTGGTACACTTACTACCCATGCATATGTTTCTTAGGTTGTTTGGAGGCTAAAAGGCCACATTTGAGACATGCACAATTCAATTTTTCAATGGAGGCATTACAGCAACACTATTTACAAGCTTAGAAGCTTTGGTCGTTAAAGGGTTAAGTGTTAAAAAATGGAGTCTAATATCACCTTAAGATTTCCTGACATAATTTTGAACCTATTAGTTAATTATTAGAAGATTTCCTTAAATGACTTTGTAAATTTCCATTCCACTCATACACTTGCTGCCCTTTATGGTCATTCAATTCAGTCAAGACTTTCTCATGAATTGGGTCCATAACATCCCATTTAGCATCTTCATTTTTACTTTCCAAATACAGTACATTACAGTTATTAATGTTGAATTATACCTACAGTTTTTTTTTAAGCAATTCTTCAGAAAAATCTTCTTCAAGGTCATTATTATGCAGGTTAAATGACAAAAAGACATGCAATTGACCCTTGTGGTATTCTACTTCATAATGCTACAATGAGAAATAAACACATTTAAGCACCCTAATCTTCAGTTTTTTTATTTTTAAGGCTAGCCTCACATGAAGAGTAATTACTTAGTAAAGTTTTAAAAGTGGTCCTATAATGCAGTCCTCCTATTTAATGGATCATTAAATAGCATGTGATGCTGTCCGCTAGGGGTCCACCAGGCATTTGCCAGCTGTTCCAGGCCTGATATAAGCTAAGTTTGTAAACAAGTGTAGTGACTACTTTAAATAAATAACCCTAGCGTTAACATAGTTACATATTTTTGCATATCGTTAAGCAACTCAGCGATAATTTGCCTGAAACAAATCCAGAATATAATGAATTACGGTTGCTGATTTAACAGAGTAAAGCCCTCTACCATGTTCTGGGCCATGCATCTTCATGCAAATAACATGCACTTCATGACCACTTTAGCATCAAACCATGTTTCACCGAGGTCGATGGACATATAACATTGTTATTGACTAACTGGATGTGTTATCCCAGACTCCATGGTCTAAATTTACAGATATGCTAATCAGAACATGTAATTTTCTAACACATTAAAGTGACGTTAAAGGGATGGAGAGATTCCATTGTTAGGCATATCCTTCCCAACATATCAGTAACTCATCAGTAAAACTGTATAACAAATGGACAGCAAAGTTAATGTTAATGTGCTTATGTCGACAGAAGCCAAATATTCCCTTTAATGTAATCTCATTAGGAAACCCCAGTGTAAGCATCTTTCTCCAAACACTCTGAGAATCTGTGTGCCAGACCTAGTGGGAGGGATTTTAAACCAGCTGCCAAACATGACATTTCTGTACAGGCCGCTGATCTCTCGGTGGGTGATCACTTTGCAGTAGCTTTTCATCTTCCTGTCTCTCAATGGCTGAATACCTGCATGGGGCATGGATCCCAGAGCGGGCTCTTTGAATGCAGACTGTCTTATTCTCTCAGCTGGGTTTCCATACCCACCAGTTGAGAATCCCCAAATTCTAGTTTTTAGCGTTAACATCTGTTCTCTGAAATGTGTCTGTCCATCCCTCTCATTATGCACTGACAGCTCAAGACAGCCACAGCACACTGCAAGCAATCATCAAACTACAATGTTGTAATTGGTTGCAGCTTTGCGTGTGTGTATGCGGAGACAGCACACAATGATTATTCCAAAGAGTGTTTTACAGAAATAAGTTATTTGCTATACCATAAAAAAGGTTAAAGATAATCTAAATCTTCTGTAAAATACTAATGATGACAGGTACAATTCAATCATATAAATCAATTAAAGGGAATGGAAATTCTGTATAAAATGTTATAGGGTTTCTATGTGATTCGATCACTATTTATACATACATTCAAACAAACTAACAACAAGTGTGTAGACCAACACTGTGTTGGTTTGAACACTATTATTTATCATGTTCAAAGAGCCAAGCCCATGAAATCATTCTACAGGGACATTTTTTGTGGCCGTCTTCTGTATATTTACATATATATATATATATATATATATATATATATATATACCGTATATATATATATATATATATATATATATATATATATATATATATATATATATATATATATTGGTGTGTGTGGGTGTAATATATATATATATAAACACCAGTCACCCATAACATTATGACCACCTACCTAATATTGTGTAGGCCCTCCTTTTGCTGCCAAAACAGGCCGGACCCGTCGAGGCATAGACTCCACTAGACCTCTGAAGGTGTGTCTGATACCAAGACGTTAGCAACAGGCCCTTTAAGTCCTGTAAGTTGCGAGGTGAGGCCTCCGTAGATCCATCCTGGTGGTAAAAGAAAACACGATTCATCAGACCAGGCGACCTTCTTCCATTGCTCCGTGGTCCGGTTCTCATGCTCTCATGCCCATTGTAGGCACTTCTGACAGCTGAAGTGTTGGAGATGCTCTGACTCAGCCATCTTGCCATCGCAATTTGGCCCTTCTCAAAGCCGCTCAGATCCTTACGCTTGCCCATTTTTCCTGCTTCCAACACCTCAATTTTGAGGACGAAATGTTCACTTGCTGCCTAATATATCCCCCCCACTGACAGCTGCCTTGATAACAAGATTATCAGTGTTATTCACTTCACCTGTCAGTGGTTATAATCTTATGGCTGATCAGTGTGTATGTGTGTGTATATATATATATATATATATATATATATATATATATATATATATATATATATATATATATATATATATATATATTCTGTATATATAATTTCTATATATCTGTTTTGTATATGTGTGTAACAAATATATGTGACTTAAATCAGAATATATTGGTAACATTTCCCAAACAGCGTATTCGATAGTATTGCATTCTAAAGTAATTTGTAAATACTTAAAGCTTTGTTTAACTACAGAGGCATGATAGCTACTATTTGCATACTTGCATGTTATTTACAAATTACTGCCACTAAAATATTCTGCTAATTAAGCATATTCTAATTAATTAAATCAGCGATGTTAATTTTGCATAGTGTGAATTCAGTGAATGCTAAGTCAACCCAGGGAAAACAATGCCTATTTTAATTAAAGTAATGCTTTCACCGATTAAAAACAACTTTGCAAGTCATTTAATCAGGAATTAGAATTTACATGGAGCAAGATTGTTACAAAATAGATGAACGTATTTAGGCAGGAGATACCTGGATCAAGGATTCTGAAATTACTGTAATACTTAAAGGGACATAGTAGAGTCGTGTGTTAATTTGGTTTTATGTTTATATTCCACAACTTAATCTTCCGTCTGGCTTCATCATTGAAGGTGGACAAAACGTGACATCAGCAGAAGCCATGAGGCTCTGCTACTGGATAGATAGGAGTTGGAAGTGCAGAAAAACGTGCACTTTCCAACTGTGGCCTTTTATCCCCCAAACAACCTGACAAACCTATGCATGGGTGGTATCACTGTACTCAGGAGCTGTCGGTGAACATATTGGGGTGTTGTTTTGAAGTGACATATTGAGCTGTAAATTTATACCTGAACTACAATTTCTGTAAAAAAAAAAAAGTGGAGTGTCTAGTTTTCAAACATACTTGGTGGGTTAAATTGAAATGGCCAGCTTCGAAGATGTCCTAAATAGTACATGAGGACAGGATTACTAGATTTGAAAAAAATGATTTTAAAAACAACTACTTGTACTTATTGACCTATAACGTGTACAAAAACATATCAATAGTGGGTATTTCTAAACTCAGGACAAATAGTAGAATCTATTTAGCAGTTTTTTCATTAGCTTTTGTAGATGAGTAAAAGATTTTTAAAATAAAAGTGCTTTTTCACCATATTTTATTTTTTTATAGCAAATTAGATAATATGATAAAAAATGGTATTTGAAGAAAGCCCTTCTTGTTTTGAAAAAAATCCATATAACTTGTGTGGGTACACTAAACAAGAGAGAAGATAATTACAGCTAAACACGAGCACCTCAAAAATGTTTAAACAGCCTTGGTCACGGAGGGTACAAAAAATGAAAAACAACCTGGTCCTTAATGGGCTAAACAAATCACGTACAAGTAAAACTTGAAGGCACAAAAGGGCAGACAGGCAGACTTCTTTAATGAGAAGCCATGTTCATAAGATGGTCCCTAGGAGGATAATTTAGTTTTTCCTGAGTTTCTCCAGTGAGATTGGAGTGCTTTATTTTGCATCAAGAGATATTTTGAAACCTAATATATTATAGACACCTTAATAGTACCTGTTAAACAGAAATTTCTGAAAAAAATAGTTATTCTGTATAATCTGTTAAATCATTGTTACCATTGAACCTAACATCACACTGGGCCATGCTGGTGAACCTGGCACCCTTATATCAATACAAAGATTACAGTAGAAAGTGTAAAATAATACATGAGGACATTAAGGCCTTGCACAGGATTTGGAAGTTCATACAGTGAAATGCAATTTTCATTTTCACACACACCATAAAGAAATATTATAAATACATGTTATAAATCTTGATTTTCTTGCAGGGCATTAGCTACCTTATCAAACTGACAAAATCAATGATTTAATTAGATTAGTAAGTAAAAAATGTTTGTTTCCATTGTGTTTTCATCAGCTGTTAATTAGACAAATGACTGTATAAAAAGCTGGAAATAGCTGTTGTTTCCACGGATGTACCATATGCTATTATGATGGTGATCCACGGCTCAATTACCATACACATTAAATCACTAAGTTTTTTTTTTTTTTTTTGCTCAGTACCTATTGATCTTTAAATTAATATTCTATACAATATATAGTTACATATACTTGTGCACACTGGTGTAACTACAGGGGTCGCAGTGGCCACAGCTGCAATGGGGCCCGTGCCTCTAGGGGGCCTGGTGCGACCCCTTCTTTCTGTCTCCTCGTACCGGTTCAAAATAGTTTAGAAAGGGACCTTCTGACCTGGACCGCACCAATCCAGGTCAGAAGGGCCCTTTTGTAAACTATGTTGAACCAGCATGCATGTGTACCTTTTGTGTGTGAGCATGCATGTGTGCTTGTGTGTGTCTAATCATGGATGTGTACTTATATGTGTTTGATCATGGCTATGTAATTGTGTATGTGTGAGCATGGATGTGTAATTGTGTGTGAGCATGGATGTGTAATTGTGTAAGTGGGGTGAGATGGAGTGTGTGTTAGTAAGTTTGTAAATGTGTTTACATATGTTGGAAGGGGGGCAAGGGGCAATGATGGCACAGACCAGCTGTTGAAGTTGGGGACATGGGGCAATTTTTCGCACCAGGGCCCGTGGTTTCTAGTTATGCCCCTGCTTGCACACTGTTTTGTCTGAATTTCAAGTGAATTTGACACTTTTCCCAAATGTTACCTTTTGCACTTTAGCACATCAAATGATACAATAGAGCGGTATTTACAGAATTAAAAAAGTGCAATGTGCATGAATATTAGAAATCCACCTCATGTGTACACCAAAGGAGCAGCCATATAAACCTCTTCATGACAATTGACGTACCAGACATTTTACAGATAAACATCCCATTGACGACAATTGACATCCCCATCATGAGATTAAATTGGTGTCGAAAGCAATCTGAGATCGCTTTCTTCGCCCAAACGGTGTTGCTGTAACGCTTCAATGTTGAGGCATTCAGCAATACCGAAATCCACAGCAGTGGCAAGTGTCGACGTGCACCATATTAAATACGGCACCGACCATGTGTTTAAAAGTTGAGTTTAAGAGTTGATTGCCTCCTAAGCTTAAATGGTGTCGCTGAAATGCCTCTGTATCGAAGCATTCAGCTACCCCGAAAACCCACCCCAGGACGCACTGTGACTGCTCCTCAGAGTGGTCACAAGCACCATGGTGATAGACTTTGCCTCTCGCAAGATGGCGGCACCCATTAAAAAAACAGGTTCTCAAGTGAGTCTCTCCAACCCCTGCAGGTTGAATACAGGTACCGCATTCAACCATACAAGTTACTGGAGCCTAGCTTATTAATCACAATGTGATTAATAAAATAAAGGAAAAACGTGATGACGTAACAACACAACGACGTTACCCGGAGCCTTTTTAACAGAGTTTTCAACATGAAGATTGACAGACTGCAGCTTTTTTTCTACTTCTCCTGAAGACGCTGGTGTCATTTGGCGAAACGCGTTGAGATATTCATCACTGACTTACATCACGGACTTTTAACCCACGGACTCCTTCATACGGACGTTTTTAATTATCCGGTCTCGGCTGAGACTTTTCTTCTTATCGCTTATATGCATAATATAGCCGTTATGCCAACTTGTCTGTAAGTTGTTCTGGATTTTCTTTATTAAACATTCGCAAGAAAATACTGCACCATTTGTGGTCTTTCATCTGTATTTCAGACCTAAAGAAGAAACAGTTCTTTTTGATGAGCCTCCTTTTGAAGTCACTTTTGTGAGTGCACTTAACATATTCACTTAACTTTTGTGTTTGAATTTATTACGCTATTGTTTTGTATTATTTTTTTCCACATGTTTCACGTGCCCCTCTTCTGATATATCCATTATGATTATCCTGCCTGATTCTGTTTTAGTCTTCTTCCAATTTAATAAGTAATTTGTCTGCTTTAGTCAAAGTCTTTGCAACAATAGGGTAAGGAAAAGAAGGTATAACATTTGGGACCAATTCCTATGCTATTTTTACCAACCTTTGCAGCAGAAATAATATTCATTGTGATAAAATATTCCTTTGCATTGATTAGGACACAAAGAATATTGATGAGATTTAATTATATGATGGAATAGGTAATAAGTGATTTAGCTATACTAAAATTTGTGGAGGTGTCTGTTCTCCTTTAAATGTTACTGCAGCTTAATGGGCAATTAATTCAATGTTTTCTTTTATAATTTGATGTTATGTCTCCGCTTTTAAATATACCAACATCAGCTCTTTTGTGTGAGCTGCTGCTTTAAGTAAATCTGTTACAATATTTGCTTTCATTTAAGCTGTATTTATGCATGCTAGGCATGCTACTGCAATCAGGTAGAAAAATGTGGCTATTTATAAGAAAGAGACATATAGCATACCTTTTCTGTCACTTTCCGAAAACAAAATCACACTGTGTTTGTGTATAATCACTGTACTCTGTGACACCGCATTTTAGGAAAATCTTTCACAAAAAAAGCTGATAGGGCTGTAACATTAAATACATTGCCTTTAATGGTCCTGTGTACAGGAGCAGATATTTTCTTTTTAAAACAATATATAATGATTTCTAGAAGTCAATAATAAAAATGGCACTGTAAAACCTAATACTGAGTTTTTCATAATGCATTTTGCCAATGTTGACTGGCTATTTAACAAGGGTACTGATATCATTTTAGAACTCACTGCATATAAATCATTGGTTTTAAAATTCTGTTTATTTTGTGCTAGTTAACATGAATATATACATTATGACCAAAAGCATGTGGACATGCGTCCCAATAATTGAGTTTAGTTGTTTTAGCCAGGGGCGTACCTAGAGTATTTGGCATGTGGGGTGGATCCTGTATGTTGCACCCCCCCACACCCAAAAAAAAAATAATGTTGGCAAGAATGTTTATTTCACAAATTTTTAACTGTATGTCAACTGGAGAAAAATAGAAATCTGGAAAAATAAATTATTACCGTATTTGCTCGATTATAAGACGAGGTTTTTTTCAGAGCAAATGCTCTGAAAAATAACCCTCGTCTTGTAATCGGGGTCGTCTTCTAATCAGACCTCAAATGAGGTCTGACTATTAGACTAAGATCCAGATCCCCCGCATCGCTGCAGGGGACCTGGATCCTCCTGTATGGTAACCTCAGCTGCTGCCGGCGTCTATCACCGAGCGCCGGCGAAAGTGCCGGCAGCAGCCGAGGTTGCATAAGCGCATACCTTCCCGGGATAGCCCGCCCACTGTGGGGAAGCAGAGCCGGTTGGGGAGATTCCTCCAGAAGACCGGAACCCGGCGGTACCGCGCTGTCCCTGCACAGACCTCTTCAATTTTCTGGAGGAGGCGGGGCCTAGCGGGGTCACACAGCGTCATGCTGTAATCCCGCGGGAGCTGCAGCAAGCGCCTGCTGAGGCATCACGGTGAGTGAAGTGCCTGAGTGGGTAGTTAAGTGTCTGGGTGGGTAGGTAAGTGTAAGTGTCTGGGTGGGTAGGTAAGTGTCTGGGTGGGTAGGTAAGTGTAAGTGTCTGGGTGGGTAGGTAAGTGTCTGGGTGGGTAGGTAAGTGTAAGTGTCTGGGTGGGTAGGTAAGTGTCTGGGTGGGTAGGTAAGTGTAAGTGTCTGGGTGGGTAGGTAAGTGTCTGGGTGGGTAGGGAAGTGTAAGTGTCTCAGTGGGTAGGTAAGTGTCTGGGTGGGTAGGTAAGTGTCTGGGTGGGTAGGGAAGTGTCTGGGTGGGTAGGGAAGTGTAAGTGTCTCAGTGGGTAGGTAAGTGTCTGGGTGGGTAGTGTCTGAGTATGTAAGTGTCCCCCTATATGCCACTCTGTCCCATGATATGCCTTTTAACCCCCTATATGCCAGAGTGGCATATAGGGGGTTAAAAGGCATATCATGGGACAGAGTGGCATATAGGAGGGTATAAGGCATGCCTGGGGGCAGATGTGCATAACTGGAGGGCAGGTTGGTAAATAAAAGGAAATTAAAAACAAACAAATAGTTTACATGAATTATTATTTATTTACTAGTAAAACTTTTTTCCTATGGGGTCATCTTATAATCAGGCTTTTTCTTTTTTTCCTAAATTAATATTCAGATTTTGGGGGGTCGTCTTATAATCGGGGTCGTCTTATAATCGAGCAAATACGGTAATTTATTAATTTAAATCAAAATATACACTGAGCCAGACATTGACAGTAGTGCAGCATAACCCCTATTACTATATACTAAGCCGGACATTAATGTGGTTGGCCTCTGCCCCTACAACAGCCTCTCTGTGCCAACGCTGCCCAGAAGCAACCTACCTGTGCCACAGATGCCCCTGAATGAGCCTGCCTGGCCCATGTCTGCCCCAGAAACAGCCTGCCTGGCCCAAGTCTGCCCTGGAAACAGCCTGCCTGGCCAAGTCTGCCCCTGAAACAGCCTGTATGTTCCACCTCTGCCCCTTAAACAGCCTGCCTGTGGCACCTCTACCCCTCCCAATCAGCCTGCTTGTGGCACCTCTACCCCCCCAATCACCCTGCCTGTGGCACCTCTACCCCCCTAATCATCCTGCCCGTGCCACCTCTACCCCCCTAATCAGCCTGCCCAGGCCACCTCTGCCCAAATATACAAATAAAGCCAATAGTGTGGTATTATCAGATGTAAACAATCTCATATAAGGAGTAGAGGAGACGCTTACTGTGTGTACAGCAAACCCTGCTCTGGGGATTAGGCTTCTATAGCTGAGTATCTGTATCCCCTTGTTGGTCAGCATCCAAATGTGGGAAGTTTAGGCAGTCGGTATGTCAGGATGCTCAAAAACAGAGGTTGAAGTCACAGGATTAAAATTGTAATACACGTTAATAAAATATTATGAAATAATCAGTCTTACATTAGAAAGGGAAGAAACGTCCTTAACAAGTCCAATGCCAGAAACTGTGGTTTACAATTCCATACTTTTTCTTGGAACTGTTGTATTTAAAAGAAAGAACTAAATATATTTTTGTGGTTTAGAAAAAGAAATGCGATGATTGTTTGGCAAGTCACATTATCACCACTTAGTAATATATAAACACTTAAATAATAAAACTTATCAAGCATTAACAAATTAGCACATTACCATCTGTGCTAAATTGTAGGGGGTAACATTTTTGCTAAAACTTTATGACAAAATATTCTGTTTTCGGACTAAAATCTGTCTGCTGTCCTCATAAGGGAAATATTAAAGCTGAAGAAAAATATAAGCTTGCATGTTTTTTGTTTTGTTTTTAAGAAACAAAATATCCTAATAACCACCAAACATTTGTTCTCAAGATGTTTCCTCAAATATAAGTTCTATACTTTTATGTCCAAAGAGACTTTTAAGGCAGTTTGCTGCGTCAACCTTTAGAGGGTTCAGTGAAGCATAATATTTTTCTTTCATTCAAGTCTTTACCGATTTAAACCAGACATTATACTAGCGTAGACCAAGTTTCTGATTTTAAAGGATCCATTCCTACCAAGAATTCATAATTAGGAATTTCCAAGCCTGTTAGTAATTTCCAGGTTGTAGGAAGAAAGCCCATTGAGTTCAAGAAAAATAAATACTTTTTATTACAAATTTAAATTATACTACATAATTTGTTGGATACACTTACATAAGAAATTTGAACAAGTGAAGCATAGATATGTAGATAACTGATTATTTAAATCAGTGAGGTTTTTATTGCAATATTTACATAAACAGAAGAAAAAACATAAAACAGTAGCACCAATGCAACTGCTATATTCTCTAGTGAACCTTCTGGAACACATAAGATTCTACAACTGGAATAACATAAGAATAACATAAGAATAACATAACAACTGGAGCACATATAAGCCACATCAGTTTTTCCTAGAAGACAGATAAAAAAAACCCAAAAGTATCTCAGAAAGATAGATAACCAAAGCTATGTCAAGGGAATAGGGACTTATTGTGAGCAAGATTCCTTTCGGAGATTTACCAATTATTTTTAGCAGCTCTGAATCATGCAATGATAATTTTCATTGAGTAGATATTAAATACTTGGTTTTCAGTGATGGATTTGCTTGAATTCAAGCAATTCTGTGCACCCTGCTTAATTCACCTGGATCTACAGGTAGAAGGCAGGCTGGTAACCAAGGGATCTGGGTTATGAACGCTTAACTCAAAAGGGCCATCCTCACCTTTGACTTCTGCCCAAATAGTTATGTGGTGCACTACTAGTTAGTGTATATATTATACAACACTGTGGACTATGATTGTCCCATATGAATCAATAAATAATGCATTACATTACATTTAATTATAGTGCCCCAGCAGGTTCTATAGTGCATTTGAAACAGACATAATGATACAGAAGAAGTGTATTCTGCTCTTGCCGGCTTACAATCGATTACTAGGTTAATTTTTAATATAATAATTAAGATAAAGTGTGATATACAGTATGTGAGCTCAAGACTGGATCGGGGTGAATCGCTGGATGTCGTATATCTTGATTTTTCCAAAGCATTTGATACGGTGCCACATAAAAGGCTGGTACATAAAATGAGAATGCTTGGGCTGGGGGAGAATGTGTGTATGTGGGTAAGTAACTGGCTCAGTGATAGGAAACAGAGGGTGGTTATTAATGGTACATACTCTGAGTGGGTGACTGTTACTAGTGGGGTACCACAGGGGTCAGTTTTGGGTCCTATTCTTTTTAATATATTTATTAATGACCTTGTAGAGAGATTGTATAGTAAAGTATCAATCTTTGCAGACGATACTAAGCTCTGTAACGTGGTTAACACAATAGAGGACAGTGCACGATTACAAATGGATCTGCATAGGTTGGAGGCTTGGGCTGGGATGTGGCAGATGAGGTTCAACACAGATAAATGTAAGGTTATGCACATGGGGAAGAAAAATCCAGGCTGGGAATATGTATTAAATGGGAAAACACTGGGGACGACTGACATGGAAAAGGACTTAGGAGTCTTGGTTAACAGTAAATTTACCTGTAGCGACC
Organism: Spea bombifrons; assembly: GCF_027358695.1. Lineage (NCBI taxonomy): Eukaryota > Metazoa > Chordata > Amphibia > Anura > Pelobatidae > Spea > Spea bombifrons. Next base: position 108,035,842 of record NC_071089.1, read on the forward strand.
AGTGTCGGGCAGCTGCTGCTAAGGCAAATAAAATCATGGGGTGCATCAAAAGGGGCATAGATGCCCACGACAAGGAAATAATTCTACCATTGTACAAGTCACTAGTCAGACCACACATGGAATACTGTGTACAGTACTGGGCACCAGTGTACAAGAAAGATATAGTGGAGCTGGAGAGGGTTCAAAGACGGGCAACCAGAGTAATAAGGGGAATGGAAGGACTACAGTACCCAGAAAGATTATCAGAATTAGGGTTATTTAGTTTGGAAAAAAGACGGCTTAGGGGGGACTTAATAACTATGTATAAATATATAAGGGGGCAGTACAGAGATCACTCCCAGGACCTATTTATACCCAGGACTGTATCTATACGGGGGTTCTTTACAGTAAGAGCGGTGAGACTATGGAACTGTCTGCCAGAGGAAGTGGTAATGGTAAACTCAATAAAAGAGTTTAAAAGGAGCCTGGACGTGTTTCTTGAAAGCAATAATATTACAAGTTATGGATAGTAGATTAATAGGGACAGAACGTTGATCCAGGGATTTATTCTGATTGCCATATTTGGAGTCGGGAAGGAATTTTCCCCCTGGTATGGGGCAATTGGCATCTGCTTCATAAGGGTTTTTTGCCTTCCTCTGGATCAACACGGTAGGGACACAATATGGATATAGGTTGAACTTGATGGACTTTGGTCTTTTTTCAACCTTATGAACTATGTTACTATGTTACTATGTTATGTAGAGCCTTTTTTTCCATGTGTTTTTGGTTTCCAAAACATAACGGAAAATTCAAACCAGAGATCCAAATATTTCATTTGAAACAAAACAGGTACCAACTGTATTGTAATATTATAGCAGAATACCTGGTCTCTATTGATTTGCCCAATTTCATGAAGCAGAAGAAAAGAAGGAGCTGATGGTAAACCCATGGTAACGCTGCCTGCTGCCCCCTCTGCATCGATGTCCTTTCTACTAGGCATCAGTATATGATGTTGTATCCTGATGCTCGCCTTTAAAAGGAACACAGAAGGAACCTATGGACAGTCCATAATGTTAATGGGACGAGGGTGGAGATCAGTGATCTCTCTTTTAACTGGTCTATTGACCAGTGGTATTACAGGGACCCTTGTTGACCAATAGGGCAATCAGGCTCCCTGTTGTGGGGCAGAAGCGCCACAGCCCCTTTAGACCTGAGCCTTGTCAGCCTAGGCCAGCATAAGCCACTGCCTATCCAACATTCAGCTATGAATAAGCCAGGAAACAATAAAAGTCAACACATTAAGAAATTGTAACAGCATGATGAGCTTCTATTCATTTGTAGCGCACACAATGTTAATAATTGTTTTTGTGTTTTTTTTACTGTCACTGTGCATTAACACGATTTCTGATTAATAAATACAATCCAGGAAACACTTTAAAATAATGGAAAATTCCAGTATAATCGTGGTTTCTAAATAAATAAGATGGTGATTGTGGACAGCTTCATGTGGCATTTATTTCCCTAGGAAACCTAATTCTAGCTCTGGCCAAATCTAAACCTGTGTACTACCTACCGCTGATTAGCACAAACAAAGTTTCCTGAAGATTAACAATCCTTTCAGTGCCACAGGAAGATGGGTTTCATCCAGTAACTTCATTAAAACTACCATGTCAGTTATTTGAATATCAGATTAACATATAGTCACCAAAATGGCAAGTCAAAAACAGCTCCTATAATTGGCTTCTTAGGTCGAATGGCTATTATACATAGAGTAAAAAAACTATGGTTATATTAGGAAAGGAATCAATACGGACTACTGGGACAACAAGTAGGTTAATAAAGCTGTAGCTCCAACATCAATAATGTCAATGCGCATTCATACTAGATTTTAATTAGCTTTTTTTTTGGCTTAATTAGAGAATGGAGGAATGTCATACAATAATAATATATATTCTTATCGTCCATATATATAGGGAGATAGTATTTTACAAATAGATTAAAATGTTATTAACATGTAGCAAAATTAACCAACCACTACCACTAAACCTTATAAATGAAATGTGGTAAGATTTAGAGTTTTCTTTGAAATTCCATTTTCATTGTAATCACATTGCAATTAGTTTATTTTTATTTTAAGCTAAAATTGCTTGCTCGTATTTTTGCAACAATGGCATTTTATGCTTTCATCCACTCCTCCTGCAAGAGATAATGGAGGAAATATGGTTCTATCAGTAATTTCAAGAGGAATCTTTTGTAAATTTAATCTCAAAGGTAAAATGTCCCGTTGATTTGTGTTGACTTCCCAATTCTTCACCAATCCAATTGTTATATGCAAAGTCTTTCAGTATTCTGCTCCATATTAATTTCTGCCCTTAACATGAAATGCTGCCATGAATTACTAAAAGACTCTTCTGGTGGCCTGTGGGTCTCCTCTTCAATGTCCTTCCCTTTAATGTTATAGAAGTTCTCCTGTGCTGCCCCAGATCTCCTAAACACTACTATAACCTCCAACTCATTCATGAAACGAATCCCTTAAAATCCACCTCTTAAAATAACCCTATAAACTACTAGATCTCATACTATACCATGATGGTATTGCATTCTGCACCTTTTCTATCCCCTGTGTTCCCCTGCCTCCATATCCTGTATACTTTGTAAGCTTGTGAACAAGGTCCACTTTGTCTAACATATTGATTTGGTTTTGCTAATTTTAGTTGGTCGTGTTCTATTTAGAGTACTCTAAATGTTTGAAGGATTGAAGGAGGAGGCACCAGTGGGCAGGTGGGGATTTATGATAGCAGTAACTATAGTTTAGTAGAATGATGCATTATTTAATATTTTATTTCTTTCTGGAAAGATTGGCGTGCAATTTCCTAGGCAAAAAGAATCTTAACAGACAAGGGGGCACCCCATTATTTCTTGAGACTGATTAAAAAAAAAATCCAACAGATATCACGAAGATACATTTAATGGCTCTGTGTGGCTTAAGATTAATGCCGTACAACTCATTCAACTCCATGAATCCAAATTGGGGTACTTTGACATAGCGGCGGCCTAGGCAATATTTGGCCAATATTAATGCCTGATATATGTGTTTTAAAATAGCACTATGTATTTGCCGGCTGTGCACTAAATTCTTGCTTTCGAAAATAAATATGTTGCCTATAGTTAATATGGAGCATTACTGAAATTACTTAGGAAAAATGGTAGAACACTTATGATAAATCAGACCTGACAGACTGTTTAACACAGCTGAAATTTATGTGAAAGTAGATTGACAATTCTTCTAATTTATTAGTGACTAGAATTGTTATGTTAAATTGCTCTTGACAGTATTAACCACTGCATTCAGAAGAATTTTACAAGCAATGAATAGCCAGACTGTTGGAATTATTCCATAAATTGAATATTTGTGTTTATTTTATGCAAGTCATATGTCCGACAATAATCCCACAATATTTATAGTTTATAGAAGTAATAATTATAAATGGCCTTTACATTGCTTTACACTTTAAATAAACAATTAAATGTTTTTAGAACATCTTGATTCATTTTTCTATAGACATTACTATACAAATTTTCTGTGGGAAACGCAGTCCCGGTTTACATGACAGTAGCGTTCACAGAATGCCCAATGGGTTAAATGCTAAATCTTTGTATTGCATGTATACTCATAAAGATAGTGTAGGCACAAGCACCAACTCTGTCCTGAGCATTGCAGCTAGATTAATCTTTCTCTGTCGCTGGTCCTCATCTGCTGCTCCTCTGTGCCAATCGCTATATTGGCTCCCCATACCCTTCAGAGTCAAATTCAAACTCCTGACTCTGACCTACGGAACCCTTAACAACTTCGCACCACCTACATCTCTACCATCCTATCCAAATACACCCCTAACCGCCATCTTCGATCCTCTCATGACCTGCGTCTCTCTTCTGCCATCATTACCTCTTCCCTCTCCCACATCTGGGATTTCACCCATGCTATACCCCTTCTCTGGAATTCTCTTCCCCATTCTGTCAGACTTTCAAAAGCTCTCTGAAAACTCACCTCTTTCGAGAAGAATTCATCTTTTCCTCATAACACTCTCAGCCAGCATTCTGTCTAAGCCATCTAAACGACCAACAACCTCAGCAGCTCATCCTGACTCGACAAACTCATCCCCTTCCAAGCAGTCCTCTCCTATTGTATTAGTTCCCCTTCAACCAACTAAATTGTAAGCTCACAAGAGCAGGGCCCTCTCCTCGTTTTTTACTAATTAAAGTTATCCTACTGACTATAAATCTAACGTAATGCAACTCCTATAATGTGGTGGACTTTTGTTGGAAACTAAAAAAAAAAAAGTCAATCCTTACAAACTAATTTTAAGAAACCATCTCTGCATCCAAAGCTGGAAGTGTTTCTATTTCGTTCCAAAGCTGACTTTGTCACTTTTTTCACTTAGATTTTATAGTACACTAAAGTTATGTAATTGTGTTTGCATATTAAACTAAGCAATATAAATGTAGTGGAAACCCATCTGCAGGAAATGGATTAGATATTGCTAGCCTTGCTATCTTACACCTCATATTTCCATCTTTGTGAATTAAACTTTAACCCTAAATCTACAAAACCATTACAATGACTGAAAAAGTACACGTTTTTGAAACAGCACACATTGATAACTGTTAGCGTGGATTGTGACCAGGGCATCTGGCAGTGCTTGCCAGTGTTAACCCTTTGCGCATCACAGGTTAGGGTACATTTCCCCCCTCACAGGCCAGGGCAGTTTTCAAAGATTTGTTATAGTTTCACATGGGCAACAAACCTCTATACATCTTACACTTTAGCTAGGGAAACCTATATGTAGATTTTTGTCAAGACAAGTTAAGCTTTTCATAGATGCATTGTTAATGGTGAAAAAAATGCAATGTTGTTCAAGTAGTAACTGAAGAGTTTTCTTAAAAGCCACCACTCTGATCTGCCATGGAGTCCACCATCAGTCCACCAAGCTTTTGTCCACTTGGCCAGATGGCTAGTCTGGGCCTGGACATAGGGAACCTAGCAGATGAAAATTAACATATAGATGGTGGGCAGGATACAAGAAGTCTGATTTAATGAATCTAAACATTCAGATTTCTAAACTCAAACATAAAGTCACAGATTTTTAACCAGGCAATAGAAAACCACTTGAAGTAACCAATTCAGTAGGATGTGTAAATTACTACACTTTTTTTTACAACTTAAATGGACAAGCTTATTTCCCTGACCCCCGCACTATAGAATAATGCATATTAAAGTATGCTATGAGTAACCCTAGCCCTTTTTGAGGACTTTAATATGCATTCTTTAAAAAAAACAATACACTTACCTGATAGATTTCCACTCCTGCTCTAAAAGCTGCTTTCATCCCCCATGATCAGGCATTTCTTGTGACCAATTGGCTGCTTGAAGCTGTCAATCAGTGGCAGGAAAGTGCTCCCACTAAAAGCACTTAGAAGTCTTTTCACATATGCTCACTGAGGTTGGAACAATTCTTCACCCAAGCCAGATCTAGAGCTGACTGGAGGTGAAGTACTTCACTTGTAGGGGATGTGTAGCTAGGGGTAAGGTAGGGAGCAAATGCAAGGGGTTAGGGTTATACAGTATTCTTGTATTTAATTCAGTATATGTCACATACACTAAGCCCCTGATGGTTCCGTTAAACTCCTGGGTGCCTGCGAGAGGAGACGAGGGGGGGGGGTAGAGAGTAGTATGTGTGTGTGTATGTACCCCATCACACACACTGCACCCACTAACATTCACATTAACGCTACTTTTTATTCAACCCAACACACGTTTTTTATTTTTTCAACAATGTGATTATCTGAGTCTGAGGGATTCATTGTGGGCCAAGTGTCTCTGGGAGTATGGATGGGTTGTGTGGATAGCATGTATGTGTAATATTTAATGACCCCCTCCCCTTCTGTTATCACAACTACAAAAACTCTAAAATATCTCCTTCTCTGAACTGCTTTATCCTCTCCTCCACACTTTTAGGCCAATGCTGTAGTTCAAAGGACCACTCAACCCAAGGCATGAATACATGCTTAAATGTTTTTTGCTTTGTGGCCTGGATGTTAAATTGCTTACTTGAGTATGGTTTTAGTGTGTGATCTGAGTGTTCTGTAAAAGTCTAGTTTTTAGATGGGTCACTGAACTCAGTTCTATGCATCAAAACCCATGAGGTAGGGGGAGAAATGAAATTTATGATGGCTGAAATTACAGTAGTTCTGTTTGGATGGACAAGACAAGAAGACGGGGATAGAAAAATATAGAAAGCTTTTGATTATGCACAGTGAAGCGTGACATTTGTAAATCTGTTACCCCCTACCTGTACCACCATGCAGGAATTTTACACTGCTTAAAAATGCTGAGTTTTTTCCTTTAATGTACATTATATGGTTATGGCTGCTGGTAGCTCCATTATCTGGTTTGTCACAGTATGAAGAGGACTGGCGCAAGCATGTGTTCTACACATGTGTACTGCGTCTATACACATAACACACTAAGAGATACAGGGTCAACCAAAGCTACCAATGGAAAATAATAATGTAAAAATTGTTTTGTGTAGTGTATTTGTATTTTTTCATATAGTGAAATGTTCAAGATAAAACCGACAGTTATTTAAGTTATGCTACATCATATAACATGTTTGTGTGTCTTCATTAACAGATCTACATTTCTGCATTTACTTTTGTATTGTATAAAAGGAGCACACAACAGGTCCAGTCATAGTGTAAACACTACAGCTGTATGTGCAAATCTACAAATGAGTGCAGACCACAGCAAATTGCAATCCTACACCCCTTGCCAATCCTTTTGTTTTTTATCGCCATGTTAACCATAACCGATGTTTTACATCACACAAATCTGAGGTCACGCATTTAGACCTTAACATTTGTTATTGTCTTCTATTTTGAAATTCTGTTCTGAAACATAACTGTACTGTAAAGGAAACAAATTTAATTTAGACACTTCAATATTTATCTGATCATATGTGTTTTATCTTGATACATGTATAAGTTCTCACAGTACATTGCATTTCATTGTCAAAATTCCTTCCTCCCTTGTCCCAGTAGAATGCTTCCCACTTCTCCATGTGTACATTACGCACTGATTCATTTATAACAATCAGTGATACTGCATGATTTTAGTTTAATTTAATGACATGTGTTATACACGCTTTGATGTGCTATAGTGAGTTATATCTCCACGGCTGTTGTATGTTTGCATGGACATGTGCCAAGAAAGTCCCATGTATCCCAGATCCGGCTGATACTATGGAGATTTGAGACTAGAGAAAAGGGGGAGGCCATTTTCATTGGTGGGCTTCCAGAGTAAAGGGATCATATGGTCTGACAGCTGAAACGGATGATGCGGCATACCACCTATGTAAACAGAAATAGGCACTGAGTCTGATGTAGCGCAGAGATATGACCCTGCCCATAGAGCCACTAAGTCTAGACTCCAGATGTGATCTCAGTGTTACTAGGTCTATTCTGGTCCAAATGGTAAATATTGCTACCAGATGACAGTAAAGTTTGTTTTAAACATAAAAGCAAAGCACAAAATGGTAAGCAACACTGCAACGTGTGAAAATAGCCAAAATGTCTGATGACATAACTCGTTTGAATAGATTGTACAGCAGGATGGTCAAAAATAGACATCTGTTTAACCCTTTACTACCAGACATGTAGCAATCCATTGCCTATTACTCTGCCTAAAATTAAGTAATGGGCAGCAATAATTAGTATCATAAAGATAACAATACTGGGACATCCACTGTGACACTCAAAGGGTTAAACAAAATTCCAAACACTAGAGGAGGCATTGTTGTGTGCGCCGGGAAGTTACTGCTTATTTCAGGAAACACATAATAACAATAATAAAACTATCAAAAAAAAAGTTACGGAGGTATGTGCTTATCTGCCAGCATTTCACACACCAAATGTTTGACGCTTTTTTTCTGGTCCATGCTGTCTCAAGAGTCATGTCACAGATCAGAACACAGCAGCAGTTAAGCATCCATGATGTCACCTCGCATATGGCAGAGTCGAGTATGCCTTGTGGCATCTGCCTCAGCAAAGGAAGGAAAAAATAAAACTGTTGCAATAGTTTTTTTTTTGTTTTTTTTTTTAAAGTCGATTTGAACTTGAAGATCATGATTTTTCAAAAAATCCAAAATAGATTTAAAGTGAACATGATTTTAAAATGTTCATGTTCAAAATTACTGAAACATATACATAATATAGAAAAGTAATACTAAACCATAATGGGGTATTTACTGTATTTACAGTGCCATAACTACAGGGGTTGCAGCGGTCACAACTGTGATGGGGCCTGTCTCTCTTGTTCCTGTCTCCTTGTGCCTGTCTCTCTGTACTGATTCAAAATTGTTCAGAAAGGGCCCTTCCTACCTAGACCGCGCAGGTGGATGTGTGTGAGCATGGATATGGATGTAGAAATGTACGCGAGCATGCAGGGCCGGCCCGACAATGGAGCCGAGTGGGGCAACCGCTCCAGGTGGCACTTTTGAAGGGGCGGCACTTTGCTGCCCCAAGCCCTTTTTTTTTTTTTTAAAGCGAAAGAGAGAAAGGGGCCCTCTCTCTCTTTCCTCTGCGGCGAGTCTGCCTGTTCGGTCTCGGTGCCGGCTTGGAATGCTGAGTGACGGAAGATTACCTCATTTCCGGCACTCAGCATTACAAGCCGGCACCGAGACCGAACAGGGAGACTCGCCGCAGGACTGCTGAAAGGTAAGTACGGGGGGGGGTAAGGGTAGATAATAGGGAGGGAGGGATAATGGGGGGCGGCAGGGACAGAGGGAGAGCAAGGGTAGATAAGGGGGGGGCCGCATTTTAAAATTCGCCCCAGGCAGCATTTTGTCTTGGGCCGGCCATGCGAGCATGTATGTGTTAGCATGAGTGGTTTGAGAGGGAGAGTGTATATGTTAGTGAGTATGAGTAAGTGTGTGGGTTAGCATGTTTCAATTAGCTGTTTGGGGGCCCTGTGAGACATGTTGCTTGGGGAAGTTGGGGGGCTCGGGACAATTTTTGCAGTGGGCCCTACGGCTTCTAATTATGCCCCTGTGTTTTTATACTATGATTGTAGTATGCAGGCCCGGACTGGGACAAAAAATAGGCCCGGGCATTTAAGCCTGAGCAGCCCATATTTATTTATTTATTGTTAAAGCCCACCCTTCATGTACCATCTTTGCATTTAATCATTCACACAAATCATTAACACATTCATTAATGCAGTCTCACAAATCATTCAAGCAATTCATCCACACATGAATTCATTAATTGTCATACGCATTTACACAATTCATCCACACATTTATTCATTCATTCTCATACGCATTCACACTACCCCCTCTCATCATCTTATCTGCCCCTTCTCACTATGTTCCCCCTTTTCACTATGTAACCCCCTTCCCCACTTATCAATATGTACCGCCTCTATCTATCCCCTCTCCCCCTTTCTCACTACCTAACCCCCCTCTGCCCCTTCTCACTGCTGCCCCCTCCCTCACCCTACTTACCTTGTTGCCAGAGCAAGCAGCAACTGTGACCGCGCCTGTGGCAGGGCAGGATTGACTTAGGGGCTGATGGAGCTGCAGCTCCAGGCTAGTACCTTAAAATATGGCCGCATTAAGGCAGAGCCCCTTAAGCCCGCCGCAACTGCAACCGGGTCCGCCACTCTAAGGCAGAGCGCCAGGTGTTCTGGCGCCCTGTGCGGACTACTCCTCTGGTGCCCCCCCATCCCAAAAAAAGAAAGGAATAAAAACTTGTAACAAAACTCCCCTTTCTCACTATATATCCCCCTGTATCACTATCTACCACCTCTGCCTCTTCTCACTGTTATCATTATATACTGAGGCAGACATTGACGGTGGTACAGCATAATACTTATCACTATATACTGAGGCAGAAATTGACGGTGGTACAGCATAATACTTATCACTATATACTGAGGCAGAAATTGACGGTGGTACAGCATAACACCTACCACTATATACTGAGGCAGACAATGACGGTGGTACAGCATAACACCTATCACTATATACTGAGGCACACATTGACAGTGGTACAGCGTAATCCCTATCACTATACATTGAGCCAGACATTGACAATAGTGCAGCATAACAACAATCACTATATACTACGCCAAACATTGATGTGGTGTAGGCCTACCACTTCATTGTCTGGCTTAGTAGTAGGGATGCACCGAAACGAATTCTGGACTGAAACCGAAAATGCAGCATTTACCTGTCCGAAACCGAATATGACCTCCCCACACCATAAAAAAATCTAACACTTCTATTTAAAGTAAGTAACACACCAAAATAGGACAAAACAATTAAAAAACAATATTATATGTATATATATATGATTGTTAACAGCAATCACATTCCAATCATGCCCAGGCATAACCAGATTCCAGGATGTACTCGCAGACTTGGCATGATAGGAGTATGATTGCCCTATCTACCCCTTCTCCCTCCCTTCTGCCCCATCTACCCCTTCTCACTCCCTTCTCCCCTATCTACCCCTTCTCACTCCCTTCTCCCTATCTACCCTCTTTCCCCCGCCTCACGCCCTTTTCCCTATCTACCCCCTCCTAACTATCTACCCTCTCCCTCTTTGAAGTTCACTTACCTTTCAGGAGTCCTGTGGTGGGGGTGCAAGGCCACTGCCTCCCAGCTCTGCCACTGTATGGAACAGTATAGAGTGATGGGAGTTATGATGTACTTTTAGAGCATAATTAGATCATGAAAAAGACATTGGAAATGGTACAGCATAACACCCATCACTCTCACACCCTTACCAATCCACACATATATACCAATCCACACATATATACCAATCCACACGTATACCAATCCACACGTATACCAATCCACACGTATACCAATCCACACGTATGCCAATCCACACGTATGCCAATCCACACGTATGCCAATCCACACATATACACTAATCCACACATATATACCAATCCACACACATACCAATCCACACATATATACTAATCCACACATATATACTAATCCACACATATATACCAATCCACACACATACCAATCCACACATATATACCAATCCACACATATATACCAATCCACACATATATACCAATCCACACATACACCAATCCACACATATACACCAATCCACACATATATACTAATCCACTCTCACTGAATATTTTCCTACCTTTCCTCTTTTCTCCTTACAGCTCCTTTTCCTCCTCTTCGCTCCTCTTCTTCAGTTCTTCTGTCTTCTCTGTCTTCTCCCGGTTCAGAGGGCAACAGCTGCTGTGCGCCGGGGTTTGTTGTCAGATCCCGGCGCACAGCAGCTGTTGCCGTGCAGATCACAAGGGAGCGGTATCGGAGGTCTTCAACAGACTTCCGGCTCCCTTGAGTGATTTTAAGCCGGGTTGAACCCGGCTTTAAATCACTCAAGGGAACCGGAGGTCTGTTAAAGACCTCCGATACCGCTCCCTTGCGAACCTGCTCCTCCAGCGGCGGACATTACTGTCCGTCTCTGGAGGGGTGCCGGGTGCCCCAAGTTGGCACCCCCTGATGAGCGGCACCCGGTGCGGACCGCCCCCTAGAGTGTGACGCCCTGTGCGGTCGCACACCCCAAAGGCCGGTCCTGCTCTAAGGGGCCGGGAAGCTCCCACCAGGGCCGGCCTTAGGGGTCTGCGGCCGCACAGGGTTTAAATTAAAACATCGGGGTTTTTTTCAACTTTATTTAACATCCTCCATGTTAAATAAAGTTAAAAAAAACTTTATTTAACATGGAGGATGTTAAATAAAGTAAAAAAAACCCGATGTTTTAATTTATACCCTGTGCGGCCGCAGACCCGTAAGGCCGGCCTTGGTGGGGACTTCCCGGCCCCTTAGAGTGGCGGACCCGGTAGGTAGGGTAGGGGCCTGGAGCTGCAGCTCCATCAGCCCCTAAGTCAATGCGGCCCTGCCGTGGCCCGATGGCCCGATGTGCCCGATGGCCAGTCCGGGCCTGGTAGTATGTTATAAAGCATTTTAGATGACTGCTGGATTATCTTCAGAGGGAGAGCATCCCCTATACTATTCCTTGTAGGAAACAGTAAGGGGGTGTGGCTGTAAAGTAGGGTGGGGCTAAACATATATATATGGGCAGGGCTAGTTAGACCAGTTAGACTTTTAATGTATTTGGAGCTGCAGCTCCATCAGCCCCTAAGTCAATGCGGCCCTGCCGTGGCCCGGCCCACCGGGCAAATGCCCGGTGTGCCCGATGGCCAGTCCGGGCCTGGTAGTATGTTATAAAGCATTTTAGATGACTGCTGGATTATCTTCAGAGGGAGAGCATCCCCTATACTATTCCTTGTAGGAAACAGTAAGGGGGTGTGGCTGTAAAGTAGGGTGGGGCTAAACATATATATATGGGCAGGGCTAGTTAGACCAGTTAGACTTTTAATGTATTTGGAGGTAGGCAGGGACTAGGTGTAATTTACCCAAAAGTCACTCCCTCTCAGTAACCCGATAAGTCTCCAGCACTGACACCTTAGTCCATGGTTTCGACAAAACCTAGACACCAGGTCACCATTACATTAGAAAAAAAAATGGCCTCAGAAGACCATCTGATAGCAACCAAGATAACTGCTGGTAAGAACTTACTACAGTGCCTTGTTGGGAAATGGAGAAGCCACCCAAACCTAGAGAGTTTAGGATTAGTGCTCAGAGGAGCAAGGATTTGTTTTTTGTTTTTGTTTATTTTGTATACTGTGCTCAGTATTAAAGAAAAAAAAATACTTACATTTTAGTTGGATCTAGAATTGGCTTATATTTCAGCCCAGGTGGTTCCTAATGATCTCTGACAAACTCCTTGTGCTTGAAGGAATAGATTGGTAGTGTCTGCTAACAAATCAGTGCACTTTATCTTTGATTTTTTTTGTCCCATCTATTTTTTTTTCTTCATCTACAAATTTTACAGTACTTATGGATGTGGACATTCCAGTCTACCAAAATAATGAAATAATGCGAATATTATGGGTTTTAACAGAGTTTTAAATAGCTCATAATATAATCTGAAAGACTGAATATTTTTATAGCTGGCCATGTTATGCTAGAGGTTTAGTAAATTGAGTATCAAGTAGCTTTGTAATATAAAGATCTTTTTGGCAAAATCAAATTAACCATGAGCAGAAAATAAATTAGAGGTTTCACAAAATTACATACAAGCAGTCTGATCGAATTTCTGCAATATCATCATTAGATTTTTCTTCTTTTTTAAGGTAACAGTAACAACCCCCCCTTTGTGTTTTTTTTAACTTATTTATGAGACATAAATCAGCAAAACAATGGCTTGAACAATGGAAATGAACCCTTAGACACTTTTTACCCTTTTTTAGGGCTTTCTGTCATTTTATTGGTTAAATTCAGGTGATAATCTTTACAGATTACACGTTAACTAGAGAAATGTACATATTCTTTTTTTTTTAGGCATACTTAGCCATTCATAACTACATAGATGAAGGCATCGTGTGTTTCTAATTGTAAGAATATAAAAGCAAAATCATAAAATGTCGTTTCTCCACTATTTTCCTGTATATGCAAAACATCATAAAAGAAAACTGACTATTTTGATAGATACTTTTTAATTTATTTATAAAAAAAATTCACGCTGTCTTTCTCTCAAATTATTTTTTACATGAGAAGAATCATACATATTTTTTTCCATGTGTAATTACTTTTATCTGACATATTTAAGGTTAAAAAACTAGCAGATTAAATGAATTTCTGATGTTCTGTGTTTATAAAGCATCATCTATAATACATTACTATAATTTTGTTTCTTTTTCTTAAGAAACTTTAAAAGTACACTGACAATTTATACTATATTTCTTGTCAGCGTTTAATACATATTTCCTCTAATGAAATATTTATTGTATTCCTCAAATATGATAAACCCTGCAGCTTGTAATACAAATACGAGTGGGTTTGTCATATATTATAGATACATCGCATTTCCAATTTATATCAAAAAAGTTATTCAATTTTAATGATTCTACTGTACGCTTGCTTCTTTAACAAGTAAGCTACATTTTCAATACGAAAACAGAGAATGATATTTCAAATAGGAAATACACAACAAAAACACTTATCTATATATCCTTAAGTAAATTCAGATGGGGAATAAATGTATTTATTAAAAAGATCTGTAAGTATAAAAAAACGTCAAAATTCCATAATATAGCTACACGTAAATATGTATAGTGGTGGATTTTCATAGCAATCTCCGACTGGCAGCAAACATAAGCTATAGGAAAGAGGGTAACATGAATGTATATAGGTATGTACCCAATGAAGGCTTATAATTTCCTGTTGGTATATTGCTTACTGTTTTGTCAATTTCTTGTTTCCCACCAGATCACTGCAGTATGAAGCATTTTTAGGTGACACAGGCATGGGGGTCTTCTTACTAAAAATAGGGGGCACTATTGCTGTACCTAGTCACAAATGGCAGACACTCAGTGCCTAGGTGTGTGTGCACACCGAGAACATCTGACAGCGAGACTCTCAATAGGCAGTCCGGCTCTTTCTTTCTTCTTTTAATTTACCTTTCTCCTGTATCATACAGCTGGCCATGGTAACCTGTGCCAAGAGCATCTTCCCACTCCTAAGCCGTGACACTAGGCTGCCACTAGGCTGCACTTGGCCGGTAGACTCTAGCACTGGTCATGCTCCCAGGATTTTCCTATGACGTAATGCACATAAAATAAAAACCCAGGGGTCATGTGTGGCGAAGATGGCAGAAGCTGTGCATGCCGACAGGTCACTGGATGCTGTGCTTTTGTCATCAATATTTCAATGTTTGGCAAATCATTCAATGCAAGGTCTTGGGCCACACAATCCTTTACAGCAGCGTTAGTGGGTGCTCAGGCATCCCGTTTCTGTGGATTTTCTGCATGATTTTGTTTATGTCTCTTGATTTGACCTACTTTAACCTGGCTTCGTGGTCCTAGATTACTGGTTGGTCTGCTGATTTGGACTGCTTTCTGGCTGACTCGATTCCTGACTTACATTTATTGTCTGGATTCCACTCCATTCTACTATAAAACAGAAGATTAGAAGTCTAGGGGAGCAAACATGTTCTATATCTATACCTTAAAATAAGTAATACATTCCACAATGATTATGGCAAATACACTAGGCAGGCATTGCACACAATCAACAATGTAAGCAATGTAAGCAATGTAAGCTATCTACTCCCTGCCATTGAAAAGGAAATTTCTAGCTACGGAACAAAATTGCAAAATAGTTTTCTAATGATCAATTGGTGTTTTTAGCTAAAACTTGGATTAGCGAACACAATACGTCATTGAAGCACAGGAGCGATGGGAGTGATAAATGGCCACTGTACGGCTATGAAGATATTACATAAAAAACTGTCTGTTTGCAGCTACGATCGTCATTTACAACATTTAACCCCGCCTGCACTGTATTTCTGACCCATTTCATGTTATTTTAATGGCCAAAATTTGCTTTCCTTTAAAAAAGAAAGACATTTCTAAGAGTCCCCCAACTTTTGAACGGCAGTGTATATGTGTATGTGTACACGCGCATGTGTGTGTATACATTATATATATATATATATATATATATATATATATATATTACTGAAATGACTATTTTATGGGGTATAATAGGGTGGGTTTGTTGAATTATTCGGATGATAAATACTAGATCAACCAAAATATTTCTTGAATTCTGACGTTGTGGGAGAATTTGTTTTTCTATTCTTTGTAATCATTCAGCTGCAAAGGGAAGGTCACAGAAAAGAAACATTACCATGTACAATGGAGAAAGGAAACAGTTGGATGCACAGAACGTATTTCACTTGGTAAATTCAAAACTAGTTTCATGAAAAGTGGATCCCAAACATCTGCCTCCGTTATAATTATATTTCTATTTCAGCTGCAACAAACTATTTACAGCCAGGCTTCTTCATAAGGAGCTTTATAATTAAGGAAACAGAATAAAATCTTTTTATAGGATGCAGATCTAAGGGTGATAATCACACCAAAATATACAGCAACAGTTACAAATAGACCGTTTCACACTCGTTATATTGTTAGTGATGTGCTCAATCAAGCTTGGAGTGTCTTTGTTCGTCAATACAAGAAAAAATAATCTCCGCGCAAAAGTGGAAACTTTTTAAATATAATGTGTAGCGTGGAAAAATTATTTTTGCATGTAATTATTTACGTAACTACAGAGGCGAGAACAATGGCGCAGAATGCCTTCTGCAAAGTATATTAATTTAGTCTTTGTACGTACATTTCAATGTGAAAAACTGGAAAGAAAAGTCTGCCGTGCTTCTGAATGCAAAAGAAAACGAACAAGCAATGAAAATATAGATTTTTTACGATACTTAAGGATTGTCTAATTTTGGCTAGGGCTACAATTTAGCCTAGAAGGACTCCCAGTTGGAATTGTGCCAGGATACATTTCATATGTTACACTACACAGAACCCTTCCATGGTCCATGGTTTGGAAAAGTATTAGTTTAGAGAGCCAATTAAGTGTCCCATGCAGCCCCACCAATTAATATAGATTTGTAAATACTGTAATATGCTTTCATTAACATGTAAAAAAAAAAAAAATACAGTTGCAGGAAAGCAACTGAGAAATGGTAGCTCCCAGTAACCAAACTCTTCTGCATTCACGGCGATCAGATTATTGGTCCACAGCAATTTTACACCATAGGAGTTGCTTCACCTGCATTTTAAATTGTTGTTATAGAACTTTAAAGCGATACTTTGCTGTGTGGTCCCTTTAAATTTAGATGGCGTTGCTTTTGCAAACACATTGGATGATTCTGTCTGCATGTGAAATGCTTACCGCTAGTGACCTCCAGTGCCGCCTCTGCAAACAATGTCAATAGGACTGCTTTCATGCCACTGATTGGCTCCTTCAAGCAGGCGGTCAGTGGCAAGAAATGTCATACCACTGAGGAGGAGACAGCTGCAGCAACAGGGTGACTTTATTCGTTTTGAAGAAGGCATTTTAAAGTACCCAGGGTGCACTAGGGATGAAAGCAAGCCAGCAGAGGCAGTGTGATGCTTTGGGCAATGTCCTGCTGGAAAACCTTGGGTTTTGTCATTCAAGTGGATGTAACTTTGACACGTGCCACTTCCCTAAGCATTGTTGCAGACCATGTACACCCTTTCATGGACACGTGATTCTCTGGTGGCCTCTTTCAGCAGGATAATGCGCCCTACCACAAGAATGAATGAACACAACCACGACAACAGCAGCAACATTTGCATTTTCTAGCTGTTATTTGGGCCCAACCTCAAAAATATAACATTTTTGTTTACAAATTAAAACTCTAGTTTGGAAACAGTGATGCGCACATGAAAAGAGTGGCTAGCTTATATATATATAGATATATATATATATATATATACACAACAATGTATAACTTGTGTAACTTGTATGGGTAAAAAAGAAATTACGATTGAAAACGAGATAGCACCATCTGCTTTAAATAAAGATTGTAGTTTATAAATGGTTGTGTGTGGATTTTAAATAGAATGAGGCCAATCCTTTTTTTTTTTTTTAGCGAGGTACACTATAAAATAATATAATATTAATATAATAATTCGCTTTGTGATGAGTTCTAAACAGTCAAATTACCTCCCTCCTTCTTTGCCTTTATACCTAAATTTTTATATTACAAATACCGGTAACTCTCTAGCACGAATGCTAAAAGTTTGCCTAGTTATCTTTGTATCGATACCAAAGTCAGAAACTTGTAAAGCTGTAAGAGATGTGGACAGGAAATGAATTACAGACATAGTGGAACTTCTACAAGAAGTAAAACACTTGGCAAGTTTGTGCAAAAATTCCTTTTGGTTTGACCATTATATCCATTTACAACTTTGTAAGGCAAAACTGTTACAATATTCTATTTTGTATGATTAATGATGTTAAAAGTATCATGCCTGTCTAATATTCCAACCGGCATCCAGTGAATTTTGCTGACTGTGGCTTACTTCTTGTCAAATTGTCACAATACATTAACTACTGATGGTGGTCCTTGTTTTTCAGTAAATGAAACAGGCAATTGACAAAAAAAGGAAAATATGCAGTACATAGTAAAATCTAACAAAGTTCAAAAAAGTCTTTTTTTAATTTCATTTATGTAAAAGTCCCATACCAAGCTCCCTGTACAGAATATTCCCCATGAGAACTCATTGTACATGTCTGTGGATTATGATGGCACGATATAAATCAATAAATAATAGTAATTAGAAACAATCTGCAAACCTGTGACCTTGCTGTGGCATGTTAGCCCATCTAGCAGCATGCCCAGCACCCATATTTGTAGTATGCTTTTTTTTTTTTTGTGCCATTATTACCGTATTTGCTCGATTATAAGACAAGGTTTTTTTCAGAGCAAATGCTCTGAAAAATACCCCTCGTCTTATAAACGGGGTCGTCTTATAATCAGACCTCAAATAGGTCTGACTGTGAGACGACTAAGATCCAGATCCCCCGCAGATCCCCCCCCGCCCCACCTACCGGTGCTTCTGAGTACCCGGTGTGTAGCCGGAGCAGTGTGTAGATGTCTACGCGATTCTACCGGTGCGGGGAACTCTGATCTCTGACAGCCGGGGAAGGTCTGCGCGATGGACGCAGACAACCCCCGCTGCTAGCCACACCTCCTTCCGGCTGTAGCGTCAGTTGTCTACGCGAATCGCAAATCGCTTATACTCAATATAGTATTTTCTTTGTAACTGCCCTTTAGTGCTCCCATTGATTGGTTGATGACCACAGTTCCTGGATCTTTTGAGTTTTGTACTTACCCCAAGGCCCAGCTTAACAGAGTACGCATAGATCCCATAGGCATGGGAGTGAGATTTCCTGTATCCCTGGTCATCGTGACTTTATAATAGATTTTAAATGACATATTACCTTATTGTTCCTGTTTCTATTTAAAGGCCACATCATTCATTTTCAATGACTTGCTGACAAATTATAAACTCTTAAGACAAACTCCTGGGGGTAGAATGGTTATTTATACACAGAAAAAGATACATTATTTTTAGTACAAACATGCAAACTGCTATCATTCACCACATATTTATTATTTATGTCCATGAACATCAGAAACGCATTCATTTAAAATAGTCTCTTCTATTTGCCTTTTTGTTTCTTTTTTTTTTTTAAGCAAGTCAACTTGGATTTTTACCATGCTTGCCAAAACAAAAACACAATTTTTTTGTGTGATCTGAAATTACAGAAAATTCTAAATCTTCTCTACTTGATATGAAAACATATTAAAACAGGTTTGTTTGCTTTAGAGAAAGGGAGTAATTAGGGAGGAGGATATGATTATTATAATGTCTAAATATATGGACAATACAAAGCCTGTCTTGGGGATCTTTTCACTTATAGAACTTTACAAACAGTCCTCTCCTAAACTTAGATTAAAAAAAAAAAAAGATTACTTGCTAAGCAAAGGAAAGGTTTGTAAGTGTCATGGCAAGTACGACGTGGAACACGCTGCCAAGTGAAGTGTTTTGGCAGACTTAGTTAGTACTTTCATAGAAAGGTTGGCTGCCTATATAGAGAATATCGGCATTACGAGTTTATTTTTAGCGTTTCTTCTTGGGGAAAATCTGACTGCTTTTGGAGTTTTTTTTTTTTTTTTTTTTTTTTTTTACTTCTTTTGGACTCTACCGGATAAAAAATGTGTTTTGTTTTTTTTTCTTCTGTATCAAAAATGTGGGCACTTCAAAGAGTTGATGGACTTTAATTCTTGTTTTATTTCAATTTATTTCATTATTTAACACCCTTTAATTTAGTTTATTAGACAGATGGTACGCTTATATTTTCCATTCTGTAATGGTAGATAAATTCCTTTCTGGCGGTGTTATTTTTACACAAATTTACGTGAAACTTTTCTTTATAACAGATTTCTTCTGTTGACAAAAAGCATTGACCTAAAACGAATTTCCTAAACAACATTTATTCATCTAGCCGTTTAAAAGTAATGTTTTAAAATCTGATTTTAATTAAAATGATTACTCTTGAGTCAGTTGGTTTCATTGTATTATGCACAAAACATTTTATTATAATGCTTTTTACCATTTAAACTATAACTTCTAAGATGGTGTTTTTTTAAGTACACATAATTGATAAAATATAACAAAAATACAGCGTACAGTATATCATAATTATTGTTAAGTAGTATTATATATTAAAACACATCTTTTATCATTATAGATTATTATATTTTTTTTCTAAAATAGAGTTAATGCAGTTTAAATTTGGAAATATGCATCTACTGTAATTCTCATTTGTAGTTTCTGATGGTGCTAACATCTCAAATATATTTATTTCATGTTATAAAAGATTTCTATGAGACAGCAAGCCTAATCTTTAACTGAGTTGATATTAGTATCTTTTCTGGGGCTCGATCAATTTGTCATTAAATTCATCAGTTTAACGTAGTAACAAATCCCTTGTTCGAATTTATATGTGATACTTTCTGTAGGAGTATATCTCACCGGTTAATAGTATTAACCCAATCACTCAGTCGGAAAAGGACTGTTTCCATTACTTCTTGTAGCCGGCATTCTGTGAGTTCTTGGCTACATAGTAAATACGATATTCATACCTGTCAAGTGTTCCTCTCCTCATGCATTTAGCAAATAGACCTCCGTGAATTAAGTAAACTCAGCAAAATAGTGCCCTTCCACTCAGCAATTAAAGGGTTAAAACATGTGAAAATGTTACCTTTTGCTATTCAGAGTAACCCTTTGATTTACTCATATCTAAATATAGTGCTCCTTGTCAAAACAACCGTTCCCTTTTAAATAACTTCATATTTAGCTGACCTTTTAAAGGTTTTCTTGATGATGCCTCCAAATCAATGACACGTTTTTGGATTTTGCAGTCATTAAAATAAAATAAAAAAAATATATATATTGAAAAGGGAATTTTGGTTTTTAATGAGGAATGTTCTACAAGCAAGGTTGCGGGGTATTTTATTGAGTTGCTAGTCTTGCCTGT
This sequence comes from Spea bombifrons, assembly GCF_027358695.1. Taxonomy (NCBI): domain Eukaryota; kingdom Metazoa; phylum Chordata; class Amphibia; order Anura; family Pelobatidae; genus Spea; species Spea bombifrons. The sequence goes on from NC_071089.1 coordinate 108,056,910, forward strand.
TAGCTTCCTTCTGCCAGTACCATGGACAGTGACAATAACATGCAGAGCCGTGGGGACTGATAGCTGACAGCGCTGCTCGGCCAGTCGGAGGCAAGAAAGGAAGCCAGTGCGTTCAGTGCGTTCAGTGGCCGCGTGTGGACTAGTGCTCCTTTGGTGTTTTGGGGCAGAGCTGTCTACTGTGGAAAAATGATGAATATCTAGACATCAAGGTTCTTTCAGTTTGTTTGTACATAGTTACATAGTTACATAGGCTGAAAAAAGACCTGCGTCCATCAAGTTCAGCCTTTCCTATATCTGTTAATTTATTGCTGTTTGATCCAAAAGAAGGCAAAAAACCCCGACTTCGCTCTTTCCAATTTTGCACTAACCAGGGGAAAAAATTCCTTCTTGACCCCAAAATGGCAGTCAGATTTCTCCTTGGATCAATAAGCTGTTTCCCCATAATTAAAGATTATATCCCCGAACATTATGTTTTTCCAGGTATCCATCCAGTCGCAGTTTAAATGTCTGTACAGACTCTGATAAAACTACCTCTGCAGGCAGAGAATTCCACATCCTTATTGTCCTTACTGTAAAAAACCCTTTCCTCTGCTTTAGTCTAAATCTCCTTTCTTCCAGTCTAAACGCATGACCACGTGTCCTATGCATAGTCCTGTTTATGAACAGATTTCCACACAATGGTTTGTATTGGCCCCGAATATATTTATATAACGTTATCATATCCCCTCTGAGGCGACGTTTCTCTAAACTAAACAGATTTAAATTAGTTAACCTTTCTTCATAACTATAGTGCTCCATTCCTTTTATTAATTTTGTAGCCCGCCTCTGCACCCTTTCTAGTGCTATGATATCCTTCTTTAGAAAAGGTGCCCAAAATTGCACAGCATACTCAAGGTGCGGCCTTACCATTGATTTATACAGAGGCAAAATTATATCTTTATTACGCGACTTGATGCCCCTTTTTATACATGACAATACCTTACTGGCCTTAGCAACCGCAGACTGACACTGCACATTGTTGCCTAGTTTGTTGTCTATAACAATTCCCAAATCCTTCTCATTTGTCATTACCCCTAATTCACTACCGTTTAGGGTGTAGGTTGCTTGTGCATTCGCTACCCCGAAGTGCATAACTTTACATTTATCTACATTGAATTTCATCTGCCATTTGAGTGCCCAGTCCCCCAGTCTATCTAGATCCCTCTGCAGCACAGTAATATCCTGCTCGCCCTGTATAACTTTACCTAGTTTTGTGTCATCTGCAAACACAGAAACATGACTTTCAACATAAGTCATAAGACTCCAGGTGTCACAAACAAACGTACAAGTGTCTTAGTGGATCTTTAATTGGTTTTAACTGCAGAGTAGCCTCTGATAATGCCCCCTCTAAGGAAGAATACATGTTAAAGTGGTAGAAGCTGCAGCTGCCCTTCATGTTCAGACAATGCTTGCCACTAATTGGCTGCTTGAAGTAGCCAATCATTAGCAGGAAAGCGCTCCCATCAATGGGATTTCCACGAATGCATGTAGGATGAACTTTATTTATCAACACTAAAATCTTGGCATAAATAATTAGTGTCTATATTAGTACATTTCCGTGCACTTGTTACCCCATCTCGCAAATTTGTCATATTGCTTGCTCACATATAATATGTATATTGTATAATATTATGCTAAATAGACATATACCAGAAGGTGTGTGGATGTGAACTGTTTATAAAGTGCTAAACAAACACCATGTACATTATATAAAGCATTTCACACATGTTTTAAAAGCACATATATCACAAAGAAGCACAGTCACTTGTTTGCTTCCAGGTTATAAATGACAATTAATTATTATTTAATCAGAATTTTGTAATGATTAATTAAAAAATACATTGCATGTAGTGAGGATCAATGACACAATTATTTTCAATTATGTATATATACATATATATATATATATATATATATAGATAGACAGATATATATATATATATATATATATATATATATATATCACTAGAACTATTTTATCAAACAGCCAGTCTGTATTGAAATTAAAGAATCACTTTTTTTTTTTTTACCCCAACCTTTTTGGTCCCTAATGGTCCAGGGTGCTGTAATGGCATTTCATGTCCCTGCTCTTCTACTGGAATTGAAGTTTGGGAGCTATTGGAAATCTGATTTAGCCCCCAGCCAGTTGTTACTAAAGTATTATTATTATTATTGGGTTAAATGCATTTTTATTTATTTGTATAGATACTGCATTTTTCCAGAAGCGTGGGCGTTGGGAACAACGAACAATATAACATTAATCAAATATTACCTAACTTTTTGACATTTTAAGAATTAAACTAAAAGAAACAAATACAACAAATTACTGTGAAGATAATAGCATGTCAGATGCCTATTATATAAATGATCTTCTAAATTATCTAGAAATAATAGATAGATAGATAGATAGATAGATAGATAGATAGATAGATAGATACGGATATATATTCTTCTTTTTGTAATATGGACACCCAGCAGCTGCCAAATCAAGAGATTAAATCCAAGCGCACAGTGTTGTCTTATAATAAATCATTCTCCACTTACTGTCGAAAAGGCAAAAAAGAAAAGCGGGATATTAGCACGTGCTACACCATCTATTAAAAAGTGCATTGTTTTCTGGTATTTGAGGAGAAAAGGATACTATTTGGCAGCTTGCGGGGAAGCTGTGTTTGTTCCAGCTAATGATTGTTGTGTGAATTGAGCTGTAAGAAGCGCTAGTCATTGACCATCACTGATTGCTTCTTCTGACAGGTGCTAATGTAACAAGGGCAGGACACAGCTGCCTGAACAGGGTTCCCATTATCCTTTCTGGGTATTGATTCACCCTGTGGGATGTTTCCTTTCTGGCTGTGTTAATTTTCAAAGCACATTTGCATCGTTCTGTGCTGAGATCGATAGCCAGAGGTGCTCAGGCAAAATGAACGGTATTATTTTACTGAAATCTGCATATATATATACATGTTGGACGGGGGGCACTAGCATTCTGTAGGAGCATACCTCGGCACAAACTGCTGACAATCAAAGGTTTAATAAGAGCGTAAGGTTATGGACTCTGCCATCGAAACAATAACATCTCTGGATCATTGGCGAGGCTATTGTTAGGTCCTGCTGTGGTCTTTTGAAGAACTACAGAACAAGAGTAAGCTAACAATATATGAGTTTTTATGTTATATTTTACGGTTAACCCTTTTCAGCATCCGCTGAACCCTAAAAGGATTGAGCTCTAGTGGGATATCTAGTCCTGATTATAGGATAAGGGTATGGGATTGTTTATTGTTACTGTGAAAACTCTCAAAATATAAAAAAAAATATATAAAGAAAGCTGGTTAGGAGACTATAAAAAAAAACACCTTATTTCAGATTCCAAGTATACTCTTGAAAATATTTTACTTTTAATGTCATGGTGTTTCGGTTATTTTAGAGGTATGCTATTGTCTCCATGACATGTTAGAGGGCCATTCAAAAAAATGGTGCCAAGCTAAAGGTGAGACGAATCACAACACCTAAATAAGCCACATTTTTAATAGCAGATACTTTTAGTTAGCAGTTATTATATAGCGGATATGATTCACATATCCAATCATTATCCTATTCAAGTTAATAAGCCCCATTCAATGTCTTTCAAAACTTTAGAGGAAAAACAAAGAGAACTAAGATGTTACTCACTAGTCAGCAATTGAACTCTCAGGGCATAGTCAGGTAACTTGCACTAGTAACTCCCAATAAATATTATTTTCAATTAACAATCACTGCTTGTCTAGGCAAGTCAAATAAGAGACTTGTGCAAATGTACAGATTTTTGGTAAATTTGGCGATTCATAGAAGGCCAGACAAAGAAAAATGCTTAGACTGTTCATCTGAAATTCATGGGTCTACATTCATTCACACTCTCACTGACTCTCTCACACTCCCATTCTCGTTCACTCTCGCTTAATTTTTCCCTACCTTCTGCCGATCGCTTCTGCATCTCCTTCCGCATCTTCTTCATCTTCTCCCTTCTCTCCTCTATTATATCTTTAATCTTCAATCTCTAATCTGCTTTCTTCTTTCTCCGCGGACATAACTTCTGCCAAAACGGCAGGGCTGCAGTGATGTCTTCCCCAATCCTCCAGCAGACAGCAGCCTTAAACAATAAATTATGTATTTTATTCATTTTCATTTCAAATATATGAATAGCAATAAATATACATTCCAGAATGTTTCTGTGATAATATAAATAACCAAAAAAGTGTGCAAATTTCCGTTGTCGATTTCCGATGAACTTTGATTTTTACTTTCATACATTCACTATAGGAGGAAATAAATGTTCTGTCTATAAACAGATGCAGAAATAGAGCGATTAGTAAAATCTGCAATATTAAGTTCTTTGTAAAATTACAAAAGAGTGGCAAACAATACTTCATAAATATACAGAGTGAAGGAAGTGTTTCTAGAATGACATCTACCAGTTTATAGCAGAAATACAATACGTTGTAAGGACTTCCGTAAATAACCCAGCAGATATAGATACAACAACTTCTGCACATTATGTTCCAGTAAATCCGAGTCAACCAGAGCACAAACTCAAGAGTAATTACTCCAAGTCATCAATGTATATAGGTAAATAAGATATTAACCCCAAATCTAAACAAAGAACACTAAAATAGGATAATGTCCTTAAAAGTCAATAATTTGGATAATGTCCGGGATGCTCCCAGATGTTTGCACCTCAGGAATTTTCAATGCCTGAGATCATAACCTGATATTTCCAGATGTAATCAAATCCCCAATAAACCTTGCTAGTCACTCCATAGTACTAATAATTTAGCAGGTAATTATTATCTTGCCTCCAACCTGCATCCAAAACAGCAAGGGCTATCATAAATCCGCCATTCTAGTCCCCAGATGCTTATATCAAAGAATATTTAAATACAACTTGCAACGAGCTTACTGCGCCTACCATCCCATTTTAGCTTGATTGCATTATTTTGAGAGTATTGATCCCGTTATGAATGTAGAAACATAGAATTCAACAAAAGAACCGTTTCCATTTGCCTGTTTTTTTCCTGATTTACGCCTTATTCAGTCCCCGGTCTCATGTCAGAGTCAGGACAGCCATATGCCTATTCTATGGATTTTAAATCCCCTACTCATATTAACCTCTAACTGGATAGATGCTTTATTTATCTACCTCCCTTTCTTTAAACTAAAACCTCCTTGTATTACATCTAAGTCTTTGGCCCCCTAGTTTTAGACTAAATCCTTTTTTCTAACATTTCTACTACTTTGAAATAAACTTTGTTCACTTATGCATATAAATGCTTCTATCAAGTCTCCTGTCTCTCTTTATATTTTTCCTCACACACAGTCTTTTTTTTTGTCTGTAGACAAGTTTAAATCTTTTGGGACTGGTATATTTCTCAACATTGTCCATCATTTTTAATAAATTAGTTTTTTTTTATTATAATACCTAAAATTCTGAAAATACATGAATATTTTTAAATATATTATGTTAAAATACATATGAGACATAGATACAATACCGAATGTTATGGATATACCCCCCCCCATAGCGGACCATCGGTAGAAATGGTGCGTGAAATCTGTGAAATGAGAAGGTTCACATGCAGAGCAATGTCCAGAGCCTTATTTTTTTGTTTTTTTTCTATGATCTGGAAAATGGTTAATAAAAGAGAAGGAATATGGAGGGTACACGGCTAACATTACCCATTAAATTGGTATCTATACATCATAGAAAAAGAATGAGCTCATATATTCATATATACGCAATAATGCATCTACTAAGCAAATGTAAATAGAACATGTATCTCTGATATTGCAACTGATAAACAATATTCTATAATTTGTGATATATTCTTACAAAATATAAAGCATTTTAGGAGTAAAATTGACTTTCTGTGTAATATTTAGAAAATACCTTTCTTTGATATCCCAGGAGTTTTTTTTTTTTCTTCTTCTTTGTAATTGTTTAAAGAATATTTCTTTGAAATACAGAATGTTGCATTAAAAGAAAATGATTGTGATTTATAAATGTGTCACACACGTGAAAATAAGGCACAAGACTCACAAAATTATAATTGTGTCACTGAATACAACACATTTTCCTTAAATCAACAACCATGCCATAAAGTAGATCTGTACATGAGGAGGTACTCAATGACTCCATAAAAGACATCACATATTATATTTGCAGTACATACAGTATGTGCATAAGTGCATTACATCTATTATATAAATCTCCCAAAAGTTTCCTAAAATTATGACATTTTAACATTTAAAATATCCTTTTTAACCAACAATCAGAAGTTCTGTTTGGCCAATATACTCTGCTGATTCATTTTTATGTAGCACCCCGTTGCCAGCTAATTGAAAGCCTATGAAAGAGGCAGATTACTGTTGATGAGTGGAACTAGAGACACTTATTCATAGTACAGTATCCTAAACTGTGCCTTGGGGTAAATGAATAATTAATCTATAGGTAATTAAAAAGAATACAGTGCATTAGATACAAATATTCTATTCATTATCCAATTTAAATATGAAGTTACACATTTTTGCTCAATTAACAAAAATAAAGACAATAAAAGAGGACTTCAGACCACTAAATCAATATAGAAGCTCATCATTTATATATGCCACATGAGAAGGAACCCAATGCTATCTCCCTAACCGGCAAAATATTGAACATAATGGGCAATGTCACTATGATAGCTTTTAGCACAACTAAATGAATTTCTTAAAACTACATACAATCATACAGATCTGTAATTACTTTGTCACTTTTTTCCTTTCCTTGTTTTGCTGGAATAGGGCTCCCTGGGCTAATACTGTAAATGGGTCATGACTGGTGGTCTTATTTCTCTTGGTATTTCCATTCACTGTCTCCTAACTCTCCTGTGATTTTAAATCTATGAAAGTAGTATGTCATGTTAGAGAAAATAATTCAGTTATATCACCTCTAATATATTAGCCCTGATATTTTATTAAATCAGAAGAGGCTAACTACTGCTATCCTGAAGAAGGAACAAACTTTCAAAATACTCTCTCCATGAGCCCAGAAGAGTTTGGCAAAATGCATGTCGCCCCTTATTTAGCTAACTCTCACAAAGATGTAGCCTGGCAGCGTGTACTTGAGTATTTGCTCATTATTGGGAGCTGAAAGAGAGTAATGATGATATAACAAGGAATATTATGGTCCACCCTAATTTAATTGGTTTGGATATTTTCAAAATGGGGCTACAGTCTGTTATAGACAAGGTGCTTGTGACGGGGGTGGGGACACTGCCCTGGACAGCTAGGCCTAGGCTGCATTTGCAGAAAGTTCCCCTGACAAGCACAGATTCAGTAGGATAAATAAGTTTCATCCTAATGGGCTTGGGGGGTGTATGTCCTGTGGGCTTGTAATGGTACTGTCTGAACTAGGACTCTTGGTCAAGATGCTTTGAAGAACTGCCTGTCAAGTCTATGGCTTTGTAGGTTGTTTGTGGTTTCTGTCTTGGGGAGCTAATCTAATATATAAAAAAAAAGTTGTGACCAATGCCCTACAAATAAGGACTAGTATCTGGTGTATTTTCTTGGTGATAATTGGTGAGAGGCTATTGGGTTGGGTTATAGACCTAAGCAGTCAGAGTAATATAGGAAACTTTCAATGAAACATAATAATTTACACAAATAGTCAAATAAGATTGTGAGTTAACAATCTTAACTCATAATCTGTAAATAGTTTCAGAGTATTCCAAAAGAGATGGTGGAGAGAGCCACTCGAAGTGTATTGTAAGCCAATACAGATCTCACCTAGAATCAAAGCCAGTGTGCAAGCCAAGTCCACCTTAGCAAATCGAGGCATCCATTCATAAGGGCAGACTGCCAGATGGAGAGATTTCTCTTATAGAATCAGTTCTGACTTACATTTTTTCCCATAATGGAAAGAAGGGCCTGATTTTATCCCTTGTTTGTCCCCACAGTCACAAGCAAAACAAAATAGGAGGTTGGCATGTGGACTGTTGGTTCTCTCCTACTGCAAACTTAGTCTTGCGGTTAGGCTTTAGACATTTTTCCTCTGTATTAATGCAATATAACAAACATAAAAAGTTTGAATAGAATAGATGGTGACTTCTCTGGAAAATCCAGTTCTTTGGAGCTGGTTAGATCACAGTGATATGTGTATTAATATCCAAGACATTTATTATTGGATAGGATGGCACATGCAATGTGACACAAATGCAGATAATTTGTTAAGGAGATAATAAATAAAAGTAAAATCTTACACATGGCAGCACAGCTTAATAATTGCTGTTTTGGAGCACTTGTCTCTGCAGTTATTTAGCTCAGCATATCATCTCCAGCTGCAGCTCAAATTTTGCCAAATATAGAGAAATTAAGTTAAACTTATTGGCAAACCTCGTCTAGTGTCCCTGTTTTAAGCTTTTGGATTTCCTAGAAAAAGAACTGATTCGATTAAAGAGACAGAAATTACTTATTGTGCCAGTATACTTAATGAGAATGTTCGGTAGGGAAATGAAGATACCCTTACACTCCCTATAGGGGCTCACATATGACATGTACTGATATTCAAACAATAAGCCATAGACACACGGATGTATACAGTTAAACAGACCAAGCCAAATTTTTTATTTTTTTTATTGGAAAAAGTATGTAAAAGTGTAAAAAAAAAACCCAATTTTTTTGCTATATATATATATTTTTTTTTATGCATAGATTAGCATAAATGTGGTTTTTGTTAGAATTTTTATATGTCTGGCAAAACAATATCTGCTTGTTAAATTAGCATTTGCTATTATTATACTATGCCTATTTGGAGACATGCAATTTTTGTGTAGGCTTACACAGATTGGAAACTGGGTTCCTTGGAGGGGAAAGGGTTGCATTTTAAGTGTGTCTTCCTCAGTAAACCCAGTTAGAAATTGCTGAATGGTCTTCCGATATAAAGATATGAGATATCAAGTGGGGACTCTAGTACGCAGTACGCCCAAAATCAGGTGACCTGACTTTTTTTAATCAATAAAACAGGTTAGAAAGAAAATATATTGCTCTTTGAAAATGATATTTGGGGTGTGCGATTGGTCTGTCCTTAATCTAAAAAGAACTCAAGTGAAAAGGTAAACAGATTATTGGTCGGCACAGAATCTAGGGAGACATAGAGAGAGAGAGAATGAATGAGAGTATGAAAGAGCATGAGAGAGTGAATGAGGGTGACAATGAATTTCATTCCCAAACCCTTAAAGGGAGACTTAACTCGAAAGCCGTCAAAGTGAAACTTACCCCTGAATAAAGCCAACCATAGAATTGATTTGTCAAATCACTAGGGCTTTACGTTCATGAGTACTGGTCATTATGGCGCTGTCCTAATTCTTTGGCTATTTGTGTCAGGCTTTTTCCATAAACAGTTCTACATAAGGCTATCCACTGTAACTACGACTCAACCTTACAGCAGTTAGCTATTTTGTTCTTATGTATTCATCTATGTTTATTTCTTACATTCAAAAACGACATTAATAAAAATGTATCTGTAATTGCTAATCATACATTGTTGATGACCACCTAACAATCAACCAGTTATTTCCACGTTTGATAAAACATTCTATAATAGGTACCTCAAGAAAATACAAATTGCCTTATATGTAATCCAAACTTTTAAATCAAGTGGACGAGATCTTTAGTTTGAAATAAAGCTGTATAAAAACCACAACCAATTACATTGAACCTATGTAAAAATGCAGATTTATAGTATAAATGGGAGAAGCTCTCAAGCAGATATGATTAAATCACATATTAATCACATAATGTTTTTGCGAAGAATGATTTTTCTGGTTTAAAAGGCTTAAATGTTCTCTATGTCAATAATTGTAACAGGGACAAAACAATAAGGCTTCATGCTAAAGAAAGTGTTTTGGTGTTGCCTAAACGTAATAGTTACAGTACATTACCCTTAGTGTTTAACGTCTTTAGTTAAGTGTGATTCAATAATGGTCAGTCATCATAAGACCCCACTAGTATTGTTCGCACTCACCTCCGTGTATCAAGGCACTTGGCTTCTTTGAGCAGAAACCCCACAAATGTTTGCTTTGCACCTAGATTCAAAGCAGTAGTTTGTCCAGACAGACACAGATAAATCTGTAATGAAAGACATTGATGCTAAAATAGATAACTCAACATTAAAAAAAAATGATCACAAGAGGACAATGGAAATCTGGAGTGAAAAATGTTAGATAGCACCTCCAATAGCACAAATCGTATAAAAAAAATCACACAAAGTTCCCATATATCTCACATATGGTTCCTTGAACATTAGCAAAAATACACCCATATTGTTTGAACAGATGGAGAAGATTTTTCTGTATGTCAGAAACAATGCAGTGCTCATTAACCCTTTACTGCTGAGACTTAAAGTCACATTGAAACAGCGTTCCAACTCCCAAATTTAGCTTTCCAGTTCTTGAATGCCCTCTGTCTTGTGTATAAAAATAAAGGGACATTAAAAATACTTATTAAAAAAAAGTGTAACCAAGAACACATATTTAGTGCCAACTCTTTTTTTCTGTGCTTTCAGCTATAGCTGGTACCATGTAGTAAATGAGCTCCTTGGAATTACCAACAATAATTTATAACTTTGTCTTAAACTATGAAATGATCTTAAAGTTACAATAGCCAACACAATCTGTTTTAATTAATAGCACACAAATCATTTTATTGTTCTTACCCAAATTGATTATACTATTCAAACATTCTCACGTTGTGGGTTGAAAAAGGAAAAACAAACCTGGTGTCCAATCAATAAAACATTGGTGTGTTGTAGAGATACTTTGACATAAAAAGCACTCATCCATTTTGAGTTTACTTTTCTCAAGAAGCATCTGCTGATGTGAACCACCCCTCACAAAAACAAAATCTCAGAAGACTTACAATAGTAATCTCATGGAGTTAACATAATCATCAGTGAACAGTTAGACAAATTTAGTAGTACAGTGGCTACTTTCCCTAAAAGTGGGTGCCCAGCCAAGATGACCCAAAGGGCACAACATAGAATGCTTAATGAGCTTAAAAAGAACCCTAGAGTAACATCTCTGGTCACAAGTCTACCATATGCAAAACATTCTACTGGCACGGAGTCTGTGGCAGGAGACCACGGAGGAAGCCACTTCTTTCCAAAAAAAAAAAACATTGCTGCCCTCCTGAAGTTTACCAAAGAGTAATTTGACACTCCACAATGCTACTGGGAAAATGTTTTGTGGCCTGATGAAACTAAGGTTAAATTGTTCAGGAAGAACATGCAGCACTGTATGGCGTAAAAATGGCACTGCTTATCAACACGACAACATCATCACAATGGTAAAGTACGGTGGAGGGAGCATTCCCAAGTTTATTAAGGTATCATACAGGATAATGGCTGTCTGTTAGCTGAAGCTTAGTAGAAGCTGTGTAATGCTGCAGGACAATGACCCTAAATAACAAAGTAAATCTACTACAGAATGGTTTTGGTAAAAAAAAACTCTGCCTTTTGTATCGGCCCAATCAGAGCCCAGACCTTAACCCAGTAGAGATGAGGAATGACCCCAAGAAAGCCGTTTACACCAGATATCCTAGGAATACAGCTGGGCCTAAGCAGTTCTCTAAGAATGGCCTAAAATTCCTCCTGAATGCCGTGCAGGTTTGATCCGCAGCTACTGAATGTACTTGTTTGAGGTTATTGCTGCCAAAGCAAGGTCAACTAGGTATTAAATCCAAGAGTTTGCTTACTTTTCCCCCCAGCACTGTGAATGTTTAATAAGTGTGTTCAATAAAGACATTAAATATTATCATTGTTTGTGTGTTATTAGCTTAAGCACATTGTGTTTATCTATACTTGTGAGCTGTAGATCATATCACAGAAAACCAGGTAATTCTAAAGGGTTAATTTTCCTTGCCACTGCACATACATACATTAATGTCCCATGAAGCCTATATGGCCTGAGGGGAGGCCATGATCCTATAAAACTTCACAAACATTTAACCACTAGGCCAAGTTCTGCCGTCAGGAGTTAAAGGGCCATGCGAGCGACTCTATTGGTCGCCGGCAGGGGCCTCCTCTAAAGTTGTTCTTATGGCCCTTTAACTGCTCCAGTTAACCCCTGGGATGCTGTGTAGATAATGGGAGTGGAAATCCGTAGGTTCGCCGTCAGGAGATAAAGGGCCGTGCGAGTGACTCTATTGGTTGCCTGCAGGGGCCTCCTCTGGCATCAACCAGTTGATGGGGCAGGCGACTCTACTGGTCACCTCTGGCAGGTGACCAATAGAGTCGCCTGCACAGCCCTTTAACTCCTGATGCGGAACTTGGCCTCCCCGCTCCAAGAGTTAAAGGTCTTTATGGGTGACTCTATTGGTTGCCGGCAGGGAGCTTTTCGGCCAATGAAGTGCAGTTTGAGACAGCTCGGAGGCACCACCCTTTCGCGGAAGTTCACCAGGAGGCCATGTCCAGTCGCCCGCGGAGCAGCAGACGAAGAAAGAAGGCTTTTTGGAGCAGCTGACAAAGAAAAAATACAAAAGAACAAGAAGATGCAAGAGAAAAAGCAGAGCTGTGCAGCAAATGGACAAGGACAGAATGTAGGGAGACATACAGAGAGAGTGAGAGTATGAACAAGTATGAGAGAGTGAATGAGGGTGAGTGACAACAAATGTTGTTTCCAAATGTAAAAAGCCCTCCGATTTTTGTTCAAACCTAGAGGGTAGGAAAAAAAATTTGTTGTCCGAAAACAAATGGACTGATAATTTCCTCAAAGTACTGATAAAGTCTAATACATTAAAGTAAAATATAAGTTTGTAGAAGAATGAGACATAGCTGTTTAATAATAACCTAACCATTTGAGTGCATAAGGGTATAGGGGGAATCTGCATTTATTTTTTGCAGTAAATAACATACTTCCTTCAATACTCAAAGAGTGAAAGATCTTGATTTTTTTCCATAGCAAACAGCAGAAAGTTATCATATGCTGCAGATGGGATAGAAAATACAGCTTGAAGACAGCTATATAAATATATGCTTGATGTCTGTTTTGCTTTTCAATTTGCATTGAAAGTACAAAGGTTGCAAGGAACGCCAGTCAGGGCTGTGCTTTGTCTCTTGATATTCATTCCAGATGTTGGCTAGACTTTGTGGAGCCAGTCTTATGGAACATGGGCTGTCTTCTACTCCAGGTGTGATGCTTCATGCTGATTTGTCCACATACTTGCCTCTCTAATACAAACACACTAAGCACTAGGACAGGCATTAACCACCACTCTTAAAAAAACATCAGCTCCTTCTCACCTCCCCTCATAATGAGAGGTCTTATGGACAGTTACACATGTCCGTGAACATAACCGTATCAAAGGAACGATCATCGACAGGACCCTGTCGTCATTCTTGGCTGATAGCTTTATATACCTTAAATATTTTATGTATTTTTTAAAATATATCCAGGCAGTATTTGACAACAAATGTGAATGCCAAGCTTCTAATGGTAGTTTTATGTTTGTGCATGCTCATAAAGAACTTTTTACACTAGAATATTTTAACTCCTCGATTAAACATTGTGAACAGGAGTAGTGATTCATAAATCTCGCCGGCGCCAACTGCATTTATCTGCAGGCAAAATTTGTCTGGGATGGGTAAACACATGAGAAATACATCTATTAAATGTTAATACAATATCATTAACATCAGCCATTTCAAGCGAAATAAAGTGTTACATATGGTCAATTACTAGTTTTTTTCTTCTCCATAGTTTTGATGATCCTCTGGTGTGGAAAGAATCTTTATTCCAACAAGAAAGAAACAATAAATCCAAATACACACACACACACTTATTTGAAGATATATAATTTTAGATTTTAGCGTATGAATCTGTGTGCATATATGTGGATTTGTGAGCAGCAATAGACGTGTTCAAGTACAGTGTACATTTTTCAAGATTTAACATATTTTGACAGTTTGTCAGTTAGCCAACAGAAAAGTTATATTTCATATACATATAACATTAAGAAAAGTATTTTTTTTAATTCCAGTTTGAACATATCTTCCCGTCAGCTAAGTGAGCAGCCCAAAAGCACTGGGTGGTCTCCAAAAATTCAAACTCTAGCAAAGGGAAATGTAACAAAGTATGCAGGTAGAAATATCACCATACTTGTAGCACTCTTATTCCTAAAGGGAAGCTGTCTTTTATGTCCTTTGTAGCAACTCCTGGAGGGATCCTAGCTCCAGCTGTGCAGTCATCTTATGGATTTGTATATCTTATATACCGTATTTGCTCGATTATAAGATGACTCCCCAAAATCTGAATATTAATTTAGGAAAAAAAGAAAAAGCCTTAAAAAAACAGTTTACTAGTAAATATTAATTCATGTACACTATTTTTTCATATTTAATAAAAGCTATGATTGAGAAAAATATTTTTTTTTGTTTTTATTTCCTTTTATTTGCCAACCTGCCCACCAGTTATGCACATCTGCAGCCAGGCTTGCCACTCTGCCTCCCTTATATGCCTTATACCCTCCTATATGCCACTCTGCCTCCCTGATATGCTCTGTACCCTCCTATATGCCACTCTGCCTCCCTGAAATGCTTTTAACCCCCTATAAGCCACTCTGCTTCCAGAAATGCCTTATACCCCCTTTATGCCACTCTGCCTCCAGAAATGCCTTTTTACCCCCTATAAGCCACTCTGCCTCCAGAAATGCATATCATTGGACAGAGTGGCATATAAGGCATTTCTGGAGGCAGAGTGGCATATAGGAGGTTAAAAGGCATATCATGGGACGGAGTGGCATATAAGGCATTTCTGGAGGCAGAGTGGCATATAGGGGGTTAAAGGGCATTTCTGAAGGCAGAGTGGCATATAGGGGGTTAAAAGGCATATCATGGGGCACTCTGCCTCCAGAAAGGCCTTATGCCACCCATACAACACCCCCCCCCGACTTACCAGTGCTTCTGACTCCCTGGTGTCTGGTGGGGGCAGCGGGTGTTCCGCCGGAACTTCTATGGACACCGGAAGGTCACGTGATGCCGGTGCTGCGTCATAGAAGCTACCCTGGAAGTACAAGCAGTAGCAGGGGTTGTCTGCGTTCCTCGAGCGGACGTTCACTGGCTGGCAGAGAAGAGAATTCCCGCGGTGCTGCAGGGAATTCTCCTCTCTGGCAGCCAGGGAAGGTATGCGCGATGCGCGTAGACAACCTCCGCTGCTGCCGGCACTTTAGCCGGCGCTCGGTGATAGACGCCCGATGTAAGTGCCAGCAGCAGCTGAGGTTACCAGACAGGAGGATCCAGGTCCCCTGCAGCGCTGCGGGGGTTCTGGATCTTAGTCTCATAGTCAGACCTCATTTGAGGACGACCTCAATTATAAGACGAGCGATATTTTTCAAAGCAATTGCTTATAATTACTGTATCCACCCATTTAATATTTAGGATTATAAGGTTCTACCACCTGTTTATATCTTTCTATTATTATTCACTATATTATATTTTTCAAACATGGCACGGAACTAATATCCTGCATCACTATACCTCTGGATTCACACGTCGCTATGACAACCGACGCTCAGACATATCTCTGAGTGTCGGCAATGTTATGACGCTTTAGATATGCGCACAGGGTAGTTCAACACGCCGACATCCAAGCTTCACACTCACTGCACAGGTGGGGTAAGTCTTGTTTTATTTAGTTAATTAGTTAATTGTTTAATTTGGCTTATACTATAAATGTATAATATATATATGTTGAGTTTACTCCAATATGTGCATAAAATCTACCTAACTTTCCAGGACGTGGGGAAATATTTTATGTAAGAAAACCAAGTAAGAAATAATTTACAAAGCAAAATTCTAAGTATAGCACATTTAAAATAAATAGTTAAGGCACATTGAAAAACAATTATCTGCAGCAGAGAAAATAACCATACATTTCATAGACTGCAACTGAACAGATGGAAAATTGCAAAGGTATTACTGCTACACCTAGAGCAAGGGTATGCAATCCCTGGCATTCATTTGTTCCAAAGCCATAAGCCTCATCACAAAAATAACTACACTGCTTAGAAACGGTAAGTCAAATGTTTTACTCAAACTATGAAATTTAATTAGAGAACTCCAGGAAAAAGTGGAGTTTGTATGCTTCCTGAGTTTTTAGTAAAAAAAAATAAAATCCATTCCACCTTAAAACATGTGTACTTTTCTGTTCAATCAGAACAAAGAGATCTATGGCATTAAATTATTATTATTAGAAAAAGGTTTTGTTAATATTATTTTATCTATTTACCTAGTTTTATTAGGTACATTAATATAGTCATGTAAACAAGAAAGCACATTCTATGGTTTTACATATCAGAATATAATAACAATCATATCTCCCTTAGCAGGTCTTAAAATTGGGTAAATACAACCTCAGATAAACAACAACACATGGCAATACACTGTGTCAAGATTTATTCAACAAAAATCAAGCCAAAATGGAGAAGACGTGTAAAAAAGCTAAGTACATCCTTATTGCTTCCATAGGAATTAAGATGCTAAGTAGCAGACAGGTGCTGATAAGCAGATGCCCTTGATTAATTGATCATTGGCTAGTGTGACCACCTAGTTTTAGCTGTTTTCTTTGGTCTGCAGCATTCAGGTGTGTGTTTACACATTACCAAGGAGGAAAATCATCAGCAATGATCTGAGAGAAGCAATTGTTGCTGCCCATTAATGTGGGAAGGGTTATAAGGCCATTTCCAAACAATTTAAAAGTCCATCATTCTACAATGAAAAAGATTATTAAAAAGTAGAAAAGACAGTTGCCAATCTTCCCAAAATTGGTTGTTACATTAATGTTACATAATTTTACCACAAACCCCCCACATTAACAAATACCCTACATCAAAATACTGTTTCATAGTTGACAACAACAGTAGTATATTTTGGCTGAGCACTCATTTACAAATCCAAAGTATCTGAAAAAATATTTGTCAAGCTAAATACTTATATTTCTAAAGCTTTGCAGACCAACATAATATATTGTTACTATTTAAAAGGAGAATGGACACAGCGGTGCTCATTACAAAATGTCTTTTGTCCCCAGGCATTATTTCAGTCTTATTAGTATGTGCAGGTGCATGACCCCTGCTCTAGAACAAATGGCCAAGTGTGTATAATTTATTAGAAATAGAACAGAAAAACTCTACCACTAATTAGTGAACAATTTATACAAAGATTATGGAAGCAGTGAGAATCCCGATATCATTTTTTGTAATTAAAACATAACTTTAATCATTATACTGCATTGCATGTGTCCCTTTTCAATTGCTGAATACCCTTTGGGATCCTCTAATGACATATTTTGTCCTCCCCATGTTCCAACACTTTGATAGA
The DNA here is from genome assembly GCF_027358695.1 of Spea bombifrons. Classification (NCBI taxonomy): domain Eukaryota; kingdom Metazoa; phylum Chordata; class Amphibia; order Anura; family Pelobatidae; genus Spea; species Spea bombifrons. The sequence goes on from NC_071089.1 coordinate 108,074,326, forward strand.
ATTTCTGGCCAAGTTCCAGATAGGTCAGGCTGAGCATAAGAGGGGCAGCTGTCTTTGAAAACCTACAATAACTTGGAACCTAATGCGATTCTATTATGCAGGGGAGAATTTATTAGCACTACAAAAAAAAGTCTTAGGCATAAAATGAAGACTGCATATTCCTGTTTTTATCTTATATATATATACAAAGGAGAAAAAAAAGGTATACGTAATCCAAGATCCCCTAATACATGCAGTGCAAAACACACAACACAACCCATTCACCGTAACGCTATGTTGTATTGTTTTCTGTTTTATAATGACTCATAAACATTAATAAGTTGAAATGACCAAATTGAAAAAAGAAAACAAAAATGTAATTTTACATATACAATGTAAATGGATGTTTATAAAAGTACGTATTAGGGGGTGCATATGTGGACATAATATATTTCCCAAGTTCATTGAATTTAACTATTGTTATATAGTTCCTAAAATTACCATTTCTGCTTGCAAACTCTAGTGACAGATAAATATATAGATTTCATTTAACTATTGTTGGGCACACATTTGTGCTGCTCCTATTGGGATCTGTCTATACTTTTTTTATACAATTAAAATAGAGGTATTTTCTCCACCTATGCCCGACAAACCTCAACTTCATCCTGAGCCAAAGAATAGGATAATGTCTCCATACAGTCATAATGTGATGTCTATGGTGACTGTGATGTTGACTATGTGTTCAGTAGTGCGTTACCGTGGTAACACTTTGTAAACCCATTTTCAAAGTCAAAACAAAGCTATTCATTATATGTCTTAGAGTATGACCCCCAAGAAATCACATGAAAGGGTGCATGTTGGATGTCTCATTAACTGAGAAAGAGCAATTGTATACTCCATTCACGATATGGAGTATATAAGGTTATGTTATGGCAATGGCTAGAAGCCATCAAATGGTCTGGTACCAATAGAAACATAGAATTTGACAGAGAAGATAATGAAGCATTCGGCCCATCTTGTCCTCCTTCTTGAGTTGACTATATCCCCTTCATTGTTCCAAACAGGGATTCTACACATCAAGTTGCTTGCCATAGAATTTTTAAAATAAACTCACAATCTCATGGTATCAATGTGACCTACGATAAATAATAATATCAAGCATAAAATGTCAGGTGTTTCAATATGACATCCAAGAGAATATTATCAGATATATCAGTCTGGAATAGGGAATAAATCTTACACTAATATCTGTAAATTAAAACTAAAATATCATAATTGCAGATAACTCCCAAGATTCCTGCACAGAGAATAATGCATTGTCATGCTTTTGAGAGCAAGTGTATTATATAAGGAGGGAAGAGTGATTTGACCTTGGATAGAGAAGCAATGAAATAAAGTGAACAAAGACAGATACCTATTGCTGGTAAAGATGGTTTAAGGATAAGAGCTTTGTGTTTTCTTTTACTGCATTCAGCATAACTTACAACACAGGGAGTACTTGAGAAAACTGATCCAAATGGATATGAATAATTAAAATCAATCAAAAATGAAAAGCTAGTTTTTATGTTTAATGAAACAAGATTTGAAATTGGAACTTGTGCCAAAATATTTGTCAGTGTAGAGCAGCTTTAGTAAATGAACAGATTGTATGCAAAAAAAAAAATAGTTGTACGATTGTAGACATTTATTTTTTCTTTTATATTTGTTGGGTATATTCACTAAGAAGTTGGTAAGTCAAGTTAAAGGTGAACAGTACTGACCAGAGTAAAATGTAAGCACATGCTCTCACATGCCAACACTAGCAAAATAATTCATATATTCACCAAGTCGAGTGCAAGTGCACAAAACTATGTTTTAATGATATTTTATTAAAATTAAGAGTTGCAGGCGAGGGCATCAAAGTTGAATGACCTCGTACAAATATGAAATAGACTTCATATGCATTCTTATTCATACGGACCCGTTTCTCTGTCTATCTTTGTCTATAGGTCCATCTGCAATATTCTGGCCACTTGCAGTACTTGCGCAAAACAGCTGAGCCATGACAGAGCCTCTCACTCTTTCCTCCGATCAGGGAACAGAGTGTGCATGGAGGCTCCGCTCTTTTGTGAACATGTATGGATAAATTAACTAATACCAGGAAGAAGTGAAGGAAGAAAGAAGACAGAAGAAAGAAGACAGGCAATAGAAGAAGAGGAGCTGCAATAAAAGGGGATGGGAAGACAAAATCGTTTGGTGGAAAAGGTAGGCAAACATTAGGAGAGAGAGTGTGAAAGCATGAGAGAGTTTGAAAGAGCATGAGAGTGTGGTGCCAAATTTCCAAATGAGAAAAGCCCTCCAAAATGTTGTCTAAATGGGAAGGGCCGGAAAAACAACATTGTTGTCTGAAAATGATTGGACCAAAAAGGAAACAAAAAATGTGTCCGAATCATTTTTGGCCCACTTGCCAGGTCTAATATGAATATTTTACAGAAGCATAGGCCCCATCCCTTGCTAGTCCCCTACTTCTCTCCCTGTCCTGTGGGATGAAAGGGAGTAGTTTTTCATAACACAGAGTAGGGAGAATGAGTTGAAATTAATTATTAAAACATTTAAGAATTATATTTTATTAATTGTTGTGAACAGTTTTTGTTCATTTTCTATTGACATAAAGAACCATTTAATAGTACATCTACCAAAATTCCCAATTCTAAATCTCAAGTACACTATATGACCAAAAGTATGTAGACGCCTGACCATCACACCTACTTGAGCTTGTTGACAGTCTCATTTTGTGATGGGACCACTCGCGACTGAGCTGTTGTTAATCTTGGTTGCTTCCACTTCACAATAACAGCACATGGACGGATGCAGAGCTAACAGGGCAGACATTTCATAAACTTGAACATGACTTGGCATCCTATGACGGTGCCACATTTAAAGTCACTGAGCTCATCAGTATGACCAATTCTACTGCTATTGTTTGTGGAGATGGTTGCTTACATGCTTGATTTTTATACCTGTTAGCAATGGATGTGGCTAACATCTAAACTCAATAATTAGGAGAGGTCTCCAGTTGTCCACATACTTCTGGTCATATAGTATATCAAACTGGCAAAATAAGTTTCCTAATTTTTGTGTCCTACAAGTTCTTTATATTTAATTTCTAACAACCCTGAAGAAGGTTGATTTATAATACTTTTAACCCCTTAACGACCAATAGCGAGGCATTCAAGGACACTGAAAACCCACCCAGGACGGTTTTTCTCTTGCAAGATGGTGGCACCCATTAAAAAATAATCAAGTTTCTGAGAACTCTGGGGTCCCCTTGCAGGTTGAATAAATTCAACCATGCAAGTCAATGGAGCCCAGCTTTCTAATCACAAGGTGATTGGTAAAATATAAAAGAAATTAGAAAAGCATTAAAATAGTTAAAAAAAATTAATAAAAATTTGATAAAATTAACCATGCAGTGATGTCACATCAGGGAAATCACCAAGTTTCAATAAAATGTAAAAAAAAGAAGCTCAAAAATATAAAAAAATAAAAAATGTTTATTTTTATGGGCAAAGTATTAAAATTAGCGTTGAATCTTCCCAAAAATCCCTGCATGGAAAGAGTAAAAGTTTTAGATACCCATGGGGTGTCTTGTTTTAAAAAAAATGTATGGTTTGATGGGGTAAATTGAATTGGCCAGGTTCAAAGATATCCCAAATAGGACATGGGGAAAGGATTATCAATTACCATTGCCCTACAGCATAACTTGCAAAACAAATTGGGCATTTCTCAATTCAAGACAGAATCTAAGTAGAATCTATTTAGCAGGGTTTTTTTTATTTTCAAATAAAATTGAGAAAAAAATCCTTTTTATCATTATAGGTTTTTTTTTTTTTTAGGAAATTAGATGATATGATCAAAAATGGTATCTAAAGAAAGCCGTTCTTGATCTGAGAAAAAGAATTATAAAATTTCCGTGGGTACACTTAACGAGAGAGAAGAAAACTAAACACGACCACCACAAAAATGTTAAAACAGCCTCCGTCACGAAGGGTACAAAAAGAAAAAAACAGCCTGGTCCTTAGGGGACTAATGAGGACCTTATATTTACTCTTCATTTTGTCTATAGTACAAAACTAAAAATATACAAAATTTTCTGTTTTTTCACCATTTTCTTCTTTACTTTAATGTCTATTTGAACTTCTTACAAATACTGTTAAATAATATAGTTTAAAATCATGTTTACGTTTACTACTTTTGATAAGTTTTTCCCCTTCCGTGGCTTATTTCTTATTTATAATGAACTTATATTCCCTAAAGCCACAATCATTATTAATGAGTATTATGTTTTAAAGTATCAATAATGATTCTCCAGGTGTATATCCAAAATTACCATTGAGTTGAGAGTGATATTAACCAGCAGCCAGCTGTTGTCTGCTATGAACTGGGAAAAGTGCCAGAATGAGAAAAATAGGTGAACGCTGGCACAAATTAAGTCTTATAGGTTCTACATAATTGTGGTAGGCATGGAATCACAGTGGCACTTCATCAACAAATTGAAATAAAATTGGCCTTGCACATTTAATATCCATCCGGATAGACCTTTTTGTTAATATGGTCTTCTTCTGATGAGAAATTATGAAAATATGATGAAAAAGTAAAAATTGTTTTTTGTATATATATAAATAAAATATATGTGTGTGTGTGTTTTATGTAAGAAGCATAAACATGTTAATGACCTGGTCTTCATATAATTGCAACATGAATATGAGAA